>NC_056686.1:63662500-64297500 GCF_018350215.1 Panthera leo | reverse complement strand
TGTGCTTATAGTCAGTGAGGTTAAATTGGTAGGATCTGAGAATAGCATCTTGGGCTTCCAAAATATATGACAGCCAGCTTAATTTGAATTTATATTTTTGGTAATTACTTAGGAGACTCAAATTATAACTGTATCTGCATTTTCTCAAGGAACTGGCCTTTTCTATTAGAGACATTAAGGGAATTGGGCCTGGAAATTAAGGAAACACAGTAGTTTATATGAGTGAATCACTGTGGAAAAAATGTAAGATATTAACATTGGGAAAGCCTTTTGTCACTCCTCCTTATCAAGCATTCCAGAGAAATGAAACCAATGCATGCTGGCATAAAAGAACAAGGATATAGTTACTGAACAATTACTATATGCAGCGCATTGTAGGGCTATGAGGAAGACACAAGTTGATACAAGGCTCTCCGCCATAACAAATTTGTATTTGTGCTATATATTTTCCTTAGGCTTCTATAGCTCCATCTTCCACCATTCTCTCCCCAACTCTGTGCCTTGGGCTGCTCTTCTGGAACAAATCAATGGGGTCCCTTGCCCCCTAGCTTCCAGTTGGTTCTGGCCTATGGTGACCATCAACAGACGATCCAACAAAGGGAAGAGTGGAAAGTCTGGATATTTATTCCCTTCGCTCTCATCCTGTGGGGGTCATCAGAGGCTGGCTACGTCTCTTCACTGAAGGTAAGGCTCCTGTGAGGAAGCTTTCTTCATATATCTGCTTCTTTTTCTGGGTTCAAGGAACTGCTTCTCCTTTTTGAGTCTGTAGCCGAGGAAGGGTAACAGATCTTACTTTTACCAGCCTTGTGATACTGAACTAACTTTTGTAGTTTCCACAGGTCCTATGTACACCTTTTTGGTAGTTCCTTTATCAAGTGCTCTTCTGTTTAGCCTACCTGAGCATGCTACATCTTTCCTGTTGGAACCTGACTGACACAGCAATCTGATGAACTAACAGTTAACAATTTCAGGTACCATATGCTAAGTGTCATATAAATGCTAAAGGCAGTTACATATTTTGCTGAACAAGCTGAGAATGCAGAGAAATCTCCAAAGCTTGGGATCCTAAAGGAAACTGTCCAGAAGATGGTAAGATTTACCAAGCTGTAAAAAATTACTATCAAGGAGAGTCAAATAGAAAAGGGGCAAAGACGAAGTGTATTCAAGGGATGGCAGTAAGACAAACCAAGTCCAGCTCAGATCAGACTGCCTGGGGAATCTGCACAGAGACACAAGACCCTTATGACATTAATACTGAGAATACATCTTATGTGAAATTGCTCCCATTCTGAGGAATTTCTCTCCCACTCAAGACAGGAAGGGTAAGATGAGTGAAGATGACATTATTGGGATAACTATGGATGTGCTCCAATTTCAGTAATTTAGTATTATTAGCAACAGCCTGCTTTCTCCATAACTATGGCAACATGCTATGACTGAGAACCTCTGCTGTGTGCACTTACACACTAAGTTGACGTCTGCACTTTAGTGTGCTTAAGAATCAGCTTTGATAAAGGTTTTTCACTTGCTAACTTGCACATTCTTGGGTTCTACATACAAGAAATTTTAATTCAGTAATTCTGTGAAGGGACCTGAACAATCCACATTTTTAAAAAAGGCATGGACTTCATTCTGATACAAACCATATAGGAAGAAACATGCTTGTGGATAGTAACTGGCATAAAGAATTTTCAACCAAAAGAATGCATTAAGACAGTGGTCTTTTAGAAAGATTAATCCGGCCACAGGATACAATACAGACTGGGTATAGAGAGAATAAAGACAAGGAGGGTAGAAAAGGGAGGGCTCTAAAAGTTCACATAGATGGATGTGAGCACCTGGCCTGAGAAGACTAGGAGGAAAGGAAATGAAGAGAAGAGACAAATAGGAACAAAGTGAAGGTTGAGAAGGTATTTCCTTACTGAGTGTTGTGGTGTGGTGGTTTAAAATACATCAAGTTTTTTGTGACACTCTCCCTATTAAAAAATAGTGGATTCTTATTCTTTTCTCCTGTTTTCTGTAAAAAACGACAGTAATGGGAATGATGTGTGGCTTTTGAAGCTGGGTTAGAAAAGGCAATCAGGCTTCCTTCTGGCTCTCTCGGGTTCCATGCCTTTGGAGCTCTGAGCTGCTGTGAAGTGCAGCCACCCTGAGGCCTCCATGTAGTGAGATAAGACGTGATGCCTGAGAAACTCCAGCTGTTCTAGAACTTCCCAAAGTAAGCATCAGACAGGAGAGTAAAGAAGCCTAACTCTAACCACTATTTAAATACAATGTCAAGAGAGGTCTTGAGTCAAAACCAGCCAGCTGAGCAGTTCTTGATTTCCTGATCCATAGAAAGCACATGAAATTATAACTATTGTTGTTTTAAGCCAATAAATAAATTTTGCATGATTTATTGTGTAGCAACAGTATCTAGTTTATTTGATGACTCTGATTTTATCTTTCTATGAAATTTGGAAATTGTCTTTTCACTTTATATAGGACAGTTATAAAAACCTCAGCAGCCTTTTTACCTCGAATGGTCTTGTAGTCATAGCTCATCACAATAAAAATAAATGAATAGTTATCTAGTAATATATTCTCCATTTCAAAACCTAATTATTAAATAATTAGAAGCAAGCTTTTAAGCCAACAGTTCTAGGGGAAAACAACCACATTTCCTTTAATATTTTGCACAAAAGTACTAATGCTGAGAAAAAAAATTGTGTAATTAAAATTAAATTACTCCCCCTTAGGAGCAAATCAAATTTGTCCCCCTTAGGAACAGCAAATCAAATTATGTCTGTCAAATCAATTCACTAGGCAAGTCGGATGACAGCCCTCTGAGGATTGCTTTTCTTTTATCTCTAAGTTGTTGTGTTTTTTTTCAAGCCCTCTATCTAGCTGAGGATGTTTCATATATCCAATCTCAGTCATTCAAATTCAGAACTTAACTCTATGTTTAGACTCCTTTTACACGGCCAAGTTGAGGCTAAATGATAGATCCTAGAGGAAATCACAGCTAGAAAAAGAAAAACATTTCAAAATAGTTGTATATACCCACTCCAGAAGGCCTCACCCTCCTTGATCCCACAACGTATGATAGGTAGAATTCTTAAGGTCTGTGTGCACTCATGGGCCCAGCCCTCAGAAGCACAATTCCCCAGTCCTTTGTCTCTCACTCAAGAAGCCTGAGGGAATGCAAATGAGCAAGAGTGGCATGATTGTAGGGATAATCTTGGGTCCCTCACTTCCTTTAAAATCAATACTCCCGGGACAGCTGGGCGGCTCAGTCAGTTAAATCTCCTACTTGGGCTCAGGTCATGATCTTACAGTCTGTGTGGGGCCTGGAGCTGCTGCAGATTCTGTGTCTTCCTCTCTTTTTGTCCCTCCCTCCTTGTCTCTCAAAAATAAACATTAAAAAAAAAAAGTTTTTAAAATAAACACTCCCAAGCTCTGGTGAAAGCCAAGGTGTCTCGGGTCGCGGGCTTTAAAGTCCTCTCTCCATTACCTCTCCCATTTGACCATTCCACAATAACATGAGTGAAAATGCTCAGTAATCACTAGGACTAAATATCAGTACTTCAACTCAGATCGTCATACCTCGAAACCACAAATAACCACCTCAGAAAACAAACCATGGTAAACTGCTGATTTAAACAAGTTTGAATTTGTGTTAAGTGATTACTTAAGTTATTCCCCAAATGATCTCTGAGTGTTACAAATCAGAAATATTTAATCCCTCGTCCATGCCACCTTTAGTGGGTTGCGGGCACTCCAGGAGGATAGCTGGAGATGATGAACGGGAGTGCAGGGATCTTTTTAAATTATTTTTTTAGGAGCACTTGGATGGCTCAGTTGGTTAAGCTTCTGACTTAGGCTCAGGTCATGCTCTCGCACAGTTTGTGAGTTCGAGCCCCATGTCGGGCTCTGTGCCGACAGCTTGGAGCCTGGAGCTTGCTTTGGATTCTGTGTCTCCCTCTCTCTCTGCACCACCCCCCACCTGCCTGCTCATGCTCTGTCTCTCTCTCAAAAATAAATAATAAAAAAAATTATTAATAAAAAAATAAATTATTTTTTTAATTGGCCAGTAAAAGAAATTAAGCTTCACAAGTATTTAATATTTAGACTGACAGTATGGCCTGCACTATGTCAGACAGTCAGGTCACCTATATAGGGTCTACATATATTTGTGAGGTTGTGTGTGTGTGTGTGTGTGTGTGTGTGTGTGTGTGATAAAACAATAATTAAAATCAGACACAGTTGAGACAAGTAGCACTGCAGGGTATGGACTCCAGTGCCTTGTAAGGCCCAGGCTGGTGATAACAAGAGTGAGACACCAGCTGGAGTGGGAGTGAGGGACAGCCATGAAATAGATATCACCCATGCTGTCTAATGACAGCAGCACTACCCAGGTGGAGAGACGTGAACTGGGAGCTGCTAAATCACTAAGGTTGCAAGACAAGGCAGAAACAGGCTTTTTTATCATGAAATCTCCTAATTTTAGAATTTAGTACACATTTAAAAAGTTGTCTGAGGCCCACAGTCAGCTTGAGTTTGTGACCTCAAGGTTAAAGAAAGGTAGTGGTTTAGAATATCTGTAACCTCTGCTTTGAAATCCTAGCTCTGTGCACCTGCTGGTGGCCTCAGGCAAGTTACTTGTCAGAGCTTCTGTTTCCTTATCTGTAAAGTGGAATAACAATGGCTAATGTTGGAAGTAAAGTGATAGCATAATAAAAATCAATTATACATATGCATATTCAAATATAAGTTTCTAGAGACAATATACTTTGCTTGTACCAAAAACAGAATCAAAAGTATAGGAGCAATGGAAACATCAGGCTAGCTGAACACCAAATGGTACCAATAAATACAACAGAAAGTGAACGGATCTTTCGGACATTTGGGTCACAGAAGCATAAAACACATACATATCTTTATTATACTTGGAAGAAAACCAACCAGCATTATCATCAAGGAAATTGTGCATAGGTCACCAACAAGGCAACCACAGGCAACCAAAACATTCCTCACATGAAAATCACAAGCCTAGCTAGGAGAGGGAAGGAGGCAGCTCTGTGGGACCACTCTCAAGGAAGGAGAAACTGGCAGGAAAAATGGGTGAAATCAAAACAGGGTACACAGAATTGGGGAAGTTTGGTCTTGCTGAATTGTACAAAACTAAGATGCATACCGAGAACACCACTACTAATCAGTGGGCTTCCAAATGTTTCTGCCCCACAGTGTGAATGTCCACAACCTAGCTGACAGATTGCTGACATGGTTCAAGCCATTCTTAGCAGAAGAAAAATTTCTTTCAACAGAGTCTTAACTGGAACCTCAAAACATAAAATAAAAGCAGAGTTGTTCTGGGCTGCTTTAACACATGAAGGTGGCCCCTACGGGCTCCATCAGTCAATTTGAAAAACAGCCCCTAGAAGGAACCAGAATGTCCTTTTACCTTCAAAACTTCTGACACACAGGAGGGGAGAGCTAGTGAGAGCCCTTCTGCTATATATAAATGTATGGAGTATTTATTCTCAACACGTCTAACAGTAATTAATAACCATTTCCTGTGGTTGAGTGGTTACTATGAGCCATACATTGTGCTAAGAACTATAGGTATGTGATCTTATTTCATCTTTACAGTAGCCCTGTGAGGTATTTTTATCCTCACTCTTCAAAGGAAAACACTGAGGCCTCTAGAGGGTTCATATTTCAGCCAAAAGCATAGTGAATGAGAGTCAAAACCCACTGTATTCCGTTGGCATTATAACCAACTCCACTGATTTAGATGAAGGTGTGAGAAACTGAACTCACGATCACTTTGGAAGCAGTCCCTTGAGTCCTTCCTTTTCTGGATAATTCATGACATTAATAATTATTTTCCACTCCAAATCAACAAACACTTAAGAGAACCCAACATAGTAAAGATATGTGCTAAGTCAGCAGGGCAGGTGTGGGCATCATAGGGGTGGTAGAGGCGAGAAATAAAAAGAATGGAGGAAAGTTTACAGCATAAATAGAAGCTTAACTGTAGGAGAGATAGACACACTCACTAACACAAACAAAAATTCCACAAATATCAATTGAGAATTGTTTGGGGGAAAAAAGTAGCTTATTTGTAATAGCAGCACACTAGGAACAAAACTAACAAAAAGTGTACAAGACTTTTCTATGGAAAACCACAATGTTACCTACTGAAGATTCAACATAAAACAAGACCTGAATAAATGAAATGATGGGGTAATGTTCATGGATGGGAAGATGTCAGTTCTCTGAAAATTAACCTATACGTAATCTATAGTGAAATTCAAATAAAATCTCAACAGTTTTTTTATGGGTCTGACAAATTGATTCTAAAATTTGTAAGAATATATGTATAGGCATAGCCAACTTAGAAAAGAAGAAGGGGAACAGATTGCCCTTCAGGCATCAGGATATAACTTATAGTTTTTTGTTTGCAACTATGATATTGATGCAGAAAAATATAAACAGACAAAAGCAATAAGTAGGAAAACCATAGAGCAGACCCATGTCTACCCAGGAATAAGTCATTTCAATGAGGAAAATATATGCTAGGTAACAAGTAATCTTTGGACCACTGGATACATTTTTCATTTCCACTTAAAACCTATAACAAAATTCTATCTTGACTTCAGACTATGCACAACAATTAACATGTGAACTTTCAAAACAAAATTAAAAATAACTAGAAAAACATAGAATATTTCTATGAGACTGCAAGGAAGTCTTTCTTAAGTCTTTTCTTAAGACTTAAATGTAAAAGCCAAAAAAAAAAAATGCTGATAAATTTACCACATTAAAATTTAAAACCTCAGTAGGACAAAAGATAGGACATGATTCTATATGCTTCTCAGTCATGATTTAAAAAAATATAAATGGAAGAAAATATAATCAAGATACATAGCAAAATATTGGTATCTAGAGTGTCCAAGTCAATAATAAAAACTCAAACAATCCATCAGAAAAAAAGGTGCCAACGTTATGTTTTGGCAAATCTCAAAAAAGGAGATACAAATAGCCAATAAACACATTTTAAAAACATTTCAGTTCACTAGGGATTTAGGGGAACACAAATCAAAAGAGCAATACAAAAACATTTCTAATCCATCAGGTAGCCTAAAATAAAAAAATTTGAAATAAGTATTGGTTAGGTGTGGAGAATGGGAAAAAAGTAATCATAAGTTTATGGGACCACTTTTTAATATATTTTTAAAAATCTAAAATATAGATTTTAAACTACACACACACACACACACACACACTCCCTCTACTTTAGAAAATCCTTTTCTATAAATATTCTTGAGAGATCTTTTTGATACATGCAAAGGAGGATGGGTTCAAGGATGTTAGTCATAGTATTGTTGGCAATGACAGAAATTTTAAAGAAATCCGAATGTCTACTAATATGATACAATTATAGAATATAACATTATGAAGCAGTTACAAGAATGAGCTAAGTCTGTTTGTTATCAACACAGATAGAACTCAAAAACAGAATGCACAGTGAAAAAAGCAAGTTGGGGGATGATATAAATAGCCCTGAGGAAATAGCAGTAGCAGGTCACTGTGAGAAACAGGAAGCAGTCTGGCATTTAGAATGTAAAAGTAGATACATAAAATTGGAAAATTAGCTGGGGCCAGATAGTTGAATATATTATTTACTGTCATATTTATAAAACACTAGATTTAGTGTGGGCTTTCCTCCTCCATTTGCAACTGAGTTATTGGTTTCAGCACCACTGAGTTATTGGTTTCAGCTTTACTATTTGTAATAAATCGTCAGTACACAAATCTAGTGCAGAGGTTCATCCCATGAACTATGAAATTCTGCAACCTTTAAAAAATACTTTGCTTAGGTTTCCACCTTGGACTCGGCGATCCAGCAAAATCTTGGCTACACTATATGTTCTCTTGGTGGTGGAAAAATCTTAGGCTTCCCATTCTTGCTCATCTTGATTCCTTCCCCCTCACTAATCTGTTATTTCACCAGATTGCATTTAGCAACATACAATAAGAAATAAACCCTAGATAGAATTGACCAATTTGCAAACAAATGAAAAGAAGGTGTCTAGTAATTTAGATCTTACCAGGTTCAAAAAAAATCAGCTGCTTCTCTACCTACAAAGAGCAGAAGACAAGGCTATTGTCACTCAAAGGACTCCCATTAACACCCTTCCCAGCTATCCAAAAAAAGGGGACACACGCCTGAGGCAAAACCTAAATTAAGGATGCTGCCTATTGTTTTATATGGCTTCAAAGCAACTACTATCAAAATATCTGTACCTAGAAAAGAACTTTCAGTGTAGTTATCAGCACATGGAACTAACTGGAAGCAAAAAGAGCAGATGCTTACCAAACTTTTGAGGAAAGTTTTACCAAAGCAACCATAAGCCTAGCCAGAAAAAGCTTGTTTGTTCATTTGTTTGTTTGTTTTCAAATTAAGAATAGCTCCCAGGAGGAGCCAAGATGGCAGAACAGCATGGAAGTTTTGTGCGTGTCTTACGTCCATGAAATACAAGCAGACAAACACTAAACCATCCTACACACCTAGAAAACTGATCTGAGGATTAACACAACGATCTGCACAACCTGAACCACAGAATTCAGCAGGTACGTGGCACAGAGAGCTGGACTTGGGGAGAGAGAAGCTGGTGGCAGGCAAGGAGCCTCCATTGCAAGCGGAGAGAGGACGGAGACAAGGGCAGGGGAGAATATGGGAAAAGCACCCCTCCCCAAAAGCAGCTGGAGAAAAAGTGGAAAATTGGAAACAGCCGCAGGGACTAAACTAAAAAGGGAGAAAGGAGAAAGGAGAGAGTTTAAATTCCATTAAGACTGTAAACAATGGGAGCGCAAAGGCTGCAACTCCGCAGCTCGATACCTGGTGGTGCTCTGGTGGGAAGGGCAAATCCCCAGGAACAGAATGCGATCCAGGAGGTTCTTGGGCCACATGGGGAAAAGAGGTTCCACTGTTGAAAGGACTTTTGGTAGAGACTGTTGAAGCCACCTGGTCCCAGCAGACCCCAGAAAATGGCCACATTCGCTGGTGCTGGAACAAGGTCGTTAAGGGTGAAGCCTGGTGCCAGATGTGTGTTGTGATTTTCTATAATCCCTGAAACGCTGCTGCTACACTGTCTCGTGAACTTTTTCTGGGGTGGGCTGGCACCTGGCCGCAGTCTCCGGGCACCGGCAGCAGCAGGGTCCTGTGAACTTACCTGGGTGCGGCTGGCATTCAGCCATTGCTCCGTGAGACCCTCCACAGAGGGGCGGAACGGGTCAAAGCCGCAGTCCTTCACACGTAAGGGGCCAGGGAAAACAGCCGCATCTGAGACAAAACTTGGGAGAGAGGTACTGCTTGCGGCCTGGTCACGGAGAGTGAAAAAGCGGGGAGAGGACAAGAGCTGAAGACAAAGGACGGGTACGCCATCCAGGAGAACAGACTGGGTAGCTGAGGGGCGCCATTTTCACCACTCCCACGCATGCGTATACGCACCTACGGCCCCGCAACCATCCACCCCAGTAGGCTAGCAGCGCCATCTAGTGGAGAGCGGAGCTGTTACACTGAGTCCCGCCCAACTGGGCCAACTTCACTCTCCAAGAGCACGAGTCTCACCGCCAGCTTAGTTTACGGACTATAAAGCGCTGCATAGACTGACTTCTAGGAAAAAAACGAAGCAATCTCAGCCCTACTTCAATCTGTTAGTACGTTCATCTGTTCAATTTTCTTTTTTTTTTCTTTTTCTCTTTTCACTTCTCTTTTTCTTGAATACAGAAAAAATTCATTTTTATTTTCAATTTTTATTAAAAATATTCTTAATTTTTATTACTATATTTTTTAGTTTTGTGTAAATTTTTTCAAATTCCATTTTACTTCCATCGTTTTATTTTAGTCTACTTCAGTGTATTCACCTTTTCAAGTTTTCAATTTCCTTTTTTTCTTTCTTTTTCTTTTTTCTCTTTTTTGTTTTTCTTTTTCTTTAATGTAGAAAGAGAAAAACTTCATTTTTACTTTCAATCTCTATTAAAAATATTTTTCTTTAATTTTCCTTACTATATTCTTTGCTTTTATGTCAATTTTTTCAAATTCCATTTTACATCCATCATTTTATTTTAGTCTACTACAGTGTATTCACTTTTTCAAATTTTCAAACAATTTCCTTTTTTTCTTTCTTTTTCTTTTTTCTCTTTTTTGTTTTTCTTTTTCTTTAATGTAGAAAGAGAAAAACTTCATTTTTACTTTCAATCTCTATTAAAAATATTTTTCTTTAATTTTCCTTACTATATTCTTTGCTTTTATGTCAATTTTTTCAAATTCCATTTTACGTCCATCATTTTATTTTAGTCTACTACAGTGTATTCACTTTTTCAAATTTTCAAACAATTTCTATTTTTCTTTTTTATCTTTTTCATTTCCTTTTTTTCTTAAATACAGAAAAAGAAAAAATTCATACTTATTTTTAATTTTTATTAAAAATATTTTTCTTTAATTTTTTCTACTATATTTTTTACTTTTGTGTGTATTTTTTAAAATTCTATTTTTCCCCATCATCTCATTTTAGTCTACTTCAGTGTATTCATTTTTTCAAATTCTCAAATGATTTCCTTTTCTTTTTTATTCCCCCCCCTTTTTTCTCTAATCTGTCAAACCACTTTCGACACCCAGACCAAAACACACCTAGGATCTAGCATCATCTATTCGATTTTTGTGTGTGTGTGTGTGTGTAATTTTTAATTTTAATTTTTTTAATTTCAATTTTTCTATCTCATTAATTCCTCTTCTCCCTTCAAAATGGCAAAATGAAGGAATTCACCCGAAAAGAAAGGGCACGAAGAAACGACAGCCAGGGATTTAACCAACACAGATACAAACAAGATGTCTGAACCAGAATTTAGAATCACAATAATAAGAATACTAGCTGCAGTCGAAAATAGATTAGAATCCCTTTCTGCAGTAAAAAATAGCCACAATGAAATAAAAAATGCTATAACTGAGCTGCAATCACGGATGGATGCAGTGGCGGCAAGGATGGATGAGGCGGAACAAAGAATTAGCAATACAGAGGACAAACTTATAGAGAATAATGAAGCAGAAAAAAAGAGGGAGATTAAGGCAAAAGAGCACAATTTAAGAATTAGAGAAATCAGTGACTCATTAAAAAGGAACAACATCACAATCATAGGGGTCCTAGAAGAGGAAGAGAGAGAAACAGGGGTAGAAGGATTATGAGCAAATCATAGCAGAAAACTTTCCTAACCTGGGGAAAGACACAGACATCAAAATCCAGGAAGCACAGAGGACCCCCATTAGATTCAACAAAAACTGACCATCAACAAGGCATATCATAGTCAAAGTCACAAAATACTCAGGCAAGGAGAGAATAATGAAAGCAGCAAGGGAAAAAAATTTCCTAACCTACAAGGGAAGACAGATCAGGTTTATAGCAGACCTATCCACAGAAACTTGGCAGGCCAGACAGGAGTGGCAGGATATATTCAGTGTGCTGAACCAGAAAAATATACAGCCAAGAATTCTTTCTCCAGCAAGGCTGTCATTCAAAATAGAAGTAGATATAAAAAGTTTCCCAGATAAACAAAAATTAAAGGAGTTTGTGACCACTAAACCAGCCCTGCAAGAAATTTTAAGGGGGACTTTCTGAGGGGAGAAAAGATGAATATATATATCTCAAAAGCAACAAACATTAGAAAGGACAAGAGAACACCACCAGAAACTCCAACTCTATAAGCAACATAATGGCAATAAATTCATATCTTTCAGTACTCACTCTAAATGTCGGTGGACTCAATCCTCCAATAAAAAGACATAGGGTAACAGAATGGATAAGAAAACAAGACCCATTTATATGCTGTTTACAAGAGACCCACTTTAGACCTAAAGACACCTTCGGATTGAAAATAAGGGGATGGAGAAACAACTATAATGCTAATGGTCAACAAAAGAAAGGCAGAGTAGCCACACTTATATCAGACAATCTAGACTTTAAAATAAAGACTATATCAAAAGATGCAGAAGGGCATTATATCATAATTAAGGAGTCTATCCACCAAGAAGACCTAACAATTGTAAACATTTATGCGCCAAATGTGCGAGCACCCAAATATATACATCAATTAATCACAAACATAAAGAAACTCATCGATAGTAACACCATAATAGTAGGAGACTTCAACATCCCACTCACAGCCATGGACAGATCATCTAATCAAAAAATCAACAAGGAAACAATGGCTTTGAATGACACACTGGACCAGATGGACTTAACAGATATATTCAGAACATTTCATCCTAAAGCAGCAGAATATACATTCTTCTCCAGTGCACATGGAATGTTCTCCAGAATAGAACATATACTGGGACACAAATCAGCCCTAAGTAAGTACAAAAAGATTGAGATCATACCATGCATATTTTCAGACCACAACACTATGAAACTCGAAATCAACCACAAGAAAAAGTTTGGAAAGGTAACAAATACTTGGAGACTGAAGAGCATCCTACTAAAGAATGAATGGGCTAACCAAGCAGTTAAAGAGGAAATTAAAAGTATATGGAAGTCAATGAAAATAATAACACCACAACCCAAAACCTCTGGCAAACAGCAAAGGCGGTCATAAGAGGAAAGTATATAGCAATCCAGACCTTCCTAAAGAAGGAAGAAAGATCTCAGATACACAACCCAACCTTACACCTTAAGGAGCTGGGAAAAGAACAACAAATAAAACCCAAAACCAGCAGAAGACAGGAAATGATAAAGATTAGAGCAGCAATTAATGCTATCGAAACCAAAAAAAAAAAACCCAGTAGAACAGATAGATGAAACCAGAAGCTGGTTTTGCAAAGAATTAACAAAATTGATAAACTGCTAGCCAGTTTGATCAGAAAGAAAAAGGAAAGGACCCAAATAAATAAAATCAAGAATGAAGAGGAGAGATCACAACCAACAGAGCAGAAATAAAAACAATAATAAGAGAATATTATGAGCAACTGTATGACAATAAAATGGGCAATCTGGAAGAAATGAACAAATTCTTAGAAACATATACACTACCAAAACTGAAACAGGAGGAAATAGAAAATTTGAACAGACCCATAACCAGTAAGGAAATAGAATTAGTAATCAAAAATCTGCCAAAAAACAAGAGTCTAGGGCCAGATGGCTTCCCAGGGGAATTCTACCAAACATTTAAGGAAGAGTTAACACCTATTCTCTTGAAGCTGTTCCAAAAAATAGAAATGGAAGGAAAACTTCCAAACTCTTTCTATGAAGCCAGCATTACCTTGATTCCAAAACCAGACAGAGACCCCACTAAAAAGGAGAACTACAGACCAATTTCCCTGATGAACATGGATGTAAAAATCCTCAACAAGATATTAGCCAACTGGATCCAACAATACATTAAAAAAATTATTCACACGACCAAGCGGGATTTATGCCTAGGATGCAGGGCTGGTTCAATATCTGCAAAAAAATTAATGTGATTCATCACATCAATAAAGGAAAGGACAAGAACCATATGATCCTCTCAAAAGATGCAGAGAAAGCATTTGACAAAATACAGCATCCTTTCTTGATAAAAACCCTCAAGAAACTAGGGATAGAGGAGCATACCTCGAGATCATAAAAGCCATATATGAACAACCCAGCGCTACTATCATCCTCAGTGGGGAAAAACTGACAGCTTTCCCCCTAAGGTCAGAAACAAGACAGGGATGTCCACTCTCACCACTGTTATTCAACATAGTATTGGAAGTCTTAGCCTCTGCAATCAGACAACACAAAGAAATAAAAGGCATCCAAATTGGCCAGGAGGAGGTCAAACTTTCACTCTTCGCAGATGACATGATATTCTATATGGAAAACCCAAAAGGTTCTACCAAAAAACTGCTAGAATTGATCCATGAATTCAGCAAAGTTGCAGGATATAAAATCAATGCACAGAAATCGGTTGCATTCCTATACACCAACAATGAAGCGACAGAAAGATAAATCAAGGAATCGATGCCATTTGCAGTTGCACAAAAAAAAACATAAAATACCTAGGAATAAATCTAACCAAAGAGGTGAAAAATCTATATGCTGAAAACTATAGAAAGCTTATGAAAGAAATTGAAGAAGATGCAAAAAAATGGAAAAAGATTCCATGCTCCTGGATAGGAAGAACAAATATTGTTAAAATGTCGATACTACCCAAAGCAATCTACATATTCAATGCAATCCCTATCAAAGTAACACCAACATTCTTCACAGAGTTAGAACAAATAATCCTAAAATTTGTATGGAAACAGACAAGACCCTGAATAGCCAACGCGATTTTGAAAAAGAAAACCAAACAGGAGGATCACAATCCCATACTTTAAGCTATACTACAAAGCTGTAATCATCAAGACAGTATGGTACTGGCACAAGAACAGACACTCAGATCAATGGAACAGAATAGAGAACCCAGGAATGGACCCACAAACGTTTGGCCAACTAATCTTTGACAAAGCAGGAAAGAATATCCAGTTGAATAAAGACAGTCTCTTCAGCAATTGGTGCTGGGAAAACTGGACCACTTTCGTACACCATACACAAAAGTAAACTCAAAATGGATGAAAGACCTAAATGTAAGACAGGAAGCCGTCAAAATCCTCAAGGAGAAAGCAGGCAGAAACCTCTTTGACCTTGGCCGCGGCAACTTCTTACTCAACACATCTCTGGAGGCAAGGGAAACAAAAGCAAAAATGAACTATTGGGACCTCATCAAAATAAAAAGCTTCTGCACAGTGAAGGAAATAATCAGCAAAACTAAAAGGCAACTGACAGAATGGGGGAAGATATTTGCAAACGACATATCAGATAAAGGGTTAGTATCCAAAATCTAGAAAGAACTTCTCAAACTCAACACCCAAAAAACAAATAATCCAGTGAAGAAATGGGCAAAAGACATGAATAGACACTTCTGCAAAGAAGACATCCAAATGGCCAACTGACACATGAAAAATGCTCAACATCACTCATCATCAGAGAACTACAAATCAAAACCACAACGAGATACCACCTGACACCTGTCAGAATGGCTAACATGAACAACTCAGGCAACAACAGATGTTGGCGAGGATGCGGAGAAAGAGAATCTCTTTTGCATTGTTGGTGGGAATGCAAGCTGGTGCAGCCACTCTGGAAAACAGTATGGAGTTTCCTCAAAAAACTAAAAACAGAACTACCCTACAACCCAGCAATGGCACTTCTAGGCATTTATCCACAGGATACAGGTGTGCTGTTTGAAGGGACACATACACCCCCATGTTTATAGCAGCACTATCAACAATAGCCAAAGTATGGAAAGAGCCCAAATGTCCATAGATGGATGAATGGATAAAGAAGATGTGGTGTATACACACACACACACACACACACACACACACACACACACACACACACAATGGAGTATTACTCAGCAATCAAAAAGAATGAAATCTTGCCATTTGCAACTACGTGGATGGAATTGGAGGATATTATGCTAAGTGAAATTAGTCAGTCAGAGAAAGACAAAAATCATATGACTTCACTCATATGAGGACTTTAAGAGACAAAACAAATGAACATAAGGGAAGGGAAACAAAAATAATATAAAAACAGAGAGGGGGACAAAACAGAAGAGACTCATAAATATGGAGACAAACTGAGGTTTACTGGAGGGGTTGTGGGAGGGGGATGGGGTAAATGGGTAAGGGGCACTAAGGAATCTACTCCTGAAATCATTGTTGCACTATATGCTAACTAATTTGGATGTAAATTTAAAAAAGAAAAAAAGAAGAAAAAAAAAGAATAGCACCCAAGGAGGGCACAGTCTCAATACATCACTGTCATGTAGCCACACTGCTTAATGGACAAGAAGAATTTTTCAGAAGCCAGCAGCTTCAGAAGAGAATAGAGAACCAGGAGTTGAAAATGGGCTAACCCAGGAAAGGATTTGTTATATGCTATGATTCAGTGACTACCATATACACTGCCAAAATTCCCTTTTCTGAATAGGAGCCTTTATTTCACTTCTCCTGGTCTTGTTCTTCCACTCTTTATTGGTGGCAGGGAGGGAAGACAACTTGATGTTTAGTCTGTAAGTGGCTGAAGAGTCTAATCTGGACTTAATGGAGAGAACTGTACATCAAGTAGAGATTCTTGACTTTTGATCTAGACGGTGGGACCCTGGTTGTTTTCCTTGGGGAGCGAGTGAGTACATTCTATGTGTAGGAAGAAAAGTGCATGCCAACATTTGAATGGCCAGAGAGGCAAACTGTGGCAGAAGCTGCTAGTTAGTTCTCCAATGTTCCATAGGAATAAAACTGTAGCCAGGCACCTGGCTGACCAGCTGGATTATATTTCCCAGCCTGCCTTGCAATTACAACATGCCTAACGAAATTCTTAACAATGCTATGTGAACAGAAATGGTAGATGCCACTATCCAGATCTGGGACTTCAGACCTTCAGACCTTCATATTCTCTTCCCTTCACATGCCAGTTGGAAGCCATATGTGGTGACAACCCTGCTTCGACCATACGAATGATGACAGTGTCCCAGGAGATGGCAGAACAACAACTTGGAAGGAACCATGGTCCCTAAACGACCTCAAGGAGAAAAGCTGCCCAGTCAATCTGGACTGTTCACATTGACACCATTCCCTAGGAGAAAAAATACACTTCTTTGTCCTATATGCCACTTAAATGTTAGGTTTTTTTTTTAATTTGTTTGTTTGTTTTTTTACAATGGTAAGACCATTGCTAGTATATGGCTGAAATTGGAAATCCATGTCTTCCTATACCCTGGACCTGTGAGGAAGTCTTGGGGGAAACTTCTGCACACCTGTGTATACATGTCCACACGCACACACAAAAAATAGCTGGTTAAAGAAAAAATTTGAAGAGTTGTGGTATAATGAAAATATATATTTAGTCTTTGTCCCTAATTCCTGGCACGGAGCTTCTAAAACCTTCAGAATTTCCTGAGTGCTAGTAACATCTTTTGTTGTTCTTAATGAACAGCTTCTGACCATACCTGAATCTCAGCTAATAAAGTGATTCTGGGCAGGGCCCAAAATAGCGTCAGGATGGGGATTTGTTGGCAGAGAGATCAAAATGATATTAGAAGGTGGGAACTTCCAACACCACTCCTTGATCTCCAGGAAGGAGGTTAAAGACAGGGTTAGAAAAATTCTTCAACAATTAACTTTGGGGAGCTTTTGAGTTGGTGAACATGTTGAAGTGCTGGGTGGGGGGTGATGCACCCAGATAGAACATGGAAGTTCTACATTCACAACCCCACACCATGCCCTACACATCTCTTCCATTTGGCTGTTCCTGAGTTGTACCCTTATAATAATCCCCTACATGTATGTAAAGCATTTTCCTGAGTTGGCATCAAAACTGACAAGGGTGTTGTGGGAACGCCAGAATTTGTAGGTGATCGGACAGAAGTACAGGTGGCCCTTGGACCTTGTGTCTGACCTCTGAAGTGCAGGCAGTCTCATGGGACTGAGCACTTAACCTCTAGGGTCCATACTAACTTGGATATTTAGCATCAGAGTTGAATTCAATTATCAGATATCTCGTTGGTATTGAGGTTTGGAGAACTGGTATGGAAAATCTGCACACGTTTGGTGTCAGAAATGATACCAGAAAAAAAAAAAGACACCACAAGAGCTCAAGCCTACATAGGACATGGAATAATCAGGGCTGACCCTAACAGTTTGCTTTACATAAACACCTTAAGCTTTGCCTCTGCACCCTCTGAACCCTGGCAGCTCAGCCGTGGGGGCATCAACCTCAGCACAACTGTTCTGCTTATAGAGGTCAAGATCCTCTAGACTATTACAATGCCAACCTAAGAAAGATGTTAAATTGGACTTTTCCAGCCTCAAATGTATGGTTGAGAACAGTAAATGCAAGTGACTGCATATTCTACAGAGAGATACCAGACTGTCCTATAGAACTTCCTAACAGGTGTCCCCAACCAGTATTGCGATGCTTGGCCCATCACCTGAGGCTGTATGAGAGAAGGTGGAGATAGATCAGGTATCCAGAGAGTTGCTGGAGAGTTATGTATTTCCCGCCCCTTGCCCACTACTGGCCCCACCATAAGCCACAATGGGAAGAATTTCAGGAGTCTGAGACATCACTTTGGGTTTCTGAGGCTGAATCAGGCCCAAGCAGATAAGTGTTAAACTGAATAAAAAACTGAAATTTTTATTTTATATTGGACTGTTTTTTTTTATTAAAAATTTTTTTCCAGCTTTACCGAGATGTAATTGTGGTCTGGGCTTTTTAATACCAGAAAGCAACACTATCTGTTAATATTTTAAAGTGACCAGGAGAGCTTTGAGGTCTGCCTGAGTTATTATTCAAGGGAGAAGAGAGAGATTCACAGTATATTTGAAAGGCAATAGAGAGAAAAAAAATCAAGAAGCTTTTTCTGCTTGTGGCTGCCAAACACATGTCATTCAATACATAGTTTGAGTGGCTTTGAGTGGGAATGTCTGCCTGGCTATCATGCTTCCACCAATAGCCAAGAATCATGCAGAACGGCTGCCATAGCACCCATTTTCAACAGCAACATCAGGTGACACAACAGCAACAACGAAAAAATTGATTTTTCTAGTTTTTCTCTTGTCAGGGATGGAGCAATTAGACCAAGCCCTTAAACTGAGAAAGCATCAGAGGTCCTGGACTACTGTGGGGAGAGGAAAGCCTGAAGAGGGGAGAAAGACACTCCAGCACAACAGATGTCCCCAAACAGTCAACCTGAATATTCAAAGAGAGGCTTTATGAAGCTGTCTTCTGGCCTTGAACTGCCTAAATCCATACTTCTTTTATATAATACATAAATTTACATCTTATTTGACTTTGTATCCTCTGATATAATATCTGTAATATGTTAAAAGCCTATTTAAATAAGTAAGAAAAGATAAACAAGTTCAGAGACAAAATAGGCAAAGGAAAGTAGGTGATTCACACAAGAAATACAAACGGTCAGTAGAGTATCTGAAAATATACTTTAGTAGTAACTTAAGAAATGTACATTTAAAAGCTGAAAGACTACTGTTTCTTACTTATCAGGTTGGCAAAAATCTTAAATATGAATTGTATCCAGTTGGAAAGGGTCTGGAGAAATTTACTCTCACTCAATATTGATGGGACTATAACTTAGAAAAAGCTTTTTGGAGGACCATTTGGAAATAGCTATGAAAAATTTTAAATGCATTTCTATATGACCATGCACACATGTACACACATGGGTGTGTGTGTGTGTTTAACATACAGAATATGGCCTAGATGGATATATAACAAGCTTTATAGTATTTCTATTTCTCAGGAGAGAAGGGCAGTGGAATGGAAGTAGGGTATTAATGGACGTTTACTTTTTTTTAAAATTTTTTTCATGTTTATTTATTTTTGAGAGAGAGAGACAGAGTGGGAGCCGGGGAGGGGCAGAGAGAGAGGGAGACACAGAATCTGAAGCAGGCTCCAGGCTCTGAGCTGTCAGCACAGAGTGTGACGCGGGGCTCGAACCCACGAACTGTGAGATCATGACCTGAGCCGAAGTTGGATGCTTAACCGACTGAGCCACCCAGGCACCCCAATGGACATTTACTTTTTTTTTTTTTCAACATATGAAATTTATTGTCAAATTGGTTTCCATACAACACCCAGTGCTCATCCCAAAAGGTGCCCTCCTCAATACCCATCACCCACCTCCCCTCCCTCCCACCCCCCTGGACGTTTACTTTGTACACCAGGACTTAACATTTTGATGACCACATGTTATTTTTGTAATTAAAATTTTTATATGAAAAATCAGTCACCTTGGCTTTTCAAAGATTAAATATACAAAGTATTTTAAGTGATTTATTTCCCTTAAAGATATATGTATTAGGTTTTGAGCATGCATAGTCTACTGAAATTTGTGTAAATTTGGGCAAACTGAACCCTACCTTGTAATAGGTAGGTGGTTTAGTATTTTACACCCCAGTGAAGAGGGCTTCCTTATTTAGTAACAATGTAGATATAGGGTGATGTTTTATTTTTGCTGGGCAGTATGGAACAAGCTTGTTTTAAGTAATTAAAGATTTTAAAAGATCTTAGAAAAAGTATTTTGAAATAAAATTTAGAGAGATTTGCATTTTTTAATAAAAATAACGAATTCTATTATTAGTTTATATCTCTTCTTTTTTGGCAGAGACTGTCTCCAATTTTTAGGCATGTCTGCCAAGGAAATGACCTTCTGCCAACCCATACTGGGTACTTGCCTGTCTGAAGACCAGAATTCACTCAGAATAACAGCACATCTTCCAAGAAATCTTTTTTTTTTAACCTCAAAATTTTATACAAAAGTAGGTCATTTAAAATATAAAAAGACATTCTTACTTGGTCCTCAAAAGATAGAGCCTGGGCAACATCTCTTGGAAATCCATCGATAACAATGCCCTCTTCATCAGGTATTTGCATCAATTTCTGTTTTATTTCTGTAATTGTTGTTTCCTTTTATAAATAAAAAAATATAAAAACCCACAGTTAGTTAAACTTACACTCACAACTGGTATAAAAATCTTCACAGAATAGAAACAAATTACACAACAATACCTGTGGGGCCAATTCTCCAGTTGTAATTATTTTGGCAATAAGACTCCATTTCCTGTTGCTGCTGGTACTGTGGATCTTCTTTCTCAGTAATTCTCCCACCGAAATGTATTGGAATCCATAACGTTCTGCAATTTTCAAACTCTGAGTACCCTTTCCACTTCCTGGACCACCTACCATTTAAAACAGGCAACATTGTGACCTTCTGATATAATAAGAAACTCCTTTTTGTACAACTAACTCCACCTTGAGATGCAGAATCTAGATCATAGTAGCAGGGTGGGCAACTTTACACCTGTGCCATTCTCAGCGTTAACCTTTAAACGCAGAGCAAGTATAGACTTAGCCAAGGAAAGCACAGAATTATGATCAACTTTATTAGATGAAAAAGACACCTTTTCCTTCACCTATTTTAGTAAATAACTAATTTAGAAAATTGGACAATGCATTTAAAAGAAATCATTTCTTGGCCTTCTATGTAAAAATCTCATCTTTTTTCCCTCTCTAATCAAAGAAAAACTAAGAGATACAAGAGACAATGATCAAAATAATAGAAATGTGTTCGGTGCCAACAAGGAGCGACATTTAGTGAAATGTAACAATTATTTTTCAAACCAAAGGCACATCAATATTGACAAAACTTACTTAAAAATTTTTTTAACTCTGTTCCTGTGTCTCCTTGCTTCATCTCCTTTAAATTCCAAAGAAGTTTTATGCGATGAATATGCAGAGTGGATGGAATAGGTCCTTAGAACAACTTCATAGAGCTCATGATAATTTTGATTGTGTGATACATTAGTATGAGATAATTAACATTTTGCAACCTTACTCAATACTAATCATTGGTAATCATCATTTATTTTTTAGAAGCTTAAGTACTAAAATAATTATAAAATATATACCTCAGATTTTATTTCCAATCACATTAGATTATTTTAATTTATATTTCCAAACAACCTAGACTGACTGGAATCTAAAGTCTGAACAAATTTCTAAATAAAGCACATACCAATCAGCACAGTCTGATTTTGATTTATTACTTCTTGATGATTATCAAAATGAAATATTTTCAAGCACTTAAGCATAAGTTATTGATGGTAGACAAAATGCTTTTAAAGGTCAACGTCTAATAAGTAATGAACTGTTTCGGTAATATTCACTGAAAATAATTATAATTTATTAAGCAATATTGAAAATAAAAATTCAATAGAAAAGTGAGTTGATATTCTCCCTACTAATTCAATGTCAAGTTTTGGCAGGGATTAGAAGTCATTTAATACATAATTACTTAGTGATTAATTTGTGCAAATAATGTAAGTAAAAAAGGACAGGTGTTTTGTTTTTTATAAGAGGGGTTCCGAGTGGGTAGACTTGCCTGTCCAGGGCTTATTTCCTCTTTAAAAATTTTAAAGTGCAGGGGCGCCTGAGTGGCTCAGTCGGTTAAGCATCCGACTTTAGCCCAGGTCATGATCTCGCAGTTTGTGAGTTTGAGCACCGCGTCGGGCTCTGTGCTAATAGCTCAGAGCCTGGAACCTGCTTCAGATTCTGTGTCTCCCTCTCTATTTGCTCCTCCTCTGCTCACACTCTGTCTGTCTGTCTCTCTCTAAAAAAATAAACATTAAAAAAATTTTTTTAAATGCAGAATTCTAAGATCAACTAATGAGAATCATTTCTTAACACCCATACCAACTAATGTACGGCTTTCACTTTTTTATTGCTTTATGAACCTTAGGATAGGAATTTGTTTACATTTTTAACCACTCCCTTTCTAAGAAACTCTAAATCTTATCCTATTAGATTTAATATTATGAACTACTCCTAAATTAAATTCATTACTTTGCAAAATTTTGGTTCTAAATAGCTGTTTTTGGCCTATTAACCTATGTGCAAATCATGGATTGGCTTGAAGTAAAAATTATATGAACAACTCTATCAAATTTAAGCTAATTTGATCCCTGAAGCATGAATGTTACTGTTCATAAACTATATTTCCATGCTTTATCTCACAAACCATCAAACTAAGAGATTAAAAATCCCACTGAATTAAAAAAAATCAAATATGCTAAGAAAGTTATGGCACCTTCAAGAAAAAAAGTTTGTCAACTCATGGAAGCAAATAGCAGACAGCACAAACACATGATTAGCACAACTGAGAGAGAATAGCTTTAATTTATTATGAGTTTGATTAATGAAGTTACCTAACAAATTAATTTTATTTTCTTCTCTCTGAAACCAGAGTGAGCTTAATCTTTTTCTATTTATTTATCTCTAATACTTATAAATATTAAGTCCATCTAACTCCATCTAACTCTTAGATTTAATCCATCTAACTCTTAGATTTAATAATAACTCTTAGAATCCATCTAACTCTTAGATTTAATAATTATGTTAACATAAGAGAGATTCATATCTGTGCCGAGAAGGCTAACTGTAAAAAAAAGTCTGCATCACCAGAAGGGAAATTTTCTTTATTTGAATGTAATACCATGTGGGTATCTGTACCTCTTCCACTCCTTTTTTAGGCTAGTACTAATAAAAATTTGTAAGATTCAGGTACAATTATTTTATAATTTCTCAAAAGTCATAAAATTGCCCCAATTTTCTCAGATGGATTTGGCTTTTCCTTTCTTGTAATATCTCAGTGTTCAAAAAGTTATTTACACTCATTGGTTCTGCATCATTCTTGGAATACATAAAACTTTATAGTGTATAAGTGTAAAACCAGAATCACACTTGTGGGAAGCAAGTTGATTTTACTGAGTAAAAAAGATCTGTGGAGTTCTTCAAAGCGGAGGAGGTTTGAAGCATTTATATCTTCTTCAAAGATCTTAGTTTACTGAAATATTTTAGTCATTTTCATATAAGATTCGCAATACAGAAAAAATTCACATATGTGTTGTTTTACTCGAGAGCATTTTGGTATTACACCTTTTTCATGTACAATCAAGCCTCCATTTGTTTGTCCAATTAATAATCATCAATATTTTAGTAACAGCAAAAAGAAAAATAAAATTGAAAGAATATTTCATTATCAAATTGTGAAATAATTTCCGATTATCCTTCACCTGTAGCATAAAGCATTTCTTCATCTTCTGGGTAAAGACCTCAAGCTTTTTTTTTTTTTTTTAATGTGTTTATTTATTTTTAAGAGACAGAGAGAGTGCAAAAGCAGGGGAGGGGCAGAAAGAGAGAGGGAGACACAGAATCAGAGCAGGCTCCGGGCTCTGAGCTGTCAGCACAGAGCCTGACATGGGGCACAAACACATGAACCGTGAGATCATGACCTGAGCCAAAGCTGGACGCTCAACCGATTGAACCACCCAGGCACCCCGGACATCAAACTTTTAAGCACACAATGCACAAAATTCCATTTTCAAGAATAGAAAGAGATTTATGGCAAATGGTGGCTACCATACGCTATAAGAATAATGACTTTAAAAAACCCAGTTTCTATACTGTCTTTCTACAGGGGTGCCTGGGTGGCTCAGTTGGTGAAGTATCCAACTTCGGCTTGGGTCATGATCTCATGGTCCATGAGTTCGAGCCCCATGTCGAGCTCTGTGCTGTCAGTTCAGAGCCTGGAGCTTGCATTGGATTCTGTGTCTCCTTCTCTCTCTGCCCCTCCCCCACTAACACTCTGTCTCTCTCAAAAAATGAATAAACATTAAAAAAAATTATACTGTCTTTCTACAACATTATTTTAAACAGTAAGGGCTAAATATATTTGCAGTTTCATTTTCATTACACTTAGAGATGTACCAATGTCACTCCTTCTAGTCTGGTGAACTTAGATTCTTGTTATAGCTTGGTGTGTTTATTTGCATGCTTTCTTCCTAATTGTCATCATCATTATATCTTCTGGAAACAGTACTTCTTTACATGGGCTGTATTCATTTGCCCTCTATTAACAATTACTGACTAGAATAGCTTTGAACATTTCACACTAGATTTTTGCTTTTGGTCATCTCTGTGAAAGCTGAGTCAAATTGGAAAGTGAGACAATGATCACATATTTACGTGTTCACAGGTCTTTTCATGATTTTTACAGATTTTGAGGAAGTTGGGATTTGCAAGAACAGTCAAAAACGCAATTTATGAAAATTTAACATTTTGCATATCTGTTTTTTGTGCAATGGTAGCAGACTGATATTTTCATACTTATTCATAGAAATAATTTTAAAAATTAACTGTTATTATTATTTTGATAAATACTCAAATGGTAGGTGCTCTGTAAAACACTATGCTACTAGATTTGCTGGTCTGAAACATCAAAATTCAGACTTTATTTTAGGTGCCAGTTTGCTACAATGATGATTCATTTATATGTGTCTTTACCAACATATTATTATTATTTCCCTTTAAGGTTAATAGTGAATAAAAATTCAATATGTTGAGTAAAAAGATAAAAAAGCCACATCGTGTTTAGAAAACTTCTACCATAGGACAATAAATATTGAAGAGATTAATACTTTCAATTCATTGTAGACAATTTCTAGGACATTGTAATGAGAGTCTATAAAAGTGGAATAGGCATTAGATTATATAATTATAACAATTCTGTTTTATGAAAAATTACACTAAAATATTTCCATCTACTGTCTCTTGAGCTTTTGTTTCTATTGTTTGTCATTATCCAACTCAGTATTTGCAAATAAACATAATAAACGTAATTTCTTGAAATGTAAACATATAAGCAAAGATAGCAATAGTATAAGAATTTTACGTTCTGTCCTCATACCTATGACAAGTATGATTTTTGGTCGAGGTCTAGTAGGATCAAAAACATCATACTCCTCAATTAACTCTGCAGTCTCGGAGAGGTCTGTATCACTTTCTATGGAGAATTGATGGATTGGAGGGAGACGATCATACCGCCGATATGGAAAGTTTGAATTTTCAGGCATCACTGCAAAAGAGTAAGATAACTTTGAAACGGGAAAAAAAGCATAATAAAACAGATTTTGTACTAGCCAATTAGCAGAAGAAAAATTTTAAACTAAATGAGTTTGATTTTTTCAACTGAAGAAGACCCTATCCTACAAGTGGCCTGCAAACTTTTCTTAAAGGGCCAGACATTCAATATGTTGAGATTTGAACAGTCTCATACTCAAGTTGGCTATGGTAGCAGAAAAGTGATCAAAGACAATATATAAACAAATGGATGAGCTTGTGTTTCAATGAAACTTTATTTATAAAACCAGGTAAGGAGCCTGACTCAGGGCATGGGTCATAGTTTGCCAACCCCTGTTCTGGAGGAACCTTCTTAAGCACTGCCTAATCTTACTTGGTAGTTTGTATACATCCTGATCTCTGCAAATGGTGCTCCCTACAGTTTGTAGTATAGAATCTCACAACTCTCACAAGTTCACAGCCGCTAACTCGTTATTAGCTAACAGCTAACGTGTTGTTCAAGGCTCAACTGTGGTTCACGTGGTCATGGCTCCTTCCTTCCTCACCCTAAGTGTCAGTACTCTGGGAGGCACAGAGAAGCCCTAACTACCCAAAAGGCACCTGCACAAAAGAGACAGGAAGTCACTTGGTCTTCCATGAGGGATTTGGTTGTGGGGACTACTGGATTTTAGCATGGCATAATGCTCACATCTCTTTCTGGGGTGTTGATCAGGTAGAACTGTTCATTCTCTGTTGATACAATAAATGAGCTCATTGACTGCTAACCCACTGGACTCACTTCAGTTCTATGAAAAGAGTAGTCTGAAATGATAGTGATTATTCTTTAGAAAATTCTAGAAAGGGTGTATGATAGGAAAGGTACTGACAACGGTATCCTGTTCTGCCTTGAAATTGAATTGCTACACCCAACACGACAAAACTCTCAGCATTATCCTCAATTAGTTTCTTCCCTCACCACTCATATCTACCGCCATAGACTTTATCTATAAAATGTATCCCAAATGCATATACTTTTCTCCATCTCCACTATTACAACTTTTCCCCAACCACCATCATTTACCTGGACTACTGTTATAGACTCTTTACTGGTCTGCCTGCTTACAAGCTTGTGCCCACAATCCACTGCCTGAAATACTCTTCTTGATGCCATCCTATGGCTGCCTGCTGCTTACCATTCACACCTCAGCTCAAATGACACCTTTTATCATATGGCTTTACTGACTTTTTAATCTCAAATAGTTAACTTCAAGGACATCACTCTAGTAATGCTCTACACAGCATCTACTACTTCATCATCTGAAAGGTGTCTATTAATTCATTGTTTGTCTTTTCCCAATAGAATGTTCAGTTCCAGGAAGGAGGGACTTACTTATCTGGAACCATATCCCTGGGATCTAGAACTATCTTGGCACATAGTCAGTGTCCAATAAATATTTGTTGAATTAGTAACAAAGACAATAGCCTTGCTGAAATAGTTGGTTTCCCATAAAGGAAAGCCAGAAGATGGGTAGGCAGAGTGTGGCCACAGGGTGGAGGGCCTTGACCACCAGGGTAAAGGGTTTAGCTTCAATCTAGTAGAAAGCCAGTGGAGATTTGG
This sequence comes from Panthera leo, assembly GCF_018350215.1. Taxonomy (NCBI): domain Eukaryota; kingdom Metazoa; phylum Chordata; class Mammalia; order Carnivora; family Felidae; genus Panthera; species Panthera leo. The sequence goes on along the minus strand of NC_056686.1, from coordinate 64,270,353 downwards.
GGGATGGGTGGGTAGAGAAGTGACATAATAAGATATGAAATACATTTCTGGTGGTGGTTAGAATAAATTTAAGTGGGGAAATAAAGAGAAGAAAGAATAGCAGCCAGGAGTCAGCAGGGGTCAGGAGTAACAGGTGAAAAATGAAGGCTTCAGTTGGAGGGGCAGCATGAGAAATGACATGAGTGGTTGGGTATGAAGAATATGGTTAGGGTTGGGATCTGTGACATGAAAGGAGGTGACAGTCCAAAAAACAATTGCCAGGGTTCAAGTCTAAATGAAAAAAAAAGAACACATTGCATTTAATATGCCATCTTTCTGCTCTCTCTTTTCTGATCCAGAAATAGTGGGCTTCTATATCATAGCCTCTTCCTCTATGTTAGGAACTCCTGTTCTCTGTTCCCTGGTATATACTCAAACTCCTCCATCCTTCTCTAGCTAACACCTACTCAGCTTTCTGTCTCCAAGCATTAGCATATCAGTTCTTCCAGGAAGCCTCCCTGAACCCTAGCCTAGGTTGGATCTATTCCCCTGTTAATATGGTTGATTTTATAGCATATGGTATTTTCTATAGCACCCATTGTACTTCTGTTTACATATTTTGTCACCATTAATATTTTTTATTCCATAGTCAAAATAATCACCAACTTCATCATTTTTATTTTATTTTTTTTTAATTTTTTTTAACATTTATTTATTTTTGAGACAGAGAGAGACAGAGCATGAATGGGGGAGGGTCAGAGAGAGAGGGAGACACAGAATCTGAAACAGGCTCCAGGCTCTGAGCGGTCAGCACAGAGCCCGATGCGGGGCTTGAACTCACGGACTGGACCGTGAGATCATGACCTGAGCTGAAGCCAGACGCCTAACGGACTGAGCCACCCAGGCGCCCCCATCATTTTTATTTTAAAAATTATTCCTAATTAATATAATTTTATACAAATTCTTTAAAAAAATAACCTCAGCATTATATTCTATACCAAATTTTTATGTATATATATCATATATATAATGCATATGCATCAGACTTGTATAGGGTGTCTATCTATACTCCTACAGTATTTACGAAGCATTTCTTTTTAATTTCTTTTAAAATTTTATTTTTTGTTTTTCAATTGAAGTATCCTTAACATAGTGTTATATTAGTTTTAGGTTTACAATGTAATGGTGCAATAATTCTATACATTTCTCAGTGCTCAGCAAGACAAGTAGACTCTTAATCCCTTTATCTATTTTATCCACCCCCCCCATCACCTCCTCTCTAGCGATCATCAATTTTTGTCTGTGCTTAGGAGTTTGGTTTTTTGTTTGTCTTTTTTTCTTTGCTAGTTTGTTATGTTTTAAATTCCACATATGTTTTAAATTCCACAAATCATACAGTGTTTGTCTTTCTCTGTCTGGTTTATTTCACTTAGCATTATACCCTCTAGGTCACTACATGAAGGCAGGTACCATGTTTGTTTTTTCTTGGTGGCTGCATCCTCAGTCCTAAAAGAATGACAACAGTAGTGCTCAATAAAATGGTCATTTTAATGCTCAACTGACTCATTGACTGACTTCATGGAAATAAGAAAAGGAGAAAGGAGTGCAGGTACTGAAGCAAATATGCTACACTTGTTTTTAAAAATCTTGAGTATAAGATGACAATGAGATATTCCAGAACAGAAGCTCTATGGACATTTGGGACTTTGGGACTAGAACTCTTATTTATAACAAATTATTTGTTCAATTGTTTGGCAGGGAAAAAAAAGATGCTTATCTCACATGTATAGTAAAATCCTTTAAAGAAGTATCAGTCAATAATTTATCCTTGCTTTTTATCATATTTTTATGTATGAAAGTAATTTGCCTAAATGGTTATAATGTTTTATTTCATAGAATAATTTTTCATAATAATTATATATTAGCACAGCTATGTCAATATTTCAGCAAAGTATGCATGAATCACCTTTTATTTCTACAAATAATCATGCTTTAAGTTACTGGGAACTTACCAGTTTTCTTTAACTTAATAATATATTCCATAAATTATAGCTAAAACTTACATAGCACAAGTGTGTAAACCATTTGATAAAATAAATTTTATTACAGAAAAGTCTATTTAGAAACCATTTTCTGTCTTTTAGCATGTGTCCTAGATATAGGAAGGTAATAAGGCATTCTTGTCATCATAATACATTGAAAGGTTCTATTTGATGATTAATTAAAAGATCTCTGAGTAGGAATTCTGGTAAAGTATTATTAAGTACCGAGATTCTAAAATTAACAAACAATTTTAATTCTAATTAAAGTTAAATCCACATTTTCCATTCCTGTTTAAGCTTATCCTGCTAAATCAGGAGCTCCAACTTGTCATTTGTGTGCCCAATATAGCCTCAAAGATGGGTTTTGTTCAGCTAAACATTTTCACAAAATTTGTACATGACTGCCTTTAGACAATGACTGTTCTCTCAAATTTGACCACAGTCCCCACTGTTCCCTATTACACACTTGGTCTGCCTGGCTTCTATGTATCATCAAGTCAAGTAAGTATAAAATAGAAGCATTCAGGCTTCATTTTGTTGCAAAACAGTCACTTTGTATACCCAGGCTGAGAGCCACTTTTTTATTAATGGAATGTTATATGCTGTTAGATTTAAATTTTAAAAGGCAAGAATATTTTAGACTAAATCCAGTAATACCTGAGGTTTGTTAGTGCTTTAAGGCTAAACCTTAAAGCGGCTCCCTAAACTTATCTCACTTGATTTAACAAGGGCATGGGTCATGTATTTAAGATTGAGCCAGATTCCACCAGTACGACAACACCCTGGGAAGTAAGTTAGCTGTCTTGGGAAAGTATATGAACACTTCAAGCCCATGAAAACATCATTTTGTTCACTGAAGCAGAAATTTACTAAGTGGTGTGCCCCAGTGGTAACTGGCACTTAACACTCAGGCCTACATGACCAAGTGATGATTCCTGCATGAAGATGTCTCTGAAAAAATGTTTCTGCCTACCCTTTCTGTATGTGTTTCTTTTTTTTAAATTTTTTAAAAATGTTTATTCATTTTTTGAGAGAGAGATAGAGACAGAGCATGAGTGGGGGAGGGGCAGAGAGAGCGGGGGAGACAGAATCCCAAGCAGGCTCCGGGCTCTGAGCTGTCAGCACAGAGCCCTACGTAGGGCTCAAACCCACGAACTACGAGATCATGACCGAGTCAGACATTTAACTGACTGAGGCCCCCAGGCACCTCTCTGAGTGTGCTTCTTAAAAATTAACACACTATGTCTTTTCCCCACACTGCATGCAAATAAAATCTAAGTGACTCATGTAAATAAAACAAACTAAGGCTTATCTCCCTTTTGTATTTACTACAAACACTATAATACTTGTATTACAAATACTTCAAATTGTGTCTGTCTGGCTAAAACTTTTCACGGCACAATTTTTGAAAATGGTGCAAATTTTGAAAATATAATGATCTTGGCCACTGGGAAAGAATGAATTTAGTTTCCCTTGATTAGAAACTAAATTCCACTTTACACATACTATTATACTTCTTGATTTCATCCAGAGTCTAAAGGCTGGTTGGCTGATGTTGAACCACTAATTTTGATAAGCATGTATTTCAGAAAGCTATCAGAATATACTATGAACCTCCTCTAGTGAACTCTAATTCTTAGTTCCAAACTCTTCCTAAAATTGCTAGACAAGTTCATGTCTTCTACTTCTTTTATAGCAGCTAAATGCCTAATCTAATGTATTGAATTCAATAGCTGCATAAAAAATACTTGTTGGATTAACTAGTGTAAACTTAACATGCATTTATGCGGATGCATTAATATGAACTCTGAGTTAGGAAACACATTATTCCAAGCTCTTCCCAGCTAATAAAAAAATGTTGAATTGTTACAGAATAACAGTTTTGTCTATCCATTTATTTGGGAAAATCTTATTTGCAATGTTAAGAAAAATTCAGTTCCCTAATGTAATTCATTTTGCAAAATATTGAAGGCAGAAGTATACAATTTCATTAAGCCTTTAGGGAAGTGCTGGACAGTGGTATGTGATTTTGTTCATCTTATCACAGAGGCGATTAGAATTAGGAGCAGAGAGAGAGTAATCATGTTCCAGGGCCAAGTATCTTTCCAGGTTTTTAGAAACCTAATAAATTAAATAAGTGCCTACAGTCTATATGGTATGTTTTAAAGAGAACTGCTGTAACTGTAAACTATTATTCTACATATACATTACCATTTCTTAGAAAGGATCTCCGTGATTGTCCTCCATTGAGCGGAGGTAAGGTCTTCTTCTCCTGGCTGACAAATGTATCCCACTTCACCTTGTCGCAGCCGCCTAATTCCTTGACTTTCTTTAAACAACTTTCCAAGTACTCTACTGGGTCTTCAGGCTTAGAACACATCAGTCCATTCAAAAGGCTCTGAAATACAACAACAAAATATGCCCACATAAAATATGCTTTCAAACTACCTTTGTTAAAATAGTATATGTCTCATTGTTAAATTCTGGGTTGTTTTTGTTCTTTGCATTTTCTTTTAATGAACATGATTTGATTGAGTAATTAAGATAACCCCTAAATTCTTGACCAATTAACTTTTAGCTCAGCATTTTCTGCCTTTTAAACAATTCAGGCAACTACACAGTTTAAAATGGAGGCACCCTATCAAAGTCAGATAAAGTGCCGTGTGTAAAAATGCTCTAGTCATTATTCATCTTATTTCTACCCAACTTTTTTTTAAAGTAGGATTCATGCCCAGCATGGAGCTCAACACAGGGCTTGAACTTAAAACCCTGAGATCAGGACCTGAGCTGAGATCAAAGACCCGAGCTGAGATCAAGAGTTGGATGCTTACCCAACTAAGCCACCCTGGTGCTCCATTCCTACCCATTCTTAAAGGCTCCAAGCCTCAGTTTCTTCATTTGTAAAATAGGAGTACTAATACCTACCTCAGAGCGTTTTTTAAGGATTAAAAAAATTAATATTTGTAAAGTACGTATTAAGGGCCTGACACATAGTGAATACCCAATAAATATTGGTGATTTTAGTTAATATTATTGTTACCAGGAAGTCTCCCCTAAGCTCCCAGTTTGGGTTGTGGACCTCTTCCTTTGCATTCCATATTACCCAGAAAAAAAAATCTTGCCTGTCATTTATACTAAGACCATCAGTTGATGTGTTGGTCTCATATTCCAAACTGTAAACTCTTCAACAACACAGCGTAGGTCTCTTTTATTTTTCAAATCTCTAGCCCCTGACACTGTCTCTGGCACATGGTAGGTACATATTGGACTGTTTTGTAACTAGGGAAAAAAAATGTATTCAAACCATAGCCTCAAGCTTTATTATTTGATCTATAATGAGTCACCACCATATCCATTGACATTACAGAGGAAAAACCTGGTGTCCAATACGTCACATGTACTCATTTCTAAAAATGCTACAAATTTGGAAATGCTGACTCCTGGGAACTGGACTGATGTGTAAAATATTTTCCTTTACAGTATTTCATGGAAAAAAAACATAGAGGATTATTATCACCAATATACATTATTAATGCACAACACACACATCCTTTGAAAGGCTGACATCTTTGCTAAATACAGTATTTTATTTTCAGGTTATTCTTGTGCAATTTTCTCCAAGTGGTAGGCAGTTCTTCCCAGGTATATTTGTTCTCTCAAATCCCAAATAGTGTGAGTTAGAATGTTCTGAGGAGCTCCACAGCAGAAGGAGAGGAAAATCTAATCTGGGCATTCACATTCAGTTTGTGTGTCATGATCTGTGTTATATACACACAGACACACAGACACACAGACACACAAACACACACATTGTGTTTCACTCCTGACATTGCTATGTTAATATAGTTACCTGTGGCAGTGCTTACTCTGTCTTTGTATGCCTTACTTTCCCCAATGCACTCTCAACCTTGTGTGGTATTATTATCCCCATTTTATAGATTAGGAAACCATGACATAGAGATATTAGTGAGTTGATCAAGGTTATTCAGCTAGAGACCTGTAGGCCCAGGATTCCAACTCAATATATTTTTTTTTTTTTAAATTTTTTTTAAACGTTTTTATTTATTTTTGAGACAGAGAGAGACAGAGCGTGAACGGGGGAGGGTCACAGAGAGAGGGAGGCACAGAATCCGAAACAGGCTCCAGGCTCTGAGCTGTCAGCACAGAGCCCGACGCGGGGCTCGAACTCACGGACTGCGAGATCATGACCTGAGCCGAAGTCGGACGCCTAACCGACCAAGCCACCCAGGCGCCCCTCAATATATTTTTTAAGTTTCTTTATTTTTTTTTGAGAGAGAGAGTCGGGGAGAGGCAGAGAGAGGGAGAGAGAGAGAGAGAGAAAGAGAGAGAGAGAAAGAGAGAGAGAGAAAGAGAGAGAGAGAGAGAATCCCAAGCAGGCTCCACATTGTGTGCACAGAGCCCAACGTGGGGCTGGATCTCACGAACCATGAGATCATGACCTGAGCTGACATCAAGAGTCAGATGCTTAGCCCACTGAGCCACCCAGGTGTCTCCCAAATCAATGCTTTTGATTCCAAAACTCACATATTCCTCTCTATATATCTTGCAAAAATATGATATGGGATAAAAAGAAAATGCTAGATTATCTGTACCCCATACATAATCCAACTACAATAGGAATCACTCAAGGTCTCTCTTTTTAAAATCCCTATTACAGCCTAAAAAGAGTGAACATACTCAATGATATTTTTTTTTACTGGAAAATATATATTTCCAGCCTCCCTAAACAAATCTGACTCAGTTAGATACATGTAGTTGTTTCACAGTATATTGATTCAATAGCAATTACTTAATCTAAAATCTACAGCTGAAGCAGTATTTTTGGTTTGATAGATACCTAATTGATAAACTCTGTATACTTAGAAACTTTGCATACCAATATTGTGATTTGATGGAGAAAATCCAGTTTGGAACCAAAGCATTTGGTTTTGCTGTCTACACTTATCACATGGAGAGCTGCCAGGTTTTACTTCCATCTTGTGCTGGTAAAGCATAGATTCTTACTGGAAGGATGGAGCCTCTGGAGCCTCTGCAGGTCACCACAGTAATCTTCCGTCTTCCAATTGTCCAAGATTGCACTTAAGTACATTGTGTTACTGCATTTCACCTAAAGGAATGGACTTCCTTCTCTGGGTGGGCACTATTTTAAAAAATCCCATCCACATGCAGAAAAACAAAACAAAAAGCATAATACCTGAACAAAAACCCCTGCCATTGTGTTTGCATCACACAGTGTAGATTTTCATGAACAAACTATCAAAAATCTCTGTGGTTACCAAAGAGAAAAACAGTACCCGTATTTATAAAGAAAATAGACATACTATTAAGCAGCACTTTGCCATAAGGAGACAGTCCTGCAGATGTTTCTAATTATTCTTTTAGAAGCACAGAAATGAAATTGATCTCAGTAGTAGTATTTATAACAAAAACCTTCAGCTCTTCATCTCTGTGTTTACTCTTTGAAAATTAAAAAAGAAAAGAAAAGAAAAGAAAAAAGAAAAGAAAAAACTCTTTAAGAATCCTACCTACCTCCTAGGACCTGTCCTTTCGCAACACCTTCTGATTCTTTTCAAGGCTGAGTAACACTCTTGCTAGGTTTGGGTATCAAACACGAGGCTTGTGCTCAGTGTGTGGTTTACCTGGAAACCTTGGCCTCAGCCCAACCTGAAACTGGTGGCTTACAGAGGTGAGATAAAATGAAGATCTGCAATTATGGTGGCCCATTTTAATGAAAATTTGGGAAAAACGGGCATAAAATTCTTTTTCCAAATGGTGTTTTAAAACTCCTTTTAGCAGAACAGATTTCCCCCCCCCCCACCCCCCAACAGGAGAAAGAACTCATGACCTTTGGTTTATTGGATCAGTCTACAGTCTATTATCTTTCAGAAATGGGGGGCCGGGTTGGTAGTATGGAATTTCTCCTTTCAGGGCTCCATCTATGAAGCTTGGCTCCCTTCCATTTTTTTTTTTTTTTTAACCAAAGAAAAAGCACACAGAATTCAGGAAGATTTCAAAATGCCAATATGGAGAGAAGAAAAGGAAGCAAAAGACTCCGCGATGTACGCTGAGGTTTAGAACTAACCAAGGTTCCTTTACTTCATCCCTCAAGCCTCCTCTCCCACATTCCCAAAGTGGTCCTTATCCCCCGGGGTCCTTGGTGGAGATGATGTTGTGATGCGGTCCGAAGACAGAGCAACAGGAGTCACGCCCGCCTTGCCGCTCCCTCTCCGACTTGGTTTCTCTAGGTGGGCTGGAGAAGGCAGGCGAAAGCTACAGCCGGAGAGGCGAGCAAAAAGAATGATCTCTTCCAAGGCAACGGAAAACGTGCTCAGGAGTTCATTCACCGAAAGCGCATAGCAGCGCTGGGTGCCTGCCACCCGGGAGGTAGTGCTGCACTCGACGGGTTTGGATTTGCGTTTTGCATCTTCATCCCTTTCCTCCGAGCTGCTTCCGTCCACACTTCCCCTTCACCGCGGGGTCCTGACCTCGCGGCGTGCGGAGGGGCTAGGGCTCTCGACCCCTACGTTTGGAGTCCTTGCTCGCTCCCGAGCGCCAGCGCACCCGCCTTGGCCTGGCCTAACCCCCAGAGAGCGGGGCCGACGGCTGTCAGCAGCCCACCCTCCACATCCGAGGGGTACGCCGAGGGCAACCTGCTTCCAGAGCTCCGCTGGAAGACTGAAACTTGATCAAGTGAGATGCGGGCTTCTGAGCCCAGCCAGCGGACAAGGATCCCGGCAACCCGCTGGAACGGCGACGACGCCGGGCAAGCGGGAGAGCGAGCTTCTGCACCCCCCTTCACTTCTGTGCCCCGAGCCAGCAAGGTGGGACGGGGCGCGGCTTCCTCCCCCCAACCCCGGAGCCCCAGAGATGCCTTTCCCCGATCCTCCCGGCCGCCTGCCAGCCTTAGCCCCCTACCTCGAAAAGCTGAGGGATTTCCCTGCGGGCCAGATACTCCTTGGCATCGTTGGTGTTCATGGCTGTGCCGCGCGTGCCTTGGGGCGCGGGTGGGGAGGTTCCCGGGCTGCGGCGACCTGGGCTGGGGTTGACGGGCTCCGCGCAGAACACGGGTGCAGCCCTGGATCTCACCCGCAAACACTCCCACGCTCAGCTCTGCCTGCCCAGGCCAGAGCCCCCCTCCGCCTGTCCCCGGGGCCTGTGGTCTCCGCGCTCTCGCCGCCCCCGCCTCGCTGCTGGTCCCCGCGCCGGAGCTGCGGGCTTGGAGCAGCGGCTTTCCCGGCTCCCAGGCAGCGCGGCCACCAGAGGAGGGCGGAGGGAGCGGAGGAGGGCGGACAGCGCGGCGGACGCAAGGCAGCAGCCCGCTCGCCTCTCCGGCTCAGCGCGCCGCGCTCTGCGCCTCCCGGAGCCGGGTCTGCGGCTGCGGCCAGTCACGCTGCGCGGGCGGGCACGGGGTGCGGGGGTGGGGACGGGCGCGCGCTGGGGGCTCTCAGTCACACCCCTCCCAGTCACACCACCGCCGGGGCGCGGCGCTGCCCTAAGCGCGCGGCCAGGGGACGCAGCAACCTGGGACCAGGTGGCCAAAGGAAGAGTCTAGGGGTTCTAGGAACCTGTCCCCCACCCCCGCCCGCCACCACAGAGTTACTCCTGCATCCCCTGGAGTTCTCGGGAAGAAACCTAATTGCTACAGAATTTGTCATGTATTCCTAAGGTTACCAATCTTTCATCACAGGGAGCTGGAGGTAAGGAGAAAAGGGGATTCCATGGTGTGGAATCCATCCTCTTAAGATAATTTTTAGACTTGGGGTGTTTCTATCCTTCAGGAAAGTTTTGCTAGCTGCTTTCTAATTTTTCCCCGTCAAGCTCACAGATCCTTACAGATTTCAGTGTAAGGGCATGGAGTGAGGCTGGAATCTTCATTAACAGAAGGATTGATAAGTAGTCAACTAGTTAACCTCCACAGAGAGGAGAGGGAAGGTGGAGGAGAGAAGTGGGTGGTGGGGCGGGGAGAGCTGGAGACCGCTTAAATTGGAAATGTGCTTGGTGGGTGGCCTGGGAGCCATCATTAATTGAATCTGAAGGGTGTGTAGTCAGTGGACGGTGGGCCATCAGAGCACCCAGGGGCTGTATGGTGCGCTGAGGCAGCCGTAAGAGTAGAGAACCTTGCTATTAAACACGCCATTATCAAGGTATACCCATCCTCCTCCTAGCTCCCAGGATGACTCATTTCCCCCATTAAGATGTCTTTTCACTGCCTGTTTGAAAGATGGTTTATGCCACCCTGAGAATATGACCTCTGTGTGCAGGGCCTGACACTATGGGAGGGTGTGTGAGATAAAAGGTGGCTCTGATGGCCACTGATACCTGCCAGGGAGAGGAGGAACACTGCGACTGTTTCCCAAAACCAGTGTCTGAATGTCCATTTCATGTGCATCTTTGAAGATCTTTTCTTGATTCCATTTCTTGTCACACAAGGAACTGCCACTGAAGCCTTAACTATAGCTGCAATCCTGTTTTACCCAAGGGAGGGAACTCAAGAATTAACTGAGTCTTGTAAAGTAAATGAAGTTTCTTGAACACTTGTGAAACCATGTCGTATGGTAGCCTTAAATGAGGCAGGTGTTCCAGTTCCACAGAAATTGATTTCTGCCCTCAGAATATACCACAACATTTACAATCCCAGCTTCTGACATCCCTTACCTTATCTGAGAGCAGGTGATGGCCATAGTTAAACATTGTCTCTTCCCTATGCAACAATGCTTGAAAAGTGCCAGAGTCCATGGCACGAAGCCTACTTTGTGAGCAGGCACAGCTGAGATGAAGCACCTAGGATTTAAGAGGCCACTTTCTGCAGGGCCTTTCAAGGTCACCTTTTACAGACAAGAATCTGGCAGAGCACAGCTTACACCCTCTCTCCTAGGGAAGAATGTAACCTAAATAGGTATATAATTCTGAATGCACCTTAGTGTAGCCAGGCAAGGATGGCAACTTGCTTATACAAAGAGAGTGGATAAAGAAGACTGCGTTACACTAAATGAATAGTCTAGAGAGTCTGAAAAACAGTATAAGCATACCTCAGAGATAGTGCAGGTTTGGTTCTAGACCAATGCAATAAGGTGAGTATTGCAAAAAAACAAGTCAAATGAATGTCTTGGTTTCCTAGTGGGTATAAAAGTTATGTTTATGAATATTAAAATGTGTAACAATGTTGTCTAAAAAATAATCTGCATACCTTAATCAAAAATACTTTAGTGTTAAAAATACTAACCACCATCCGAGCGTTCAGTGAGTTGTAATCAATGATCACAGATCACCATAACAAATATAATAATAATAACAAAGTTTGAGATATTGCAAGAATTACCAAAATGTGACACAGAGACATGAAGTGAGCAAATGCTATTGGAAAATGGTGCCAATAGACTTGCTCGACACAGAGTTGCCACAAACATTCAATTTGTTAAAAAAATAACAATATATGCAAAGCACAAGAAAGCAAGGTGTAATAAAATGAAGTATCCCTGTAACTGGAAATATGGCAAGTTTTCAGGTAGCCTTATGCATTGACAATCAGTGCTTTTCAGTGTGTTCCAAATGTATGAGAAAAGCAAGATATTCATAATTATTCTTGCAAAGGAAGTTGTGGCCACATAGAGAAAGGCTGTGTGAGAGAACTATGGTGCTTAAAAGCCAGGCTGGTGGTTTGGGAGAGGGGAAAGAGAAAGGGCAAGGGAAAACAAATACATACTCGCCATGGGAAAGCTGGTGCATCATTGCCTGGTATGAAATTCTAAATATGAGTATGTGTGGGGTTCATGGCTCATTGCTCTTTGTTTATGTGGCAAGGTATTCCTACAAGCTGTAACAAATCAAGATGATTACTGTATGTCTGGTGTTGCCAGAGAGAATCTCTTCTGCTCCCACAGTGGGAGAGTGTGCTCGGTTTTGAGATAAGAGCAGGGAGTAAGACAGACGTGATTCCTGCTGTCAAGGAACTTAGTACAGATGGACAATAAACAACTGGGCCACTTGTATATCCTGGGCCATTTGTAAATATTTTGTTTACCCTGAAAAAAAAAACCCTAAATATATTAGACATACCATATGTGTGTATATTGTCCTAGTAAGTATGCTTTTGGTTTACATGTATTCTTTTTAAAGTGTCTTTCAGAGGCTTTTTTTTTTTTTTTTTTTTTTTTTTTTTACCTTTGTAAAAGTGGAATATGCACACTGGTATGTGACATCTGGGCTAAATGCAAGCTGAAATAATAGTGTGTCACAATTCTTCAGCCAAAGCAGAATTTCCCTATGCTCTATTTCTTTTCCCCAGACTCGTTGGGTAGCTGAGCCAGACATTTGGATTCTGGATCTCAAAGATGGCTAGGAACTCCCGAGTTAGAGGGGGTTAGAGGTAAGAGATTAAAAACACTTCCAAGGGGTGCCTGGGTGGCTCAGTAGGTTGAGCGACCGACTTCGGCTCAGGTCATGATCTCACGGTTCGTGGGTTTGAGCCCCACTTTGGGCTATGTGCTGACAGCTCAGAGCCTGGAGCCTGCTTCTGATTCTCTGTCTCCCACTCTCTCTGTCCCTTCCCCACTCGTGCTCTGTCTCTGTCTCTGTCTCAGAAATAAACATTAAAAAAAATTAAAAAAAAAATAAAAACACTTCCAAAATGTCTGAAAGCATTAGGAAAATTTCCAAGTATAAAATATATATATATATATATATATATATATATATATATATATATATATATATATATATAAAGAACAGTTAAGATTTGGAAAACCCTATTTATGTATCTATTCATCAAGTAATGCATTCATTCAGCAAACAATTATGAAATAACCTTTTATGTTCCAGACCTGTGAATGGAGCTGGGGATACAAAGAACAAGACTCAAGGGGTTCACTGCTTAGTAGGGAGAGATGGACTTGTGATAATTAAGTCCAGAAAAATGTAATAATTTGTTTTAACAACATGATATAAGTAGATATGAGGAGCAAGATTGTTATGGTGGGGACACAAAGGCACATGACTCATAGAAATATGTGTATGGTAAAAAGCACTTAGAAAGTTTTAAAAATAGGCTTTCTTTCAAAATTTCTTCACATCCTCAAAAACATGTTTTTAAGCTGTTTTCTCTTCCACTTTTTCCAGATACATAGCTTTTCAGAAACATTGTCATAACTGTAATTACACACATTTCTAGGCTCTATATAGCTATCATTTTTTTACTGTTTATGTGTTTATTTTTGAGAGAGAGAGATAGCGCGTGCAGGTAAGGGGTGGGGCAGGGGGGAGAGAGAGACCCCCAAACAGACTCAGCACTGAAGATTCAGAATCTGATATGGGGCTCGATTTCATGAACTGTGAGATCATGACATGAGCCAAAATCAAGAGTCAGATGATCAACCGACTGAACCACCCAGGCACCCCCATAGCTATCTTTTAAAATGGCTTTATAAGTGGGGCTCCTGGTGGCTCAGTCGGTTAAGTGTCTGACTTCTGTTAAGGTCATGATCTCACGGTTCATTGGTTTGAGCTGTGTTGGGCTCTGTGCTGACAGCTCAGAGCCTGGAGGCTGCTTTGGATTTTGTAACTCCCTCTCTCTCTCTGCCCTTCCCCTGCTCACTCTCTGTTTCTCTCTGTCTCTCAAAAATAAACATTAAAAAAAAATTAAAATGGCTTTATAAGTGTTCATTGAGGAGTTTTGATACAGGCAACTTATGTTAATTATGTTAATAATTTATGTTATTAAAAGAATGAATTATAAATCATACTACATTAAAAGTAAGACCTTCTGTTCCTCAAAAACACCATTAAGAAAACAAAAGGCATTGTATTGAGTAGGAAGATATATTTACAATACATATATCCAATAACAGACTCAAACATATAAAGAACTTTTACTAATCAATAGGAAAAAGAAAATCTAATAGAAAAATGGGCAAAAGACTTGAGTAGACATTTCATAAACAAGGCTGTCTCCAAATCCAAATTCAAATGGCCATTAAATATATGAAAAGTAATAATTTCATTAGTTACCAAGAATATTCAAATTAAGCATAATGTGCTATCACTGTATATTCACAAGAATGGTTAAATTTGAAAAAGACAGTAAAGGGGTGCCTGGGTGGCTCAGTCAGTTAAGCATCAGACTCTTGACTTCAGCTCAGGTCATGATCTCATGACCTGTGAGTTCAAGCCCTGCACTGGTCTCTGCACTGACAGTGTGGAGCCTGCTTGGGACACTCTCTCACTCTCTCTCTGCCCCTCCCCCACTTGCTTTCTATTTCTCTCTCAAAATATAAATAAATAAATACATAAATACATAAATAAATAAAAATAAAAAAGACATTAAATACCAATGTTCATGAAGCTGTGGGGAAATGGGAACTCACATACACTACTGGGGAAATGTAAACTTGCATGACTACTTTGGAAAATTATTTGAAAATAACTACTGGAGCAGAACATACGTATTTTTGCATTCACCAAAAGTTACATATTAGAATCTTCATAGAAGCTTTATTCTAAATAGCCCCAAACTGGGAACAACTCAGTTTCACCAACAGTAGAACATAAATTATGTTATAGTCACAATATGGAGTACAATGAGCAATGAGAATCAACAGTTTACAGCAACATGTAGAAATATGGACAGGTCTCTCAAACATAATATTGAGTAAGCACCAGACACAAGTATATGATTTCATTCATATAAGGAAAAACAGACAAAACTAATCTAGGTGTTAGAAATTAGGACTGTGGTTCGCTATGGAGGAGTAAAGTGACAGAGAAAGCAAGGAAGGTTAGGGGGTACTGCTCATGTTCTGCTCCTTGATTTGGGTGCAGGTTATATAGGTATGCTCATCTTGTGAAAACTCATTCACCTGTACAAACAGGACATGCACTTTTCCATACTTGTATTATACTTTTTATTTTATTTGAGAGAGAGAGAGAGAGAGAGAGAGAGACAGCGCACACAAGCAGGCAGAGAAAGAGAGAGACAGACTCTTGAGCAGATTCCACGCTCAGCATGGAGCCCGATGTGGGGCTCAATACCATGACCCTGGGATCATGACCTGAGCTGAAATCGAGAGTCAGACACTCAACCAACTGAGCCACCCAGATACCCCTATTGTATTTTTAAAAAGAGACAAATTAAAAAGTACAAGATTGCAAGGTATGGGATTCAGATCCAAGATCATCTCATTCTTATGTTCCATTCCTTTCTAGAATGTTTTATGCTATTTTGTCACATAATAAGCAGATCAAAAGTAAATTTGCAATCCATGGCCCTTTGCTTGTGCTTTTTATATTGCATTTAGAGTCCAGTTACTGCTATAAACACTATGTCGTTTGTAAGTGATAATTGTTTGCAGCCTAGTCTCTCTCACTGTGAAGTTCTGGGTTCCTCATAAGCAAGGACCATGTCCTAGAAATCTTTATTTTTGCAGTGCTTTGGACAATGCCTGGTCTAAAATAGATATATATGAATGTAGGAATGAACCATCTATATCTCTATCTATAGAATATTTAAGACTCAGCCAAAGAAATTTAGAAAGATACCCTCACAGGAAAAAGTAAACTAATACACGCACACACACACACACACACACACACACACAGACACATATATATATTCTAATATATTAAATTTATATATAATATATAATAATATATTATATATAATAACATAATAATATATAATATATTATGTTATTATATATAATATATATTAGATATATGTGTATATATATATATATATATACACACACACATTAAAGAAACATGTTGAAGCCTTTTATTTTATTTTTTATTTTTTTTATTTTTTATTTTTTATTTTTTATTTTTTATTTTTTAATATATGAAATTTACTGTCAAATTGGTTTCCATACAACACCCAGTGCTCATCCCAAAAGGTGCCCTCCTCAATACCCATCACCCACCCTGCCCTCCCTCCCACCCCCCATCAACCCTCAGTTTGTTCTCAGTTTTTAACAGTCTCTTATGCTTTGGCTCTCTCCCACTCTAACCTCTTTTTTTTTTTTTTCCTTCCCCTCCCCCATGGGTTTCTGTTACGTTTCTCAGGATCCACATAAGAGTGAAACCATATGGTATCTGTCTTTCTCTGTATGGCTTATTTCACTTAGCATCACACTCTCCAGTTCCATCCACGTTGCTACAAAAGGCCATATTTCATTCTTTCTCATTGCCACGTAGTAGTCCATTGTGTATATAAACCACAATTTCTTTATCCATTCATCAGTTGATGGACATTTAGGCTCTTTCCATAATTTGGTGTTGAAGCCTTTTATTTTTTTTATTTATTTTTTTTTTTTGTTTGTTTTATTTATTTTTGGGACAGAGGGAGACAGAGCATGAACGGGGGAGGGGCAGAGAGAGAGGGAGACACAGAATCGGAAACAGGCTCCAGGCTCCGAGCCATCAGCCCAGAGCCTGACGCGGGGCTCGAACTCACGGATCGTGAGATCGTGACCTGGCTGAAGTCGGACGCTTAACCAACTGCGCCACCCAGGCGCCCCATAAGCCTTTTAAAGTTACATCATAGTGACTTGAAAGTTAATGCCATTTATAGGGATTCCCCATTTACCATGTGGGAATATTTAGGTGCAGAGTAAATCCAGTTCAAGCACTGTCTTTGTAATGTCTAGAAATATAATGATTTATAAATATACAGTTAGGCTCCACCTATTGCAATGAAAATATTATTTTATGATAATTCATTCAGTTAAGTATTCCTGCATACTTACTATATGCCAGTACCGCTGACACTGCTATGCTGCCAGGCACATAAGTGAATAAAACAAATGCATCTAACAGACATCTAGGAGGGAGGAACAATAATCAATACATGTCCTAAATAAAATAGAGGGTGAGAAATGCCATGGAAAAAGAAAAAGTAAAGGAGAATAAGGAGAGCCAGAGGCTGGTTACAATTTTATTAATTTTATTTTTAGTTTTATTTATTTATTTTGAGAGAGAGAGAGAGAGAGAGAGAGAATCCCAAGCAGGCTCTGCACTGTCATCACAGAGCCTGATGTGGGGCTCAACCCCACGAACTGTGAGATAATGACCTGAGCCGAAACCAAGGGTTGGACGCTCAACCAACTGAGCCATCCCAGCACCCTGAGACTGGTCACAGTTTAAATTGATAGTAACAGAGGTGTCATGGAGAAGATGACATTCCAGCAAAGATTTGAGAAGGTGAGGGAATTAACCCTGCCAATTTCTGGGGGAGCAGCCAGTTCAAATGTCCTGGGGAGGAAGGATGCCTGACATGTTTGGCAACAGAAAGAAGGCTGGTGTGGCTGGAACAGGGTGGAGGGGGAGAAGGGCAGAGAGGAATTATATGGGACCTTGAAAACTATGGTAAGTTCTTGGACGTTTACTCTGAATGAAATTGGAAATTAGTGAAAAGTTTTGAGTGAAGATTAATGTGATCTGATTTACCTTTTAAAAGAAACATGTATCTGCTGCTTAAGGAAATGTAGGAACAGGGTGTACAGTGGGAGGCTATGTGATTCAGATGAGAGCTGAACTCAGTAGAGGTGATGAAAACTGGTTGGATTCTAGATCTATTTTGAAGATAGAACAAGCAGGATTTCTTGACAGACTGGTTGTGGTGTGTGAGAGAAAGAAAGCAAGGACGACTGCATGATTTTTGGCCTGAGGATAGTAAGAGACTAGTAAGCAATTGGCCGTAAGTAGTTTACTAACTTACAAAAGCAGATACAGAGAAAGGAATTCAGACTTGCTCTGAAGGAGGTCTGACACATGGTGAGTTCTCCCTACTACTTACTGACTGCATTTCTGTTTTCATCCACTACCTTTGCCCTATGGCAGCCATCTTAGCTCTGAAATTAGCCTTCACCTTAGGTTAACCTACATGTTGCACAAAGTTAGCCTCTTGTGCAAGTAGAAGAGAGGAATTTGCACTTATTTCAGGGACACACTTGGAACTTAATGTTTTAGAATTTCATTGTTCATTCATCTGCATAAATATTTTACCTACCAATGGGAAATCTGTAATTCCATCATATCTCATCTTTGTCAGTCACCCAAACTTGGCTACGATAAATATAAATAAGGAAACACCTTGAACTCCAAGGAGCCTCTGAATTTTTTTTAATATAGTTGATACACAATGTTACATTCGTTTCAGGTGTAGAACTTAGTGATTTGACCAATTTTCACATTATGTTGTTTTCACCACAAGTGTAGCTATCATCAGTCCTGTTATACACCACTATTACAAGTATCATTGACTGTATTCCTTACACGGTGCCTTTTATTCCCATGATTTATGTATCCCATAACTGAAAGCTGGTATCTCCCACTCCCCTTCGCCCATTTTGCCTATCCCCCTACCCCCTTCCCCCTGGCAACCATCAGTTTGCTCTCTGTATTTATAGGTCTGATTTTGCTTTCTGTTTGTTTATTCTTTTTTTTTTTTTTTTGATTCCACTCATGAGTGGAATCATATGGTATTTGCCTTTCTCAGTCTGACTTATTTTAATTTCTAAATTTTCTAAATTTAAAAGCTATAGCTGAAGGTGCACCTGGGTGGCTCAGTTGGTTGAGCATCTGACTCTTCATTTTGGGCCTGCTTGGGATAATCTCTCTGTCCCTCTTTCTTCTTTCTCTGCTCCCCCCTCCCCCCACCGCTCACATGTGGGGAAGGAACAGAAATAAGCAAAATTTAGCTAAAATACATAGAGAAATAAGCAATAAGCCATACATAGAGAAATATACAAAATTTAGCTAAAATTATAGCAAAGCGTTTTCATTTTGATTTAAATAAATATTCTGGCATATGCTTTGAAGTAAACGCTTTCTTAAGCCTCATATAAGCCCCAAAGAAAAAGAAACATATGACATCAATTAATTTTTTTTTTGTTTTCACAGGATGCAGATAACGTATTTGAGTTTATTGTTCTTTTTTTTTTTTTAACATTATTGACAAATAGCAATTCTGTTAGCCTAGAGGCCTAAAATTTCTAAGTCACACATATGTGTCAGAACCAGTATGCCCTTATGAGTGTCTACATTGCTTATTTTTGTGTTTTTACTATATGTCTCATGAGCAAACTATTAGTAATACGTACATTAATCAGCTTAGGATGAGTAAGATCTAATCTTTCCACCCAAGGAATGAAATGTGTTGCTTCTCCAGTCACAAGGGATTCATGTTGGTTTGCTAGAAATTTTTAAAACTTACCAGAATTTACCATCTGCCAGTGTGTTTTTTTAAATCTATTCCATTTACCCATGTTTCCTTTATTAATGGTTCTGCAGTACAACTAATAAACACTTACACTGTTTTTCTAGTTAGATAAAAATCATAAAACTAAAGATCTAGTGGAGTGGGCAATGATTAATTTAAAGAGATCCCTTTCCCCAAATAAACCAACATTTTATGTTGTGCAATGGGAAACTAACACTAAAGTATTTCTCAGATCATGTCACCCTCTTGCTCAACAATTTTAGTGGCTACTATTATCTGCACTGTCCGGTATGATACACAAGCCACATGTGACTATTTAAATTTGATACACTAGTTATTTAATAATAACTTTAATACAATAAAATTAAAACTTTGTTTTCTCAGTTGAAGTAGCCATGTTTTAAGTACTAAATAGCCAAGTCTGCAGATATAGAACATGCTATCATTACAGAAAGTTCTATAAGAAAGTGTTGGGAGAAAGAATCAATTGCTGTTTTTTGTTTTTCTTATTTGTTTGTTTGTTTTTATCATAGAGTTCCAAGCCCACAGTAATTTCATTCCAGTTTACCTTACTAGGGATATCTCCTGCTCTACTGATCATATGTAACCCATGCATCCTGTACTTTTTTTATTTCTAAGCCCTTACTTACTTGATTCCTTTAGCTTTCTTTGTTTTGCACTTAGTGAAATATTCCCATGTCTACAAGGATTCACTAAATTCACCTTCTTCACAAAAGCCATCTGTATTCAGCCCTAATGGATATAAGTAATTTCTTTCTCTGTGATTTCTAGAATGTTCTTGTATCTCTATTGTACTTTGTACCTTATTTATGTACATTTGTTTCCATCACTTGTTCCACACTCCAAAATGTATCTTCATCATTGTGCCCCTATGCAGCTTATCACTGCCATGTATATAATGAATATTCTAAAATGACGAGTTGAGTAATTTATAATAAATTTAAACGTTACTTCTGTGAGCATTTGCAGGCCCATTGTTTGATGTGCTTTGAATTTGTAAATTTATTTGCTCTATTATTGTTTTAGAATTATCATTTTCAAAGCCCATTGACATTGACTAGCCTAAATGGGGGGTGGGGCACAGGGGACTAATTAAATCAAGTTATAGATGCAAGTTTCTCTTTTCATGACTGTATTTTGGTGCTTGAGCATTTCAATTGCCTTTGCTATTATCTCCCATGCCTGTAGCTAGAAAACAGGATTCAATTTAAATCAATCAAACAAATAAGTGAGTGTCTTCTAATCCCTGATAATTGGTAGTAGGTGATAGGTATCTTTTAATTCAGCTGTCTCTGGGTGTTGGTTTTGCAGAATCACAATCAACAAGGAAAGAGGTTGTTATGACCTTGTTCCTTGCCTTTCTAAAAAACTGTTGGCCATTGCTACACTTCCATTATATGACAAAGTGTCATATCAGTTAATCTATTTTCAAATTATATGCTCCAAATGGGTTCCCAGAGGTCATCACTTCCCTCATCTCCAGAAAATACAGCAGAAGACCACAGCATATACCTTTTAAGGAAATTTTGAATTGTGTTTCTCGTCTTCCACAGCATTCTCATTTGTAATTTTCAGAAATTGGCAGGTGTTATTTGTGAGAATTTCATGCTAATGAAATGTTGGAAGCTCCAGCGTTGGTACTGCCTAAATGAAAGGAGAAGAGGAAGTTTTTCTATATCTCTGTTATTCTGAGTACCCACTTTCAAAAGGTGTTTCTTAACATGGTTCTGATGGCTTCATAGGAACAGTCATCCTGATATCTTTGAACTTGGTAGCTACCATTCAGTAGGAGTGGAAAGAGAAAATATTCTTACACTCACCCTGAGGTCAGTGAATTCATTAAATGCTTTTTAAATTGACTATAAATACCTTAAAATTCATCTATCTTATGGTTACACCAATAACCCCTCAGCAGATGACTTTCTACATCTGTATATCTCCAGCTTTGGGCTTTCTCCCGTGCTCCACTTCTGCCATGAAAACATGTTGCTAGATATTCATTCTTTCATTCAGGTAACATTTATTATCACATACTATATGCCAAGCACTGTGCCAGGTTTTTAGGAAACAAAGATGCAGCCAGTGTAGCGAAATGCTCATGGTCTCCACAGAGGAAAACACTACTAAACCAAAGATGACAGTGTAGCAAGGGACAGTGTAGCAGAGGGGAAAGAGTCCTAATTTCTAGTATTGTCTCCTTCTTACTCAGATATCTGAATACACAAGCTATCAACCAATCTTAGCCTCAGTTTTCTTTTATAAAAATGAGAATATTAACTTTTACCTCGTTAAGTTATTGTGAGGGTTAATTTAGCTAGTAAGTGCAGAATTGAAACAACCTAATTCTCTGCCTCTAAATTGTAGTTTGTGGCTTACTGCATTCTTCATTCTATTATTCAAGACCCTGATCATAATTATCCACTGTTTTCTCTCCCACAATGTAAGTGCAAATTAAACGGATTTGCTTCCTGTTCCTTGGATACATTTATTTGCCTGATGCCTCCTTGCCTTTACTCAGGCTCTTCTTTCTGCTTGGAATACCTCCAATTCTGCATGTCTAAATCCTTCTTGCTTCAAGGTGTCTTGATGAAATACAATCCTCTTTCATGAAAATTTCCTAGGTTTCTGCAGCATGAAATTACCACTTCCCATAAAATCATGTAGCATTTTGTTCATACTTTTTTTTTTAAGTTTATTTATTTTGAGAGACAGAGAGAGCACAAGCAGGGCAGGGGCAGAGAGAAGGAGAGAGAGAATCCCAAGCAGGCTCCGCACCATCAGCGCAGAGCCCGATGCGCAGCTTGAATTCACAAACCGTGAGATCATGACCTGAGCTGAGGTCAAGAGTCAGATGCTTAGCCCACTGAGCCACCCAGGCACCCCAAACTTTTTTTAATGATGTTTTTATAAGTCAAGGTACATCAAGTACTAAAACAAGAATGATAATCAATATCCATGTACTTAAGTGTTGTAACTGTGACGACAGTTTGTCATTTGTGGGAGAGCTGGTGAAGCAGTCTTACCTCTGAAATGAAAAGGAACTAACCAGACTTTGGAACAGGAATGTCCCTTTCCCCATAGCCAACCCTCAGTTAGCCCTTGCTCTTCCGACTTCATCATTTTTACTTTCTTCTTATTGTCTTCAGGAAGCTGCTTCTTGTTTCAAAGTAAATTAGAGGTAGTGATAATGAACCCAACATAAAACCCAGCTTATATAAATCCTTATGAACAACTTTGAAGTGAGCATTTTTAAGCATTAGTTGTTATCCTGGTTCTTGATAAATATGGATTTGTTGGCTTATTTTTCCTTGAACCATCTCTCAAAAGTCTTGAATACTGGAAAAGATTCTAGGGGCGCCTGGGTGGCTCTGTCGATTGAGCATCCCACTTTGGCTCAGGTCATGATCTCGCAGTCTGTGAGTTTGAGCCCCACGTCGGGCTCTGTGCTGACAGCTCAGAGCCTGAAGCCTGTTTCAGATTCTGTGTCTCCCTCTCTCTCTGCCCCTCCCCTGCTCACGCTCTCTCTCTGTCTCTCAAAAATGAATAAATGTTACAAAAAAAAAAAAAAAAGAAAAGAAAAGATCTGTCTCTCCCTCTCTCTGCCCCTCCCCCTGTGCGAACCCACTCTCTCTCTCTTAAAAATAAATAAATTTTTGGAGAGCCTGGGTGGCTCAGTTGGTTAAGCATCCAGTGTCAGCTCAGATCATGATCTCATGGTCCCTGAGTTCAAGCACCGTGTCGGGCTAACCCCTCAGAGCCTGGAGCCTGCTTCGGATTCTGTGTCTCCTTCTCTCTCTGCGCCTCCCCCACTCACTCTCTATCTCTCTCTCTAGTGCTTCAAACTGTCTTAATTATTGGAGAAAGAATGGACTTCACTGGGAATTTCATTTGTTTCATATGCCATTGGACCACCCAACCAATAAATATGTTGAATCTTCATTAGTAAGAAATATTTTCCATAGCAGCAGTTCATTACCCATTGTTCTAAAATTTGAGAATACCTAATGAATTATTCGTTGACAAAGTAACTTCACTTAGTGTGTTTGTGCAGATCTTAGTAAAGTTCATAGATCTTTGTCAAATTCCCAGGCTCCTTGACAAGTGAATATGACTTGATGGTGAACTATCACCACTTTCATGGCAGTCATCAACAGGGCAAGGACCAGAATATGCTTGGACCAAACCAGTGAACAGCCCTGGGTAGTTTTACATGTCCACTGATGCTGCCAAATGTACCTTCTTTCACAGGAATGACCATCATCTCCACCCTCCCATTAATATGAATATGTATGAATTATGATGTACAATATAAATGCACATATGAGTATGTACAAAGGACTTCAATGAGCTCTGTGAGCAACTCTACCTTATTAATCCTAATTCATAGATACACTTTCACTCTCCACGCAATGAAGCAAATGAGCTTGTTCTGTGTGCTTCCTTATACTGTTTCTTACCTGGCTGTCACTAGAAATTTTTAAGTACTGTTGATTCAGCATCTTTATACATTAAATTTCAAAATCTTGATTATTTTATCTGTCTCTGTCAGCTGGGATGCAGACTGCATAGTATAAATATTCCCTCTTTTTGTTTTCTTTTGTTCTTTATTTTCCAAGTTCTCTAGAATTTTTTCTTTCTGTTAATAGCAAAATATTTTTTTCTATTGAATATCTCTGCTACATATTTCCCACATTCTCTAAGATCTGACATCCGTTTTTTATTTATCTGACCTCTTTATTTAACCAGAATTCTGAGTTATTTTATTCTATGTGGAAGGCCTTTATTATTCAACTGATCCATGGATAATGAATGGTCTGCTCATGGCCACTGTCCACTGCTGAGTGTATATGAGGTGTTTCATCTTGAAATAGTCGATCCATTGTAGTGTCAGTGACTGGTGATACAATTATATAAGTTTGTTTTATCTTTCAACTATATTTACATCTAACAGCTGAATCTTCACTTCCACCTCAGCCATATGGTGTAGTTCCAAGCCTGGGCACCCTCTCAGAAAAGAAAAGGTAGATCAAATGATGGGCACAATTGATGCCACTAAGAAGAGTGTTCATCCTTCTTTAGTGGCACTTAACCACTTTTTCACTAGCAGTTAGGAGAACAGACACTAATTTGTTGAGTGGTTTGTATGAACTAAGTGCATTTACTTTTTTAGGCCTCTGACTTCCCATGACTGAAGATTTAAATGTGAGGACAGGAGAGGAAATCTCATCTCTCTCCTATGACACATTCCTTGGTGGAAAAAAAAAAAAGAATTTAACCTGACAATTACATAACTTCTCTACTATTATGATGCTACATGGCAACATCAAGGAATCCTAAGGATCCTGGGAAACGATTTCTACACATGATCATGAACCACATGTGGAAAATATTCCACCAGTGTCTTCATTGAACTGGGCATCATACTGCCCTGAATTACTCTGGAACCAATAAATTCATAGCTGACTTATAATCATTTCCCTTCATGTGATTTGAACTGTGAGTCACCTGTTCTGCTGAAATTATGGACACACTGGTGTATTTTTAACTTACTATGAGACACTCTTCTAGAATAAAACAGAACAGAAATGCAATATGCAATTGTCTGGGGGGTAATGGTGTGCAAGTTCTTGAGTACAGATCTATGTCCCGGATCTTACAGGAGCTGATGAAGGGCTCCAGGGCTAGGCTCTCAGCCCATATTCCCCAGGGCTGCCTTCCTAATCCAGGAGAAGAAAAAACACTATTTCCTACAGTGAATCATCCCTTGGGGCTCCCACCGTCCTTGATTTCTGTGTCTGCCTCCTTCCTGGATCTTGTCTTATTCATCATTGCAGCTTCCAAACTAAGCACTGGTATCTAAATCATAGTAAAATCTGTATATATATATATATATATATATATATATATATATATATATACATATCTTTTGAATCCAACTATCCATTCATTTCTTTATGTAGCAGATATTTGTTAAGTAACTATTGTGTACATTAGCCTATGCTAAGCGTTAGGAATGCAAGAGAACAAAGCAGACAGTTCCCTGAAGGAGCTTAATTTAGTACATTGAGGGTGAGACAAGTCAGACTATACATGAAAAATTACACAGATAATTCCAGCTTCAATATTTTTAAGTGCTCTGAAGGACTAGGAAGTCCTGACCAAACTCTGTTAATGAGCTAGCAATATAACACTGGCCAAATTACTTAACCTCTCTGAGTTCCAATTTTCTCATTTGTAAAATAAGAGATTCATATGAGTCAATGTTTAAAGTCCCTTTTAGGCCTGAACTTTATGATTCTGTGCTTGCTTAATGAAAACATATATTTTGTACAAAGGGTATCTGATCAAAATTATCCATTTATTAATAATACCAGTAGGGGACCCTGGCTGGCTCTGTTGGTTAAGCGTCTGACTCTTGATTTTGGCTCAGGTCATGATCCCATAGTTCATGAGTTCAAGCCCTGCATCAGCCTCTGTGCTGACTATGTAGGGCCTGCTTAGGATTCTGTCTCCCTCTGTCTGCCTCCTGCATGTGCGTGCTCTCTCTCTCTCTCTCTCTCTCTCTCAAAAATAAATAAACCTTAAATAATAATAATACCAGTAATGATTATCAGGATAAATTTTCAAACTCTCTGTGACTATAATGGGAACCTCACTAACACGGGGAGAAATAAAGTAGGGAATCTGACAAACAATAACAACAACAACAACAAAACAAAACAAAACACAGCTACATTAAGAATTAAAGTAAAATAAATGAAATGTCTTGAATCTTAAATATTTGGCATTATTTTGAATGAGTAACAGGGCAGTGTGAAATAGTAACTGAAATATTTTCTAGTTCCAGTAGTGCATGGGGTTACAAAAGAGGTAACATATTTTGAGAATTAAATTACTCTTTTATCTAATGCTGCATTTGAAAAGGGCCCCGTTCTTGGCATGAGAGTTCTGGTTTGTTTTCATGTGAAAGGGAAAACCTCTACCCGTGAGACGGATAAGAGGAGGCGGGACACTGGGAAAAATAGAGTGTTTTAGGAGTCAACTCCTCCTCTCCCCATAGAGGAAGGAAAGGAGGTGCTCAGATAGTTCTTTCCTCAAAGCTGAGGGAAGGAAGCTCAAGAGAATCCCACCTGAAGTTTGTGGCATAGCTACTAGACAGACACATCTCAAAGCCTGGTGGTTGTCTGCTGATTCATGGTTTGCTGACCTCCCCTGGGGCTATTAGAATGAGAAGAAGATTGGGAAGAGGTGATGTGACTATAGTAAGCCAGGTGGCTTAGGAGCAGGAACATTCCCTGTAAGTTCATTATTCCCAAGAAATATAGCAGATACCTGTGAGCAGATGGGCCTCACCTGTGCCACAGAGCACCCATGGGGTGGGGACTGGTGCAGCAGGAGGCAAAGAGGCACACACATAGGAGGGATGTGACATGATGCTAAATAGGAATCCTCCAATGAATAGACCGTGGCTCACAAGGTGCCACCAGTGTCCAAGGGGAGTTTTAAGGATCTGAATACTTTCTCAGCGGGGTCCACTGGGTTCCCCAGTCACTCCACACTGAGACAGTAGGTCGGAAGCCAGATCAGTGGTGATGACCACAGAAAGGGGACAACGATTCTGCCACACCAAGGTGGAAGTTGCTGAAAGGAAATAAGTGTTACATCTGAGAAAGATGAAATCAATCAAGTGGCTTTCGTTGTCAAAGAAGGAACGTTTGTCCCGTTCTCTTGCCTGACATGAGGCTTAGGGAGTAGGACTGGCCCCTAACCAATCGCAGCAGACTTTGGGTTCCAGCAGCTCAAAGTCAAGCAGCAGCTGAACAAAGGATACCCAGGGACCAGAGGAGGAAGCAGAGGACTTGATGTCTGAAGACTCCAACCCTTTCTTGACACCTCCCCACCTAGGCCACATCTTATCTTCATCACATGAAGACCTTTTTAGGAGAGGAGCAGGGGAAAGCTCTCTGAGACACTATGTATGTTTATCTAAGAGATACCCAGAGGGCCCCTGGCTGGCTCAGTCAGTAGAGCATGGGGCTCTTGATCTCAGGGTTGTGAATTCAAGCCCCACATTGGCTGTAGAGATTACTCAACAATAAAATCTTAAGAGAGAGAGAGAGAGAGAGAGAGAGGTTATGAATATTTCCCAAATGGGTTTTTAAAATGTCTGCATGACACTGGGCTTTAAAATAAGTTGGACTATGGGGCATGTGGGTGGCTCAGTCAGTTGAGCATCCAACTCTTGATTTCAGTTGGGATCATGATCCCAGTGTTGTGGGATCAAGCCCTATGCCAGGCCCTGTGCTAGGCATGGAGCCTGCTTGGGATTTTCTCCCCCCCCCCTCCCCCTCCCCTGTTCATGCATGCTCTCTAAATAAGTAAATAAGTAAATAAATACATAAATAAATAAATAAATAAATAAATAATAAATGTTGTACTAAGAGTTAATTTTGGTCCTACTTACTAGTGGATGAGGGGTTCAAAGGAAATCTAAAATAGTCATAACCAAAATAAAGAATTTACACACACTTGAGTTTTCAAGTCTGGATTCCTGACCCTACTATACACTATTATTGAGTTAAATAAATAATTGGATCACCAAAAGTCTGAAAAATTAGGTTTTCTTTTAAAAGTAATATATTCCAGATACAATGAAATAAAAACCATCTATGACAAAACCTATTTTTTTAAACCTATTTTGACATGAAATAGAGCAGCTTCATTTCCCAGCTTTGCTATTATTAGGTGTGTTACCTTGGGCACGTTGCCTCGGTTTCTCCATCTTTAGAAAATATAAAATAATAGTTATCTTGTTGGATTATTATAAAGTTTAGGAGTAACACATGTAGATTTCAAGTACAGTTCTTGGCATACAAGTGATGCTAAACATTGAGGATTGCCATTATGATTACTATATGTTGTGGCCTCAGAATCACTGACCTTTGCTTACTGTTTGCTTCAGTTGAATAAAGCTTCATAAATCTCTTAACCATAGCCAGTTCTCCAACTGCATATTGTAGTCAAGCTATATTTACCAAAAACCACACTGTAAGTAAAATTCTACTTTGTTGAGTCTTTTAAGTTTAAATATATGTCCTCAATAAGACAGGAAAAAATGAAAATAAAATGTGAAAATTAACTTTAGAAATCAATGAAACTCTTGAGATTTGTTTTTTAGACAGTGAAAATGGAGAGCTGAGGAATTTTTATTTGATCTTCAAAGGTAACAAATTAGTCTACTTTTGGCCCCCAGTTCTTCCTGTTCCAAACTAGTAGGAACCATTTTGTCCTGAAACATCAATAAAATTACTTTCTGTCTTAATGGAAAAAGTATGGAGAAAACTACTTATGAAAATAATAATGGATAATAAGAAAGTTGCATGGTTTACTGGTCTATAAATAGTTGAATAGCAAAAGGTACTGAGCTTTTCTCTCTAGTAATGTATTTTTCTTATTTATCCATAGCATTTATGTATACCAAAAAGATGTTTAATAATACTCATTGTAAACAAATCAGGAACAAAAACACCTCTCAAGCTTCCTAATTCAAAATGACATTAAGTGTAAAAATAAGACTATAACCGTTGAGATGAAAATAGAAAAGCTGTAGTGCATCCAAATTTTCATAATCTAAGTATCTTTTATTGTTCAAATAAAATGTTTTTGCTTTTCACTAAATTCCTTAGTTATCTCTGTGATTAATCATAATTAATTAATATTAACCATAATTGAACTCTACCTAATTGAACTCTAAGCCTTATCATAATCCAATTACCACAATTTCAATATTGCCCCAGCGTTTCTACTCCCTGTGATTACAATTCCCCTCTACATTTTAGCATGTTACAACTACTGCAGTCATACTACTCCTGGATATTCCAAGACACTTGCAAATTCAAATATTCTGTATTATTGGTCCCTCATCCTCACTGATTTATGAACACAAAATACTTCCTGCCTCTGGGCTGTGTCTCACTTCATCTGTGCCATTCTTGGGAAGGAGGATTGTATGACCCTTTAAAAGCAGACAGAAAAACAATCAGATGGAGTCCAAAATTAGTTGTTGATTCATATTATCAACATATTAATCATATGGAGGCCTAATATTAAACTGGCATGAACTCAGAGGTGGCAGAACAACACATCCAAGTTTTCCTCCTACCTCATTAATACTCCTTTTTTGTTATTTTTATTGGCTCCTCTTTATCTTCCTAACTCTTAGTTGTAGAGGGTAGGGGCAATCAGCACTGGACCCCCTTTTCTCTCTACTATGGACCCTTTATAATCTCATCCAGTCTTATGGTTTTATATGCCATCTGCAAGCATGGTCTTTCCAAATTTGTATCCTCAGCCTAGATCTTCCCTCAAACTACAGAAACTCTTGTATGCAATTGCCTATTTGAGGATTCCACTCTAAATTCTAATTGGCATCTCAAATTCAATACTCTGAAACCAACTTTCTGATGGTCTCCACTTCTGCCTGCCCTCTTCAGAGTCTACTCAACCTCAGTTAATGGTCATTTAATCCTTCCAGTTGCTCAGGCCAGAAACCTTGGGTCATCCTTGACTCTTTCTTTCATTTCCCACGTCCTGTTGCTGTAGCTTTACAACATCTCCAGAATCCAATGACTTCTGTCCACTTTCATCACAACCACCCTTGTCCAAGTACTGTCATTTCTCACCTACATCATTGCAGTGGCCTCCTGACGGTCTCTCTGCTTCCATGCCATGTGACCCACTTCTATACTCAACACAGCAGCTAAAGTGATCCTGTTAAAAATTAAGTTTAGTCATGTCATTCTTTACTCTAGTGGTTTCCCATCACAGAGAAAAAAACCCAAATTTCATAGTGGCTAAAAATGCTCTACACAATCAGCTTTTATACACACACACACACACACACACACACACACACACACACACCACCTCCAACCCTTTACTCTGACTTCATGATTTCCTCTTAGTATATTCATCCCGCTCTGCCTTGCTCATCCTTGGGATTCCCAAATCCTGCCACCTATGTTCTTTTCTCATGGTCTTTGACTTTATGTTTCTTCTGCTGGATGACTCTTCCCTCAAATATCCATGTGGGTTGTTCCCTCAACTCCTTCATACTTTTGTTCCAACATGCTCTTCTTGATTATGACTTTCCTGACAATCTTGTTTACAACTTTAAACCCCTTTCCCTTAATGTTTCCCATACCTCATGACTTCCTATTGCTTCTCTCCTCTCTTATTTTTCTATGTACCCCTTATCAGCATCTAGCAAACTATATAGTTTGCCACTTAGTCTTTAATATTTTTTCACATTTATTCATTTTTGAGAGAGAGAGAGAGAGAGCATGAGTGGGGAAGGGACAGAGAGAGAGGGAGATATAGAATCAGAAGCAGGCTCCAGGCTCTGAGCTGTCAGCACAGAGCCCGATGAGGGGCTCAAACACACAAACTGTGAGATTATAACCTGAGCCAAAGTCAGACACTTAACAGACTGAGCCACCCAGGTGCCCCAGTCTTTAATATTTTTTTTTATCTGATAGTCTTTCCCCAATTAGTAATTTCCATGAATGCAACTCTTCTTGCTGTTGTTTTTTTCTTGCATCCCCAGTACCCAGTACATAGTAAGCACTCAATTAATATTTAAGAAATAAATAATACAGGACTCATATTGAACTTTACATGTATTAAGTAATTTAAATCTCACAACAACCTTATTAAACAGATCCTATCATTATCTCAGTTTTACAGATAAAGTAATTGAAGCACAGACCTGGCCCAAGGTCACACAGCTAGGACATAGGGGAAGTGAGTTTCCAATCCACTTATTCTAACTCTAAAGTCTGAGATCTTAACTACTTTGCTATATTGTATCTCAGAACATTTTACCTTACAGTTGGATAACTTTAAATAACCAGACATTTGTATAATGGTTTTACCTTGCCCTTTTTCTCTCTGGCTAAATTAAATTTAAGATCTGAAGATCTCAGTGAAACAATCATACTTCTAAATCCTTGCTATCAGTTATAACTCAAATTTGAAAGTGAACCAAATTAAGAGTGTTTCTTCCTTCTTAGTATATACAATTAGGATTGAGAGTTTTTGTGTTTTGTCCTGGGGCATCAAGGTGTTCATGGCCTTTTGTGATATTAAAGGACTAGATCAGACTTCTCAGATCAAAGGGCCAGAACTTGTGCCATTCAGACCCTGCACTCAAATTTTCAGTTTGGGAAATATTATCAAGTTGGCCTGATGAAAACAAAATTGGACTTGATCTGGGTTAACTATCAACTCTGAAATTTGCAAACATTCTGGCACCATGGGAAAAAAATTACTTTCCTCATTTGCAAAATGAGATTCATTACACACATCTTATTTACAGCGTTGCTGTATAGTGTCATTCAATGTAAATCATTATTACCAATGGATAATACATGTGTCAAATTGTTTCCCCACTGCTGAAAAGATTAGAAAGATTAGAAATAAAATGGAAATAGACACAAAGTATAGGCCAAACCCTCCCCATCAAGTGATTTGTTTCTTATAATGTTTCTATACACTAGCAATGACCTATCAGAAAGAGAAATTAAGAAACAATCCTGGGGCACCCGAGTGGCTCAGTGAGTTAAGCATCTGGCTCTTGATGTCAGCTCAGGTCATGATCTTACGGTTTGTGAGTTTGAGCCCCCATCAGGTTCTACACACTGACAGTGCAGAGCCTGCTTGGGACTCTCTCCCTCCCTCTTTCTCTACCCCTCCCCCACTTGCATGCCCTCTCTCTCTCTCTCTCTCTCTCTCAAATAAAGAGATATATTTAAAAAAAAAGAAAAATTCCTATGTACAATAGCATCAAAACCAATAAAATACTTAATAATAAATTTAACCAAAGAGATAAAAGATCTATACCCTGAAAACTCTAAGATACTGATAAATGAAATTAAAGAAGATACAAATAAATGAAAAAATATTCTATTTTCATGGATGGGAATAACTAATATTGTTAGAAAGTCCATACTACCTAAAGCCAACTAGAGATTCAGTGTAATCTCCATAAAAATTCCGATGGCATTTTTTCACAGAAATGGAAAAAAAGTATTACAAAATATGTATGAAACCACAAAAAAACGATGAATAGCCAAAGCAATCTTGAGAAAGAAGAATAAAGCTGGAGGCATCACACTTCCTGATTTCAAACAATATTACAAAGCTATAGTAATCAAAATAGTATGGTACTGGCATAAAAACAGGCACTCTATAGACTAACAGAAAAGAATCAAAAGCCCAGAAACAAACCCACACATGTATGGTCAACTAATATTTGACAAGGGAGCCAAGAATACTTAATAGGGAAAAGATAGTCTCTTCAATAAACAGTGTTAGTAAAACTGTATATTCACATGCAAAAGAATGAACTAGACCTCTGTCTTATGCCATACATAGCAATCAACTTGAAATACATTAAAGATTTAAATGTAAGACCTAAACCCACAAAATGCCTAGAATACATTGAGAAAAAGCTCCTTGACATTGGTCTGAGCAAGGATTTTTTGGATATGAGATCAAAAGAATTAGTAACAAATGCAAAAATCAGCAAGTGGGATTACAGCACACTATAAAAAGTTTCCACAGAGCAAAAGAAACAATAAAAGTTCAAAAGAAACCCACAGAATGGGAGAAAATATTTGGAAATCACAAATATGATAAGGGATTAAACTCCTTCAACTTAATAGCAAAATAAATAAATAAATAACCTGACTAAAAATGGGCAGAGGACCTGAACGCACATTTTTCTAAAGAAGACATACAGGTGGCCAACAGGTACATAAAAAGATGCTCAACATCACTAATCATTGGAAAAATGCAAATCAAAAGTACAATGAGATATCACTTCACACCTATCAGAGTGGCTGTCATCAGAAAGACAAGAGGTAACAAGTGTTGGCAAGGATGTGGAGAACACTTGGGCGCTGTTGGTGGGAATGCAAATTGACACAGCCAATATGGAAAATAGTATGGAGGTTCCCCAAAATATTTAAAACAGAACTAGTGTATGATTTAGCACACCCCCTTCTGAGTATATATCCATAGGAAATTAAATAAGGATCTTGCAGACATATCTGCACTCCCATATTCATTGCAGTATTACTCACAATATTCAATTCATGGGGACAACCTAAGTGTCCAAAGACAGATGAATGGATAAAGCAAATGTGGTATATGTAAGGGAATATTATTCAGCCATAAAACTGAGAAGGAAATCCTTCCATATGTGACAGCATGGATGAAGCTTAAGGACATTATGCTAGGTGAAATAAGTCAGACAGAAAAAGACAAATATCATATGATCTCACTTACACATGGAATCTGAAAAAGCTGAGCTTATAGAAAGAGTACAGTTGGTTGAGCGTCGACTTTGGCTCAGGTCATGATCTCACGGTTCGTGAGATCCGCGGTTTGAGCCCCGCGTCGAGCTCTGTGCTGACAGCTCAGAGCCTGGAGCCTGCTTCAGATTCTGTGTCTCCCTCTCTGCCCCTCCCCTTCTCATGCTCTCTCTCTGTCTCTCAAAAATAAATAAATGTAAAAAAAAATTAAGAAAGAGAGAGTAGATGGGTGGTTTCCATGGGGGGATGGGAGAAATGGGTAAAAGTGGTCAAATGGTACAAATTTACAGTTAAAAGATGAATACGTTCTGGGATCTAATGTATGGTACAGTGATTATAGTTAACAATAGTTAACAATACAATACTGTATTGTATACTTGAAAGTTGCTAAGAGAGTATATCTTAAATGCTTTTACCATACCCACACACACGAAAGGTAATGATGTGAGGGGATAGATGTATTAACTAACCTTATTGTGGTAAATTACTCTCAAATACATACGTGTATCAAGTCACACTGTACACATTAAACTTACACATTTTATGTCAATTATACAATTTTATTTCAATAAAGATGAAAAAAAAGCTAAACCCTTAACTAAAACTGTTGTCAAGTTATTTAATTACAAAAGCTTGTTAAATTTTTTCTTAATATAGTAAACTCAATAATTACTTTTAAACTAATAATGTTATCTATTAATATCTTTACAGTTTGATTTAGAAATTTCCTTAGAATGGATATTTTTCTCTACATTTTGCTACCAACAATGTGTTCAGATGTAGTGAATGATGACATATTTGCTTTCATGTAGGTATTTTTTTGTAGCATTTCCAGCACTAAAAAAAGAAGTACTTGAGTCATTTAAACTATTAATCATGTATATTGTATTTATACTACACTTAAGATACTTTAAATCACAGTGGGAAAAAGCTCCAGTATTTCCAACCTTATCATCCCACTTTGATATTCTTCTACCCTTTTTTTCCTACCATTGCCTTTCTGCTCTAACCTCCAACCCCAACCCCATCCTCAGCCTCCTAGCATTGGATTGTACTTTATGTCTTGAGATCACTCTCATATGATATATTTCTAAGTGTTTGGAAAGGCAGTCTCATGCACACAGTCTTTCAATCCCTTCTCAATTGTAGAAGAATGGCCCTTATACCTCCTTATCAAGTGATAAAGAGGACGCACAGCTTACGATGGGCTTATCACCTTGTGTGGGAATATCTTTCCCCTTTTCATACTCAACGTGAACTCCTTTGTTCTGCTTAAGCATGTGTGTCATATGGCACCTGGCCAGCCCCACTACCATATCTGTCCCCTGTGGGAAACAGACGAGGTCCTTCTGTTGCAGGATAAGAAGGGTGCATGCAGGCATATTGCCATGTGTTGGCTGCCGAGAGGGACTCACTGGCCATGGTGGACCACTAGTCACTATACAGCTGATCTTGCCTATCTCTTCCCTATGTGAGTAAAGCCTTTTTCCATCTAGTGCTTGACCATGTTTCATTTTCCTTGGTGAGTGACCCTGATAATAAGATACATTGGGTAGAAGTGCTTGGACTTCTACTCCTTGTGATAGGCAGATGCCACTTGCTCGACATCACATCTTTAGAAAAATTACTGCTTGTTTGTTTTGCTTTATTTTATTTTCATGGACTGTATTGCTAGGCTTGAATTTTGTGCCCAAGTGCGAGAATCTGAGTGGAGACAAAGGAAAGATATAGAGAGGGCTTGTACTCACATAAGCCTTGAAATTAGGGCACCAAAGCATATTTCCATAAATCCCCAAAGGAAAAAGAAATCTTCAAATGATACTGATTTATAACAATGTTATCATAATCTCAAAAGATCAGTGAGAATATCCACTTATGGAGGGACTGCAATGACATCTTTATAGCACCATCCTTTTATGAAATCCAGAAGATTGGGAACTACTGCCCTAGCCAGCAGTCCCTCATTTTATCAGACTATAACTTGTATACACATTTTCCAAAATTAAAAATAATTCCCTAAGTATAATATAAAGCAGAAAAAGGAAAGTAATTCATAATAAACTAACATGTAAGATAGAAATTAGCTAGCCCAAAATTTACTTTGAAAAACTTACAATGAACAAGATTAAAGCCTTCTATTTATTTATTTTTAACTCACAGAAACATCTGAAATTTTGCATGAAAAGAGCATAGCTTACTGGGTAAGAATATGGTTATAGAGTCTGAATGCCAGGATTTGAATTCTGGTTCTGCTCTTTCCAGCCAATTACTTAAACTCTTTGGCAACTTACTCAAGCTCTCAGTGTCTTAACTTCCCATATAAACAATGGGGATAGCACTACCTTAGAGAGTTTTTGTGAGTATTCAGTAAATTAAGACATGCAAAGCACTTGGATTGGGCTCAATAAATGCCAGCTGTGGTGATGATGATGATGATGATGATGATGAAACGGCCTGAACAAGACTGTTAGATATGCCAATACAGTAATAAAGTATATTTACAGAACTTCTACAAAGATTTATACTGTTTTACCATTAATTAAGCTATTTTCAAAATATATAAAATAATAGACCTTCCTTCCCAAATTGAAGAGAACTCTAGGTAAGGGCTCTGGAAGGAGCAAGAAAGGAGCTCAGATTGCAAGGACATGCAAGCTAGGAAGGAGAAGTGACCACTAAGCCTGGCTAGGAGGGATGATTTTGAGCTCGTAAACTCATAGTCAATGATTTAAAACTCCTGAAAGTACAACTGAAAAGCAAAATTCTGCTTTTTCCCCCCACTATGCCAACACATTATACCACTGCCAAGGGTTAGCACTGTTAATAGTGTCTTATTTTTCCTTCCAGAAAGTATCTCTAAATACAAAAGCATATGTATTTTTATTTTATGTAAATAAAACAAAGCTTTCCCTTTGCTACTATAGTGTGCAATAACACCTGCATGAGATTCCAACGTATTTGAGAGGAATTCCTTTAGGGTGGCTTGACTTAAAATACAGACCTCATGACAGAGATATAAATCACTTTGGAGAATCTTTGGGTCATTGCAAGAGGCCAGGCAGTATCCTCTACCGCAACTGACACGGAAGTACAGGAATCTTGTGTGCTGCCACCTGGAAAAGAGGTGCCATGTAGGTTAAAAGCTCAGGGACAGAAAAGCCAAACTGGGGTTTCAGATGTGGATCCCAAATGGAAATTCACAGAAGCAGGCACTCCAAATTACAGGGTTAATTTCTGATGAGGCTCTTTATCATGTGGTAGGTTTCTTTGCTATAACCTTTAGGATAAGTAGCAGCAGGGATTTATTTATTTAATATTAGTTAATGCATTTCTGAAGCCACCATGGGCAGGTTCACTAATTGTACCTGGATCCTTTCCTCCTTCACATATGGTATTTTTGTGTTATATACCACAAGTAATGAGTGTCTGCTCTGTACCAGGCATCTTATTAAGTGAAAAGGTTATAAAAATAACCAACACTTTGTTCTGACCTCACAGAATTCAAGTCAAATTAAGAAAAAATTTCCACCAGTAGTCTGGAGTATGTCAGGTATATTCCACTTTGAGCCCGAAGCTCTTAACTTTGTAGGGAAGAGAGCATAGAAAGGGCATCCTTAGATACTATGGATACATTTTTAGAATAGTTCTTTATTCATAACTATTCATTTATTCATTCCTGCAACAAATATTTGCTTAGTACAAAGATTTGGTTGATAGGCCCTGGTAGGTCATTGTGGGGACTTTGGCTTTTAGTCTGGTAAGAGATTAAGGTTTTTGAGCAGAGATGTGACATCATCTGACTTACATGGTAGGAAGTTTACTATGGCTACTGTATAGAGAATAGGATCTGGGGAGCAAGGGCAGAGAAACTAGATAAGAGGCTATTACAATAATCTCGAGAGAGGTGATGGTGGCTTGAACCAGGGTATTGATGGTACAGGTGATAAACACCACTTGTATTCAGGATATATTATGAAGACAGGTTTGGTGATGTATAAAAGGTGGGGTTTGAGCATATTGTTGATGGACAGTTGGATTTAACAGGAGTTAGGCTTTAGGCAGGCATATATGCTATATGCTGGAATATGATAAAGTGAATATGAATATAGGATAATTGATTGTAATGACTGAATATAGAACTTAAGTTGGATAAAGGGGGCTGTGAGCACATGAGTTGAGGTGAAGGAAAGCAAAAATATAGAAGAATCAACAAATTGTTAGTTTTGATATGGTCAGAGATCTTTGGAGACAGGGTTGCAAGAGAGTGAGCTAGAAAAATAGGTAGAGGTAGAAAGTTGGATGGTAGAAATTTAGATGATGGAAGGGTTGCAATTTTTAGTAATAATGAGGTCTAAGATATACCAAAGGAATGAGTCACTGATGTAAAGTGATGAGCAGGATCATGGAGGAGAGAGAGTGAAGGAATTGTGAGGCTAGAGTATAGAAAGAATCATCTACCTGGATTTTGAAGTGCCAAAAAATTAAGGCAGTAGTAGTGCTGAAGAGAATCACAGCAAGCCAGGAATTAAATCTGGTGGATGACTGCAACATGAAGGGTCTTGGGTGGTATAACCAGATGATATGAAATTCAAAGGCAGAGTCTTTTAGGGAGGAGGAAAAGAGAATGACCTAGAGGTGAAGCAAGGAGGACACCTGTCCCACATCCTGTTTTAGGTGTAGGCCCATTATTTCCAGGAATATGGAGGAAAAATAGCCACCACATGAGAGATTCCAGAAGAGAACTAGATTTATAATAAAGCAAGAAGGTGAAGTAAATGTTACGAGAAGAGACTGAGAAAATAAGAGAATTTGCTGATGATGATCTGTGAGTTCCAGAGGACAGAGGACTCTCCTCACTCCGGCCACTGAAAAAGCAGAGGCTGGAAGCATGGTGGTCTTTCATCAAGAATCTTTTCAATGGGCATAAGTTTTCCAAGCTTCAGCAAATCATGAATCTGTGTTAGCAGAATATATAATATTTTGGGACTTTGAAGTAGAAATGCTTTTTGCATTTTAGGATTAATTCTGTCTACTCTGGAAGGACCTGGATATGGAACCAGTCCACATACCCACTGCAGGTTTTCTGTAATGGGCACCCGAAGGTACTCATCAGAAACAGAGAAGGGACCCATTTAGATTGATTAGCTCCCTAGGACTTAAGACTATTAAGCAATTATCAGGGAACAGAGACTTCCTGAACACCTCAATAAGTGCCATTTTTGGTAAGGAAATTTACGCTAAGGTAGAAGAGAGTTGAGATTCCTGGAACATGTCGTGGTGCAACACTGGTAAGTTCCCAGCAATTCTGCTGGGGAGAAGTTCAGAGCCAAAGACCACATTCATTGCCTGGTCTTTGTATGCTCACCCCCTTGATCTCTGCAGTCTGGCTGGCGAAACTGACAATACCAACACTACACATATCGCAACTTAATCAAATCCAGCAATGCTTGGAACTAAAGCAACACACTACTCTCTCCCTCTCTCTCTCTCGCTCTCTCTCTCTGTCTCTGTCTGTCTCTCTCTCTCTCTGAAATGGAGTTAGATTTTCATTATAAAGCTTTTTTTTGTATCAAAATAAATCATCACTACACTTCACTCACAATCCTCAGCTGGAATGAGGTAATGGATTTTGAAAAGCACTTTCTTCCCTGATATATCATTTTGGGGAAGAAATTGATCTTTTGTCCAAGTAATTTCAAAAGCATTTAATTGACTTGTTTCTTGAAGATTCCATTCCTGCATTTTTAGAATAGAAATTGAATGGTATTTGACATACTTAAAGTGCACAGATTATATTTGACATCCTTTATAGCTGTCATTAGGAGAGCAGTAATGAAAGTTGAGTGGATATATCACTTAAATATATACAACAGAATAAAAAAATGTTATTTTTCTGTCATACCCCTATCCTCATATATAATTCTTGTGGCACTATTACATTATTGCTTAGGTATCATATTATTTTTAATTTTTAGCATTTTTGTGCCCTTTTTTTGGTCTGTATCAAAAGTAGAATATTGTAATTATTTGAGGAACAAAATAGTTGTTAGGCTTGTGTGTGCAGCAGGTGCAAATTTCACAAACTAATGTGTGCAAAAGATGAAAACTCATTTTATTTTCCCATAACGAAATTTAATTTCTACTTCTAGCACTTGATTCTGATGGCAGAAAGCTTTGTCTTGTAACAGGAGGTTTAATCAGGCAAGTACAGTAATTTCTCAGTCGTTCTGATTTAAACATAGTCCAGTTGAGAGCATTCTCCCTTCTACACCTTCCCCAGGGTGACATCTCATCTGATGGGGGAGAGATAGGGAGCAGGTGTTGGAAGGCCATGTATGGTATTATGGCGTCGAATAAGCTGAGAATTCTGCTCTGGATTTCTCTAAGGTAGCTGGTAATTGCTCATGCTGACATATACTGGGTCCATATCTGGTTTCTTATTTGTGCAGTCCAAATATATTTTATTCTCTGAAGTAAGGAGAGGACTTGGCCATTGCCCCTCACTTCTTCAGGGCTGACCCTGAGCTGTCACTGAGCTTTTCTCTTCCACTGCCTTCACCCTGTTGTGGCCCAAGCCACTTCTTTGGGATCCTTTGTGCTTCACTTCTAGAGCTTTGACGTGAAGCAGACACAAGTCTCCTCTGTAGAACCCCCTCAACGTGATAGATTGTGTTATCTACCACTTTCCCCCAAGACCAGCTGTTAGAGGGGGCAGGAAAAAAACCTCTTGTGAGGACCCACCAGAGTCTCAACTTCCTCCTTTCACTCTTGAAACTTCTCCCCAGAGGATGGTAAGTGGGTGTTACCGTGGCTCTTTTTTTGGAAGAAATCTTAGGTCTCAATTCTTCTAGAGCTCAGCCTTTTAAAATTCAAAAACCTACAGGATTCAAGGGCTTACTTTGGAATTCAAAAAATTAGTGTTGACCATTTCTTTCTACATCCCTACTGTCTTCTGAGGCAATGGATGCCCTGACTAAGTTAGAGAGGGAGTTACTTACCTGGTGAAGTGCTGGGGAATAGGCAGAGGAGGAGGATGTAGCAAGGGCTAGAAGGCATACTGGTGAATGCCTGATGCTCTTATCCCACAGCATCTACTCTGACCTACTGATCATCTTCATTTATATACTCATTTATACAGAGATGCTCTTGTTTGGACTCTTGATTTTCTTTTTTATTAGACTTTGCCTTTTTGAAATTTTATGCATTTCAACACCTTCATCTGTTATATCTATACAAGCAGTGCTCACCTCCAATCCTGATCTCTCGTCTCACATTTCAATGACCTTGAAGACATTTCAACCTGGACCTACATCACTTCAAAATAATACATTCAAAGCCAGATTCAAAGTGAGGATTCCACTTGATAGAGCGTCGTCCTCACCTGACCCTTAACTGGATAAGGGTTTCAAATGAACATACCTTGCTGCCTTCAGTCTGCCCAATACCATTCTTAGATTAACGGTAGTCTTATCCTGGCCGTTCCTTCCTTCCTAGTCCTCAGAGTTTCTTCATACCTATAGGAGAAAATTCAAACATGCTGAATCTTGCATTCAAGCTCCTCCATATCCTGTCCCAACCAGCTTTATAGCTGTATTACTAATGACTATCATAAAAGAATCCTTAGTCAGCCCTACTAAATCGGCCCAAATAACATTTCTCCAGCATTTTGCTTTCAGCAAAATATCTGCAATATTTTTTGTCTTTTCAGATATCTCATGACCCTTCCCCAATTCCACCTATGTAAAACACATTCTTGTTTCCAATTTTAGCTTAAATTACTTCCCAAACTTTCATACCAGCTTACTGTATCTCTCCCAGTAGAAATACAAAACAATAACAGGAACTAAAACAATGAATCATTATAATCATATAAGCAGAAACATGAAATATAAAGATATGCAAATAATTTTACCTGTTGTTGGAGCAATTGGATTGGCCAGGACCCTGATGGATTTTTGTGGAAAATGGGAGATGATTTTTAATTGCTCTAGCAAAGGTCGTAATGACCTCTGAATCCCCAAATCTAGCCTTTCTTATCAGGTGTCTTCCTTCTTGATGTTTGTTGCATTGTTCTCCCCAATCCCCTCACCCTCCTCCCCCATTTCCTCTCTGCTGATCTTTCTTCTTCCTCACTAATTGCCCCTTTTCAGGCTGATTTTCCATCTTTCTTTGCCTAAACCCTGATCAGAAGGTGCTCTCTGGGTGATAGCACTATTGATTTCAAGGACCAGCTTATGACTCATCCATAATAAAGTCTATCCTTGAATCTTCTACTAGTAAG
Organism: Panthera leo; assembly: GCF_018350215.1. Taxonomy (NCBI): domain Eukaryota; kingdom Metazoa; phylum Chordata; class Mammalia; order Carnivora; family Felidae; genus Panthera; species Panthera leo. The sequence goes on along the minus strand of NC_056686.1, from coordinate 64,228,425 downwards.
CACAGTTTAAAAATTTTTTTAATGTTTATTTATTTTTGAGAGAGAGACAGAGTGCAAGTGGGGTAGGGGCAGAGAGAGAAGAAGACACAGAATCCGAAGCAGGCTCTAGGCTCTGAGCTGTCAGCACAGAGCCTGATGCAGGGCTTGAACTAATGGTGAGATCATGAGCTGAGCTGAAGGTGGTCACCCAACCGACTGAGCCACCCAGGTGCCCCTGCAAGCACAGTTTAGATTTATGTTTCTAGCTTAGAGGTTCTGCTGGTATTTCAAGCTCTAAGTATCCCAAACTGAACTTACTCTTCACCCCCGCCAACCCAGTTTGCCTCTCCTTCTGTATTTGCCATCCGTGATAGAAATAGCATCATCTTCTCAGACCCCCATTCTGAAAGAATCCTCAACCACTCCTTTTGCTCTTCTTTCCTCAACATCAATTCACTCCTTTCCTTGAAACCGTTTGGAGCATTTCATCACACTCATCTCATTACCTCTCATTACCTTTGGCAAAGTTTCACCATGGCCTTAAAGGTCCTACACATACTGATCTCTGCCTAATTCTCCAGCCTCATCTCATGCCACTCTTCTCCTTTTGCCAAACTCTAATAACTTAGATTCTTTACATTGTGGCTGGTTCATGAGGAATCTTCACACCTTCTTTTAAAGGCCATCTTCCTGGAGTCATGATTGACCTAACTAAAGAAACTCTATTTATTTTCTATTGCCCATTATTCTGTTTCTTTCTTTTTTTGTTCTTAGTATGAACCACATATTGTCTGTTCTTCCATGGGCAAAAAGCTTCAGGAGAACACTGCCGAGTCTGTTTTTTCATTGTTGTAGCTGTAGGTGCTTGCCATGTGGTAGGACTTCCATTCATCTTTACTAAATTAAAATTGGTCACCAAACTCTGTTTAGTCTACTTTCAAAATGCCTCTTGAATACAACGTCCCTTTCCATTCTCATTATTTTTCACTAGCTTGATTTTTATTACTTGAAAAGCAGTGAAGGGTAGTGGTTAAATATATAGATTGAGAAGTAAGGCTTTTTGAGTTAGAATCCTAGTCTCAACACTTGCTAGGCATGGAAACTTAAGGAAATTATTGTGCAATTGTATACCTACATTTACACCTCTGTAAAATAGAGCTAATAGCATCTGCCTTAGAAGGCTGTTGTAAGTCTTAAAACACATAAACAGGTAAGCAAATAGCATATGCACATAATAAGCATTATGTGTTAGCTATTACTACTTTTCTCATAAACTATTATTGTAGCCTATTGACTATCTCTAGTATCTTTACTGCTGTCTTTCTAAAACATACATTTGATCATATTACTTTGCTACTTAAAAATCTTTAATGGCTGTGAACTACTCATAGGACAAAGTTCAGCACTCAGCATTAAGTACAAGGTTCTTCACAATATGGCACCGTTTGCCACCACCAGAAACTTGCTCCTATGTTCCAGTTGCTTGGGCTACTCATCCCTCCTCAAAAGCTAACAGCATGCCTTTCTCTTATTCCATATCTTGACTCATATTCTTACCCCTGCCTGGAATACCCCCTTGTCCTTCCAGACAGCCAAGTTCTTCTCCTTTTTCCCATCTCTGAACACCCAGTTCTAATGTTGCCTGCCATAACCATGATCTTGCCTTGCTCTTCCTAATAATAATTGTAGCAATACCAAAAATAATGACAGCAGTTAAGTTAGAATCTTACCATATGCCAGCCACAGTGCTAAATACTTCACATTTATTATCTCATTTAATCTTTTTTAATGGCTCGAGAAGACAGGGCTAATATAGTTTTGTACACACATGGAAAAACTAGACTTAACAAAGTTATCTAGAATTAACAATTTCACTGTACTCCAGTAGGACTTTAGATATACCTCCATGATAGTACCAGAACCCTGTTACACAATTATTTATTTCAGTGGCTGTTCTCTGCCTCCCTTCCTGCAGAATGAGCCTCTTACAACTAGGAACTGTGTTATTCAACTTTTTATTCTTGGGGCTCACTGTGATGCCAAGCACATAGTAGTTAATCAGAAAGCACTTTCTTTTGCTTGAATTGGGTCCTTCACTAAGGTGTCCAAAATCAGTTTTAGACAACTTTCTTAATTATTTCCGAGATGTCCTTTGAATACCTGAGCCTGGCTTAAAATGACCTCTTTAACTGTTTCTGAATAATTATAAATCCACTTTAAAGAAGGGATAGAGAAAACAAAGGGGAGAGCCACATGGGGACATTAAAATTTATTTTACTTATTTGAAAATCAACTTAGATCTCAAATGATAAACAGTTCCAACTATAAAAAGAAATAAATGTAAACAGAACATTCATATTCATTTTGTGTACTGACACAAAAGGAGTAAAAATGCCTTTTATTTTGATTAAATTTGTTTAGAGACCTCTTTACTTAATGATGCCCTTAAGAACTAAAATAATTTTTGTGTTGTATTTTCTGTAAACAGTAGAATGCGGCTATAGAAGTTTAGTGACATAATAATCCTATATATCTTTCACTAATGGTTACTTCTTCTATTCAAAACAATTTATGTCTTGTTGACAAAGAAGCTTTTGAAGTCACACATGAAAAGTTAGGATTTTTCATCAGAACTAACAGATAAAATTAGAAATGGTATGAAAGATCTATTTATGTGAAAATTTTAGGTGTTTTTTTTTTTTTTCAGAATATGCCACTATATATAGAGAGATGTCTGGCAATGTGAATTTTAACTTAACTCTATTTTACTTTCTCCATGGATAGAAGCATTAGAAATACCTATTTTAATTTTGCAAAGATTTTCTTGAAGTTATGGAAAAAACAAGAACGCTGAAAATAAATTATTTTATTCATTAAGTGAAACTCAAGATAGCAGTGGAAGTTTGCAGCGCAGTTACCAATCAGACTATCAGAATAATTTTCAGGGCACCTGGGTGGCTCAGTCCGTTAAGCTTCTGACTCTTGGTTTCCACTTAGGTCATGATCTCATGGTTCATGAGTTCGAGTACCGTGTCGAGCTCTGTGCTGACAGCACAGAGCCTGCTTCGGATTCTCTCTCTCCCTCTCTCTCTGCCCCTCCCCTGCTGTCTCTCAAAAAAAAAATAAACAAAGTAAAAGAAGAGGAATTTTCCTCCCAGCATCTGACACTTTAGTTTTTTATTGGGGCAGACAGAGAGCAAATGAGAGGACTTGCTGGACCCAGGGAATAGGGCTGGCCATAAGGGAAGGGAAGAAGGAAGTATTAATAAGTAACATTAGTTGTGTATCATTAGGTATCAGATCCTGAGCTAAGAGTTTTAGCATGCATATATATGCAATATCTCATATCTTATAATCCCCATTTTCTATATGAGAAAGCCAAAGCTTAGAAGAATTGTGTAACTTTCCCAAAGAGACACAGCTATTAATGTCTAACTGAGACAAAAACCTAAGCAGTCCTGACTCCATTGTCTGAATTTTTTAAATATTTTATTTTATTTTATTTTATTTTATTTTATTTTATTTTATTTTATTTTATTTTATTTTATTTTCATGTCCTGTTTTTTCTATTACTCTCAAGTTAGTTAACATACAGTGTAGTCTTGGTTTCAGGAGTAGAACCCAGTGATTCATCTCTTATATATGACACCCAGTGCTCATACCGAAAAGTGCGCTCCTTAATACCCCTCCCCCATTTAACCCACCCCCATCAGCCCTCAGTTTGTTCTATGTATTTAAGAGTCTCTTATGTTTTGCCTCTCTCTCTGTTTTTATCTTGTTTTTCCTTCCCTTCCCCTAAGTTCGTATGTTAAGTTTCTCAAATGTCACATATGATTGAAATCATATGACATCTGTCTATGACAGACTTATTTCACTTAGCATAATACTCTCCAGTTCCATGATGTTGTTGCAAATGGCAAGATTTTGTTCTTTTTCATCGCCAAGTAGTATTCCAGTGTGTGTGTGTGTGTGTGTGTGTGTGTGTGTGTGTGGGTGTACACCACATATTCTTCATTCTTGGTGTATAGAAACGCACTGGTTTACGTACACTGATTTTATATCCTGCAACTGTGCTGAATTCATGTATTTTGGTGGAATATTTTGGGTTTTCCATATAGAGTATCAATCATGCCATCTACGAAGAGTGCAAGTTTTACTTCTTTGCCAATGTGGATTTCTTTTATTTTGTTTTGTTGTATGATTGCTGAGGCTAGGACTTCCAACATTATGTTAAAAACAGTGGTGAGAGGGGCGCCTGGGTGGCGCAGTCGGTTAAGCGTCCGACTTCAGCCAGGTCACGATCTCGCGGTCCATGAGTTCGAGCCCCGCGTCGGGCTCTGGGCTGATGGCTCGGAGCCTGGAGCCTGTTTCCGATTCTGTGTCTCCCTCGCTCTCTCTGCCCCTCCCCCGTTCATGCTCTGTCTCTCTCTGTCCCAAAAATAAATAAAAAACGTTGAAAAAAAAAAAACAGTGGTGAGAGTGGACATCCCTGTCATGCTCCTGATCTCAGGATTTTAGGATATTAGCTGTGGGCCATTCATATGACTTTCATGATATTAAGAAATGTTCCTTCTATCCTGACTTTCTTGAGGGTTTTTATTAAGAAAGGATGCTGTATCTTGTCAAATGCTTTTTCTGCATCTATTGACAGGATCATATGGTTCTTATCTTTTCTTCTATTAATGTGATGTATCATGTTGATTGACTCACGAATATTGAAACAGCCCTGCAGCCCAGGAATGAATCCCACTTGATCATGGTAAATAATTCTTTTAATGTACTGTTGAATTTGATTTTACTAGTATCTTGTTGAGAATTTTTGCATTCAGCTTCATCAGGGATATTGGCCTATAATTCTTCTTTTCAGTGGGGTCTTTGGTTTTGGAATCAAGGTAATGCTGGCTTCATAGAACAAATCTGGAAGCTTTCCTTCCATTTCTACTTTTTGGAACAGTTTGAGCAAAATAGGTATTAACTCTGCTTTAAATGTCTGGTAGAATTCCCCTGGGAAGCCACCTGGCTCAGGAGTCTTATTTGTTGGGAGGTTTTTGATAACCTATCCAATTTTGCGTGTTATGGGTCTGTTCAAATTTTCTATTTATTCCCATTTGAGTTTTGTTAGTGTGTGAGTGTCTAGAAATTTGTCCACTTCTTCCAGATTGTCCTATTTGTTGGCATATAATTTTTCATAGGGTTTTCTAGTAACTGTTTGTATTTCTGTGGTGTTGGTTGTGATCTATCCTTTTTCATTTATGATTTTATCTGTTTGGGTCTTCTCCTCTTTTTGAGGAGTCTGGCCAGGGGGTTATCAATTTTGTTTATTCTTTTAAAAACCAGCTTTTAGATTCATTGATCTGTTCTACTGCTTTTTGGGGATTCTATATCATTTATTTCAGCTCTAATCTTTATTATTTCCCTACTTCTACTGGCTTTGGGCTTTATTTGCTGTTATTTTTCTAGCTCCTTTAGGTGTAAGGTTAGGTTGTATGTTTGGGACCTTTCTTGCTTCTTGAGATAGGCCTGAATTGCAATGTGTTTTCCTGCTAGGACGGCCTTTGCTGCATCCCAAAGGGTTTAGACTGTTGTGTTTTCATTTTCATTTGTTTCCATGTATATTTTAATTTCTTCTTTTATTTCCTGGTTGACTCATTCATTCTTTAGTAGGATGTTCTTTAATCTTGATGTACCTGGGGGCTTTCCAAATTTTTTCTTGTGGTTTCAAGTTTCATAGTGTTGTGATCTGAAAATATGCATGGTATGATCTCAATCTTTTTGTATTTGTGGATGGCTGTTTTGTGACTCAGTATGTAATCTATTTTGGAGAATGTTCCATGTGCACTTGAGAAGAATGTGCATTCTGCTGCTTTAGGATGAAAAGTTCTGTATATATCTATTAAGTCCATCTGGTCCAATCTGTCATTCAGAGACACTATTTCCTTAATAATTTTCTGCCTAGATGATCTGTCCATTGCTCGAAGTGGAGTACTAAAGTCACCGTCAATTACAGTGTTATTATTAATAAGTTTATTTATATTCGTGATTAACTTATTTATGTATTTGGGCGTTTCATGTTGGGGGCATAAATATTTACAATTGTTAGCTTTTCTTGATGGATAGACCCCTTAATTATGATATAATGCTCTTCTTCATCTCTTGTTACAGTCTTTGTTTCAAAAATCTAGTTTGTCTGATATAAGTATGGTTACTCCAGCTTTCTTTTGATGTCCAGTAGCATGATAGATACTTCTCCATCCCCTCACTTTCTTTTTTTTTTTTTTTTTAATTTTTAACATTTATTTATTTTTGAGACAGAGAGAGACAGAGCATGAACGGGGGAGGGGCAGAGAGAGAGAGACACAGAATCTGAAACAGGCTTCAGGCTCTGAGCTGTCAGCACAGAGCCGGACGCGGGGCTCGAACTCACGGACCGCGAGATCATGACCTGAGCTGAAGTCGGCTGCTTAACCGACTGAGCCACCCAGGCGCCCCACCATCCCCTCACTTTCAATAAGCAGGTGTCCTCAGGTCTAAAATGGGTCTCTTGTAGGCAGCATTATAGCTGGCTCTTGTTTTTGTTTTTGTTGTAGCCATTCTGATACCCTACGTCTTTTGATTGGGGCATTTAGTCCATTTACATTCAGAGTGATTATTGAAAGATATGAATTTAGTGTCATTGTGTTATTTGTAGCTTTCATGTTTGTGGTGATGTCTCTGGTCCTTTGTAGTCTTTGCTGCATTCCATTCACAGAGTCCCCCTTAGGCTCTCTTGTAGGGCTGGTTTAGTGGTCATGAACTCCTTTAGTTTTTGTTTGTCTGGGAAAGCCTTCCTCTCTCTTTCTATTCTGAGTGACAGCCTTGCTGGATTAAGGATTCTTGGCTGCATATTTTTCCTATTCAGCACATTGAATATTTCCTGCTACTCCCTTCTGGCCTGCCAAGTTTCAGTGGACAGGTCTGCTACTATCCTTGTATGTCTACTCTTGTAGGTTAAGGCTCTTTTGTCCCTACCTGCTTTCAGAATTCTCTCTTTGTCTTCCTATTTTGCCAGTTTAATTATGATATGTTGTGGTGTTGAGCTGTTTTTATTGATTCTCAAGGGAGTTCTCTGTGCCTCTTGGACTTGGATGCCTGTTTCCTTTTCAAGATTAGAGAAGCTCTCAGCTATAATTTGTTCAAATAAATCTTCTTTCCATTTCTTCTCTTGTTCTTCTGGAACCCCTATGATATAGATATTGTTTCATTTCATGGAATCACTTGGTTCTCTAATTCTCCCCTCATGATCTAGTAATTTCCTTTCCCTTTTTTTCAACTTCATCATTTTCTGTAATTTTATCTATTTCACCCATTCTCTCCTCTACTTCTTCCATCCTCACTATCACTGCCTCAAGTTTATTTTGCATCTCATGTATAACATTTCTTAATTCATCATGACTACTTCTTAGGTCCTTGATCTCTGCAGCAATAGATTCTCTGCTGTCTTCTATGCTTTTTTCAAGCCTGGCTATTAGTCTTATGGCTGTTATTCTAAATTCTTGTTCAGATATATTATTTATACCTGTTTTGAGCATTCTCTGGCTGTGATTTCTTCATGAATTTTCTTTTGGGGAGAATTCTTCCACTTTGTCATTTTTTCTAAGTTTCTGTCTTTTGTGTGTTTTAAAAGCTTGTTATGTGTCCTGCACCTGCAAGCACTACTATATTAAAAAGTGTTCATACACTGTCCAGAGCCTGGCTCTCCATGGAGTGTTTTGGTGTATGCTGCATGCACTCTGTTGTTGTGTTTTGGCCACTCTATCCCATTGGTCAGTCCTCTGCAAAGCTCCTCCTTGCTTGTGGTGGTGGAGTGTTTGGACCTTCAACCAGCTATGCTTTGATTTGTTTGTTGAAATAACCCTGGAAAAAAAGGAAAAAGTGGAGTGGGGGAAGGCTGATGCCATAAAAAGAGAAAAATGCAGGGAAAAAAGAAGACCAAACAGAGAATCAAAAAACTATAAGGCTAAATCCAGAAAAAGAGAAAGGAAAATAAAGAAGAAGAAGAGATAGAAAAGGTGTAAAAAGGATAGAGTAAAAATGCTGCATCAAACAAACTTCTCTGACAGTTCTTGCTACTGTCTCTGGTGACTACATGTAAAAAAAATATATATACATATATATAGCTATGAGCCTCTTCCTAAAGAAGAGGGTAGAAAGAAAAAGAAAAGAAAAGAGACAAACAGACAAATGAAAACAAAAACAAACAAAAAAACAGTTGTCTGTTGGTGCCTGTAACTGGTGGCCGTGCTGGTCTGGAGGAGAGGCTGACTGTTGGGTCAGTGTCAGTCTCACTCCAGCAGATAAGCAATTGTCAGGCATGGAGGGGCAGGGTTTGGTGTAAGTGGGTCCCAACTCCCCTCGGGGCCACTATGTTGCTCTCTGAAGTCCCACTGCATTGGTGATGGGGAGAAAAATGGCGACACCCCAATTTTTCCTCCACGAACCAGGTGTTAAAAACCACACTGTTCTTTAGAGAAGTGTCTATTCATGTTTTCTGCCCATTTCTTCACTGGATTATTTGTTTTTTGGGTGTGGAGTTTGGTGAGTTCTTTATAGATTTTGGATACTAGCCCTTTGTCCGATATGTCATTTGCAAATATCTTTTCCCATTCTGTCGGTTGCCTTTTAGTTTTGTTGATTGTTTCCTTTGCAGTGCAGAAGCTTTTTATCTTCATGAGGTCCCAATAGTTTATTTTTGCTTTTAATTCCCTTGCCTTTGGAGATGTGTCAAGTAAGAAATTGCTGCGGCTGAGGTCAGAGAAGTTTTTTTCCTGCTTTCTCCTCTAGGGTTTTGATGGTTTCCTGTCTCACATTCAGGTCTTTACCCATTTTGAGTTTATTTTTGTGAATGGTGTAAGAAAGTGGTCTAGTTTCATTCTTAACAGACACATGAAAAGATGCTCAACATGACTCCTCATCAGGGAAATACAAATCAAAACCACACTGAGATACCACCTCATGCCAGTCAGAGTGGCTAAAATGAACAAATCAGGAGACTATAGATGCTGGAGAGGATGTGGAGAAACCGGAACCCTCTTGCACTGTTGGTGGGAATGCAAACTGGTGCAGTTGCTTTGGAAAACAGTGTGGAGGTTCCTCAAAAAATTAAAAATAGATTTACCCTATGACCCAGCAAAAGCAAAATTCCTGCTCGGAATTTACCCAAAGGATACAGGAATGCTGATGCATAAGGGCAGTTGTACCCCAAAGTTTATAGCAGCACTTTCAACAATAGCCGAATTATGGAAAGAGCCTAAATGTCCATCAACTGATGAGTGGTTAAAGAAATTGTGGTTTATATACACAATTGAATATTACGTGGTAATGAGAAAGAATGAAATATGGCCTTTTGTAACAACGTGGATGGAACTGAAGAGTGTAATGTTAAGTGAAATAAGTCATACAGAGAAAGACAGATACCATATGTTTTCACTCTTATGTGGATCCTGAGAAACTTGACAAAAGACCATGGGGGAGGGGAAGGAAAAAAAAAGTTAGAGAGGGAGGGAGCCAAACCATAAGAGACTCTTAAATACTGAGAATAAACTGAGGGTTGATGGGGGGTGGGCGCGAGGGGAGGGTGGGTGATGGGCACCTGTTGGGATGAGCACTGGGTATTGTATGGAAACCAATTTGACAATAAATTTCATATTAAAAAAAATAAAAAAATAAAACTGTGGGAAAAAAAATCCCCACACTGTACAGGCAGTCCTCCCAGAGTGGCATGGGCGGGCCAGCTTGCCCAGCTCTAGTCTCCTGTGCTTCCTAGGTGCTAGGCTGGGATTCAAAACCCCATGTCTTTTTTTAAATTTTTTTTTTTTCAACGTTTTTTATTTATTTTTGGGACAGAGAGAGACAGAGCATGAACGGGGGAGGGGCAGAGAGAGGGAGACACAGAATCGGAAACAGGCTCCAGGCTCCGAGCCATCAGCCCAGAGCCTGACGCGGGGCTCGAACTCACGGACCGCGAGATCGTGACCTGGCTGAAGTCGGACGCTTAACCGACTGCGCCACCCAGGCGCCCCCAAAACCCCATGTCTTAAAGGGCCCTGCACCACACGGACCCTGATCTGGTTTAGCATCACTCCACCCTGCTGATAAAAGGCCTTTGGCTGACACCTGCAGAGTCTTTTGTCCTTGGGGAGGCAATAAACCTCTTGCCAAAGTACTTGAGGAAGGGGACTATTCTTTCCCAGGGCTCCCCTTAGATCTCTGCAGCACCCTGGGCCCAGCTCCTTCCTCCCCAGGAGCTGGCACATGGCTGGCTCCCAGCTTAGCTCCAGAGAAAGGTGTGCATTTTTGGAACTTTTGGAGTTTCAGCTCCTAAGGCTGTTTGCAGAATTAGAAACTGGCACTCTCTGTATTTTTCATTCCCCAGTCTGTGGTCCGGAGAGGTTTTCCTCTTGTGCTAACTTGATACTGAAGACTTCTCTCCTTCTCTCCCTTTTGTCTGCACAGAAAAGTTTCCCTCCCCTCTGTGTCTATGCCATTTTATCTCCCCCAACTCACATACACATACCTCAGTCCTACCAAACTGTCTTCGTCCAACTGTGGAGATTTTTTTGCCATTCCGCAGATCGATTACTTATGTGTTCCAAGTGATCTGATCTCAATACAGCTGTGTCTGAGGGATGAGGAAAATCCCAGTCCCTACTTCTCTGCCATCTTAACTCCTGTTAATTTTAGTTCTTAATTTTTGTTTTAGAGAGAGAGAGCATGCATGAGTGGGGGAAAAGGATAGAGGGATGGAGAGTGAATCTTAAGCAGGCTCCAGGCTGAGTATGGAGCCTAATGTGAGGCTTGATCCCATGACCCTAGGATCATGACCTGAGCTGAAATCAAGAGTTGGACGCTCAACTGAAGCTACTCAGGTAGCTGAATTTGTAACCACTATTCCATAAGAGACTCAAGAGGCCAACAGGTAGGCCCTAGAGGTTCTATGTTCAGCTTTAGCCTCCATAAATAGTAATTTGTGGTGGTTATATGTAAGTAAGATTGGTAGGTTCAACCTAAGAAATTCAACAAATAAAAGTTGAGAAAAACATTTCTCTTTCTAGCCAAGACTGATCTCTGTCTTGGGGGCCTTACAAGGGCTTCACATTAAGTATGCTCCTTAGACAATAAGCAAATTAAATGTGCTGTTAGAGTAAAGCGTGCATAGAATCACATAATATTTGATGACAGCTGAAGAGATTTTACTGCCAAAACCGTTATTAAAATGCAGTATTTACAATATTTTCAAAAATCTCCAAGGGAAGTAGTTCATAGCCTCCTTAAAAAACGTTATAGTCATGAGGCACCTAGGTGGCCCAGCTGGTTAAACGTCCAACTTCTGCTCAGGTCATCATCTCACAGCTCGTGAGTTCCAGCCCTGTGTTGGGCTCTGTGGTGACAGCTCAGAACCTAGAGCCTGTTTCAGATTCTGTCTCAGTCTCTTTCTGCCCCTCCCCACTCATGCACTCTCTCTCTCTCTCTCTCTCTCTCTCTCTCTCTCAAATATAAATAAACATTAAAAAGTTTTTTTTAAACACTGTAGTCTTGAATTTCTTTCCAATGTCCAATCTAAATCTATCAAATTGAAATTTAAACCTTATTTTCCTTAAGTATAAATGATGAACATTTTCTCCTCTATATACATTCAAGAAAACTACCCAAAATGCTGAGTATAACTCTGCAGGGACATGATAATGCTACATCAAATTCAGCCATTACTGGGAAGAATTTTTTTTTACTGGTGAAATATTTGATGAGTCTCAAAGAATTTGTCAGTTGTTGATGAATCTGTCAAATGTTGATATAAAGCTAACACAAAGGTCTAGGTAATGAATATATAGTTATGTACATGAATATGAATATGAATATGTACTTATGGCCCCAGTGATTCTGCCCCTTCTTCTTTGCTCACCCAATCTTGGCTCCTTTTTTGGAAGCAATGTTACCAGCCACCAGAGATAAGTAGTGCTTGATCTTTGCTAGTCCTACGAATCCTGTATCTTTTTGTTGGGTCTGGAAATGGGCATGTGACCAAGCCCTGGAAAAGCACACTTAAGGGAAGGCCTGCCAGAGGCCACTAAGATTGTCTTCCTAGATATACAAGGATATGATATTTGGAGCTTCAGCAACTGTCCTGCTACCATGAGAAACAAATAAGAATCCCAAAGCCAATATGCTGAGGTGGAGGATCAGGACACATGCTTCTTGAAGAAATCATTGAGTTTGCAAACCAACCTTGAAACTACCTTTCAGTGGATTGCTTATCTTACCAGGTAATTAAATACCCTTTTTGTTGGTTTTGAGCAAAATCATCCTTACTGATCCAGTGCTTAAATGTTCATGGAATGAACAAACATTGATCGTGATAATCATCACAAGACAAACTGTTCTTTTTTGGTCTCTATTTCTACAATAGAAGAAGTTAAAAAAGTAGAGGAAATAATGAATGCAGATAGCATAATATCAAAAAATACTGGTTATGAAAATAGCTACATTAGATCCTGTTTATGACTGCCATAACAAATTACTGCCAACGAGGTGCTTAAAACAACAGAAATTTACTCTCACAGTTCTGGAGGCTGAAAATTTGAAATCAGGGTTGGCAGGACTATGCTCTCCCTGAAGTCTCTTGGGAAGAGGCTTTCCTTGTCTCTTCCAGCTTTTGGTCGCTCCTAGCAATCCTCTATGTTCTGCAGATACCATCTTTTGGGACTTTGTTCTCTGTGTGAGTCTTTGCCTCATCTTATAAGGACAAGTTATTTGATTTAGAGGCTGACCCTAATGCAATGGCCCCTCATCTTGATCTTTATCTTGATTACATCTGCAAAGACTCTTTCCAAATAAGGTCACATTCTGAGGTTCCAAATGTTCACAAATTTTGGGAGGACACTATTCAATCCACTACAGATACTAGATGTTTTACTTATTTCATCGACAGCAGGAATATATGAACTCTAAATCTTCCATTTTCTGTAACATTCTCATTAATATCTTTATTTAGAGTCTCTCCTATTTGCATTTTAGCTGGTATAAATCTGTTACAAATAACATAACTTCTCATTATGTCATTATGTCAGTTCTGCTCTATGATACATTATTTGTTGAACATATGTGTCTTTTTGCTGATTCTCTTAAAAAATTTTTTTAACATTTATTTATTGTTAAGAGACAGAGAGAGACAGAGCATGAACAGGGGAGGTGGAGAGAGAGAGGAAGACACAGAATCCGAAGCAGGCTCCAAGCTCTGAGCTGTCAACACAGAGCCCGATGAGGGCCTCAGACCCATGAACCAGAAGATCATGACCTGAGCTGAAGTCGGATGCTTAACTAATTGAGTCACCAGGGCACCCTTATGCTGATTCTCTTTAAGGGATATTACCACTCAAAATGTTACAGACACCTCAGGGACTGAGAAGAAAGCAAGCAAACAAATAAAAATGATCACTTAAATAAAATTGACAGCATTTTACTTATTTAGCAATTATGGTGGCATGGTATTTATTAATAGACTCTACTTTTCTTCCTTTGGGTTTTTCTAGATATGTTGATCTTTAATGACATCATTAAAGCATATTTATTATAGAGATGTCATTCTCCCCTTTCCCCTTCCAAAGCTATCTCAAATTGTAGTTTAGAAAATATTCATCTGGAAATTGTAACAGAAGATTCTAATTTTGTTGAGAAATTTGGAATTCTAATTTGTAATATCAAATTATTTCATTTATGAAATTCCTTTCAGGAAAATTCCTTTAGTGATATATTTTGGTGTTGATTTAAAAATAACTTTTATCCTTTGTTCCTTCACTTGTGTTCCTTAATTTTGATATGATAAAAATAGAACTTCAACTAGCAAAGAAGCTGGTCTTATTTCCCTCAAGGTCAATGTTAAGTGCATTTCACGAGTTCTCCTTGGTAGATTGACTATCAAAAGTAATAAATTTAATAGTTTCTTAATGTAAGCTTTGGACAAGGAGACTATTTAATCATTGTTTTATTTTATCTTTTTTTGTATAGTGGCTGTAATTTATTAACTTAAATATTTTATTTGACTGAAGTATTTAAGAGAGAGAGAGAGAGAGAGAAATGTCTGATTGTTAAACTAAATTCAGCTAAATCAATCAGTGAACAGAGCATTTCTAGCACTGAGCAGCTGTTGTTACCAGATATAAAGAGAGGGAGAAATGTGAATTATTCCTCTAAAAACCACTAAAAGTATTCATTTTTATGAAAATAAAAGTGACATTTGCTCTTTGTAGAAAATTGAGAAAATTGTATTTCCCATTTCTTTCTGGCAAATTCCCATTTATCCTTGAGTTCTAAGCTGAAGTAGCTCGGAAAAGCATCTCCTGATTAGGTTAGGCTGCCCCCCTACACAATGTCACCTGTACCTCTCCTTTGTTGAGCTTACCATGACATAATTGATTAATAATTTGTGTAATTATCTGTTTAATATCTGCCTTCTTTGCTATGTCTAAATTCTGTGAGGGTGGGGATTGTGTCTACCTTTTTCCCGTCTGCATCCTCAGGTGCAGTTCTTAGCAAATTGTCTAGCACAGAGTAGATGCTCAATGAATAACTGTTGACTGAATGAATGGATAAAAAGAACATCCACAATATTATTGTGGATAATAATATTAATAATATTATTATTATAATTATAATTATATTATAATAATATATACTTTTCCTAGTATATAAGTAGTGCTTGATCTTTGCTAGTCCTACGAATCCTGTATCCTAGTATAAAAATCATTAAAAGTAAAATGCTTTTTCCTTTTACTTTTCCTTTTAATGATTTTTTAAGTTTATTTATTTATTTGTTTGTTTAGAGAGCAAGAGAGCATGCACGTTGGGGAGCAACAGAGAGAGCGGGAGAGAGAGAATCCCAAGTAGGCTCTGTGCTGTCAGTACAGAGCCTGACATGGAGCTCGATCCCACAAACCATGAGATCATGACCTGAGCCAAAATCAAGTAGAACGCTTCACCAACTGAGCCACCCAGGTACCCTTTAATGATTATTTTTATTTAAGATGCTATATAAATCTGTGATAAAACAAAGAAGTTCAGCTCATACTGAAGAATGGAGAGTAAAAGCCCTCTAAGACCCCAGTCTTCCTTCTCAGGTCTCCAGGAGATAACCACTGCTGATAGTTTAAGTACCAGTAGTAGTTTCCTCTTGTTGCTGTAACAAATTGCCATAAACTCAATGACTTAAAAGGAAACAAAATTACTATATTATAGTTCTTGAGAAGTCAGAGTTCCAAAATGGGTTGGTAGAGTTGGGTTTCTTTTGGAGGAGCTAGGGGAGAGTCCATTCCCTTGCCTTTTCCAGCTCCTAGAAGCTACTCATATCTTTGGCTCGTGGCTCTTCATTACTCTGGCCACTGCTTCTGTTACTGCATCTTTTCTTCCCTCTCTTGCCCTCCTCTTGTAAGTACCCCTGTGATTACATTGTGCCCACTCTGAAAATTTAATATAATCTCCCTTACTCAAGAACATAGTCATATTTGCAAAGTCCCTTTTATCATGTTAGGTAACATATTCACAAGTTTTAAGGATTAAGACATGGACATTTTGGGGGGGGGATTATTCTGCCTACTATAGTACCTTTCTAGCAAGTTTCCCTAAACACACAACTCCTTCCCTCCCCTCCACACAACTCCTATGTCTCCCTAAGAGAGGCCTTCCAGGATGTCAGTATGTCCCATACTTAATTAAACACAGTGTAATAAAATATTTATTAAATCTTCTTGGGACTTCAGAGAATCTCACAAGATGTTTATTGAATAAAAGCAATATACAATTGAATAAAAATCAATTGAAGAAAAGCAATTGCACTTATAGGAAATTTTCAGCTCATGAGGAATTGAACTCTAACAATCGCTTTGTATCTACAGAACCAGTGGCTTCTTGATTGACAAGAGATGATTACACTACTAATGAGATATCAAGTTTTACATCACTAAAGCATTCAACCTGACTTTCTGTCCAGGTCATTATGGCATTTTAATGACAACACAGGATTTCCAAAAATGAGACTTTGAAGGGCAATTGCTCTACTCTTGCATTGAAGCAATGTTATTATGAGTTAGTTCTGAAGCTAATGAGAAGGTCATGAGATGGAAATTGATTATAGAAGGACAACAAACTATTATTAAATGGCTCACTGGAAGGAGGGAGGAAAAGTATTTGAAGCCAAACTGAAATGGAATTGAAGGTGGTCCAATATCAAAATCAGGACTAGGAAATGATACAAATACACTGGAAAGAAAGCCCTTTTGCTTTATTTTAATTGATTTTTTTGATGTGTATTTTATTATATATCTAATTTCCTTTTATTGAATTTTATCTTGTCCAAAGAAACATTTTGACTGTCAGATATAAAATGCTACACACATCAAATACTTGTGGTGCTGATTGCTATAGCAAACAGACTTGTCCGAGGCAATTAAACTATATATAATAAAAACCACATTACAAAATCTCTCTGAGGGGCCATGTTCTGATCCTGATTAAATGTATCCTTTCTACTCATTTTATTTTGTAACAGCATTTATTTAGTAGTCACAAAAGTATTTATAGTAAGTTTATGCAAGTTTGTCTTCCAATTGTTCTGGGTAAATATTTAAACCAGACCTCACTTGTATATGAACCCTAAACCTGGTCCACTTCCTGTGATACCTATGTTAAAAAAAAATGGCACTACTGTGCATTCAGTTGTCCAAGTCAGATATGTAAAAGTCATCCTTGAAATTGTCCTCTCTCCTGCTTTACAAATAGAATCCATCATCATGTTTGTTGTAATCTTAAAATTGTAATTGGTTCTCTCTATTTTCATCATCTCCACTCTTACCACTCTGGTCCAAGCTACCATTGCCTGGACTGTAGCCATGGCCTCCTGAATGTTCTACCTACAGCCATTCTCACAGAAGCCAGCATGATTTTTGCCATTCTGAGGCTTTCCTTGACCTGAACCCCAAGGCTTTAAAGGGAGGTGACACCTGCTTAGCAATGCAGTTTCATCCTGTAGCATTCTCTCTTTTGTTCTTTGAACTGCAAGCACAAGGTTATTCAAAAAATTTCTCCATAGCTTCCTTCTCCATAGGTTCTTTATAAGAACTGTTTCCTGTCTTGAAAGCTCTTCTTTCCCCTCTAGCTTTGCCTCAGTAACTCATTAATTTCAGATCAGTCCATATCCTCAGGGAAGCCTACTCTGGGTTTTCTTACAAGGTTGGGTTCTCTACTAGGAACTCTCTTTTCAGATTTTTACATTTGTTTAAATGCTTCTACTGTTAATCTGTCTCCCCTAGACTGTAAGCTTCAATGAGAACAGCAACTTGCTCTGTTTTTGTTCTCTTCTATTGCCCATGACTAGCACAATGCCTGGTTCATAATTGGTGCTTAATAAATATCCACCCAGCAAATGAATAACAAAATGGTGTTCTTGGTGTAGACATGAGGAGAGAGAAAAAGGTAACCAAAAAGAAGATATGATAGGTGCATGGGTAATAAAAGAGAGCAAGAATATACACTGATTGGGGTGCCTAGGTGGCTCAGTTGGTTAAGTATCTGACTCTTGATTTTGGCTCAGGTCATGATCTCATGGTTTCTGAGTTTGAGCCCCACATTGGGCTCTATGGTGGCAGTGCAGAGCCTGATTGGAACTCTCTCTCTCCTCCTCTCTCTCTGACCCTTCTACCCTCTCAAAAATAAATAAATAAACTTAAAAAAAAGAGTAAATACTGATATAACACTTGAATCAATGGAATCAATCTGAGTTATCACCTGATTGAAGAACAATAGTAACAGCATGGATAGACTTTGTGGTGAACTCACGGTGAGGATCAAGCATAAAAACTTTTATTAGAGAAGCCATGAATGTGTGTGGATGTGTGTGATTTTGATTTGATAATCAAATGCTTGTTTTCTCTTTTATTTGCTAAGTTAAGTCAATTATTCTCTAAATGAGTAATTGAATTGAATTCTAGTCTAAATGTAGACTCTGGTTAACAATTCTTTTTTTTTTTTTAAACAGAGATATAATTGACATAACACTGTTATATATTTAGGTGTATAGTTTTTTCCTAGTGGTGAAAACTTTCAAGATCTACTCTCTCAACAACTTTCAAATATACAACACAGTATCGTAGTTGTGTGTGTGTGTGTGTGTGTGTGTGTGTGTGTGTGTGTACGTGTGCGTGTGTGTTTAATGCAATGCTGATTTTATTCCAGCTAAATAAAGCAATGTACAAGCTACCTGGGCAATAAGCTTAATTCAAGGGGCAAAAGCCAAGAAAGAAGGATTTTTCCTGTTTGTCTTAATTATCAGTCACTGCACCTCCTTTTAAAACAAAAATGAAACAAGAAAATCTTGCTATCAACATTCTTAGTATTCAGCTGTAATATAAGCTGTGAAAAAGAAATACAAGACATAATATTGCAAAGGAAGAGACAAAAAGGTAATTTGAGGATAACATAGCATTATTAAAAAAAATAGAAAAGCCAAAACAATCTGTCAAACAAGTTTTAAGTAATTTTAATGATTTAAATAATTAAATAATTCTTATTAAAATAATCAAATAGTACTTGCACAGAAAATATTATCTGCCTATCAGCAATAACTGATTAGAAAACATAATATTATAGATATTACCTATTTATAATTATTGTATATTTATTTCCTATATAATGAAAAACAATCCATTGAGAATAACAGCAAATGTTAACAGGTAGCTTAAATTAGGTATCTCTGGCTTATAGTTCTGCTAAGAAATTCAAAAAAGGAAACACAAATAAATGTGAGTTCCATATTCCAGGATGAAGGACTAAATATGATAAAGATGTCAGCCTCTCTCAAATTATTAACAGGTTTTTTATAGCCCCATTAAAAATCCAAATAGTATTATTTTTTTATACCTTGAAAAAATTATTATAAAATTCACCTGGAAAATTACCAGGTGAAATCATCAAAGAATTTTGTGAAAAATTAAATACAGTGAAATGGCTAGCCATAATGGCCAAATATCAAAACATATTAAAAGCAACAATTATAATAGGGAAAGATAGGATAAAATAGGCAGAGAGGGAAAGATTAGGACCTGAGGTCCCTGGGTGAGGAAAAAAACACATATTTTGGAACAATGCTGGGAGCATCTGACCACAGCAAACCCCCTTGAACATAAGGTTCCTCTTGAGAATGTAACAGACACTACTACTCCTCCTCAGGTTCCCCTCAGGAATTTGAGAACCAAAATACTTAACTAAAATAAGTAAACCATAAAACTTATGTCATATGAGAGATAGTATGACCATAGTCTGACTCCTCACACAATGGAATTGAGCCAATCAAGAATGGACAACCTAGCACCTAGTTATCAAGCCAATTAAGGGTATAACCTGAGAAGGAACAAGGGGGAAGGGAAGGAGAAGTTGAGCAAAACCTTACAAAATAAAGACCCTTATCTATATTTGCGGGCATTCACTTTCAAATGCCCCTTTTCTGTAAAGAGAGTTTTCATACTATTCTTACTTTCTAATCTTATACTCTAATAAACTTTTGCCTGCTGCTCATTTTGTGTCCTCTTCTTCATTCTTCAAAGTGGTGAGACAATGAATCCCAGGTATTGAGTGAGGTAAAGAATCCTGCAACACAATGATTAAAATAACATGGTACTAGCCCCCCAAAAAACATATATTTTAATTGAAGAGAACATAAAGGTCAGAAATACTGTATTTCTGGGGTGCCTGGGTGGCTCAGTAGGTTGAGCATCTGATTTGGGCTCAGGTCATGATTTCCCAGTTGGTGGGTTCGAGCCCTGCATCAGGCTCTGTGCTGACAGTTCAGAGCCTGGAGCCTGCTTTGGATTCTTTGTCTCCCTCTCTCTTTGTTCCTCCCCCACTTGCTCTCTCTCTCTCTCTCTCTCTCAAAAATAAATAAAGATAAAAAAATAAATACTGTATTTCTTACAAGTGTTTAATTAAAGAATTATTATGAGTCAATGAGTAAGGTAAGCATTATGCAGAAAATTCTGTTGGATCATGGAATACCAATTTTGATAAAAGCAGATCATTACAACAATGGATTCCCAGAATCATGTCTCCATTTCTATACCCTTTTGCCTCTAGCTATGGACACACTACAAAGTTTTGGGTGGTTTGTTATGCAGCAATAGATAACTTAGATAACGTCTTGTAGCATATACTAAAGTATATTCCAGATAATTAAAAAGTTAAATATAAAATCAAAAGAAAATAAAACTTGATTTGAGAACTGAATGAACTTATGACATTTCAGGTGTAAGACATTCTGGTAGTATGCTAAGTTTCTTGGCTTTACAAGGGAAAACCTGAAATTTGACTACCTAACATTAACCATCTCACAAACTACAATAGCAAAAGAAATGAATGGAAAGAGAGACAAGAGGCTGGGAAAAGCAATAGCATAAAATATGGCAAGGGTTAATGTCACTGCTTTATAAATATATTCAAATTTGTGTGTAAAACAAGGCTGTGAACACAAAATTTACATCAGAGGACATAAGATAGTTTATAAACACAAGGAAAGACATCGGATCTTGATAGCAATCAAAGAATTAGAAGTATAATAACCTTGAGGTAACATTTTAAAACTAGGAATTTAGAGGGAAAAAATGGTATAATTTGGTGTTAGGTTTTATTTTGTTGGTACTGCCAGTCTGTACTCTTTGGAAAGCAACATTATTGATGGGCACTAAAATTTTTGTATATTTTGACTTAAAATTCCTGTTCTAGGAAAATTATCCAAAGAAAGTAATTCAACAGAGGTGCCTGGGTGGCTCAGTTGGTTAAGCGTGGATTCTTGATTTCAGCTGTCATTATATAACGGTTGGTGAGTTTGAGACCCACCATCAGATTCTGTGCTGACAGTGTGGATCCTGCTTGGGATTCTCTCTCTCCCCCTCTCTCTGTCCCTACCCCACTCTCTCTCTGTCTTTCAAAATAAATAAACTTAAAAAAAAAAGAATTCAACAAATGTGAAAAGTCAAATGCACGAAGGTATGCTTTATAATATTTTATAGTAAAACATGGAAACTTTGTATTGTCCAATAGAGGGGAAATTACTTGTCAGAAGCACCAGTAAGGGGTGAAATTCCAAGTTCCCATTAAATGTTAAAATTATAAAGATCATGAAGCAGCATAAATATGTTTATGTGATACTAGATGAAAATAATTTAATACTGAATGCATACAATGAACACAATGGAACAAATAAATACACATGATCTTATCAAATCCTCAGATCCTCTTTGAAGTAAATTTTGGCTCCATAATTACAGAAGAAACAACATAAACAATTTCTCCATGTTCAAGCTTTTAATAAGTAATAGACCTCAAGTCTGTTAATTACAGCACCCACCCATGTTACCGATTAATACAATTAATCATCTTTTTGTGACCAAATGCTTGCTCTTCCCACCACATCCTCCTTCATTTACTCAAAGAATTGGCAGCACTATGCAGAATAGGAAATAGCTTCTTAAAGTTTATGGGATCACAGATTTTTCTCTTTCACTTTTCAGGCAATTTTTAAATGTTATATCTATTTTATAATACAAAAACGGAAAATGCAGTTAAAAATAAAGGATCAAATTCTTCTATCAACTCTGCCCCAACAACCCGGAAACTTGAACTCTGTGTCAGCGCTGTTTACTAAGGGCCAGGGAGGGGCCGGCATCAAGGAGGTGGGGCTGGCGTCGCAAAAAGAAAAAGAAGGCATGCAAAAACCCGCGGCGCTGCTTTACGGCACTCGCTCCGCCTCTCCAGGTGCGGGCGGCGGAAGCCGGGAAACATGGTGGCCTCCTGCTTTCTTCGCAAGTGTTTGACTGCCCTGGCAGGGTTGTTGCTCTTGTCCTTCGAAAGCTTGGCCGCTAGTCAGATCGAGGTAGGAATCAGGCCCTCCGAGCGACAGGGCCCTGGGAGGACAGCTGCGTTGTGGCTGTGAGCGCACCAACAGATACCCGACTCAGCAGCAGCAGAGGGAAGCATCAGCCTCTTACTAGGCTGACTGGGCTGTGGGGAGGGTGTCGGTCTGTTTCGCCCTTTTAAAACGACGAATTTAAAGAATCAAATCTTAGGAGACGGAGGAGGGCCTGATCCATTGCTCCGACGAGTGTGTGGTCCCTAGCAGTTGAAATGAAAGCACAGGAGTGAAGCACCTACTTTCCTATTAAACTACAACGCTCCCCTTTGACAGGAGTCACATGGGTACGGTGTTTTATTTTTGGCTCACAGGAATTCTGGCCTTTTATAAAACTTTTGCTCTCCCTAGTTCTCTGTCAATACTTGAGGCCAGTTCTACAGTCTAGATCTGTGGTATCGTTGTCAGACTTGCATATCCTGTTGGCTAAGGGGCCGAGATAGCACACATTTGAAAATCTGTGTCCAAAGTTTCATCTTCTGCCTAGCCCACCTCCTATGGGATAGCTACTAAGTCAGAAACGTGTTTTGATTTTTTAAAAATAACCCCCCTCTTTTTATCCCACATTTTGATTAACAGTAAATTCTACGTTATGAGCTTTAAAAATTGGTTTCATCTTTCCAGTTCCACTGGCTTAATGCAGGCCCTGGCCATTTCTTGCCTAGACTATTGCAACAACGATCTTGTTTCCCTCAGGCTTCCAAAGGCCCTCACTTAGATGTTAAATTAGTTTTCATAAAATGCAGATATAATGGGGTTGTTCTTCTGATTTAATCCTTCCAGTGTTTTCCAGAGGAAAGTCTAAACATCATGATCTGGTCTCTGCTCACTTTTGTGGTCTTCTTATTGGAGCCCATTCTTTCCACCATTTAAGTGTCCTGAGTTTAGACCAGTGGATTATAAACTTTTTGAATACATACCTCCCCAGTTGAAAAAGACACAAAGAATGCACCCTCTGTCTATATCCATGAATTACTACTAATCTATATATTCAATATTTATAAGGCATTTTTTAATATACTACAAATATAAAAAGAAGTTCCGCTATTTTCCTCCTTTATTCTAATGGATTATCATGTGTACTTCATTTTGGATAACATTACTATTACTTTTTTGTAGTTATATTGTTGCTGTGCTTTTTCACATTACCATGTTTTATAACCTCTTGTTTATTCTGTCCATTTACTAAGATGAAGTAGAAGCATAACTTCTGTAGAGCCTTTCCTTATCCCTTGTCTTTGTTTACACTGTTGTAATTTGTACACTTAGCTAATATAGCACTTACCTGTTATAATCCATATATGCTTTATAATATCTATTATTCCATCATCTTTCACTTAAAAATTTCAATAGCTCCCTAACTGACCTGGCTCAAGTCTTTCTTCCTTCCAGTCTGTTTTCTAAGCTGCAGCCAGAGTAATTTTTAAAAATGCAACTCGGATCATGTATCCATAAACACCTTAATGTTTCTTTAAGGATAAAGAAACATTTATCCTCTCTTTCTCTTTCACAGACTTCTAGTAGTGCTAATCTTTCAGTTTCTAAAAGCCTTTAGGCTCCTTTCTGCCATTAGGGTGTATGTTCCTTCTGTCTGGAATTATCTGCCCTCTTCTCTTCATCTTTTGGGTCCTAACCTAAATGTCACTTCCCTAGGGGAAACTTCCCTGACGCCTTCTCACTTCCCACCCCCCCAAATCAGGTCAGGTCAGGTCTCTCTAGGGGTCTATCTACTGTACTCTTTCATGATACTGTGTATCTTATCTTGGTAGAATTCATAGTTTGCCCTCATCTGCTTAATGTGTGTCTATCAGATTGGATAGTAACCTCTTTGAAGGCAAGTACGATGACTATTTTTGCCCATCATTGTATTGTGAGCGTTCAGGACAGTGGCTGGCACATGGCACCCAATGAATGTGATGAATGAATGAATGAATGTTACATTGCAGTGTAATGTGTTTGCATGCTTCCTTATTGAACTCTGGGATTCTTCAGAGAAAGCAGCATGTTATTTAGTGATTTTTTATATCACTATACATTACATGTACATGGCACATGATAGGTGCTCCACTCATATGTAGAATGAATAACTTTGCAGTGCCTATATTGTCTAAACAATCACAAAAGAGTTTTGCCATAACAAAATTTTCACTAAAGTCTTAATAATATAAGAATTTTCAGCTAGAAGGGACATTTGAGATTATTGGGTCAACTCTTACTTTCTACATGAGGAAAGTCAAGTCTAAAGAGCTAAGTGACTTACCCCAGTCTCACAGCCATGTGAGGGATAGGACCTGGGCTAAAGCCCACATCTTCAAATTTTTAAACTAGTGCTTTAATCCATTGTAGCACATTTTTTCTTTAGCATCTAGGCAGCTGTTGAGAAAGGTTTAAAAAAAAGTGTGTGTGTGTGTGTGTGTGTATGACACATTTGAGTGAATATATTTTATTCTCCCTGCAGTTTTCTTGCCAGCTGAAAATTAGAACAGCTAAAGTTAGTTATGCAATTTCTATGTTCCAGTCACCATTCCTACCTTCTGTGTGTCAGGTAATATTACTATGAGCACAGAGAAGCTTTCCTAAGCTTTTGCAGCTTGTAAATAATAGGGCCCAGATTTGAATCCAGGAAGTATGACTCTTTTAGTAATTAATACTGGTTGGTAGTAGATCTGGGGTCATTAAGGTTTATATTCACTATTATTTTAATATATAATAAACATAGTGTTCCTTAAGTATCTGGATATTATTGGATATTGAGGTTTTTAATGTTCCACAATGGCAAATATAGTTCAGACTTTAACAGATTAGTGAATTGGTACATGGCAGCATGCTAGAGAATGTACTCAATCAGATGTAGTGATGTGTTCATATAAAGTAATTGGAAGCATCCAGTACAGAATAGGAGGAAATAATTAATGAAACTTCAACAAGAAGCGTATTAATTATTAAGTGTATAATCAAGGCATGAAAATAAGTCATTCACAATTTGAAGACTGAATTGAAAAACTAGAAGCTGAGGAATGAGGAAGAGCTGGTTGTGTTCGAGATACATTGTTTAAAAACAAGCAACTCCACAATGCCCCCAACAAAAAAAATGAAACTTTTGTCCTTCATAAGGTCAAATACTAGAACCTTTATAAATTTGCATAATGATAATTTACTGTCATTGTAACTGTAAAGACTTCATGAATCTTAACTTTTTTATTCTCAGAAATGTGGCTTTTCTAATATATTTGCTATTATTTGACTTGTAGGATCAAACAGAACAGTTCTTTAGAAGTGGGCATACAAACAACTGGGCTGTTTTGGTAAGTATGTAGCTATTCACATTAGATACGTGTCTGAGAAATTTTGTGAATCAGATTTTTGAAAAAGAGTTTTTATTTTCTCATATCTTATAAAAAAATCCTTATTTTGATTTGGCTATATTTTAAGTCGACTGTGTCAACTAGTAATATTCTATGCCTTCAATATATTGTCAAGTGGTGATGTGTAAATAAATATAAGAATAAATTAAATACTATAGTTAAAGGAAATATTTTATAAAATATAGAATCATTTTAATAATGGAAAGTAGTAATTGTATTTCTTTTTCCTTTTTTTTTTTTTTTGAAGTAGGCTCCATGCCCAGTGTGGGGCTTGAACTCATGACTCTGAGATCAAGTGTTGGAAAGTCTACCTCCTGAGCCAGCTGGATACCACTGTATTTCTTATCTGTAATATTAGATACTCTCTTAGGTTATTTTTTTAGTTATCTTTTTTTTTTTTTTTTTTGTCTAGAAAAATAAATAATCATTGTAGAAAATTCAAATTATACAGAAAAGTTTAGAAGAGGACAGATTAGGGGCACTTGGGTGGCTCAGTCAGTGAGCATCTGACTCTTGATTTTGGCTCAGGTCATGATCCCTGACCACAACCCTGGGATCAAGCCCCTCATTGGGCTCTGCCCTGAGCATGGAGCCTGCTTGAGATTCTCTCTCTCTCTCTCTCTCTCTCTCTCTCTCTCTCTCTCTCTCTCTCTCATTCTGCTCCTCTCCCCTGCTTACACTCTATCTCTAAAAACAAAAAAACAAAACAAAAAAGAGAGAAAAGAAAAAAAAGATTACTTTTATGTTATGTGAATCTTAATTTGAAAAACAGGGAAGACAGAGAAAATACCTTCAAGTCCCACACATGCTGGCATTAACATTTTGATGGAATTCTTCTAACCTTCTTTCCCTTCAAATATAAGCATAAAGATAAATGATTTTAAGTTACAGGGGTCATCTTATCACTGCTATTTTGCAACCCAGTAGCAGTATATCTTGGAGATCTTTCCCTGCCAATAAAGAGATGCGTAATCATTTCCAAAGGCTGTATTATTTTCTATTTTAGCAATAGAATATTATTAGAAAAGAAAATAAATATTTTCTATTTTAATGTAACAGAATCTCTAGTTCATGAGCATTTAGATTCTAAAGTTTTATTTTAAACAAGGCTATGTTGGGTAGCCTTATACATACACCTTTGTGAACTTGACTGATTTTCTCTTTAGGATAAATTCCTAAGCCATAAGGCTAGGAAGTTATAGAACATAATTGCTCTTCAGAAGTGCTTTACCTCTTTTTTTCTAATCCCAAGACAACTCTGTATTATTAACTTTTGCCTTTTCTCTTTGATTGCTGGGTAACAAATTAAATTGTTTTAATTTGAATTGTTTTGATTCTTAGTAAGGTTTGTTTATTGGCCTATTTTTCTTTTTTGTCCTTTTTATTTTTCTTGGTGTGAATTACCATCTTAATTTATCTGGATTTATAAATTTGTATTTTTAATTTTCCTAACAGAAGACTTGTATGGGTGCCTGGGTGGCTCAGTTGGTTGAGGGTTCAACTCTTGATTTCAGCTCAGGTCATAATCCCAGCATCATGGGATTGAGCTGTGCGTCAGGGTCTGTACGGAGTGTGGAGCCTGCTTGGGATTCATTCATTCATTCTCTCTCTCTCTCTCTCTCTCTCTCCCTCTCCCTCTCTCCCCCCACCCCATCTGCCCCTCTCCCTGGCCCTCACTCTCTTTCTCTCTAAAAAAATAAAAAACAAAAAATAGAATACACATAATCAATTTTGTTTTTCCTGTATTTGGAAAGTATTTGGATAGTAGTTTCTCTGGGGGGGATTTATTTAATGACATTTATATGATTAGAAGATAGAATAAATTTGACTTAATGAAAAAAAATGTATAGAAGAGTTGACTGAAAGAAACAATGAGGAAATAGAGAGGCAAGAAAGGAAGCAAATTTTTGTGAAAAAGGAAGTGGGGGGCAGATAACAGTACTGCATTTCAAAGCTAGTAACTCAATGTTGGGAAAGGAGGAAAACTGAGAACCATGAATTGTGGGATTTCAGATGAAGTGTAAAGGAATTCAACTGAAATGCAGGACAAACATGTAAGATTATAATTACCTTTACTAAGGCCAAAGGAAGACTCTTAATGTCTGGGGCCTTGTAAGTTTGAGAATAATTTCATTAAAGTATGTAATTATCTACAGGTTGCTAAAAGTAAATAAAAGTGATTATAGTTGCTATACATAATTGTATTGTGATTAAATGGGACAGCCTAATGTGGGTTTATGGGTTATTTTATTGTTCTCCAAGAAAGAACACCTCCTCTATACTATCCCTCACAAGAGATTTTATGAAAGAATTGAACAAAAGCTGATTAAGATGAGGAAACAGGTTTTTGGTGACCACTTAAAAGAGGGGAAAACTTAGCAGGAGGCAGGCCATGATCTACCAATTTGAGAGGATAACTTGCCCTACAGGAAACCAAGGGCTCTTCAATGACTAGTCTTTCCATGGGAATTCTTTAAAAAGAGAATAACTGCCTATGTGTAGACAACTAATTGCCAAAGGGCTCATCCTTTAGAATATGAACCTATTAGCTTATACTGCACACACATGGAGGCTTTCCTTGTCTGGGAAACCTCTGTGAGCCCCTCTTCAATTGCACTAACTTGGGTCTCAGATGAGAAATAGAGAATGACAGAATTATTACAGAGCATTTCACAACAATTGCAGTTTCACATTGTGTGCGATATTTCACACATTCACTCAGACTTAGTAAAGTGAGACTTCAATGAATTGTGCTTTCCTTTTTTTTAATGTTTATTTATTGAGAGAGGGGGGAGGGACAGAGAGAGAGAGAGAGAGAGAGAGAGAAAGAATGCCAAGCAGGCTCTGCGCTGTCAGCTCAGAGCCCAATGCAGGGTTTAAACCCATGAACTGAGAGATCATGACCTGAGCCAAAAATCAAGAGTTGGATGCTCAACTGACTGAGTCATCCAAGCGCCCTGAATTGTGCTTTCTTAAATGGAAAATCATGAAATTTGACCAGAGTCAAGTTGAAAGTACTAAGCATGCATTTTTTTCAGTGGTACATCATTCATATTTTAAAAATACATATGTTTTCCTCTACCAGTTTGAGTTAATTTGTTTTTAGTCTTGACTAAATGATCAGAGGTAAATGGAATGCCCCTTTGGCCTTATACTATGACTGAGAAACTTTTGCCACCAGAGGGAAATACAAGGAAAATTGGATTCCATTTTATTTTCAAGACCTACTTTGAGTAAATTATTTTTGCTTCTGTTTAATAAAAAAATGTTATAATGATAATCCTTACCCATGGTTTAAAAAAAGTACAAACAATGAGGAAGGGTGTAAACTGAAAAATCATTGTACCCCTCTTACTCCCATTTTTATTCTCCATGATCGCTATTATCATTTTCTTGTGTATTCTTTTAGAAATTTCCAGTGCATATTATTATATTTATGTCTACCTCTCTGTCCTTTTCAAAAGACTAATGGATCATATCCCTTGCTCTTTTACCACTGGCTTTTTTTTTTTTTTTTTTTTTGGTATCTCATTTTGAGAATATGAATAATTTACATTAAGTTGGTATTACCTGGTCCCTTCTCTTTTGCCACCTTAATTTCATGTTTAATAACTTGCTGGTGAAAACGAGGACAGTTTCTTAGGTTTATGCTCATTAAATACTATAATAGCTGAAAAAAGCCTTTAGGGTATGGTAAAATGCACTGAATATAGTGGTGTTTATTATGACTAATGCAGATATAAATTATTTAAACTATTTCTGCTCAAGTTAGGGAATATGTACTTGATCTCTTGCTACTAATGGGTAGTGATTTTGTTTCTAGATTTTTGATTTCAATATTTGCTAGAATAGGCAATGTCATAGTGAAAATTCTTGAGTACATATTTTTGCGTGCTTACATAAGCTAAATCAAAAGGTAAATATTTGGGGTGCCTGCTAGCCCAGTTGGTTGAGCGTCTGACTTCAGCTCAGGTCATGTTCTCATGGTTCGTGAATTCTGGCCCCACATAGGACTCTCTGTTGATCACAGAGCCTGCTTGGGATCCTCTGACCCCCTCTCTTACTGCCCCTCCCCTGCTTACCCTTGTCTCTCAAAAATAAACATTTTTTTAAAAAAGATAAATATTCAAACTTGATATATGTTGCAAATTACCCTCTTAGAACAGTTATTTTAGTTTGCATTCTCAACAGTAGGATATGAGTTATTCATTTCCCCTCACAATAGCCAATACCATGCATTGTCATGGACTTTTACTTATCAATTCAGCTTATGTTTTTAAAATTATGATAAAAGTTGAGCATCTCTAAGAGTTATAATGTCCATTTTGAATACCTTTACTATGAAATGTTTTGCTCTCCTTTTCCCATTTTTCAAAATTGGGATGTTCACTTTTTCTTGAGCTATAGTTAATTCAAGTTAAAAAAAAATTTTTTTTTTTACATTTATTTATTTTTGAGAGAGAGAGAGTGCAGGGGAGGGGCAGAGAGAGAGAGAGAGGGAGACAGAATCCAAAGCAGGCTCTAGGTTCTGAGCTGTTAGCACAGAGCCCGACATGGGGCTTGAACCCACGAACCATGAGATCATGACCTGAGCTGAAATGTTTTTCGTTTCAGTTAGGACTTTATGGTATTTTTGACACATGGAATTTTATATTTTAATGTAGTCAAAAATTTTAGTCATTTCCTTATTGGATTCCAGGTTGAAATTTGTTTTAATAAAAAAAATCTTGAGGTTCCTTTCTGTTTGCAGGGGCAGGAACATTTATGCTATTCTCAAAGCTGTCATTATACCTACTAATCACAGAGGCATGTGGTCGGAGGTAGGGTGGGAGCTTGGGGGGGTAGGTATGCTTCCTTTGGAATGGATTTTCAAGAGGACTGATTTTTGAGACATGGCGTTAGATTTTTCTAGTACCGTTGATATCATTTTTAGGAATCAGTTTATTTTTTTTAATGTTTTATTTTTGAGAGAGAGAAATAGCAAGTGGGAGAAGGACCAAGAGAGGGAGACACAGTATCTGAAGCAGGCTCTGGGCTCTGAGCTGTCAGCCAGAGCCCGACGTGGGGCTCGTGCTCACAAGACTGTAAGATTATGACCTGAACTGAAGTCGGACATTTAACTGACTGAGCCACCCAGGCACCCCCAGTTTTTTTTTTTTTTTTTTAAGGTAAAACTTGTTTGGATTGTTTCTTGTTATCTGTTCAGTTCAACCACTTCTTTATGATGTATTCTCTTATATGCATATAAAATTGTTTTGTATGTTGTCTAACATTTTTCATAACTAAAAATAGGCAGCAATTCAGAGTGAAAGGAATATTATATAACCCAAGATAGTTAATTTTCTTTCCTATTCTGTGAAGAGATTATGGACATTGCCTTTGATTGTAAAGAATTTAACCTTTTAGACATAGGAACATTGTAGAATCACATAAATTGCGAGTAACTAAGTTGATTCGGTATTTAATTAAATCACCCAAAGATTTGTTTTCTCTTGAACTGAATGGTCTTTTTATTTAATAGCAGTTATGAAAGACTTCTCTTTAGAGGGATTGGTTTTACTGACAATTATTTATATGCTTTGCTGTTTGTAAGCCTAAGTTATGATACATTCTTTTTTTAGGCATCTCTGAATCCTACTTAAAGAGAAATAATTCTGTAACCCAGTGGCTTATTTTGATTCATAATAATATGTTTCTTTTAATTCTTTAGGTATGTACATCCCGGTTCTGGTTTAATTATCGACATGTTGCAAATACTCTTTCTGTTTATAGAAGTGTCAAGAGGCTAGGTATCCCTGACAGGTAAGAATTCTTAATAAAGCTTAACTCTGAACCTCAGTGAAAATTACCCTTGGACAGTTGTTACCATTTTTGCATTTTTGTGTTGCTTTGGAAAAGGTAAAGAAACCTGAAGTATTTTTTTATGTTGTTAGAGCATACCATCATTTATAAAGAGCTGTTACTTAAGATCATAATGGCAAATTATATAAAACAACAATCAATACTAAGGTAAAAAGATTTGATAAAGTATAATTGTTTAGTTTCATTTATTATTAAATGCTTTAGTCTGGGTTTTTAATTGTAGGCAACAGAAGACAATTTTGACTAATTCAAGTAGAAAAGTAATTTACTGAAATCATATTGATGAGTTCACCAAATTGCTGAGAAGGTTGTATGTAGCTGTAAGTCAGGAACATGTTAGGCTAGGGAGCAGAAAAGACATCTGGAAATCATGGCATAAAACCATCCAGTAATGGGACTCCGGGGTGACTCAGTTGGTTAAGCATCTGACTCTTGGTTTTGGCTCAGGTCATAATCTCACAGGTTTGTGAGTTTGAGCCCTGCATTGGGCTCCATGTTGACAGTATGGAGCCTGCTTGGGATTCGCGGTCTCCCTCTCTCTGTGTCCCTCTCCCACTTGCATGGCCTCTACCTGTCTCAAAATAAATAAATAAACTTTAAAAAACAAATTAAAAAAAAAACAAACAGTGACAATACTGCTGCCACAAATTGCTGGCTAGACTCAGCTACTGCATAGCTGCTACCATTACCTTTGGAAATGTAACGTTGCTGCTGCTGTCTGCTGCTAAAATCCAACCTTTCCTGCCCTTGGTTGTTACTATCTCTAGCTTTTAATGTCGAGTTCTTGGCAGAAATGTCATATTGGCAGAGCATGGATTAAGTGCCTGTGTTCATGCTGATGAGGTGACAGGAAGAATGACTGTATGGCATTGTTAGCTTCTATAAATGGAGGTGGACCCTGCCTTCTATAAAGACTCATAAAGTGAGGTACAGTATTTCCTAATTACATGAGGTAGTTCAGATACCAGGCAAAACCCTGCGCCTCCACCCCCAGATACACGTTCTTCTCTACATTTCATCTGTCAGATATGATAGAGCTGTTTCTGCTACCACCAATAGCTTCTACTAGTTACAGAAGGAACTGCAATCAATTCAGTTATTTGGGTTTGATTTATTTAGTCCTGTGTACCTTTCTACCTTTGAAGCAGTATAGAAAGAGTTTTGCACGCAGACAGATCTGAATTTGATATCTGGGGTTAGTGGTGATTTTCGTTAAGTGACTTCATCATGCTAAGCCTGTTTCTTCAGCTATTCCATGATGATAATAGTACCATCTTTGCAAGATCCCGATACTTGCAATGAAAAGCAAATAGAGATACATGCAAAGTGCTGCAGGAGCAAAAAGGAAGCAGTGAGTGACTCAGGAAACAAAGATAGAGTACATTGTCTGTAAATAGATCATGTTAGCCTAAGAAGCTGGCAAAAAGTATAATTTAATTCCTGTATTTCATCTGAAAATTAAGGCAACTCGATAGTATTACCATTTAAAAAAGTACATTAAGTCTGAGAAAGAATGGTTTGCTATATTATTCTTGTAATTAGCCAATTATAATTTATTAATTGGTTCTCCTCTAATAGGGCTATGTGGTTAGTCCTTTGGCTTTGACTGCTGTTGCCTCTATACCCTGTGTGCTCCTCCAGGAGTTACTATGCATAGTTTGGCAATAGTTATCACTTTGATAAATGAATCTTTGTCTGGTCTCTAGGTTATTATGATATGTTTAAATGGTCCAAGTAAGATTTAGAAGGACTTTTAAAAAATAGAATATAACTGTAAGATGTGTTTTATATACTATAATTGGTAGGTTTGTGCCTGGGTTTCTGAAGGATGTTCTTTAAAGGCTTGTTCCTGTTTCACGGGGTGCCTGCGTGGCTCAGTCAGTCGGTTAAGGTTCCGACTTCAGCTCAGGTCATGATCTTGCAGTTCGTGAGTTTGAGCCCTGTGTTGGGCTCTCTGTTGACAGCTCAGAGCCTGGAGCCTGCTTCTGATTCTGTGCCTCCCTCTCTCTCTGCCCCTCCCCTACTTGCATTCTGTCTCTCAAAAATGAATAAATGTTAAAAATTTTTTTTTAATTTAAAATCTTGTTCCTGTTTCACATGATTACATATCTACCTCTGTTTATGATGTCTTTTTGGGGGAATGAATTGAGGACTTAAACCATTTATTATTTTATAAACAGATTAATATACAATATTCAATTTGGCTTTTAGCCTATTTATGATGAATATTCTTGGTTATGGGGAATATTCCTCTTATTAATGACTTATCTTACTTTACTCCTACCTGGAATTAAATATGAAGATATTTCTGTGGTGCTTGGGTGTCTCACTCAGTTAAGCATCTGACTCTTGATTTTGGCTCAGGTTATGATCTTACAGGTGGTGGGATTGAGCCCCATGTTGGGCTTCATGCTGTCAGCAGAGCCTGCTTGGGATTCTCTCTGTCTCTCTCTCTCTCTCTCTCTCTCTTTCACCCCTCCCCTGCTTTCTCTCTCTCAAAATAAATAAATAGACTAAAAAAAAAAAGATATTTCTAAGTAAATTCTTTAGAAAGTAACAAATTATTATAACAGTTTAGAAACTTAAAATCATTAAGAAGAGTTTTTAGTTTTAAAGCTTGAATTTCATTTGTGTGTCATCCTTGCACAGGGGCCGTGCTAATCTCTGTATCATTCCAATTTTAGTCTATGTGCTGCTGAAGCAAGCACTTAAAGCTTGAATTTCAAACTACAGTTTGAATTTATTTTTATACAGTATGTAACATTTTTCAGTTAAGAAAATATTATCATGACTTCTGTTCATTTTCCAGGTATGCATGCTGAGAAAAATGAGTGGTCATTACATTTAATAAATACTATGAGTAGAGCTCTGTTTTGTTTTTGTTGTTTTTCATTTGTTTTTCAAAGCAGTATTTTACCTTTGTCTTGAAATGCAGGGTATTTGTATTTAGTTTTCCCATGTTCTTCAGTAAGAAATTTTCATGTCACAAGTCATTTGCTGAAATACATGACACAGGTGATTGCGTTTTATTTTGGAAGTTCACATCAATTCCATAGGTCCTGTTTGAAACATAACATTAGTGATGTCAGTACTCTTGTTCTGATTTCTTTCTGATCTTCTGTCTGTACTTCACACATTCTGGCCATACCGAGCCATTCTCTGTGCCTCGAATGGTTGTCAGTACTTCTGGCTCACTACTACCAAAACCTGGCTGTGATTCTGAATCTCTTGTGGTTAAAAATATAGGTTTCTTGGCTCCACCCCTGGTGATTCTACTTCCCTAAGTCTTAAGTGAGGCCTAGATATCAGCTCTAGATGTGGTTCAGATGCACAATCAAGTTTAGGAAGCACAGATTTAATTTATACCTGACCTTCCAAATTCACATTCATACTTCTTTAAAAACGCATTTCCTGACCCCCTTCTTTGCTTCTATGGTATCCTGTGTATACTTTTATCCTAACATGATTATACCAGTTATAGTATGTCTCCCTTATTAGATTATAACTCCTTGAAAGGACTACGGATTATATTTTATTTCATTTTGTACTTCTAGGGTCTAGCACAGTGTCTGACACATAGTAGGTTCTCAGTAGGTATTGAATAAGTAAACAAGTGACTTGGAAACATTTTATCAGTCAGGCAAAGTACACACAAGTTTGTACTTCAAAAATAAAAACACTTCTGTTTCCTAAATTGTAGTTAGTTTAGTTTTTAGCAAATATTAGTCTGTTACAAAAGAAATTTTAATAAATAGGTTGTAGGAATTTTATAATAATATTTTAAAGTATTGACGCAGGGTAAGGGATTTTAATGGTTGTGGGGGCAAATAAAAAGACATGTTATTATCATTTTCATAGCGAAGTTCATAGCATGGAGGACAGGTGTTTTGTTCTTTGTCCATGCTTTCTGTAACCTTACCTGCCCTCAGAAATTTTGTTTTTATTTGCCTGGTTTTAACTTCCTTAAACATTTCACTTTTTCGGGAAATTTTCTGCCCTCAAATAATTGTTTTGGACTAAATCTCTGTTTTGCTACCTCTAGTATGCTTAATATGCTTAAGATGAGGGAGGGAAAAGGCATTATGCAGAGGTTAGATCCTAAATTCAGCATGTGAAACAAAATTGAGCCAAATTATTTTCGAAAGTTTCTGAAATAGCACATAAAGTACAATATAGTATTCCATCAAGTCTAACAGCCAGTTTTCCTTCCAGTGCTAGTGCAGATAACTGTTTTCCTTTTCTTTAGTGGAGCACTTGATAAAATGGTTTACTTAGGATTAGGGTATATGTTATGTGAAAGTATACATCTCCTTAATAGTAGAATTATGGGGTGCCAGGGCGGCTCAGTCAGTTAAGGGTCCGACTTCAGTTCAGGTTATGATCTCACAGTTCGTGAGCTTGAGCCCCGTGTTTGACTTTGCTGACAGCTCAGAGCCTGGAGCTTGCTTCACATTCTGTGTCTCCCTCTCTCTCTGCCCCTCCCCTGCTCACACTCTGTCTCTCTCTGTCTCTCTCTCTGTCTCTGTCTTTCTCTCTCTCTCTCAAAAATAAACATTAAAAAAATCGTAGAATTATGATGCTCATGCTGTAAGAGGCATATGGAGATTGAGACTGACAGAGACGATGTAGAGTCGTATCTCCCATCTCATGTTTACTTGGAGACTAAATGCATGCAGTATTAGGGTGGGTGAGGTCTGCTCCGCCCCCCCCCCCCCCCCCCCCCCCGTTTTGGCTGAGTGCATAAGATTAACTTTATGTAGAGTTACATGTGTAAATAATTTTTCTTAAAATATGATTTAGCTCTACTAGTTCGGTGGGTATGAGTTTTTGAAATGGTCCCTGTCTGATAAACTATGTGTATAAATAAATCCAGCAGCTTTTCTGACTCCATTTTTTCCCTTTACTCTATATTTTCATCATTATGTGAGATTCCTAATTTAATTAGGAATAATTAATTATTACTTATTCCTGATTTAAACCTTTTTCTTCATCTCCCCTTATTCAGAAACTCTTAGTTTATGCAAAATAAAATTCAAGTCCCCTATGCTGGTACTTAAGGCTTTTGCAATCTGGTTCCAAATCTGACATTCTCATAATTTAATTTCCATCCCTTATGCCCAGCCACTTCCTTCATGTAAGTTCCTGTATTGGCTTCTGTCACTGCCTTACACTGGTCATTCCACCTATAGTTCTTTTCTTCCTCTTTCTAGTTTTCCTATGCCCAAATTCAATTTATACACTCCCTGGAGCTTTCTTGGTCCTTTTTTCATAAATAATATTTTATTCATACTTTTGTCATGCCAGTTTTTTGTATGTATTGATATTATTTCTTCAGTGCTGGTTCTCATACTGTTTGTATTCCTCAGAGTGCCTTCTTTAGTGTATTGTACAGAACTGAGTGAATGAATGAATGAATGAATGAATGAAAAGTGTGCTAAAGACTACTAGCTAAGTGAAACCTGGTTGGTCTAGGCTAGAAAGGAAATGTGTATGAAACTGCTTATTTATATTCCCTTTATTTTTTAATTTTATTTTTTTAAGTAATGTCTACACCCAGTTTAGGGCTTGAACTCACAACCCCAAGATCAAGAATTGCATGCTCTACCGACTAAGCCAGCCAGGTGCCCCTCATATTCCCTTTATGTCTTGTTTCCTACACTGCATTGAGCTAAAAGTACTCTGTAGTCAATTTTATAAACTATTCCCTAATTCCTACTTTAGGGATCCATTGGTGGGGTGATCTCACCAGGCAAATTCAAATTCATTTCTTTCTATCAGATAGAAGTCTGTAAGGGTCTTACTTAAGACAAATTAACTTCAACTTTACTTATTCCCTGCCTTACCACTATTTAAATTCCCTTGGGATGTGCTGTTTTGGCGGTCCCTTGTCCTGTTTTACTCCTTTTTAAAATAAAAAATGGTAAAAGTAGAAATGTAAATTTTGGTAGGGTGCCGACTGGGTGGCTCAGTCGGTTAAGCATCTGACTTCGGCTCAGGTCATGATCTCACACCTCATGGGTTTGAACCCTACATCGGGCTCTGTGCTGACAGCTCAAGCCTGGAGTCTGCTTCAGATTCTGTGTCTCCCTCTCTCTCTGCCTCTCCCTGCTCACACTCTGTCTCTCTGAAAAATAAATAAACAGTAAAAAATTAAAAAAGAAAAAAAGAAATGTGAATTTTGGTAATGTATCTGTAACCTAAGATAGAAAAAAAATCATGAATTGCCTATTATTGTGGGTTTTAAAGTCATTGGTTATATGACTTTTGACTGTTGCTTTTTAAACTGCTGTGGATTAGATCTTGTACATCAGAGGGCATTTTGAAAGATGGATCATTAATAAGTTATTTCAGAGATTTTCTTATACAGTTACTCATTAACATAATATGGAGAAGGGCACGGTTATTATGGCTCTTTGAAAATCCTTGTGGCTTTCTCTCAGTAAGGTCAGACAAAATGTACCCATATTTCTGGCCTCCTCCATACTCACTGCAACACATATTCACTGTACACAATAATTCAGATACTACATTGGGAGTTTTATAATGACTTATTTCATTATTCCTTGAGGCCTTTATGAGAGATTGTTTTTTGCTCGCGTTACATATTAAAAATAGTTACTCAGTAAAAAAAATTAGGAAAGGAAAAATATTATGGGTAAATTCCAACATAATAAAAGTAGTGGATTAATCACTTATAAAACAAGTACAGAGGTTGAAGCACAAAAGCAGTGAAATCAATTATAGCTATAAAAATCAGTCAAGGGATTCACAAAATAAAAGGATGTAAAGTATGACCTCGTATATATATGATGACGGGAGGGAGAGTAAAAATTTAGTGCTTTTTAGAAAGGGTTCAAACTTAAGCAACTGTCAACTTAATTTAGACCTCTATCTGCATAGGATGTTATATAAAAACCAATGGTAACCACAAACCAAAAACCTATAATACATATGCAAAAAATAAAGAGAAAAGAATTCAAGCATATCACTAAAGAAAGCCATCAAACCACAAGAGAAGAGAGCAAGAAAAGAAAGGAACAGAGAAGAAGTACAAAAACAACCATAAAACAAGTAACAAAATGGCAATGTCAGTAATTACTTTTAATGTATATGGATTAAATGGTCAACCAAGAAATCAAAGAGGAAATAAAAAAATACATGGAGACAAATGAAGATGAAAACACAGTGGTCCAAAATCTTTGGGATGCAGCAAAAGCTATTCTAAGAGGGAAGTTTATAGTAATATAGGCCTACATCAACAAGCAAGAAAAATCTCAAACAACCTAACATTGCACCTAAAGAATCTAGAACCAGTAGAAGGAAGAAAATAATAAAGATGAGAGCAGAAATAAGTGAAACAGAGACTAAAAACAAAACAAAATAGAACAGATCAATGAAACCAGGAGCTGAAGAGATCAACAAAATTGATTAGCCAGACTCATAATAATAATAAAAAAAAGACTCAAAATCAGAAATGAGAGAGGGGAAATAACAACCAACACCACAGGGGTGCCTGGCCGGCTCAGTTGGTAGAGAATGTGACTCTTGATCTGAGGATTGTGAGTTCAAGCCCTGTGTTGGGTGTAAAGATTACTTAAAACAAACACACACACACACACACACACACACACACACACACACACACACAAAATCAACCAACACCACAGAAATGCAAAGTATTAGAATATTATGAAAAATTATATGCTAACAAACTGGACAACCTGGAAGTAATGGATAAATTCTTAGACATGTGTAACCTTCCAGAACTGAATCAGAAAGGAATAGAAATATTGAAGAAACAGATTACTAGCAATCAAAATCAAATCAGTAATTAAAAACTTCTCAACAAACAAAAGTCCAAGCCCAGATGGCTTCACAAGTGAATTCTATCAAATGTTTAAAGAAGAGGTAAGGGGTATCTGGCTGGCTCAGGTGCAGTGTGCAACTCTTGATCTCAAGGTTGTGGGTTCAAGCTCCATGTTGGTTGTAGAGATTACTTAAAAATAAAATCCTTAAAAAATATGTAGAAAAGTTAATACCTATTCTTTTCAAATTATTCCAAAAATTAGAAGAGAAAGGAAAGCTTCCAAATTCAATCTGTGAGGCCAGCATTACCTTGATACCAAAACCAGATAAAGACACTACAACAAAAGAACACTATAGTCCACTATCTACGATAAACATAGATGTAGAACTCCTCAACAAAATATTAGCCAATTGAATCCAAAAATGCATTAAAAAAAATCATTCACCATAATCAGATGGGATTTATTCCAAGGATGCAAGGCTAGTTCAGTATTTGCAAATCAACGTGATATATCACATTGACAAGAAAAAGGATAAAAACCATATGATCTCAGTAGATGCAGAAAAAGCATTTGACAAAGTACAACATCCATTCATGATAAAAATCCTCAACAGAGTAGGTTTAGATGGAACATGCTTGGACATAATTAAGACCGTGTATGGAAAACCAATGGCTAACATTGTACTCAGTGGTGAAAAACAGAGCTTCTCCTCTAAGATTAGGGACATGACAAGAATGTCCACCTTGACCACTTTTATTAAATATAGTACTGGAAAACCTAGCCACAGTAGTCAGACAAGAAAAAGAAATAAAAGCCATCCAAGTTGGTAAGAAGAATTAAAACTTTCACTATTTGCAGATGATATGATACTATGTACAAAATTAGCACTGATAAATGAATGTAATAAAATTTCAGGATACAATATCAATATACAGAAATCTTGTAGTTCTATACACTAATAAGGAAGTGGCAGAAAGAGAAATTAAGAAAATAATTGCATTTATAATTGCATCAAACAAAAAGAACAAAATACCTAGGAATAAACTTAACCAAGAATGTGAAAGACTTGTACTCTGAAAATTATAAAATGTTGATGAAAGAAATTGAAGGTGATACAAACAAATAAGAAGATATGCCATGCTCATGGATTGGGAGAACTAATATTGTTAAAATGTCCAAAGCAATCCACAGGTAATGCAGTCTCTATCAAAATGCCAACAACATTTTTCAAAGAAATAATAAAATAATCCTAAAATTTATGTGGAACAACAAAAGATTCCGATTAGCCAAAGCAATCTTGAAAAAGAACAAAACCAAAAATACTACAATTCCCGGTTTTGAGATATACTACACAGCTGTAGTAATCAAAACAGTATGGAACTGACACAAAAATAGACACAGATCAATGGAACAGAATAGAAATCTCAGAAATAAACCCACAGTTATGTGGTCAATTAATTTACAACAAAAGAGGCAAGAGTATGCAATGGGAAAAAGACTATCTCTTCAACAAATGGTGCTGGGAAGACTGGACAGCTCTATGCAAAAGAGTAAAATTGACTACTTTCTTACACCATACACAAAAGTAAACTCAAAATCAGTTAGAGATCTAGATGTGAGACCTGAAACCATAAAATTCCTGGAAGAAAACATAGGCAGTAATCTCTTTGACATCAAATATAGGGACATTTTTC
The DNA here is from genome assembly GCF_018350215.1 of Panthera leo. NCBI lineage: Eukaryota > Metazoa > Chordata > Mammalia > Carnivora > Felidae > Panthera > Panthera leo. The sequence continues at coordinate 64,187,735 of NC_056686.1, read as the reverse complement.
TAATTTATGCTTCCTTTGGCAAGGGAAACAAAAGTGAAATTAAACTGTTGGGACTACACCAAAATAAAAAGCTTTTGCACAGTGATGGAAATCATCAACAAAACAAAAGGCAACCTATTAACTGGAGAAGATATTTGTAAATGATGTAGCTGATAAGGAGTTAATATCCAAAATATATAAAAAACATATAACTCAACACCAAAAAAACCCCAAATTACAAATAATCCAATGTAAAAATGGGCAGACGACATGAACAGACTTTTTTCCAAAAAGACATACAGAAGGCCAACAGACACATGAAAGGACACTCAACTTCTCTAATCATCAAGGAAATGCAAATCAAAACAATGAGATACCACTTCACAGCTGTAAGCGTGGCTAAAATCAAAAACATGAGAAGTAACAAGTGTTGGCAAGGATGTGGTGAAAAGCTTTATGCATTGTTGGTGGGAATGGGAGCTGGTGTCACTGTGGAACACAGTAAGGAAGTTCCTTGAAAAATTAAAAATAGAGTTGCCAAATGATCTAGTAATTGCACTACTGGGTTTTTACCCAAAGAAAACAAAAATACTAATTTGAAAAGATATCTTCACTCTTATGTTTATTGCAGCATTGTTTACAGTAGTCAAGATATAACAGCAGCCCATGTGTCCATCCATAGATGAATGGATAAAGAAGTGGTGTATATACACACATGAACATGCACACGCACATACACACAGAGCTATTACTCAGCCATCAAAAAGAATGAAATCTTGCTGTTTGCAGGAACGTGGAAGTATTTCAAGTGTATAATGCTAAGTGAAATAAGTCAGAGAAAGCCAAATGCCATATGATTTCACTCATATGTGGAATTTAAGACACAAATAAATGAACAAAGAAAAAAAGAGACCAACAAAAAACCAGAGAGCAAACTGGTGGTTTGTGAGAGGGAGGTGGGTGAGGCGATGGGTGAAATAGGTGAAGGAGATTCAAGAGCACACTTAATCATGATGAGCATTGAGTAATGTATAGAATTGTTGAATCACCATATTGTATAACTGAAACTAATATGACACTGTATGTTAATTATACTTGAATAAAAAAGAAGAGAAAAAAATAAAAATAGTTACTCAGAATGGGTAGGGTCCACTAAAGTTAGCATTAAATAATAGGACAAGAATTTGAATTCAGATCTTTTGACTTTATAGTTGGAACATTTCCATTATATTACAACTGTCACCTCCCTAAAAAATTGCAGCAGTTAGTATTTATGTGACATTTACAGTTAAGGAATTCTTTTGATAACATCTAATTTTATTCTTATGTCAATCCAATAGAAGTTGGTATTATTATGCGTACTGATCATTTAATACCTTATTAAATTAAAAAATCTATATCTACATGTTGAATGTAGTACTGAGGTATTCTGAAAATAGTTAATTTATTAAATGTAAGAAATGCCTCCCCTATTTCCTCATTTACATATTTTCCATAGTTTTTATGTTGTCTTCATCTTCATTATTTGATGCATCACGTACTTCATGCTTCTGTACATCATCATGCTTTGTAGTTATAATACATGTTTCTGTACTTGAACAGCTTTGTAGCTGTTTATTCCCTGTCTCTAGTCTCTTTCTTCCTCCAAATCATCCTACACACAGCTGTTAGGATTCTTTCTCAGACACTGCTTTCATGTTTTCACTCCCACGATCAAAAACCTGCAGTGACTCTCTGTTGCCTTTCTGAAAAATCCAAAATTTTTAACCAGCCTTCAGTCTTTACTGCTTTGTTAATTCCAATTTACTGTGTTCATTTGTAGATTCATTACAACATCTACTACATAATATTTAATCACTCTCATTTCTCTATTTGTTTTAATCCCACCTAAAACACTTTAATGTCCTCTGTACCCTTTTTTCCTACCCATATATCTTTCTTTCCTTTGTGTCATTGTGTAGAATGTTGTAGAGTACTCTATATAGGGAAGTCACTTGAATGCTTTAAAAAAAAATTTACAATTAATGTATACAATTTTCTAAATACATATTTAAAATTTTATTCTGTTACTATTTTTATTTTATGATTTTGCCTAATTTTTTATGAACAAAAGGACTGGAACTATAGTAAATGTGCTTTGTAAATAATTTGCAGTATTTTATCATAATTTTTGTCAAAGTAATATTAACTCATGCCTTTGGTTGTTCTGCTTCTTGTCTCCTGTCACTTCCCAACAGTTTTTTCTTGTATACTCTGTAAAAATATAAATAATAGTGTTTGACTGTAGATACTTAAATATTCTTAACAACCTGTCATTTTATTCTCATGTTGGCAGCTGATCTGTCTGCCACTCCACATGATGTTCCTGGTAAAGTGTATAATATCTTGAATAGGGAAACATTTAGAATAGTTAAGTTGAAATGTGGAGAATAGTGACAAGGAGAAGGAGAATAGTGACAAGGGTAAAAGGGCATTTTGGCTCCTGCTATCATGCTCTTAATGTTTAAATAATAATCAGAAACCATTTGAAAGACTAAGAAGACTGCGAAGGATTTTATAGAACGAAGGGGATATTTCTTTATCGATTTGTAGATAGATAGGAAGGTTTGGGATGTCAAAGAAGCAAGAGATGTTTATTCCTAAATCAATACCACAATGTTTTTGTTACAGACACTAACTTCTTATCTGGTAACTTGATTTCCTTGACTTTGTTCTTTTTTAGAATCATCTTGGCTATTCTTGGGTCTTGTTTCTTCCATATTAAGTTTAGAATCAGCTTGCCAAGTTCTTAAAACTCTGTTGGGATTTTGATTTGCATTGCAGTGAATTTTAGATTAATTTAGAATGGGCTTCTTTATAGCATTAAATCTTAATTTTTGCATAAGGTATATTTGCATATAATTATATGTTTAACAGCTTTCAACTAAGTTTTGTAATTTTTAATTTTTCTCCATAAACATTTTTGGTAGTTTTTAGTTTCTTATTTTTTTGTTGATACTGTAAATGGTACTATTTAAGAAATATATTTTTTTCTGTTGCACATGCAGTTGGCTTTAGTATATTGTTCCAGCAACTTATTGAACTGTATTAATTTTAATAATTTGACTATAAATGTTCTTTTTTTAGTACCCATGAATCTACGAACAGTGACAGTTTTCTTTCTTTCAAATCTTTTTACCATAAAACTTTTTTTACATCTTCAAGATCTTTCATATTTGAAATTTTGGGGATAAAAATTGTCTTTAAAGACCAAAATAATTAATAGTCTGGAGAAATCCTTTATTTTGTCCATGAAAAAAATGTGTTCTTGAGAGGTAATGTGATGTTTAAGGTCAACAGCTGTGTAGTAGCAGACATAATGCTTGAATTCTAGTATAGTGATTATATTATACTATGTTGTCAAATTCATCAATATAAATAAGTGAAATATTAAAGAAAAAGGATAAGTGAAAGCAATTAATTAAAAATAAAGATAAATGTTGATATGACCTATAAAGCTGAATTTTACATGATAATATACTTAATTTATTATTGTAAACAATAATAACCTTAACAAAATTACAGTAACTGATCTTCAGAGCTTTTTCCTGTAATATGGTTTCTCTAGAGCTGTTCATCTATTTCAATTTGAAGATAACACAAAATTATTTTTAGGGGTACCTGGGTGGCTCAGTCAGTTAAGCATCTGACTCTTGATTTCGGCTCAGGTTATGATTTCACAGTTTGTGGGATCGAGCCCGCATTGGGCTCTGCACTGACAGCACAGAGCCTGCTTGGTATTCTCTCTCTCTCTTCCTCTCTCTCCCTCCCTTCCTCCCCCCCCCCCCAAATAAATAAAACTTAAAAAAAATTATTTTCATTTTTGTACCTCCAATCAGGTGAACCTATTGGTGTTTAATATCTAGTAATTATGTCAGAATGTGCAATAACTTGATTTCCTGGGTATTTGTGATGGCCTTGTTAAATAGTCTTGTTGAATACTTGTTTTAAAATCAGTTATAAACCAATTTAAAATTCGGGTGCTTCCAAAGATTGTGTAAATATAAGGAAATCACTCTTAAATGGAAGACAATTAGCACAGTATTTAAGAGTACAAGCTGTTAGTAGAACTGTCTCTATTTGCAGATGACATAACATTATATATAGAAAATCCTAAAGACTCTACCAAAACACTGTTAGAGTTAATAAACAAATTCAGTAAAGGTACAGGATATAAAATCAGTGTACAAAAATCTGCTGCATTTCTGCACACTAGTAACTGTCAGAGAAATTAAGAAAATCCCATTTATAATTGCATTAAAAAATAGTAAAGTACCTAGGGATTAATTTAGTCACAGAGGTAAAAGACCTGTACATTGAAAACTGTAAGACATTATTGAAATAAATTGAGAAACACAAATAAATGGCAAGATATTCTGTGCTCATGGATTGGAAGAATTAATATTGTTAAAATGACCACACTACCCAAAGCAGTCTACAGATTCAGTGCAATCCCTATCAAGATTCCAATGACATTTTTCACGTAAGAAAAAACAATCCTAAAATTTTCAAGTAGACAAAGCAATTTTGAAAAAGAAGAAAAAGGTAGAGGCATCATACTTCCCGATTTAAAGTATAGTGCAAAGCTATAGTACTCAAAAACATTGTGGTATTGGTATGAGAATAAACACAATCCAGCGGAACAAAATAGCCCAGAAAGAAATCTATACATATGTGGTCAATTAATTTGCAACAAAGAAGTGAAGAACATATTTCACTTCATTAGTGAAAGGACATTCTCTTCAATACATTATGTTAGGAACACTGAGCAGCCATATGCAAAAGAATGAAACTGGATCCATTAACTTACATTATTCACAATCATCAACTCAAAATGAATTAAAGACTTGAATGTAAGACCTGAAACGATAAAACTTTTAGAAGAAAATGTGTGCAGTAAACTCTTTGACATCAGTCTTGCTGATGATTTTTTAAATTTGATACCAAAAGCAAAGGCAACAGAAGCAAAAATCAGCAAGTAGGACTATATCAAACTAAAAGCTACTCTTCATCAAAGGAAACCATCAGCAACATGAAAACACAACCTACCAAATGGGAGAAGATATCTGCAAGTCATATATCTGATAAGGGGTTAATATCCAAAATATATAAAGAACCCATGTAACTCAATAACAAAAAAAAAATCCAATTAAAAAATGGGGAGAGGATCTGAATATTTTCCAAAGAAAACATACTGATGGGAAATAGGTATATGAAAAGGTCTCAGTATTACTAATCATCAGAGAAGTGCAAATCAAAACCACAATATCACCTCCCACCTGTTAGAATGACTATTATCAAAAAGACAAGAAATAGCAAGTGGTAGTGAGGATATGGAGAAAAGAGAACTCTTATGCACTGTTGGTAGGAATGTAAATTGGTACACCCACTATGGAAAACAATAAGTAGCTTCCTCAAAAAGTTAAAAGTAGAACTAACATAGGATCCTGCAATTACATTTCTTGGTACTTATCCAAAGGAAATGAAAACACTAACTTGAAAAGGTATCTGCACCCCCATGTTCATTACACTATTATTTACACTACTGAGATGTGGAAACAACTAAGTGTCAATGGAGGAATGGATGGATGGATGGATGGATGGATGGATGCATGGATAAAGAAGATGTGGTATATATACACAATGAAATATTAAAAAAAAAAGAAGGAAATACTGCCATTTTTGACAACATGGATGGACCTCTGAGGGTATTATGCTAAGTAAAATAAGTCAGAGGAAAACAAACAATGTATGATCTCACTTATATGTGGAATCTAAAAAAAGTTGAACTCACATACACAAGGATCAGACTGGTGGTTGTCAGAGGCAAGGGGGAGTGGGTGGGCAAAATGGATAAAAGTGGTCAAAAGGTAAAGACTTCTAGTTATAAAACTAGTAGTCCTGGAGGTGTAATGCCTAGCATGGTGAGAAAAAAGGGAAAAAGTGCAAGCTGTAGGGTCAGACCAGACCACAAAGTCTAATCTAACTTAAGAAGTGGGCAAGAATGATTGATGACTTATATTGCTTTTGCTTCGGATTGCTACCAAACCAACAAAGAAGCAATGCAAAGTATATATGAAATAAGGATATGAGTAAGCTGTAAGTGGCTACAGCTCTCCTCTACTTGTTTGTTACCATGGTGATCCTGAATTTGGCACCAACTGGTGCAGCCTGCAATGAGTGAGAAACTAGCCAGGTCAGAGGAATCCAGAACAGTTACTAGTGGAAGGGCCATGTTGTCATTCAAAAGTTCTACCTACTGTCACATTAGGCAATTTCTTGCTGTGCCTGAGATTTGTATTTACATGTTTTATTTCCTACTGTATCATCAAGCCTTCAGTAAACTTGGAAGGGGCCTGAAAAAGTCACTGCTAGTTTTTTGATTTTGGATGAGCTATTTAATCTCTCTCAGCCTTAGTGCTCTTGTCTGTAAGATGGGGAAAGAATACGTACGTGGGGTGACTTGTTGGTTCATCAATCTGGTTAGGAGTAATTCCCAGTTCCCTTTTCCCTTGCATCATTTATGAATCAGCCTCTCATATTTTCTGATTATTGAATTGGCTTAGCATCAGCTGACTTGGAATTAATTTAATGATCCTAAATACTAGCTTTACTGTGACACTCTTAATTACCATAAGAAAGGTCATAAAAGGTGTAAGTTTGTAAGTGGGGCCATTTTGAGTCATGAGCTGCCTGTACAGACCAGACAGGAATAATATGCTTATTAGTAGGAAAAGGAGAAAAGCAGATGGTTGTAGAAGAGCTGACAAAACACTGGCTTTCATAAAGTTTCACAAATTTTTATTGTTGATATATCGAACTGCTTTCAAGTTCTGGTCTCTCTCTGTAAGGCTTTATTCTTGAATTTTCATCAAATTGTGTGCCATGCTAATATTCATCTTTCCTCTTTGAACTAGCTTTAGTGATTCCTTACAATTAAGGGAGCCTAACTAGAGTACATATTAGGGGATGGATAAAGGATTAACAAAGCCATTTTCTACTATTAAAAAAAATGACTTTGTTCACTTTGTAACACTGTACTTTTAGATATCTCATAAAGGTAGACAGCATTACTTGTGGCAAAACTGTTCCCTTACTAATTAGAAAACCACAAATAGACCAGTATAAATAAATCATAAGTACTTGAGGAAAAGCCATATCTTTGGGCTTCCCTGAGTGTGAAGATTCCTGTAATTGTGTTTGTTCCTTGGAGGGACCCTGAAAACTATGGTTATGGAGTTCTTGCATAAGATGTTGATTTTAGTTGGGCATGAGGCTTCTAAGCCAAAGTGGATATTCTGCCCACCCATATAAGTCTCATTCTTTTATCCTTGAGTTGTCATCTGAAGCACCAAAAAGAATAGCTTGGGAGGATCATATATATATATTTATATGCCATGCTGTCAGCTACAGCGTCTTAGACTTGAAATAGAAAGTCCTCATCAGTTGCATATATTGCTGTGTAGATTGTGAGGGTACCTCTGTGGAAGAGGAGTGTCTAATACTTTTATGTCTTGTTGCTATAACAAATTGCCACCAATTTAATAGCTTAAAATAATATATACTGGTTCTAGATATCAGAAGTCCAAAATGCATCATCAGATCTGTGTTCCCTCTCAAAGCTCTAGGGGAAAATCTGTTTCCTTGTTTTTTTTCCAACTTGTAGAGTTTTCCTTGGCTCATGGCCCTATCCTCTATTTTGAAAGTCATCAGCATAACATCTTCAGTGACTCCTCTCCTGTTGTCATATTTCCTTCTTCCTCCTTTTTTCTGCTGTCACCTTATCTTCTCTGACTCTGATGCTCTTGCCTCTCTCTCTTAAAAGGACCCTAGTGATTACAGATAAATTCAGAATACTCTCTCCATCTCAAAATCCTTAATTTAATCAAATCTACAAAGTCCCTTTTGTCTTTAAAGGTAACATATTCACACCACATGTTCTGGGGATTAGGACATGGATATCTTTTGGAGCTGTCATTTAAGCCTACTATTTTACTGACAAACATGGTTTCCTGTTTTGTGTCCTTCTAACTGAATTTGATGCCAAATGGGGTCATCTTGTGAGTTTAAATGTCTACTGGATCCTATCAAGAAGATACCTAGTGGGTGTGACAGACAGGAGTGTTTGGAATCAGTATTCCAAGATAAGGAATCATGCAACCCAAGAGGAGTTTGACAAGGGAATAGCCCACAGTGTTAAATATAGAAATGTCATAGAAGAGATACACTCAATTTCTTAGAAATCAGATGAGTTGAATTATGATTATAATAGTTTGAAGAAATAATGGGAAGCAAAGAAGTAGAAAAAGTAGCTGGAGGATGTGATTGAGAATGAAATAGAAAGCATAGACTGAGGGGATCTAGAACTGAGACAGAGTTTTGATTTTGAGACCGACAGAATTTATGTAGGTTAGGGGAAGATGCCCAAAGAAAGGAAAAGTAAAAATGGGAAGAGAGGGAATAAAATTAATTTGGGGGTTCTTAGGTATCTGCATTGACTCTTCCATTTATTACACTGATTCTTTCTAAAGTAGGTTGAAAAATTGGGGGGAACCAATAAAAAGCCTGATGCATTTGAGGTCATGTGACTTAGGATGGGTGCTAGGCTGGTCTGAGAAATAAGAAGGAAGACAACTGGTGAGGAGTGGGGCAGAATACACACTAATTTTAGTGACTTCTTCCCTTCTTTTCTCCTTCTTCCCTCTTTCCCTTTTCCAACCAGTAAGTATGTGTTGAGAGCCTATGGTGGTTAGAATACACTTGCCAATTTGTATAATGTAAACTAAAGTGGGGATACAGGGAAGAGTAAAGGGCAGCAGAGTAAACTATACTCTCTAAGATAAAACATAAGTGTTTGGGTGGTGGCAGTGAGAGTGACCTCAAAATAAGTCCAAACTTGACATGTCACCATGGAAAGTGATGGTAATAGTATTTCTAAGACAGTTCTGAGGATTGGAGAATTGATAAAAAACAATGTAATTCTCTGTCATGTCATATCTGACTCTTTCAGGTTGCTAAAAGGCTAAGTGAAACTAACATTTGTGAGCATAATTGGATTTCTTTGGAGAAAAGATATATTTCACAGAGTTTTATGTTAATGGTTTCCAAGAATTTGATCTGAGCGTAAGTGGGAGGTTACTCAATTCAGCAAAAGGTATCCTGACATTAAATCCTTATGCCCACCCATTAACTTTTATTTAGCATAATATCCATGCCCAAGGCTTCCAAGCTTGAAATTCAGATGTGTTATTTCAGAAAGTAAAACCCATATTAATCAGAACTTAATTTACCTGAAATGTCAGTTTTTCTCCACCACACAACAAGCAAAGGACAATCAAATAAGACCTTATTAGGGAGTTTGTTCTAACAAATATATCTTAGATTTTATTCTAGGCAAATAAAATCTAACTTAATTTCCTGCATTTTATTGAATTCTGTTTATGTTGCTGTATTTAATAAAATAGATATTCAAATGTTAGCCTTCATATGCAAATAAAGATTTTTGTTTAGTAGATTGTTCTTATTCAGAAAAGTAGTTTAAATGTCTTTTTTTTTTTCATTTCATTATTTATTTAGATGTTTAGCTCTCACACTAGGTTTTAACAAGCTGGTGAACACTGGCAAATTATTTCTCCCATGAAACTATAACTACACATTACAAGACAGTATAAATATATGGTTGAACTGACATTACTACACATAGCTGTTTGATCAATTATGTGATAAATTATCAAGCATCTAAATACCGAGTTACACAGCTCTAAAGGCATATAAAAATCAAATGTCTGCTCAGTTCACTAGCAGAAACCCACTTCTTTTTTTTTTTTTTTTGCAAGGGAGGTTGGGAAAAGAAGGGAAAAAGGCATACTTCAAACAAAAATATAACTGGTAAACAGCATCCAGTAGATATGGAAAAATAATGATAATTTTATGATTAAGAATTGTAGCTACAATAATAAAACATCTCTGCCTTTAAAAAGTATTTACTAAATTAAAGAACATATTCTGCATATTCTGTATAAGACAAAGACAGTATTATACTAGAAATATTGAATAGCCTTTTCCTGTATCTTTTTTAGGTTTTCCCGTAAAGTTGCACCCAAAAGTGTAAACATTAAATTAACTATAAAACTTTTTTTGCCTGGAGACATTAAAGATATGCTTCTGTGCAATGTATATTTTCAAGATAGAGGTTTTCCATAACAGAACAAAATGAGATCTATAAACAGACATTAATTAATCACTGTACAACTTGGTAAAATAACAAAAATTAATGGTTTCACAAAACTGGTATATACTCATCTGAATGTGTACGATGTAAACATAAAGTGAGAAAACAAATAACCATGTCACCTTTGATTCCAATGTTTGAAATGACTGAAGGAATGAATCACATAAAATTTAGCATGTTCAGAGTTCCTAGATTTTAGTGCTATATGATACTAAAAATATACAAGTGTTATATTGGATATTTTGGTCCCTAATCTGTCTATATTTCTTATGTATTGATAAGATTCTGGCATGGAAGTAGGTTTAAAGAAGACTTACAACTGAGTATTGCATGATTTTAGAAAAGGTCAGCTGGTACAAATGATAAGCACATTTTAACTGTTGAACAGCAAGGATCTTTTCCTGAGTATCTAGATAGGTTGGTTGTAATCCAAACATAGAGGTTCTATGAAGCATGTAACCTGGTAAAACTACTTTTCAGTATTCCTATAAAAGCTTCATTAGACTTATTCACCGCGCCAACTTCTTGGGTGATATGCACAACAAATTAGGTCCTGTCTGAAGTTCCACTTCCAAGACAGTAGGCACTCCAGTTTTATTGGCTACTGATGTCTTTGCAGCACAGACACATTTTATAGTGATACTTCTCTAAATACAAAAGTTGCTTGATGTTAAAAGCTCCGTACTGCTTTTATCTTATGATCTGTACTACATCTTTATCTCCAAGCACACAAGCATTTGAGCTCTTCCATAGCCTGCAACACAGTGAATAGGAGTATAACAACCAGGTTCTTCACAAAACTTGTGTTTTGTAAGACTTAACCAGTTATCATTAATGTGGTTGGATGGCACCCTTCATCAAAAGGTCACTCAAGAACATGGATGCCTTCCTTTTCCATAAGAGCAGTGTCATACATTGCTTCACATACTCTTACTATTGTAGTAATGCCATACTTAAGTTTCTCAAGAAACTTCGTTTAAGGTCTTATTGGTTGCATTATGTATAATAAGAAATATCATGTTCTTGTATGTGTGACCTCCATGAGAGTTGAGCTGTTCATTTGAGCCATGTTAAGTTAGTTTAAAAATATTCATTAGAGTTATGAGCTAATTTTAAAAATTGAATACAGAAGTGATGTACAGAAACTTCAACATCCTCCACTTGAAATTCTCAGTGCTATAAGTATAAAGTTGGGAGTAATGGAAAATGAAATGAACCTCCTAACAAGAAGCAGGAAATCTTCAGTCTAGTCATATTGAGCAAAGGAAAGGAAGTGCACCGAGGCTTACCCCATCTAAGTCAGAACTGGAAGATGCTTTGTGGATCCCAATTCAACACTTCTGTGGCCAGAGTAACTGCTCTTATGTGGCTTCTTGGACTACTAATGAATTTCTACAGTTCTCTTGCCCTCATAAAAGTCATGCCATGCTTGGAAGAAACATCATAAATGTGTGATGATGGAAAAGAATATGCTTACTGATTGAAGATTGTGGCTTAATCACACAGTGGGTACCAAAGTGGCAATGACTGTAGCCTCAGGGCAGGGGGTCTGTGGTGCTCATTTGCAGGGTAGAGCAGGGCAAGTGCAGATAAGGGCACTAGACTGGTATTGAGTTTTGAAAAGAGTTGAAATGAGAACATTCCATTCCCCAGGTGTTTTTAGTCAGATTTTTATTGTAATTTTTAAAAAATGATTTGAGATTAAAAAAGATTTTCCAGTTTTGTTAAAGATGTAAACAGACAAAACCTATAGCTCTGTAATTAAATGATTTGTTTATATAAAATTTTAGAATGTTTGTAATGAAGTTTAAAAGCATACATTTCATTGAACCACAGCAAATGGAAATGCTAAGATGCAGTTCTTATGAGGAAAAGTGGTATCCCTTTAATCTTTGTTGATGCGAGTATAGAAATTACTAAAGGTTCGTCCTCGTCCTCCTCATTGTTGTTGTTGTTGTTGTTGTTATTGTTGTTTGGCTCTGCTCATTCCTTGTGAATGAGTAAAAGCCAGTGTATTCCATTGTGCCAAAGAATGTAGTAATGGATGGAAAATATGTGGACTTTGAAGTAAAATTTCAGCTCCTGTACTTACCAGCCATGTAGCTTTGGGAAGTGTTTTGGCCTCACTGAATTTCCTTATGTTTAGAATGCAGACAATACTAGTCTTCACAGTATTGTGACTTAGTGAGAATGAGGCATCTGAAAGGACTGAAGCCCGGTGCCTATCACAAGGTAAATGCAAGAAATACAGTTGCCACATCCTGTCTCTACCTCATTTCCTCTGGTATATTGTGGCTACATTTTGCATACTAGTAATCATCACTTCTGTGTTAGAACTGGAAGAAATTTTAAAAGTTCCTTACTCAGAATTCTACCTTACACTTTTATTTTTAACTTGCTTGTCTACTAAGATTCTGTGTTCACATTTGTTTTTGGAAGTTCTATCATATTGTTTAATATGTATCTTCAGAATTTGATTTAAATTCAGAAACTCAGTTTTCTCTTTTACTCTCAAGAAATGAAGTACAGTGTTTCATTCTGTCATTTTACCCTGTTTCCATTTTTCTATAACTTCCAATCTTATTTTTCTAGAATCTTATTAAATATGAATCTAAATTTAGTAATTTGGCTAAAATATAGTAAGTGCTTGTACCACATAATACGGAATGGTTATATCAAATTCATGACAATGAACACCATTTTATTGCTTTAAAAAATCCAAATTGTTAACTTACATTTGTTTGAGATTTATTATCTTCCAGTTGCTCTTTTTATCTGTGATAGTCTCAACTTAAAATTTTTCTTTTTTAATTTTTGTCCTAGTTGATTCTTATGATCAAATTGAAGAGCAGAAGTGGTAGTAGAAAACTCTTCACCAGTGTTTGGTCTCTATAGTTTATCCTTTGCCAAATAGATTTTTGTTTTTTATTTATAATATTGATACCTCAGAAGAAGCATATCCATTTAAAATGATTTAATGTTTAAATTTAATGTTTTATTAAACATTTAAAAAAAATTTAATGTTTTATTTTTGAGAAAGAGCGAGAGCAGGGGAGCAGCAGAGAGAGAGGGAGAGACAGAATCTGAAGCAGTCTCTGAGCTGTATGTAGCACAGACAGAGCCCCATGCAGAGCTTGAACTCATGAACTGTGAGATCATGACCTGAGCCGAAGTGGGATGCTTAGCCGACTGAACCACCCAGCACCTCCATCCAAGTCCTCTTGATGAAAATAATATCCAAACTCTTTTGTTTAATGCCCCAAATTAAGAGGACCTTTTGATTTTCTTGTCATTTGAGAATAGAAGTGTACCAGAGAGGGCATATTGCAGATGTTTGCATGTATTTTTCAGTCAAAATATGCAATTCTGGCATTGTGGTCAAGTACTAGGAGACTGCTTATAGCATTCTAAACATTTTACATATAGACTGCTAAAATCTAATGCTAAGCAAGATTCCAAGATGCTTGTAAAATGGTTGAGTTGGGGAGATCTGACTAAATCAGTACAGATATTACTGGAAAAATAACAACAGTAATTTTTCTGTTAAACATGAGAATATGTGAAAGATTGCACATGCTGATTGATTCCCATTATGATGGACTATATGTGGTATATCAAGATTTAAAATTTTTTATCCTATGTATTTTGACAAAAATAGTTTATGCTTGATCAGTGGCATTCATTAATGCACCATTATATTGGCTATTTCTGTGAGCCATCCATAATGGTCAAGAGACACAATACCTTGTAATTTGGGTAATATAATGTACACATTTGAATTCTAAGCCTTGAGGATAGTGTGCTTGAGTAAGTCAGTAAACTAGTTCGTGGGAAGTTGAGCAGTGGAAAACTGGAAGAAAGATGAAAAACTTGCCTATGCAAGACCAACTTTAACAGGAAAGGGGAAAGAAGTGGGTGAGGCATCTCTGCTGCTTGCCCCCTCCCCCCATTATAGGAAGAGTGGTTAATATTGGGGAACGTTTGGAAGCACAGATGAAGCAGTGAAGACTTAAGTATAGGCTGCCAGAGCAGACAGTTGAGAGATTTGAAAATGTCAGGCTTGGTGGCTGTAAAGGTGAGGGAAGGGCCAGCAGCAGGATGTAATCCCAGCGCCTTTCTGTAGAAAAGAGTTAGCGGCTTTGGGGAATTGATTGGAGACTGTGTAGAATGTTAGCCTCTGTACCTCTTTGAAGTTCTGTTCTCTGATTTTTGCATTTAAGTGGGCACTTAAAATTTTTAGTTATACTTTACTACATTTAAAGGAGAAATTATATGCCTTAGTGCTATTCTTCAATTTGAAAGTTTGCTAAGGTCTCTGGATGGTTCCGTTTAGAATTTCAAGAGCCTTATTTTGTATCAGTTATGTGCTATAAATATTGAACAGCAATGAGTTCATGCATTTACCTTAATCACCTGAGATGATTAAATTATCAATCTAAAACAAAACATATCATTACATCCTTCCAGATCCTAGTTCATGTAATTTAAGGGTAATGCAGCATTGTTAAAAGCAAATAAATGTTCATGTCAAACAAACTGGGTGGGATCTGAGCTCCACTATTTACTAGCTGTGTGACTTAACTTTTGTGTACCTCAGTTCATAACCTGTAAAATAGGGATGAGAAAATACATATCTTGGAAATAATGTATGAGATAATGCTTGTAATGTGCTTGTTTTATTAGTGCAATGGTTGAGATATACCGAGTGCTCAATCAATGTTAGTTATTATATTATACTAAACTACATGTGACTTTAAATATATAAGCCTATAACTAGCTGGCTCTACCTTCATGTGACGTGTCTGCTACTGTTGATTTCCCATCTCTGCAGTGCAGTTTTTGAGTTTTATTTCTAATAACATAAAATACTTGGCATCCTGTAGTCCAGTAATGCCAGTTGTTTGACATTTGGCAAGTTGAAAGTAATTCAGAAAATCCTAATGGTCCAGCACCTGTGGCTAGCACATTTGCTATGATTAGTTTCATAGTGCATGGGTGATGAGATTTATTAACTTGGAGATTCCTCCAGACATGGAAGAGAGAGGGAGAAAAGCCTAAAAGTAAATTACTCTGGCATCAAGCTAATTATTACATAACAAAATTTGTTGAATTGGCTCGGTCCAACTGTCATTAGATTGCTGCAGAAGCAATAATATAGAATATACTGAATAATTTATATCAGGGGGAAAAAAAGCAACACCTATGACCAGAAATCTAGAGTTAAGAGAGCATCAAAGATCCATGTGATTCTCAGATCTCCTGCTGTCTTAATTTCAGCTACTATTCTACATTGGGATGTTGATATTACTGAAGATAAGCCTGGTGATCCTAGCTCTGGTAGCTAAAGATGCTTTCAGATAGAAGTATCTGATTAGTTAGCATGACTATAACATAGCAGTTTTTTTTTTTTTTAATTTTTTTTTAACGTTTATTTATTTTTGAGACAGAGCATGAACGGGGGAGGGTCACAGAGAGAGGGAGACACAGAATCTGAAACAGGCTCCAGGCTCTGAGCTGTCAGCACAGAGCCCGACGCGGGGCTCGAACCCATGGATCGTGAGATCATGACCTGAGCCGAAGTCGGACGCTTAACCGACCGAGCCACCCAGGCGCCCCTAGCATAGCAGTTTTAAGTGAACATTTAAAAAACATTTTTACCAATACAGTAATTTATTTAATTTAATTCAGTGAAAAATTTTTATTAAGGTAATACCAGTCTATTGTAAATGAAGAGTTATGCTTTTTGAAATGTCACACTATAATGATATAGGGCAATGAAGGATTATTCATCTATTTAATTTTTTTTTTAACCAATTGGTTCCTGGTTCCTGATTGGGCCAAGGAAGAACTTTGGGGAGGTGAATAAAGAATGGCCCTAGCAGACTTGATGCAGGGTTTACCTGTTTATTCAATGTTTGGCAAACATAATGGAATGTATTTATTTTAGTCCATTTTTCCCCCACATGTTTCTCAAATTGTGTTTCATGCCTTCTTTTTTGAGAAGTTTTAAAATTTCATTTTTATTTTAATTGTCTTTAAAATAGATATAAGCGGGGCGCCTGAGTGGCTCAGTCGGTTAAGCGTCCGACTTCGGCTCAGGTCATGATCTCATGGTTTGTGAGTTCAAGCCCCGCGTCAGGCTGTGGGCTGACAGCTCGGAGCCTGGAGCCTGTTTCAGACTCTGTGTCTCCCTCTGTCTGCCCCTTCGGCTGTTTGCACTCTGTCTCTTGCACTGTCTCAAAAATAAATAAACATTTAAAAAAAAAATAAAATAAAATAGATATAAGCATGATTAAAGTATTCTTTTAAATCAGCTACTAAGGAGTGGTAAGGAAAGAAAATATTAGTAGTTTTTTTTTTAATCTATAAAAGGAAAGAAGTTATGCTTCACTAATATTTATTATATATACTTAAAGTAGCAAATATGTATGATGTACAAATTAGTAGGTATATATGGGTGTGCCCTCCTATTTTTTTAACTAACAGGAATGCATGATTTAAAATATGTGGAAACTCTTATATAAATAACTGACACACTGTTTGGATTCAAAGCCAGTTTGAACTTATACAATTTCAGTGCTCACTTTTTCTTTAGTTTTGTGTTGAGAGAAGGCCATATTGCCATATGTTTTATTGTGTGATGTAGGTTTTGCAGGGCCTTGAATAGAGTGAGAGTTGAGTCATCACACATGGTCGTATAGGATTGCCAGACTGTAAGAATATCTTATTCTTGTATCGATTGGATATATTTGAGGGATTTTGTCTCAGTTTTAATAGGATACAAAGCAGATTGCTGTTGTTATATGAATATAGTAGTATATCTTTAGTGTAGATTTATTTTCTTTGGTTTTGATTCCAGCAGTGATTGATCTGATACCCCCTCAGTGAAGACTTAAAAAAACTGCTGTGATACTAACCTGATATTCAAGTGACAAAGACACTTTAAGGAGTCAGCAAGTTAGATAACTGCTGTTTGGAGAATGTTTATTGGCAAAGTCTTAAATATAAGATCGGATTATCCTGAACAGTCAAGTAACATACCAGGAATTTATGAATCACATTTTGTACAGCATACTTTTGTGAACATTTTCTGTATTACTGAGTTACATTGTAGTGTAGGTATCAAAATACAGAAAAAAGAAAAGAAATATAGGACCAGACCTCTGATGTTATCTCTTTTTCCTGTGAAATACAATAGCAGACATTCAGTTTTAGCAAAATAACATCATCCTTCAAATGGAGTTAATGTTTTTAGAGTATTATTAGTTTGGTAGTTTTTTTAAAATATGATTTATAATTTTGTATTTGTTCATAGTTTTATAAGAACTATAAGCCTAAGCAGTTTGCTTTCACTTCTATATTTTAGTGTTATTATACAAATAATTTAACCTTGGACCAAGTGAGAATTTTTTTTCTTCAGAAAAGCGTTCTGAACCTTTCTTAAGTTTTAGAAATAGTGAATTAGAATATGTGGTGTGACTTCTACATCTTTGAAATACAGTCTGTTTCCAGTCCTGTTTTTTTTTTTCATTGATTATCCACAAATAAAATGATTTTTTAAATGACATTGATTATGTTAACTGAAGGTTATGATGCTGTTATATTGAGGCTCAGAATTGTCTGTAGGAAAAATGTTGATTGAATTTATCATTTTAAGCTGAAATTACTACTTTTTGACATTGACATTTATAGATATTTAATAATCATTTCATTTCATAGAGCGAAATTAACCATAAGTCAAATGGCCTAAAGTTGTACTCCTATATTGAGATTTGGAAGTCAGTTCAGTCTTATTTAATGATGGCTTATAACAAAAAAGATGATTGATAATAACTTAATGTAAGTTTGTCATCTTAAATTATGAAAAAAGAAAAGATCTATTTTTCCATTTTAAGAGGAGTAACTTTCACAATTCTGTGAGCATGAATCAGTAACAGCTGAAGATCTGATCTTTGAATGCGGCAGGGTTGGAACCCTTTCAAAATAGAAATCTAGCCAATTTTCAAGAAAAATCACAATGTTTCAGTTTTGAACTTTAATGTATTTGGAACATATGCAGCAGAACACTTTCTTCTTGCTGTCTCCTGCCAAACTGATTATGTATGCCACATTTAATTTTTCCCTTATGTTTGGGAAGCTCAGTATATGGTAGAATAAAGAATTGCCTGATTCATGTTCACCACTTTTAATGGTAAGATCAAGATGAGAAGTATTTAAGATAAATTTTATAATCTTCTCTCAAAGAAAATATATGCAAAAATGAAAATGTTTCATTCACTCAGCAGATATTTATTGAATACTTACTATATGCCAGGCTCTTTTACTATGATTGGGTGTGAGAGATACAGTTGTGAACAGGACAGATAAAGCCCCTGTCCTCAGAGAGCTTATATTCCACTAGAGGTGATGGGGGGAGATGATGAGGATTTCAAATTCATAAATGACCTATAGAAAATAAACACCTAATAAGAATGGGGTAGCTTAGCTGAGATTGGAATGATAGGAAGATCTGGGAGAAGTCTAAATGTAGTTCGTCAGTAAGTAGCCCCTAAAGTGGGAAGGGCCTGGTGTATTCCTGGAACAGAAAGGCCAGGGTGGAAGGAGCATAGTGAATGTGGATGCTAGGAGCTGCAGTTAGAGAGGTATGCAGAAGCCACATTAAGAAAGCCTTTAGACCATGAAAGGAATTTCAGCTTTCCTCTAATTATAATGAGTCTTTAGAGGATTTTAAATGGGAAAATTTAATGGTTTGATTTACTTAGTTTAATGATTTGACTTATTTAAGAAAGATCAGTCTGGTAGTTATAAGGAGAATGACTTGTAAGATTAGGGCAAAACTGGAAGCAGGAAGCCAGATAGCGAACTATTTCAGTATCTAGTTAAGAGATGGTGTCTGGTATTATGGAGATGGAGTGGAGCCAGTGAACAATGATTGGCCTGGGGGTGTGTTCTGTGGCACACTGATCGCACTTGCATGTTTCCATTCTTAAGCATTTAAGATTCTGAAAGTTAAATTTTTGGAGTATCGTAGCTTAATGTGGACTCTATAAGTCTTAAGAATGTCAAATATTTCTAAAATTTTATTTTACTTTTTTTTAATGTTTATTTATTTTTGAGAGAAAACGAGAGAGCAAGCAGGGGAAGGGCAGAGAGAGGGAGACAGAAAATCCAAGCAGGTGCTATGCTGTTAGAGCAGAGCCCAATGCGGGGCTTGAACCCACGGACCATGAGATCATGACCTGAGCTGAAGTCAGACGCCTAACCAACTGAGCCACCCAGGTGCCCCAAATATTACTAAAATTTTTAAAAATATTTGGGGAGGATAGTGTAGCTCTTTCAGCTTCCCTTTGCTCTATGGCATAAAACTTAAGTTAGTAATTTCAGGTTCTGTGGATAAGTTCATGCCAGATTGTTCTAAATTCCCTTCTTTAAAGTTTATACTACATAAGGATATGAAAACAATTAAAAATTTCTTTTAAAAAATGTACTCAATAATTATTTTTGTTATTTTTAATGAAAAGAATGAACATAATTGCCTCATGATATAAATAAAATGTATCTGCTTTTAACTTTTTGGTTTTATTTAAGTAGCATATTTCCTGGAATTTTTTTTTTTCCTAGTCACATTGTTCTGATGCTTGCAGACGATATGGCATGCAACCCTAGAAATCCCAAACCAGCTACAGTGTTTAGTCACAAGAATATGGAACTAAATGTGTATGGAGATGATGTGGAAGTAGATTATAGAAGTTATGAGGTAACGTTGTTTAATTTAGCAACATTTTTGAAATGTAGATATCATTACTTTGAAGCTTTAAAATAGCGATAGAATAAAATAGTCTTTTTCTTTAAACTTTGTATATAACTGTCACTGAAGCATTGATATAATTCTGTCTCTGCAGTTCATAGGAGTAAAACTAATACAGTATGAACATTTCATATATATATCTGGGATAGGACAACTTTATCTTAGCTTTTATGTTACAGTATTTTAGTGAGTTTTCATGTATCAACTTTTTTTTTTTTACAGTAAATGTATTGTTCATGTTTCATATTTGACCTAAAATATCAAGCTTTGTATTTTTAGTAAACACATTAATTGTGGAAAAATTAAAATGATTAACAAAAAACTCACCCATATTTCCACTAGAGGTAATCACTTTTAATATGCTTCCAGTGTTTTATCCATAGATGATTAAAAATCAAAATGTAAATTTGAAAGATGACATTATACTATAATTTTTTCCCTTTGAAACTTCATTTTAAATTTAATAGGTAGTGAATATGTTTAAGATTTGAAGTCTGCTTTGATGAAGTCTTCCTCACTAATCCTTCCCCTTTTACCAAGCCTACCAAAAGTAAGACACAATTTTTGGTGTCTCCAGACCTGTTTGAAGCAATTTTAAAATATCAACTCTATCTCCTGCCAGCCTGTAAGCTCTTTGAAGCCATGGCCTGTTTATGTATCTTATACCTAGCCAGTACTTATAGTCCTTTGAAGGCACTCAGGAATATTTGTTCAGTGATTAAATGTGCATGAATATTCGACTTTTTACTTGTTTATTTAGTCGTCATAAAATATAAACCAAAAATTTCCCTTCCTTGTTAGCCAACAAGAACTCTTATTAAAACATTTAGCATTTTGCTCTCTTCTGGGAAAAATGTAAACCAAACATTATATACACATACATATATATACACACATGAACACACATACATACACATATACATTTACATACTCATGATCTAAGGAAAGGTCAAACAAGAAAGTTGGATAGAATTTCTGCTTTTTAAATTTAGATCTGTGTAATATAACTTCAAATATGCTTTCAAAGAATCCTAGAGATCCACACATTTCAGGTTAGGAAATCTGGCTTAAAGTGTGATGAATTTTTTACATGTTAAAGTTACCCCTAACATAATTAAAGTAACAAAATGCATTAAAAAATCAAAGATACATAATTTAGGGATTATTTATGGAACTATCATTATGGCTTTATTTTTATGATTCATTATGGACCTATCTTTCAAATTTTATATAGAATTCACCAGGCAGTTGTACAGATTAACTGCAGTAGTTATAATGTTGTTAGATTTATTTACAAGTTTCTATATTTTGTATCTTCCCAAAGAATTGCCTTTGAAAAAAGATAAATAATTTTTAAGTTTTTGGGCAATATTTTGCATAGCATTTAAAGTTTTAAATTTAATTAACTGATTTTTCCCCAAGGTAGTTTTGTTAGCTGTTAGTATTTAATGGAAGCAAGTCAATTTTGAGGTATATATTTAAGGTATATATTTAATTGAGTTATATTTCTTTTTGTGTTTTATTTTCAGTTTATGCTGAGTAATTCATAGAGAAAGAAAGAGGAATGTTTTTGAAAACTAAAAAAAATTATCACGTTTCCCTGAGTTCTATTTCATTTGATTTCTTCTTCTTTTTTTTTTTTTTTTTTCAGGTGACTGTGGAGAATTTTTTACGGGTATTAACTGGCAGGATCCCACCTAGTACTCCTCGGTCAAAACGTCTTCTTTCTGATGATAGGAGCAATATTCTTATTTATATGACTGGTAATTTCAGAATTTAAATATTTAGTAAGAGAATATATTGTAACTCTTCTCAAGAAGGAATCTTCATGGAAAGAAATTTAAACATTTGTTTTGTAGTTCTCTTTTCTCATAGGACAACTTGAAATGATATTTGGAAACAGTATGATATACTGTCCCTCAGTTTATGATCTTTATTTATTTATTTATTTATTTATTTATTTATTTATTTATTTATTTATTTATTTTTTTACTATTACCCTGGTAAAAACTTACTACCTTTTACTTAGGATCCTGGCTATCGCTTTGTCTTTAGTTTTGTCTCCTGTTAATCATCCTACTAAAGTATTTAATTAAAATAGCAAATCTGTCCTTCCTTTGTGTGAAACTTTACAATGGTTTCCTGTTGATGGAGTCTCAAATTTTAGTGTGTATGAAGATTATTTGAATGCAAATACTCAGGTCTTTCCTAAAATTCTGATTTAGTTTTGGTCCAGTTTGAGCTCACAGGACTGCAGTGTGTTCTGAGGGGCCACCGACGTAGACAGGTTTTTC
This sequence comes from Panthera leo, assembly GCF_018350215.1. Taxonomy (NCBI): domain Eukaryota; kingdom Metazoa; phylum Chordata; class Mammalia; order Carnivora; family Felidae; genus Panthera; species Panthera leo. The sequence goes on along the minus strand of NC_056686.1, from coordinate 64,165,384 downwards.
TACCTTGATGGCCTGTGGGAAGTACCTTTTAAAAAGCTGCACAAAGGAGCTTTATAGGCATGCTAATGATGGTGCTGATATGTTTCTTACTTTACAGCAAAAGAAACAGAGACATAGAAAGATTTAAGTTATTTGCCTAAGTTAACACAGTCATTAAGTGGCAAAGCTAGCATTTGAATCCGACAGACTGGCTCTATCCCTGTATTCTAAAGGTCACAATCTTCTGGTCAGCTCTCATGGGACAGTGGTTGATGGTAGTAAACACTTTGATTTTTATGTGGGAATGACACTTACTGGTAGTAATAGCATTCCCGGTATACACTGTGAATAGAACTAGCGTACTATGGCACCAGCTAGTGTCTGCAACCTCTTTCTCACCACAGTATTTGCCTGGTATTTGAGAAATTTATTTATGGAAACTCACTTCTGACATAATAATGAAGCCAGTGCAAAAGTATAAATGTGCTTTTATATGATAAAATGATGAGAACTTTTAAAGATAATAGATCTATTTTTTTGCACAGTGTATCATTATTCTGTTTTTAATTGGTATAATAGAAAATTAAATTTTTCATTTTCACAGTACTTTTAATTTTAGAGTGTAAAATAACAAATGCTATTAAAATACTGCCATGAGTGAAGTAAATGCTTGTATCTGGATGTATGCAGTTTGTATTTTTTTAAAAAATGCATATATTTGATCTTTTTAACTCTTCCTACAAGGACATGGTGGAAATGGTTTCTTGAAATTTCAAGATTCTGAAGAAATTACCAACATAGAACTTGCAGATGCTTTTGAGCAAATGTGGCAAAAAAGACGGTAATTAGCAGATGATTACTTTTCATAAGATAAATTAATACCTAATTTTTCCATGGTTAGTGGATTTGTAGATCTTACTTTATGAGATTTTAATTTATTTTAATAGTTTCTTCTACTCTTTTAGGTTTATGTTTGTTATTTCTACTGAACTGAATTATTTTCAAAAGAAACCTCAGTGTCATTAAAGAGTATTAAAAAAAAAGTTAACCTTTTAAGATTAGCTGTCTGTTATATTTAGCATTGTTTTTGGAGGAAGTAAGAGTCCCACAATCAAGTTCCCCATTATGTACAGGGTTTGTGAACATATATTTATTTTCCAGCTTCAGCCTGTTGTTACTTTTTTGTACATTCTCTGACCCTCCACATGAGAGCAGTACATTATTTCTTCTTTGGAAGAAAATGCTGAAATTACGATTAATATAATATTTGTAACAACTCACATTAAGGATGATATGTATGTTGTTAGTAATCCATGGTAAGCACCCCCCCCCCCCCCCAGTTGAAAGTTGTCAATGAAAGTAAGAGAATAGAAAGCAGCAGAAGTGCTTTTAACTTGATTATCTTCAATAAAAACTTCTGGGTTACCTTCTAAACACATGGCACAGACAGGAATGTGATGCTTACTCTGCCTTCAGAGTGTTTAAAATCTAGTGTATGTACACAACTGTGCTACATGTTAAATGTAAATATTGAATTACATGCATAAGAAGAATGAACGGAGGTGTTGAAGAGGAAACTTTTGCTAGGTACTAGTTTTATCTTATTCATAGCTTACATTTATTGGATATATACTAGGTACTAAGCACTGTGTTTTATATGTACTGTCTCATTTAGTTTTAATGATAACTCCATGAGGTAGATACTATTATTATTCCTGTTTTCACACGTGAGTAAATTGAGGCACAAAGAGATTAAGTAACTTGCTAGACTTTACACAAGTAGTCAGTCCAGCACTAGAATTCATTCCAAAGTCCAGTCATAGGGCTGACTCTCTGAATTGTTCTAGTATACTGCCCCTCGTAACCTTAGATGTTTCTGCTTCAGGGGCCTCCTCAGATTTTGTCTCAGAACAAATATGCCATATGAATTGTTCCTTTTGTCACATGCTTAGATATTATGGTACAAGATTCCTTGTTTTCTTTTCTAGGTGCAATGTTAGCTGTTTACCTAGATCCAGTGTCTGAAAAACTTCTGAAAAAAGTTTCTATCTGCTCCCTACCTTCACCAGCTAGGCAATGCATTTTAAAATATAGATTGACCTTACCCTACATTTTTGAAACTAATTTTCTCCATCTTCCCAAATTTATTGTAAATGTTAACTACATAGTGCTGTTCTCCTTCTCCCAAATAATTACACTTTTTCAAATTTAGGTGCTGTAGTACAGCTTTTTTCCTCTCCTGGGATGTGCTATTCCTTTCTTTTTTAGTTAAAATAATTCACCCTTCCTTGCCCATGACAGACATCACCTTTCCCTGACCTGCCTTTCTTTACAGTTCCCTCTCTTCCTTTCTCTATGCTCTTAGAGCATTTGATTTTGCTAGACTTGAAGCTCTATGAAGGCAGGGAGGGACTGCTGTATCCCCAGCTTAGTGTGAGGCTTACTGTAGGCTCTAATAGCTATTTGTAACTCTTACCACACATTCCCTTTAGTTATATGTTCATATGTTTCTCTTCCAGTTAGATTTTAAGCTTTTTGAGTATACTAAGTCATATATTTTTATTTTTTCCTGAACCTGGACTCGTTTTCTAGGACAGCATGGGTGCCAAATAACTGGTTTTTTAATTGAATATTCATTTGGATTCAAGATAAGGGAGGGGGAAAGAGTTGAGGCAGCCACTTTGTGGTCCAACCACTACTCCCTGTTGAGGTAGTTTCCCTGGACAGGATTATAGCTTTGATATTTCTAACATCAAATTTGTACTGGGAATTCTACTGAAAACTCTCAAATTTTTAATGAAATGACTAAGATATGATTTCAAGACTTCAACATCTTATGCAAGTATTATAAAAATATTACTCAATGTATTATTAACAGCATGATTCATGTCAAAGATATTACCACTTTTCTTTCAGCTACAATGAGCTGCTCTTTATTATTGATACTTGTCAAGGAGCATCCATGTACGAACGATTTTATTCTCCTAACATAATGGCTTTAGCTAGTAGCCAAGTGGGAGAAGATTCGCTCTCGGTAGGTGCATTCTTTCCATTTGTGAACTGCATTGTCTTTGGAATATGTTGCTATTTTGGAAATCACTTGTATGCTTTATGAATATATTTGGGTTTTTTTTAGTCTCAGACTTTTTAACACCTTAGAAGGAAATTTTTGTTGCATTTAAAACATTTTCTTAAAATGATGAGATTAGACATATACTTCTTTCTTCTGCTTTGCTTTAAAAAAATTATTGCAGTATAATTGACATACAATATTATGTTAGTTTCAGGTATACAATATAATGATTTAATATTTGTATATATTATAATCACTACAATGAGCTGGTTAACATATGTCACAATACCAAAACAAAAAACAAAAAAACAAAAAAAATATCACCATACATACAGAATTTTTTTTCCTTGTAATGAGAACTTGTAAGATTTACTTTCTTAGCAACTTTTAAATCTGCAATACAGTATTATTAACAATAGTCACCGTGCTGTACATTACATCTCATGTCTTATTAAATTTATAACTGCAGTTTGTCCTTTTGGCTCCCTTCACCCATTTGGTCTTACCCCCACCTCTCATCTGGCAACCGCCAATCTGTTCTCTGTATCTATAAGGTTGGTTTTTGTTCTAGTCGTTGTTTTTAGATTACATGTATAAGTGAGATCACATAGTATTTGTCTTTCTCTGACATATTTCATTTAGTATAATGCCCTTAAGACCCATCCATGTTGGGCGCCTGGGTGGCTCAGTCGGTTGAGTGGCCGACTTCGGCTCAGGTCATGATCTCACGGTCCGTGAGTTCGAGCCCCGCGTCGGGCTCTGTGCTGACAGCTCAGAGCCTGGAGCCTGTTTCGGATTCTGCGTCTCCCTCTCTCTCTGCCCCTCCCCTGTTCATGCTCTGTCTCTCTCTGTCTCAAAAATAAATAAACGTTAAAAAAAAAAAAAAAAAAAAGATCCATCCATGTTGCCATAAATGGCGAGATTTCATTTTTTTTATGGCTTAATAATATGCCGTTGTATATGCTTTGCTTTTTCATAGCATCAACCTGATCCTGCAATTGGAGTCCACCTTATGGATAGATATACATTTTATGTCTTGGAATTTTTGGAAGAAATTAATCCAGCTAGTCAAACTAATATGAATGACCTTGTAAGTATTTGCTTGATTTGATTATAGCACATAGGTCTGCTTAATGCGGTAAGTGAAGTCCTTTACTCCCCGTACTCCTGGGGTACTGTTTCATATGTTGAATGGTAGCCTTTTAAATGGTTTTGAATTTCCCTTTACAGTAATATCTCTGTCTTTACTACAGGAGGCCTCAAGCTTTAGTCCAACTAAAGTCAACTAAATTCCTTGAGGTGCTTTCTTGTTTTCATTCATTTTCTCATGCTCTTTTCTCTACCAGAAATGTACTTTTTTTAGATTCACCTATTCAAATTCTGTCTATTCTTTGGGAGTCAAATCAGATTCTACCTCCTTCAGGAAATAGCCCCATAATTCTTCCCTGTTGGATTTAAGTAAGATAAATAAAGTTTTTCAGAGATTTCTCTTTTGTACCACTTATCATAGTCTGCCTTTTTCTGAACTTACTGAGTGTAATAAGATGTTGGAGAAAAGGGATTTTCTCTTACATATTTGTGTCCACCCTACAACTTCTAGTACAGTGTTTTGATGTGGCTTCTTGAATTTAGTTCAATCTTTTTTCTTGACTTTTCTATATTGATTGTACCCTTAAATTAGATCTACTCTGAAGTTGCTCTTGAAAGTAAGCAAAAGAAAAAGCTTGAAACAATTCTAGCCTGGATAATTACTGTGCATCAATGACTTTTGCTCTTATTTTTTCATTAATTTATAACTTGTTCTTTTATTCACAAACATTTTTTTGAGTTTTGGCTAAGTGCCAGCCACTGGCTATATCCTAGTGAAAGAGGCAGACACTGTCCCTGCCTTCGTGGAGCAGGGAGAATGAAGGGGAAGCCAAGTAGATGGGGCTTACCATTTAGATAATTTTATTTTAATTAAAGAAGTTCTAGGCTCCTGGGTGGCTCAGTTGTTGAGCATCTGACTTGATTTAGGCTCCTGTCATGATCGCAGGGTCATGGGATCAAGCCCACGTCAGGCTCTGCACTGAGTATGGAGCCTGCTTAAGATTGTCTCTCTCTCTTTCTTCCTCTGCCCCTCTCTCCCACTCATGCACACTCTCTCTAAGATAAAAAAAAGTTCTGCAGAATTCTGAAAATCACTGTTGTGAGCTATCATATTTGATAACATAGAACTATTTCTTACGTTTTGAAGGTTATATATTTTGATGCCTGTTAAATCTTAATACGAATTTGGAAATTAAATCTTGTTATAATGCTACTTTATAAGAAAACTATAGTCACCTAAATTCTAGTTACTATAGTGGTTAAGTTTATTCCCTTTTTTAAAAAAATTTTTTATTTAAAAAAGGTTTTTTTTCTTAACGTTTATTTATTATTGAGAGACAGAGAAACACATAGCATGAGCATAGAAGGGGCAGAGAGAGGAGGAGACACAGAATCTGAAGCAGGCTCCAGGCTCTGAGCTGTCAACACAGAGCCCGACGCAGGGCTTGAACTCACAAACTGCGAGATCGTGACCTGAGCCAAAGTCGGGTGCTCAACCAACTGAGCCACCCAGGTGCCCCAAGTTTATTCCCATTTTTAATTATACATTGTATATTTTATTTAATATGTGAGACACGGTCTCAAAAGTTTACCATATATGCACTTTACACTTCAAATAGACGTCTAATGGATTTAAAAAAAAAAATACTCTGTCTCTCTAAAATAAATATTGAGGGGCGCCTGGGTGGCTCGGTCGGTTAAGCGTCCGACTTCGGCTCAGGTCATGATCTCACAGTCCATGGGTTCGAGCCCCGCGTCGGGCTCTGTGCTGACAGCTCAGGGCCTGGAGCCTGTTTCAGATTCTGTGTCTCCCTCTCTCTGTGACCCTCCCCCGTTCATGCTCTGTCTCTCTCTGTCTCAAAAATAAATAAACGTTAAAAAAAATAATAATAAAATAAAATAAATGTTGAAAAAAAATTAAAAAATAATAACTTCTTCCATTGAAATCATACAGGAAAAACTGAGGAAACTCCTGTTTTGTTTGTGTGTTTGCTTTTGCCCACAGTTGCTGTGTGGTTTTTATTTTTTTATTTTGTGTGTGTGTGTAGTTTTTAATAAACATTCCTCACTAATATCTTGTTTTCCACTTCCATGTTTTTAATTGAATGATTATTTTAATCTTGTTCAGTAAGAATGATCCATTTCCTTGAAGTTAAATATTATAGTGAATTGGCATGTCTCCAGATGTTGTGAACTAATACCTATTCTGTTGGATTAAATGTGTTGGGTATCAGCCGTATTCAGAGTGTACTATATCAGGTGCTTCAGGAGCAGCAAAATTAGAAGACATTGTGCTTAGCCCCTTAAAAATTTTTAGTGTCATTGGTAACTGTTGCAAAGCACATTTATAGAGTGTCGCCTGTTATCTCAAGTCTCTGGATCCTCCAGGTAATCTTCTGTCCTCTGTGAACATCTAACTCTTGCTATGTACCTTTAACATACTTGTGCTTTTAATATTTCTCTGTAATTGTTTATATTTGTGACGTTCCTTCGAGGCTTTCAGCTTCTTAAATAAGCAGTACAAGAACCATGCTTTATGTATCTTATTACCCCCAGAACTTAATTATAGTACCTAGTGTATTTATAGATTTTCAGTGAATATTCTGAATGAATGAAAAGATATGACAACAATGCACATTTGTATGATTCCTTTAAATCCAGTGGGATTGGTCATTAAAATTTTTCTTGGAAGAGAGAGACTTTCAGGTTTGGAAGCAGAGAAGTATAGCATATTCCAGGAAAATGGAATACATGCAGAGGCACAAAAGTTGGAATATGTCATCATCCTTGTCTTTGACAGTTTTATAATCTGGTTAGAGTGTGGAGATTCTGTAAGTGAAGGAGATTATGAAAAGTGAATGTTGGTAAGGCTAAGGAAACCAGAATGATATGATAAAATTTTCTTGAAGGAATAACTTCAAAGAAAGTGAAGTACAATGATTTTAGCAGCAAAGAAGATAACTACTTTTTATCTTGTTCCCCAAGCTCATTCCACTGTGCTTTTCCTGCTTTCTTCTGCTGGTACTTAATAAAGCCCACCAAGTTGCTCATACAGGAATGCCTTCAGTATACATAGGACTTCAATCTTATTTTTGTTTATTTTGTTTTATCTTTTTTTTAATTTTTTTTAACGTTTATTTATTTTTGAGACAGAGAGAGACAGAACATGAACAGGGGAGGGGCAGAGAGAGAGGGAGACACAGAATCTGAAACAGGCTCCAGGCTCTGAGCTGTCAGCACAGAGCCCGACGCGGGGCTCGAACTCACGGACCGTGAGATCATGACCTGAGCCGAAGTCGGACGCTTAAGCGACCAAGCCACCCAGGCGCCCCTATTTTGTTTTATCTTTTACTTTGTTTCTGCAACTTTTCATCTGTATCATCCTTCCTGCTTGGCATTTTACTTTCTTGTAAAATCTGTTTGGCATTTTACTTTCCCCACCCTTTTGCCTTCACTGCTTCTTAATTTATGTCCTGATCTCTTTGTATTTCCTTTTCCTGCTTTCCTGAACCAGGAAGGCATTGTGATGCTAGGCAAATTACTTAATCTTTTAGTAGTTTAAAGTAGAGATAATAATTTTGATATACCTCAAAGTTATTGTTGGGCTTAAATGAGAATATCTACGAATTACTTAGCACAGTGCTTAGATCACTTTGTTTCTTAAATTCTAGCTGCTCTGCCCTTCCCCACCCAAATCCCATCATATTGGCGATTGCTTTTGCATGTGGTCTTGTCTCCACAGGTGGGCAAATGCTGTAGGCCCTAGGCCCTTACCAGCAGGCCTGTCATGGTTTTCTTCATATGTCCTGTGCTCCTGCCCAACTAGGTTATTTGCCCTACACATTTTTGCAGCCACTCCTTTAGTAAGAGAGTTATTTCCCATTGTTTCTCAGCCTTTCAGCTAAGATGGAGTGTAATATTTGTTTTCAGCAGTTTAGTATCTACTATATCTTCTATCCGAGGACAGTATATTAAATGGGTTTTTGGAGCAGGGAGGTGGAACAAGAGCTTGCCCCATCCACTGCTCTCATTGACCTGGTATTATAGTACCTCTAGGAATGGTACACCCTCTCACGGGAACGGCAGGGTTGCAAATGGCAGGCTGGTGTTGGGGCAGGAGTCACACGCCGGCACAGAAACCAAGCAGCCAGGCTCTAGTGTCCCTAGACAGTGTCCCCTGTCCTGAGGACCTAAGGGCTCCCTTCTGCATGTGACTGCACATGTGTACTGTCACAGGTCGGCTGGCCTATGTGTTTGTGGCTGTCAGGATCAGTCTCGCCACACTCCATCCACCACAGGAAAGTCCTGGCTTCCTCCCTCCCCACTTGTGCCTCCATCTGTTTGTGTCACCACTCCCACAAAAGAATGCTATTTCCCATCTATAATCTACCTTTCCCTTCAGAAAATAGCTTAAATCCCACTCCCTCTTTTTTCTTATCCTCAACCTATAAAAAGTTTATCCTTTTCTGAAGCAGAATCTGTCACCTTTTTTTCTACCTTGTTATGTTTATTCATCTCTGATGTGGCTTAAAGGCTTGAGGATAGGACCATGGCTATCAACTTCTGTATCCTTTTTGGAAGATAACAGTATGAAATATATGTAGTAGACATTTTTTATCCTTTGCTGAGTGAATGAATGACTATATGTCTATCCTTGGTAATTCACTGATCTGGAATATCAGGGGTAAGGTTAACATAGAAATTATTGTGAGATCAATGTAGAGATGAAGTCATGGTTTTCAGGCTTTGTTCTTTGGAGCAGCAGAGTGTCTGGATGTGCCTTGAGTTTATTTTCATTATGGATAAACTAAGAAAGTTACTTAATTTATAGAATTTATACACAGCAGGAGAACAAAGGGCCTCTCTAGTGGGGGGGGGGGAGGGGTGTCTGTACTTCAACTTCCTGCCTTCCAGAGCAGCTCTGCTTTCATCTTTTATATTTTGGGCTACTGTGTAATATTTTATTTGAATTTAAAGTTTTGTTGTTTTTTTTTTTTTTTTTTTTTTTTTTTTAATTTATTTTTGGGACAGAGAGAGACAGAGCATGAACAGGGGAGGGTCAGAGAGAGAGGGAGACACAGAATCGGAAGCAGGCTCCAGGCTCCGAGCCATCGGCCCAGAGCCTGACGTGGGGCTCGAACTCACGGACCGCGAGATCGTGACCTGGCTGAAGTCGGACGCTTAACCGACTGCGCCACCCAGGCGCCCCTGTTTTGTTTTTTAAATGAAGCACCATGATTATAAAATGTTTGAAAAACCATTCTGGGGGCTCCTGGATGGCTTACTCAGTTGAGCGTCTGACTCTTGATTTTGGCTCAAATCATGATCCCAGGGTCATGGAATCAAGCCACATGTTTGTCTACAAGCTGAGCATGGAGCCTGCTTAAGATTCTTTCTCCCCACCCCCCCTCCCTCACTGCACTTTCTCTCTCTCTAAAAGAAAAAAAAAATAATAAAACATTCTGGAAGAGCACCCCACTGAGACGAATGTAGTTACAAAAAACCCACAATGTTTCTTGTAGTGTTACATGTGAGTTCTCAGTAAATTTAAGGTCTGAAATATATTTGGTAGCATATGATTCAAAAAAACTGAATGTTTTTTTCCCTCCCTAGCCAGCTTCCCTTTTTATTACTTGTTCTAATGTCTGCTGTATAGCTTTCTTAGAATGTCATGTACTACCATAGCAATGAAACTTTAATCTTTAGAATCAGTAGCTTCTTCAGGTTGGGAGAGCTTTAAAAATACAGAACAGTCTACTATACTGTGTTACTGATTTAATAAATGCTGTATGTATATGTGTGTATTTATTGTTACATATATCTTTTTCAGTTTCAGGTCTGTCCCAAAAGTCTATGTGTATCTACCCCTGGACATCGCACTGATCTTTTTCAAAGGGATCCTAAAAATGTCCTGATAACTGATTTTTTTGGAAGTGTGCGGAAAGTGGAAATTACAACAGAGACTATTCGTCTGCAACCAGATTTAGGAAACATGGAAAGCAGGTATTCATCTTGAATTATTATTTTATTAGAATATACTAGTCTTACAACTCATAAATCTTTATGTAACATGATGTTCCATAGTAGTGAGAAATGAAAGTTGGTGTTTGTAAATAAACTACACATTTCTACCCATTCTTCACTTTATGTAGGCCCTATAGTTTTCAGGCTTATGAGCAAAAGCTATTAATATTAGGGAGAAGCTAAGATCATGATTAGGATTGTGTCGTTAGCCCCAAAATACAATGTTCATAGTAGCAATTTGAGACTGGCTCAAAAGGACTAAAACTTTCCTCGTATCTGACTTTCTTAGAGCCATTACTTTTCTTTAGTGGAGGTGTGCATAAAAAAGGTTTCAGAAAACCTTCATGAAAGGGCAGGTATGTGAACTTTTCAAACGTTACCATGCTAATGAGTGTGTATGCTTTCACCTGTTGCAATAGAAAGTGTTTGTTACATGATGTGACACTGAATAGGAAAGTTGGCAGCTGGGTGTAATAAGGGCCCAAGGAATCCGGCAGGTATAAGACAGATAAACATAAAAAGGGGAAGCGAGCACCAAAAGAACATAGGAGCCAAATACAAACTTTAAATAATCATTTCCATGTTCAGAATTTCTTTGGGCTCCAGCAGTAAGGCTACTTCTCTGCCATGTATTTTGATTCCTAGAGTCTGGGTGGTTTGTGAGCCTGGTTCAGTGGTATCTCTGGTTTTTCTCTAGTGTTACATTATGTTAATCTGAAACAATTTATCTGGAGCTATTGTAAATTTGGAGGGACTGTCTCATCAACAGGTGCCACGGTTTTGGATTTATTTGGGGGCTCTTGGTAATTCATTAGGGAAAGGAATGAGGGAGATAGGGATATACACCCTCTCTTGGGGAGTAGATGGTGTGTGAGTGTGCGGTGAGTATACATGCCTGCACACACGTGTAGGTGTGTATGTATGCGTGTGTGAGCGCACAGACCGGAGAGAGAGAGTGAGAGAAATGGGTTGACTTGGGGTATGCGAACTTTAGAAATATTTATAACATTTCATTTTTTTTCCCCCTGTAAACATTTTCAAAGGAAAAATGCTTTGTTAGGATTAAATAGTGTCTCAGTTAATAACCATTTCTTGAAATATATGGATGATATATTTTACTAGGCATTTAACTTTGTTATTTGTGATTGTCTAATGCTGTCTATTGGAAACTCATACTTCTGAGAACTTTTCTGGATTGCTAACTGGCAACATAAATTACTCTCAACTTTGAAAATTTCAAAGACTTGTAATTGAGCTTATGAATGTTTTAGGAATAAGTTTAAAAATTACAAAATGAATGTTTGAAGATTTAAAATTGATATTATTGTTAATTATTTCCTATTTTGGATATTCAAAGCCTTAGGTCTTTTCCAATTTCCTATAGCTTATTGGCTTAAAAATATTTTTTAAGAGATCAGATGATATTCTACAGCATTTTTATTTGTTATTGTATTTTTTTAATGTTTATTTAGAGAGAGGGAGAGAGAATCCCAGGTAGACTTTGAACTGTCAGCACAGAGCCTGATGGAGGGCTTGAACTCATGAACTGTGAGATCATGACCTGAGCTGAAATCAAGAGTTGGATATTTAACTGACTGAGCCACCCAGGTGCCCCTACTTATTTGAAATACTAAATTTCACATTACTTTTGTAAAACAGCTAAATTATACCTTAACACTTAGCAGCTAAAATTGAAATGTCTTTTACCAAATTCATTTTGTAATTTTCCTTGAATTTAAGCCTATGAAATTATAAGATACACCTTCTCTTAACCATCTGAACATTGCATTAATTCATTGTAAAGGCAAGGACCATCTTTATACTTTTTCCTTTACTAATTTTCTATTTTCTCCACTTAACACAATATTAAATATGCAATAAGTATACAATAAAAAATGATTTCAATGGAATCTACTAAGTCTCATTATATGTTTTGGAGGAATGGAATTTTGGCTCATAAATTATCTTTGTGTATTAGTTCAAGAGCAGAAATTGTTGGTGCTGAAAATTATCTTAATTTATCTTTAATCGAGGAGAAAATTTTGAGCCTCAAAGCCAGGCACCGGGCATTGTTGAATTACAGCACCCTCTAGTGTTTATAAATAAATTTTATTTTGAATATTATGTACAAATGGTTTCATGATAATTGGTATATGTTATCCAATTAGGAGAATTAAATTTCCAACATGCGTCAGGAATTTTGAAATGGATGCTACAAATATTATCTCATTGTATGTAGGTAGTATTTATATAAATATGAATGGCAATCCGATATTTGTTTAGAGAAGAGTATATTCATGAGAGGTTAGATATCACAAAAAATATTTTATTAAGGAAATTATGGGTTAGGATGTGTATGTATTTTTTCAGATCTTAGGTTAAAAATATCAATATAGTCACTGTTAGTTATTAAAATTGGCAGTTATGCTTTTAAGTTATTACTTTCTACATGCTGGGAAACAACAGAATTGATTCATATTTCATATTTTGCATATAAGTATGCTAGAGTAAACAGCTATAATGGAGAATCTTAGTACCTAAAATTGGCTGTAGTAGCTGTATGAAATTATTGTTATGTGTCTTTTGAAATAGATATTGAGTATAATCATAAAGTTAGTAACAACACCTTGTTTCTGCTTGTGTCTTAGTAATTATGTGATTAAATTATTTGTAAAAAAATGATATAAAATAAGGACTGACTGCATTAAGTGTGGCTTATATAACTTGATTCTAAACTGCTTCATCTGAGTATACACAGGTTGACTTTTGATGAGTATGGAGACAATAGCCTGCCCTCCTGAAAGAGTTGGACTTTTTAGAATCTAGTAATAAGTCTGTGTTAGCTCAGAATACCAGTTTTGTGTCCTCACTGTATAGGGAAAATAGTCTCCAGCTTGTGGATGTCAAAAGATAGACATGTTTTAGTGTTACAAAACATAGAAGTTCTAAATTCAGTAGGCATTGACCAAGAAAAAATGGAATCCAGGACAATATTAATTGCAAATGCTCATCTTTTATCCTGGTTAGTTAGATGAAAACTCACCTAGTCTGACTTCTGCTTTAGGCTTTAAATTTAGGCACTTGATTCTATTTGTGAATGCTATTTTGTTGTAATTTTATCCTATTATACTAGAATTTCTTTCTTTTTGAAGCAATCTTCAGCAATTGAAATTTTTTTTGGGCTTAGCAGGAAATTTGAGACAGGACTGTTTTCTTACAGATTCCTTACAGACCTCCAACAGAAGGGTAAGATACAGCCCCCTCAAGGTCAGTCTGTGTTTTGGACACCAGAGTAGGCTTCTTCCAAGGGCTTGTTAAGGAAGTCCCCACCTCACATAGATCAAAGTTCAGACAGTTGCTGCCATAGTCATCATATTTTAAGCCCTTTCTATGTGCTTAATGCTTTATATGATCACATTAGCTAGGACTGTTGAGTTGTAATAATAGAATCCAACCTGAGCTACATTTTTTTAAAGGACATTTGTTATACAGATATTCTGTGTTTTATGGAACCTAAGGACTGACCCCCAGAAGGGAGTGGAAACAGGAACCAGATATCAGTCAGAAACACAGGCAGCACTCTCTCCATCTCACCATTGTTTTAGTCTTTTCTTTCTCTTCTGCTCTGGCCACGTAGGGGATAAAATATGTGTACACCACTGCTGTGGAGATTTGTATGTCTTCTGTTGATGATAACGCCCAGACAGAGAATATAGTTGCTCGTTTCCGATTCTAAGCTCCCCAGAGGGCTTCATGATTAGCCCAGCATGGGTCAGATATCCACCCTGGGTCGAGGTGGGCAATAGTGGGATCATACAACACAAAATCGTGGCTGCTTGGGAGACCACCTCATGTTTACAAGATGAACCCCCAAAAAGGGTCTTGGGAGCTAGGTAGATATCCTGAGGCGTATTTATATTAATCTTTTTTTAATCCACATGATAACTTCATGAGGCATTTTTTCATTTTGTAGATGAGTAAACTGAGGCTGAGAAAGGTTAAGAAGCCTGCCTAAGGTCAAACAAATGGTAGAGCCAAGATAGGAATCTAGGAAAGCCTTATACTTCTAAGAAATATATCTTCTTATTTTATTCTCCTATAATTCTCCTATAATTTACCCTGAACTACTTGGCTTGCTTTCTTTTTAAAGGGTATAAAATATAGGAATACCTGGGTGGCTCAGTCAGTTAAATGTCCAACTCTTGTTTTCAGCTCAGGTCAGCATCCCAGTGTCATGGGATCAAACCCTGCATCAGGCTCCATGCTATCAGCTTGGAATCCTCTCTCTCCCTCTCTCTCTGGCTCTCCTCCACTCATGCTCCCTCTCTAGCTTGCTCTAAATAAATAAGTAAATAAAATAAAATAATAAAATAAAATAAATGAAATGAAATGAAATGAAATGAAATGAAATGAAAGCTCAGTGAATTATCACAAAACAACTACTCGTGTAATCACCGGAACAATTGAACAATGCTGGTACACTGGAAGCTCCCAACCCTTGTGCCCTTCCCAATCTCTGCCCTCTCCCTCCTCATCAAAATTAACCACTATACTAACTTTTACAGAATTTACTTTCTTGCTTTTCATTTTATATTACCTAAGTATGTATCCCTAAACATTATGTTTTGATTCTTTTGCTAACATTATGTTTTGGAGTTCGTTTATGTCGTGTACAACTATAGTTTGTCCAATTGTTTTGAGTCTTTAAAATTGAGGTATAATTTATTTACAGTAAAATCACCCTTTTTAGTATATAGTTCAGAATTTTCACAAATGCATACAACTGGATAATCACCATGCTCAACCATCACCACAAGAAATTTCCTTATGCCCCTTTCTGTCCAGTCTCTTACCAGTATCCCTGGAAACCACTGATCTGTTTTCTGTCCCCATGGTTTTACCTTTTCCAAAATGTCATATAGATGGAATCATACTTTATACCCTTTTGAGTTTGGCTTCTTTTATTAGCATAATGCATTTCAGATTCATCTCTATTGTCACATGTATCAGTCGTTTTGTGTTCTTTTTATTGCTATATGCTACTCAGCAATAAAAAAGAACACAAACTACAGATGCATGAGATGCAGGTTATCCATTCACCAACCGAAGGATATTTGTTTGTGCCCACCATTTTTTGGCAATAATAAATCCACTGTAAACAGTTACATACAAACATAAGTTTTCATTTTACTTGAATAAACACTCAAGAGTAGGTTTGTTGGTTCATATAAAATGTAGGTTTAACTTTGTAAGAAGCTTCTGAACTATTTTCCATTAGTCACTGTACCATTAAAAAATTTTTTTTAATGTCTATTTATTTTTGAGAGAGAGAGCACACACATGCCATTGCAAATGGGGGAGGAGAAGGGGCAGAAAGAGGGGGGGCAGGGGATCCCAAGCGGGTTCTGCACTTAACTCACAGACTGTGACATCTTGACCTGAGCCAAAGTCAGATGCTTAACCGTCTGAGCCACTCAGGAGCGCCATCACTATACCGTTTTGCATTCCCACAAAGGTAGTTCAATATTCTTAATTATATGTGGTATTATCTATTTAATTTTAGCTCTTCCAGTAGGTGTGTAGTAATACCATTATGATTTTACTTTGTATATCCCTGATGACTGAGGATGTTCAGCATTATTTCATGTGCTTGTTAATTCATTTTTCATGAAACATCTATTCAAGCCTTTGCTCATTTTTGAAAAATTGGGTTTGCTTTCTTCTTAATTATAAGATTTCTTTATACATTTTACATACTAGTTCTTTGTCAGATATATGTACTGCAAATATTTTTTCTTAGTCTTTGGCTTGCCTCTCCTATCCTTAATGTCTGTTGAAAAGTAGGAGATTTAATGTTGATGAAGTTCATCTATCAATATTTTCTTTATGCTTAATGTCCTTTGTGCAAGGATTCTTTATCTCACACAAGGTCACAAAGACTTTCCTTTATTTTCTTCTAGGAGTTTTATAGTTTTAGCTTTCATTAAGCTATGATTTACTTTTAAGTTTAGAGTATAGTGGTAAGTAGGGTTTGAGGTTCATTTTTTTTCCATATAGATACCTAGTTATTCCAGCACTGTGTATTGAAAAGATCGAAACCTTATTGGATTATGTTGGCACTTTTGTAAAAAATCACATGACCACCATATATGTGGGTCTATTTCTAGACTCTATTCTGTTGTCTTGAACTATATATCTGTTTACACGTAACAGCATTATACTGTTATTTTAGCTTTATAGTAAGTTTTGACATTAGTTTGTATAAACCCTACAAATCAGTTTTTCAAGGTTATTTTGACTATTCTAGATCCTTTGTGTTTCCATAGAAACTTTAGAATCAGTTTGTCAATTTATAAAAACAAAAAAAAAAAAAAAAAAACCTGCTGAGATTTTGATTGGGATTGGATCAACTCCATGTTAATTTGATGAGTATGGATACCTTAACAATATTGAATCCTCTGGTTCATGAACATATCTCTACATTTATTTAGAATTCCTATAATTTCTATAATTTTCCTATAATGTCTGCATTGCTTAAGTTTTCTCTGTAGGTGTGCTCTACACTTTTTATTAAATTTATTCCTAGCTATTTTTGGTTTTGATGCTGTTTTAAGTGATATTTTAAAAGTTTATACTTTATTTGTTACTCAACTATGGAAGTGCAGTAAATGTTTATATTGTGACTATATTCTGGGGTCGCACTGAATCTAAATGTTGATCAACTCAAACCCAGTCAAAATCCCAGCAGGCTTTTTTTGTAGAGATTTACAAACTGATTCCACAGTTTATATGGAAATGTAAAGGACCTACTATAGAATTTCTTATATCATTGAGTATATGAATTCTAGTCTCTATAGTGTTTACTAGGAAATCAAATAAAAATTTAAGTATACATATTTAGTAGAAACATCTGTTTTGGAGTTGGACAAAATAGACTGAGGAATATGAAACTCTGTGATGAAATACTTCACTGAATATTGCTCATGGTAGATTATAAAATGATTATGAAAGTTTATGAACCAGAGATTCACCAATGTCATTCAAGCGATAATTGATAGGATTTCTCCTCCACTATTCTACATACTACTGTGCTTTTTTAAGTGATTAATTTAGTCACCAATATAATTCTGTATTATCCTGAGCATCTTATTTGGCCATTTATTTTATATTGTTATTTGTAACTGTTAGTAACTGTAGTCATTCAGGAACTTATTAAAGTGGAATTTGAGAGCATAAATTAGATGTGATTATTTGATTTATAAAGACAAAACTGATAATTAGCCTTGTCAGTTTGCATTCATTAAAGTTTTTATTGTTATAGTTTATTGTTATAGTTTCAAATGTGCTGATAATTTTATGGGCAGGTTTTTTAAAGCATTTTAATTCACTACCTACAATTAAGCAAAAACATTCACTGAGTTGGTTTATGACTTTCAAGAAATCAGTGTATGTAAATAGTATATAGCAGAATATAGTATTATATCCCTTTGTATAAGTAAAACTTCCCTGGGGTACCTGGGTAGCTCAGTAGGTTAAGCTTCCAACTTCAGCTCAGGTCATGATCTCACATTCGTGAATTTGAACCCTACGTCTGGGCTCTGTGCTGACAGCTCAGAGCCTGGAGCCTGCTTCAGATTCTGTGTCTCCCTCCCTCTCTGCCCCTCCCCTGCTCACGCTCTGTCTCTCTCAAAAATAAATGAACGTAAAAGAAATTTTTAAAGGGGCGCCTGGGTGGCTCAGTCAGTTAAGGGGCCGACTTCGGCTCAGGTCATGATCTCGCGGTCCGTGAGTTCAAGCCCGGCGTCGGGCCTTGTGCTGACAGCTCAGAGCCTGGAGCTTGTTTCTGATTCTGTGTCTCCCTCTCTCTGACCCTCCCCCGTTCATGCTCTGTCTCTGTCTCAAAGATAAATGAACATTAAAAAAAAATTTTTTTTTAAATAAAAAAAAAAAAAAAGAAATTTTTAAAAAAATTTCCCTGAGTAAAAATTAGTAAATATTATGTTTCCTAGAGATACTAATTTCCAAGTAGTGTTACTAATTTTTAAAACTGATCAAAGCAAAGTTAATTTTAATTTAAATGCAAAATATATAGAACTAAAAGTTGTAAATTGAAAATAAAGTTAAAAATGATACGGTATTTTTTATAAAATAGAACATTAGAACTTAAACTATTAAGCAATTAAGTTCTGAATTATATGGGAAAGTAGATTGTGTGAACTTTAAGGTTTAACTCTTTGATTCTATGTTCTGTGACTCACTTGGTCTCCTTACAAATGATGATATTTTGTTGCTCAATTCCAGTGAATTAAGCTTTAGTTAAATCAACTTAATGTCTGTTATCTGACATTATGGAGGATATCATAGCATAATAAAAGACACATCATTAGAATCAGTCAGCTCCTGACTTTAGAGCCTCTGCCTTTTACTAGCTGTGTACCTTAGACAAACCACATGACTTCTTCAATTCTCAGCTCCCTTACCTGTCAATGGGAATAATAACTTCATTTTATAAGGTTATTAAGAGACTTAATTTTTATTTTCCTTTGAGCTCTTGATTCTGAGCTCAAATATAGTAAAGTGCTTAATAATTGTTCAACATTACTGACAGAACATATCACATATACCAATAAAAACTGCTAGAATTCTATTTATGACATATTTTGGCCACTTGCAAAAATTATCTATTTTTCTTTTATTAATCTAGTATTAGAAAGTACTTATTTTTATATCTGGAAGTTTCTTATTTGGAGTACTACAAAGAATTGGGAAATTGTGTTTAACCAGAAGATGGCAGTAGAATTACATGTTTGTACATATGGAACACTCATTTTTTTTTTTTTTTTTTTTTTTTTTTTTAATGCTGAAGAGGTAGTTTGTATCTTCAAATAAATTGTGATATTTGTTTCTTCAGATCAGTGACAGGAGAAATAGACTTTTCATGTTGAATTTTCAGTTTAAAAAAGGATGATAAAAACTTTTCTCTATATGTAAGTTGTTTTGCTTTAATAAATGTAATAATATGGAATTTAAAAAAATAGGTAAATACAAAATCTTTTTGAATTGCTACTCTTCTGGCATATTTTAGCATATTATTAAATACATAATCAAAAAATTGAAGGTTCATAAAAATCTTAAGGTGTGTGAAGATTATTTGTGATTAATTAGTAATAGAGATAGAGCAGTTTTCATTTATAATTTGTCAGTGGGGAAAACTGGATTCAATATTTTTATGATTTTTTTTAATGTTTATTTTTGAGGGAGATAGAGCATCAGGGGGAAGGGACAGAGAGAGAGAGAGAGAGAGAGAGAGAGAGAGAGAGAAACACAGAATCTGAAGCAGGCTCCAGGGTCTGAGCTGTCAGCACAGAGCCCAGTGTGGGTCTTGAACTCAAGAACTGTGATATCATGACCTGAGCTGAAGTCGGACATTTAACCAACTGAGCCACCCAGGCCTTCCTGGATTTAATATTTTTTAAAATATATGTTTATTTTTGAGAGAGAGCCAGAGCATGAGCAAGGGAAGGGAAGAGAGAGATGGAGACACAGAATCCGAAGGAGGCTCCATCCAAGCTGTGAGCTGTCAACACAGAGCCTGACACAGGGCACAGATTCACCATGAGATCATGACCTGAGCTGAAGTAGGACACTTAACTGACTGAGCCACCAAGGCACCCCTGGATTCAATACTATTTTTGTTGTTGTTGTTTTTAATATGTGAAATTTATTGTCAAATTGGTTTCCATACAACACCCAGTGCTCATCCCAAAAGATGCTCTCCTCAATGCCCATCACCCCCTCTCCTCTCCCTCCCCCCCCCCCCCCCATCAACCCTCAGTTTGTTTTCAGTTTTTGAGAGTCTCTTATGCTTTGGCGCTCTCCCACTCTAACCACTCTCTTTTTTTTTTCCTTCCCCTCCCCCATGGGTTTCTGTCAAGTTTCTCAGGATCCACATAAGAGTGAAAACATATGGTATCTGTCTTCCTCTGTATGGCTTATTTCACTTAGCATCACACTCTCCAGTTCTATCCATGTTGCTACAAAGGGCCATATTTCGTTCTTTCTCATTGCCATGTAGTACTCCATTGTGTATATAAACCACAATTTCTTTCTCCATTCATCAGTTGATGGACATTTAGGCTCTTTCCATAATTTGGCTATTGTTGAGAGTGCTGCTATAAACATTGGGGTACAAGTGCTCCTATGCATCAGTACTCCTGTATCCCTTGGGTAAATTCCTAGTAGTGCTACTGCTGGGTCATAGGGTAGGTCTATTTTTAATTTTTTGAGGAACCTCCACACTGTTTTGCAGAGTGGCTGCACCAGTTTGCATTCCCACCAACAGTGCAAGAGGGTTCATGTTTCTCCACATCCTCGCCAGCATCTATAGTCTCCTGATTTGTTCATTTTGGCCACTCTGACTGGCGTGAGGTGATATCTGAGTGTGGTTTTGATTTGTATTTCCCTGATGAGGAGTGATGTTGAGCATCTTTTCATGTGTCTGTTGGCCATCTGGATGTCTTCTTTAGAGAAGTGTCTATTCATGTTTTCTGCCCATTTCTTCACTGGATTATTTGTTTTTGGATTCAATACTTTTAAAATTGATTTATATATAACACTTCAGGGTTGTAGCT
Source organism: Panthera leo (assembly GCF_018350215.1). Lineage (NCBI taxonomy): Eukaryota > Metazoa > Chordata > Mammalia > Carnivora > Felidae > Panthera > Panthera leo. Next base: position 64,144,588 of record NC_056686.1, on the reverse strand, counting down.
AGTAGGTAAAGCAAGAGGCAGAAGACATTTATATTAGTAATATAAATCTGTAGTCCCATTTCAGAAATTGCCGTTTTTATTGAAATCATGGTATGCCTTGTTGCCTGGTTTTTCAAGTATTCTACAGATGAAGTGTTGCTAAATTGTACATCCTAGTGCTAGAAGGAACCTTTAAGGCAACCTGATGCAGTAGAAAGAGTATGGAGGTGAATGGACTTGCATTCAAATTCTGGTTTAATTATCTGCTTTTGCCTTTAGGCACATTACTTAATCTCTCTGAAACTCAGATATTTTTATCTCTTAAAGGGTGATCTACTCTCTCCCTTCAGAGTTATTGTGAGGATTAGGGATAATATATATAAAAATGAGCAACTTTATCAGTGCCTTTTTTTTTTAATGTTTATTTATTTTTGAGAGAGAAACAGAGAATGAGCTGAGGAGGGGCAGAGAAAGAGGGAGACACAGAATCCTAAGCAGGCTCCAAGCTCCAAGCTGTCAGCACAGAGCCTGATGGCGGGGCTCAAACTCATGAACCATGAAGTCTTGACCTGAGCCGAAGTCGGACACTTAACTGACTGAGCCACCCAGCTGCCCCATCAATACCTTTTTTAAGAGCATGCCAAGTAAAACTCATGGCAGCCATACTGACGTCTCTCCTCCAGTACAAAAGATACAGTGGGAGTGTTACCATCTTTTTTGGTATACTCTGTAGCACTGTTTATATAGTTTGGTTTACATTTTTATCAGCCATGCCTCACATATTGCTCATTGACAGGAATTATTGTTAGTTTGGCCTTTCCATACTTAACTCATGTAGTTGATTTTTTTTTAAACTCTATTTCAGGCTCTCTGCTAATTTCATTGTGTTTTAATCTTAGCAGTCATTGTCTTGTAAATATTAGCTTATTGTTGTAGCCTATCAGTCTCTTAGGACACTCATTCCAATATGGTATTGTTAGTGTGAAACTATATAGATTTTATTGTGTGTGTGTTTTGGGGGGGGGGGAATAAACCTGGTAAAGTACAGGGTCATGAGTTCTTTGCCAGCAATATCCTTCATAATTGACATCAATTTTGGGATGTGGCTATAAAATTATTAGAATATTATGATTCTCCCAGGGGTAATTAATGATAATTAGAAATGTCATGATAATTTGAAAACCGTACCTAAAAACCGCAAGTAAAGTCATTTATGTGAGTTTTCATTAAATTGATATAATAAATACTATTTAAAGTACATTTTTCTATAAGTGTAATAGAGAAATTTCTACAAGGTAACAAGTAATTAAAAATGCTTCTTTTAAAATTAATTTTGTCATAAAAATAAAAACCAGGAAATTGAAAACATGTTTGATTTTGACTATGTCTTGGTAGTATAGTTATTAAATATTTATGTGAGAAAGGGAACATATTGTTTCTTCATGAAACAAACATTTATTAGTAATTTTTATTTGAGCTGCAAACAACTTTAATCTATGCAACATTGACTAGTTCTGTCATTCTCCATCTTTGTTTGAGATTCAGTTATACAAAGTTCTTGTTATACTCAATAATACTCCAGACTTGTCCTTTCTTTAATTCTATAAAATTTTTACATATTATTCTGAAAGTACCTATACTAAGGAAAGCATGCATATTGTTACAGATTTTTTTTTTTTTCTGTAAGATTGATCAACCTCATTTTAACTTGGATATTAAGAGCCTTTCTTTGTTCTTCATCTTATGGGATCAGCTTCTAATGTTAATTGATGTTTTCTAATATGATTTATCTAAAGTGATAAACAAATGAAAATTAATGAAATAACAGTTCAAAGGATATGATCTCAGAATACATGAATTTGTCACATGATAATAGTAAGTGTGGATGCTGGCTGAGAATTAGTTTGGATCACACTGAGTAGTAGTGGGCTAGTTTAGTGGGTCTGAACAACACTGTCAGTCAGAGATTCAGACACTTGGTAGGCAGTTTAAACTGGGTTGTACTAAAATTAGTATATATGATTTTGTGTTTACTTTTATACCAAATATATGTATATTAAACATAAGTATAGTGAGAGATGGAGTAGGAACACAGTATTTTAGATTTCTGTTAGTTGATTCAAAGACTGCATGCTGTAGGGCACTCTTGCTCTTTGCTGTAAGGTACTGAAGCAGGTAATAATGAGCTCTATGGTGAGGCATAGATCATGAGTGTAAGTAATCTGTGGCTTAGAAATTCTACCCTCAGCTTCTGTTGCTTGCAATACAAGGAGTTGTGACTGGCTAATTGCTTTGTATAAACATGATATATACCTTTAAATCTTTGTATCTAATGATAGAGAGAGCTTAACTTATGCTTTAAAAAGTAACTAATGTTCATAATGATTTCTCTCTATTATGCAAAAACACTGTAATAAGTCTTCTAAGTCACAGAAATGGTTAAAATATATCTTGTATGATTTTAGTGTTAAGAGTAGTTTTTTCTTTCTCATTTGTTGAAAATTGGACATAATAAAACCTTGAATATCTAGAAATTAGGTAACTTCTAGTAATAAAGAGTACATGAAAGTTGCCAGTAAGTTGGCTCTGAATATGAGAAATCCCATTGAGACCTTAGATGTAAAAACGCAACTTGACTTTAATGGCCTTTGGCATTCATAGTTTGAAATTTCATCAGAAGGAAACATTTCTCAATAAAATAATACCCTGTAATATTCAGAATTAGATACATATCACTTTTCCAAAAATAGGAAATGAATACAAATGAGTTAGAGAGGTGGTTTGAAGTTAAAGAACAATCAATTGACTTCATTTTCAGAATTGTTGCTGACTGCATTTTTATGGGGGGAAAAAAACTCTTCTGTTATGAAATACCTAGATGTGCTGTAAATTACAAAACAGACAAACAGCCCCCCTCCCATACACACTTTTAAATACATAGCTGAGCTACCAAGAAAGTAGTTAAATGGAAACAACACAGTTTGATAAATGGCGTTTCTGGCTTTTTCTAGATTGAACCAGAACTGGTGGCATCCCCTTATTCATTGGGAGTGCTGCACAGGTTCAGTTTTGTACAATGTACAATGTTTCTAGGTAGTTGCAGCTTGTGTTCCAAACATGCAACTTCCTAGGCGTTTGGCAACAACTTCAGACCCTTTGTCTCCCTATGTTTACTTAAACTTACTATGAAAGGAATATGGATGAGTTGGGTCCCTCTCTTAAAGCCAACCCATGACATGTCCAGATACACCATAATTCAAAAATGCTTTTACAAGGAACCATGCTTTATTTTGCTGCAGGCCTTTCTATCTATCTGTGAGGCAGAAAGTATTTATGAGAGCCCATTGCTGAACAGTGGTTCCCAATAGGAAGCTCCACTTTCCTCAGTAATAGGAAAATCTGTTGGAGGAAAACATGTAAGGAGCTAAAATCCAAGGGGTAAGTAAATGTGGAAGGCCAGGCTCCCTAAATGATAATTATTGATATAGAAATCTAGAGTTCTAAGTTAGAATGGCTTTCTGTGAGAGGAGAAAAAACTGTGAGTCTATTTGTGGGTAGTTAAGTTTAAGGAAATAACTCAGCTTAAAATTATACAACTAAATTGTGTATACAATGATTATACAACTAAACTATGGTTAAAGAATGAACAAAAAATGACATTTTCAAACATGCAAAAGCTGAGTATTTTAAATCAATACACCTTACTTAAACAATGTCTAAAGGAGATATACTTCTTGAAAAAGGCAAAGGAGCTGGGAAAGAGGTCTGAGTGGTAGTAAAATGGTAGTTAATTTAACAAAAAATTGAGTATGTTTTACAATTATGATAACAGTGATGATGATAATTGGGGAAGTAAGATAAATTGAAGCACTAGTGTATTTAATAACAATAATACATAAGAAGGAGAGGAGGTGGTTTTAAAGTATTTTGAGGTTTTTTTGAGGGGGAGAAGGGTGGTAAGTTTTAATAGCTTTAGACAACAAGTTATGTATGCATTTTACATTTTGAGAATGACCACTAAATTAATAGAAATAGAGGAAATAAGATAAAAATGGTACAGGAGAAAAAAATGGAATTAAAAAAAAATCAATGTGGGGGCCACAAAGAAGTGAATGTGAAACAAGAAAAGGCAGAAAAAATAGAAATTACAAACTAAGAAGATAAATAATTATGATTATGTTTGCTTATAAAAATAAATTTAAATAAATTAATTTTACTCAATTTTAATTAATTTTTATTTTTTAATTTAAATTAATTTTGAAAACAGAGATTACCAGGGACGCCCAGGTGTCTTCATTCAGTTAAGCATCTGACTTTGGCTTAGGTCATGATCTCACAGTTCATGAGTTCAAGCTCTGCACCAGGCTCTGTGCCAACAGCTAGAGCCTGGAGCCTGCTTCAGATTCTGTGTGTTCCTTTCTCTCTGCCCCTCCCCTGCTCACACTGTTTCTCTCTCTCTCTCTCAAAAATAAATAAACATTAAAAAAAAAAAAAAACCAAACAGATCATCATATTAGGATAAAAAGAAATCTAACTACAGACATAAAACATAATGACATTAAATAGCTAACAATAAAAGGATAACCAGGCAACTGCTAAGGAAAAAAAAGCTTATATGACTGTATTAATATTGGACAAATAGACTTAAGGAAAAGGCATTAGGAAGCATAAAGAGGGTAACTAATGATTAAAAGTTTAACTCATTAGAAAGTTTAAAAGCATGTTAACTTTCAGTTACTTAATAACATAACTATATATTTTTTAATTTGCATACTTGAATTTCATAAATTCACCATTGTAGACAAAGATTTCAACATCACATTATAAGAATTTTTTTTTTTTTAGAAAATGACAAATGATTTCCCCCCAAGTTTTTAAAATTAAAGATATGAGCAACATGATTAACAAGCTTGATCTGATAGATACAGCAATTAGCAAACATTCTTCTGAAGCCCAAATATAATTTTTTTTTTGAGAGAGACAGAGACAGCATGAGTGGGGGAGGGGCAGAGAGAGAGAAGAGAAAGAATCCCAAGTAGGCTCTGCATTGTCAGCACAGAACCTGATGCAGGGCTTGAACCCACGAACTGTGAGATCATCATCTGAGCCGAAACCAAGAATCAGACGCTTAGCCATCTGAGTCACCCAGGCGCACCCACCAAATGTAATATTTTAAAAAGTTGACCCATAGTTGGCCAAAAATGCACATCTTAAAACTACAAAGTATTGGAATCTTATGGAACTTTTTTTAATCACCATAGAATTGTTACAATCAATAACAAAAAAGAGAACTGTTTAAAATATATATGTGTAGAAATTCTAAAACATACTTTGAGTAATTCTTAGAATAAATAAAATATCAATGTAAATTAAAAAAACAGAAATGAGTAATAATGAAAATATTAAACATCAAAAGTAGTATATACAGTTTCTGATTCTGGATAGGGATGAAATAATTCACAACAGGCTTATGATCCCACCAAGAACAACTAGAAAAACCAGGCAAAAATAATATTTTTAAGGACATCAGAGAAGTACAGAAGCAATGAGGACAAGAAGCTAAAAATCTAGATTTGGGAAAACTTCTCAGAGGTGAGCTGAAGATCTGTAGCCACTTTCCACTGGGTTAATTTACTGATTTGCGGAGTAGGACAGAAATTGAGAATCTGAGTTTGGTCCAGGAAGTGGGTCATTGCTTGTGGATAGAGAAACCAGAATTTTTGGTGATTGTTTGAAGCTAGAGTGACACAGTTGTCACTCAATCACAAAACCAGTTTCCCTTTCAAAATATTTCTCTCAAGTTCTGAAACTAAAGTAAACCTAACTGCTAAGCAGGAAACCTCTTGAAAACTAGAGCTGAATTTATTAGTTTTGTAATTTGGAGAAGATAAAGATCTTAAGGGTGAGAGCTCCCAAGGAACATACCAGCTGAGGGATGACAGTTATGGGGATGGTGGTGAATTGACACATAATTTATAGTTACTTTTCCCATTGGGTATACTTACTGATTTTCAGTGCAACAGGAACAGAAATTGGCAAACTACAGCCCATTGACCAAATCTGTCCAGCTATCTGTTTTTGTAAATAAAGTTTCATTGGAAAACAACCATATTTATTCCTTCATTCATTTACGTATTGCCCATAGCTGCTTTCATGCTATAATGGCAGAGTTGAGTAGTTTTGACAGAGACTGTATGGCCAAAAAGCCTAAAATACTCTCTGGTCCTTTACAGAAGAAAGTTATTCACCTCAACATTAGAGGAATCTAGGTTTGGCCTCTGATAAGGGTCACTTATGGGGACAGAGTGACCAGTATAGCTTTTGGCAGTTCAGTGGGCCTGGAGTGCCAGTTCTGAAGTTGCACAGGATAAGGGACAAAAATCTAAGCCAGAAACCTTTCAAAAGCATGGTGGAATTTTCTGTAGTCTACTAAAGACCTGCCAGGCTTCAGTTTAAACCTTGAATGTCTTTACCATAAGATAGGGACAAATTAGAGGTAAAATGAATCTTAACAAAATCGTAAGGCAGTCATAATTCAACTCAATCTCTGGTTAAATGGAAGTGATCAGATCACTACTCTCCAGCTGCCTAGCAGAGGAAAATGTGGATTTTTTCAGTTGGTAAATAGCATTGTCAATAGGTTTTTTATTTTTAATTATGAAGTGTCCTATATACCATCAATCAAAAATTAGGCACATATAAGACAGGACACTATGACCATATATTAACAAAAACAAAACAAATCATAATATAGAAGCAGATCCAGAAGTGATCCAGAACTTGGAGTTAGTAGGTAAGAACCTTACAAGTTCATATTAAACCATGTATTTAATATGTTTAAGAAAAAAGGAAAAATAATTCTTTTTTTTTCAACGTTTTTTATTTATTTTTGGGACAGAGAGAGACAGAGCATGAACGGGGGAGGGGCAGAGAGAGAGGGAGACACAGAATCGGAAACAGGCTCCAGGCTCCGAGCCATCAGCCCAGAGCCTGACGCGGGGCTCGAACTCACGGACCGCGAGATCGTGACCTGGCTGAAGTCGGACGCTTAACCGACTGCGCCACCCAGGCGCCCCAAGGAAAAATAATTCTTGAAAACAGATGAATGATAGAGAAACACCAGAGAATATGAATATATATAAAACAAGTGAACATTCTAAAATTGAAAAATGTAGTGTCTGAACTAAACTCAATGAATGGCTTAATAACAAATTGGATATATCAGAAAACAGGATTAGTGTACTTGAAGACAAGTCAATAGAAAATATCCATGCTGAAGCAGAGAAAGGAAGAAAGAAACAAATAGAAAAGAAAGTAAGAAACATAGTAGATTCAGTAAAATGCTATAGCATGTATAGCGTCTTAGGGGACAGATTGATAATAGAGACGAATCAATAGTTAAAGAGATAATGAGCAAAACTATGGAAACCCTTCAAACCACATTCATCTAACTCTGCTAACCCTAAGCTAGATGAACCACAACTTGGCACATCAATGCTGAAAAATCATAGAGGAAAATCTTAAAAGTCCACGAGAGAAGAAAAGACATTACCTTTAATACTGACATAAACAGTAGAAACCAAAAACAATAGAATGACATGTTTAAAGTGCTGAAAGGAAGAAAACTTCTAATCTGTAATTCTTTACACAACAAAAGTATCTTCCAAAAATGAAGGTGAAATAAGATGTTTTCAGACAGATAAAACAGGAGATTTGTTGCCAGTGCACCTGAGCTAAAATATAAATAAATGGAGTTCTTCAGCCAGAAATAAAATGGTCTTAAAGGGAAACAGAGAAATTCAGTAAGGAGTGAAGAGAGTCAGAATAGGTCAGTATATCATTTAACATAATCTCATATTATTGAGACAAAAACAAAAACAAAAAAACAACTCATTGAGTTAAAAATATTTGTAGAATTAAAATATATAATAATAATACAAAAGAGGAATAAATGGAAATGTAAAATGCTATTCTTATTGGAGAAATGGTAAAAGTAATCAGCTTGATTAGACTAACAAGTCAAAGTTGGGTGTTCTAATGTCCCAGGTAACCACTATAATGTAAATATATGTATCACTATCACGTTAATAAGGGAAAAGAATTAATAAGATATTTGGTTAATTCAAAAGAAGAAAAGAAAGAAAAAGTAACATCAAAAAGATGGGAAATAGAAAATAGTAGTTAGAAATCCAGCTATATCAGTTATGAAATTAAAGATAATTAGACCAAATACCCCATTTGAAAGAGTAGGTGGTCATATTAAATTAAAAACAAAACCCCAAAATGTGCTGTGTATGTGAAATTCATTATAAGGGCACAGGATCGCTTGGAATGTGGCTAAAGTTATATTTAGAGGGAATTTAGGAAAAAAGTAAGTAAAAAAATAGTTGCTTTTTTTTTCGGTTGTAAAAAAAAAAAAAATGTACCTTCTCCCAACAAACTGCCAACTTAAATGTCTTTTTACCTCTGGTATCTATCAGACACGTGTGGGGCTGAAACTAGGAACAGGATAAAAAAGAAAGCATGCTACCTAACTCATTTAGTGGAACTAGTTTATTTTAAAACCAAACTAGATAAGAGGAGTATGAAAAATTACAGTGCCAGCCTCACTTATGATCACAGATGTACAAATCTTAAATAAAAGTCACATCCAGTGATGTATAAAATAAAAATACTTCCTGACCAAATGGAAGTTCTTAAAATTGAGAGAATGGTTTAGGATTTAAAAATATATTAATGTATTTCAAAATATTAATATGTTAAATGAGAAATATTTTATAATTGTTTCAGTTGATACAGAGAAAACATTTGATGAAAATTCATCAATCAGCGATGAAAAAAAGCAACATGACTGAAAAATAAAAAGGAGCTGCCTTGACTTAATAAAGGCCATGTATCTAAAGCCACCAACAAACATTATACTTTAGAGTGAATCTTTAGAAGCATCTCAATGACATTCAGACAGAATAAAGATACATGGCTATAATTTCATCAATTGATCATTTGTAGAGGAAGTCCCAACTAATACAGAGAAGACAAGGGAAAAGATAGCAGGTGTAAGAATCAGGAAGAGACAAACTTCCCCTGTTTTTTTTTTTTTTTTTTTTATAGACTATATAATAGAAAATCTAAGAGAATCTATCATTCCAGAATTATTAAACTCAGTAAGAGTATAGGGGTGCCTGAGTGGTTCAGTCAGTTGAGTGTCCGACTTTAGCTCAGGGCATGATCTCACAATTTGTGGGTTTGAGCCTGCGTTGGGCTGTTGTTTTTTGGCACAGAGTCTGCTGTGGAACCTCTGTCCCTCTCCTCACCCCTCCCCCACTTGTGCACACTCTCTCTCAAAAATAAACATTAAAAAAACCCCACACACTTGAGTAGAGAAATAATAGGGAAAGATGACATGCTACCCAAAGCTTAGAAAATAAAAAAAGGATTGATAAAGTTTACTGCAACAAATTAAAATATCATATATAATAAAAATGTAAACAAAGTTAAGAGAAAGTGTGAATGAAATTATTTGTGACATGTATGTCAAAGAACTCTATCCAGTTTATGAAAATAAATCTGCACATTGATACAAAAAAAAAAAAAAAAAAAAAGACAGGCCAAATAGAAAAATGACCAAAAGAAATATATTTGGAAAAGAGGAAAGACTCTTGTGCAGTAACCATTTAGATACGTTTTTAAAAGGTAAATATAAATTAAAACAATGAGATACTGTTTTAGAATATTAAGTAGTGATGATGGAGGGAAATGGGAACTTACACATTTCTGGTGGCAGGATAAATTGATATAGTTCCTTTGCATTGCAATTTGGTTGTTTCTAGCAAAATTTAAAAGTGTGTAAGTTATGACCCAGCAAGTCCCATCTTTAAATAGTTACTCTAAAACAGGAGTTGGCAAACTTTTCCTATAAAGGACCAGATAGTAAATATTTTAATCTTTATAAGTCATACGGTCTTGGTTGCCAATACTCTGCTGTTCTAGTGCAAAGGCAATAACAGATAATACATTAACAGATGAATGTGTTCAAATAAAAATTTATAGACATTAAAATCTGAGATTTATATGTTTCATTTGTCATGAATATTATTCTCTTTTTCATTTGTTTTTCAACCATTAAAACATTTACAAACCATTCTTCTTTTTTTTTTTTTAATTTTTTTTTTAACGTTTATTTATTTTTGAGACAGAGACAGAGCATGAACGGGGGAGGGGCAGAGAGAGAGGGAGACACAGAATCCGAAACAGGCTCCAGGCTCTGAGCGGTCAGCACAGAGCCCGACGCAGGGCTCGAACTCACGGACCGTGAGATCATGACCTGAGCCGAAGTCGGACGCTTAACCGACCAAGCCACCCAGGCACCCCCAAACCATTCTTATTCTTAGCTCACAGGACATACAGAAACAGGTGACATACCAGATTTGGCCTGTGGGCTGTAGTTTGTCCCTGCTGTAGAACATCTCTTGCACATGCAGACAGAGTAGCCTGGAAGGATATTTATTGCAACATTATTTCTAGTAATATATAATTGTAAGCAGATGTCCATCAATGTTGGAATATCTAAATAATATGGAGCATTTTCATATTATACCATATAGGTATTAACAGAAATGAACTAGGTTGATAGTCATATTTATATGCTTGGATCTCAAAAACATAATATTAAATGAAAAATGCAAGTGACTGAATTATACATAGAATATAATTTATTAATGAAACTATAGATATTCTAAATATTTTTCATGTATACATGTGTATATGTGAGAGCAAAATAAAATGACTAGAATAATACACATATAACTTTAGTTTTATGTGCCTTATAGAGTGCCTACTGCTGGTTATGTGCTCAATAATTTTGACAGGTTTTCCTCTGACCACCCCCACCACTGCCATTTTAGAATTGCCTTTAACTCTACAAAGGTAATTCCATATGTATAAAAGTTAGATGGTTCTTCCCTGATGAACATGGATGCAAAAATCCTCAACAAGATACTAGCCAACCAGATCCAACAATACATTAAAAAATTACTCACCACGACCAAGTGGGATTTATACCTGGGATGCAGGGCTGGTTCAATATCTGCAAAACAATTAACATGATTCATCACATCAATAAAAGAAAGGACAAGAACCATATGATCCTCTCAATAGATGCAAAGAAAGCATTTGACAAAATACAACATCCTTTCTTGATAAAAAACCTCAAGAGAGTAGGGATAGAAGGATCATACCTCGAGATGATAAAAGCCATATACAAGTGACCCAACGCTAATATCATCCTCAATGGGGAAGAACTGAGAGCTTTCCCCCTAAGGTCAGGAACAAGACAGGGATGTCTACTCTCAACACTGTTATTCAACATAGTATTGGAAGTCTTAGCCTCTGCAGTCAGACAACACAAAGAAATAAAAGGCATCCAAATCAGACAGGAGGAGGTCACACTTTCACTCTTCACAGATGACATGATACTCTATATGGAAAACACAAAAGATTCCACCAAAAAACTGCTAGAATTGATTCATGAATTCAGTAAAGTTGCAGGATATAAAATCAATGCACAGAAATCGGTTGCATTCCTATTCAACAATGAAGCGACAGAAAGAGAAATCAAGGAATCGATGCCATTTACAGTTGCACAAAAACCCATAAAATACCTAGGAATAAATGTAACCAAAGAGGTGAAAAATCTATACACTGAAAACTATAGAAAGCTTATGAAAGAAATTGAAGAAGACACAAAAAAATGGAAAAAGATTCCATGCTCCTGGATAGGAAGAACAAATATTGTTAAAATGTCGATACTACCCAAAGCAATCTACATATTCAATGCAATCCCTATCAAAGTAACACCAGCATTCTTCACAGAGCTAGAGCAAATAATCCTAAAATTTGCATGGAACCAGACAAGACCCCAAATAGCCAAAGCGATCTTGAGAAAGAAAACCAAAGCAGGAGGCATCACAATCCCGGACTTCAAGCTATACTATAAAGCTGTAATCATCAAGACAGTATGGTACTGGCGCAAGAACAGACACTCAGATCAATGGAACAGAATAGAGAACCCAGAAATGGACCCACAAACGTATGGCCAACTAATCTTTGACAAAGCAGGAAAGAATATCCAATGGAATAAAGACAGTCTCTTCAGCAAGTGGTGCTGCTGGACAGCGACATGCAGAAGAATGAACCTGGACCACTTTCTTACACCATACACAAAAATAAACTCAAAATGGATGAAAGACCTAAATGTAAGACAGGAAGCCATCAAAATCCTCGAGGAGAAAGCAGGCAAAGACCTCTTTGATCTCGGCCACAGCAGCTTCTTACTCAACATGTTTCTGGAGGCAAGGGAAACAAGCAAAAATGAACTGTTGGGACCTCATCAAAATAAAAAGCTTCTGCACAGCAAAGGAAACAATCAGCAAAACTAAAAGGCAACCAAAAAATGGGAGAAGATATTTGCAAATGACATATCAGATAAAGGGTTAGTATCCAAAATCTATAAAGAACTTATCAAACTCAACACACAAAAAGCAAATAACCCAGTGAAGAAATGGGCAAAACACATGAATAGACACTTTTCCAAAGAAGACATCCAGATAGCTAACAGACACATGAAAAATGTTCAACATCACTCATCATCAGGGAAATATAATCAAAACCACAATGAGATACTACTTCATACCAGTGAGAATGGCTAAAGTTAACAACTCTGACAATGTCAGATGTTGGCAAGGTGCAGAGAAAGGGGAACACTTTTGCACTGCTGGTGGGAATGCAAACTGATGCAGCCACTCTGGAAAACAGTATGGAGGTTCCTCAAAAAATTAAAAATAGAACTACCCTATGACCCAGAAATTGCACTACTAGATATTTATCCATGGGATACAGGTGTGCTGTTTCGAAGGGACATATGTACCCCAATGTTTATAGCAGCACTACCAACAGTAGCCAAAGTATGGAAAGATCCCCAATGTCCATCAATGGATGAATGGATAAAGAAGAAGTGGTGTGTGTGTGTATACACACACACACACACACACACACACACACACAACGGAGTATTACTCAGCAATCAAAAAGAATGAAATCTTGCCATTTGCAACTACGTGGATGGAACTGGAGGGTATTATGCTAAGCGAAATTAGTCAGAGAAAGACAAATATCATATGACTTCACTCATACGAGGACTTTAAGATACAGAACAGATGAACATAAGGGAAGGGAAGCAAGAAGAATATAAAAATGGGGACAAAACATAAGAGACTCTTAAATATGGAGAAAAGGGTTACTGGAGGGGTTGTGGGAGGGGGGATGGGTAAATGTATAAGGGTCATTAAGGAATCTACTCCTGAAATCATTGTTTCACTATATGCTAACTAATTTGGATGTAAATTAAAAAAAAAATTAAAAACCACTGAGAAAAAAAATAACGACATTAAAAAAAAAAAGTTAGATGGTTCTATGAACTTTTGGAAAGCCTGCCCACAACTTTTGCCAGACAAGAGGTTACTTCTGAAGTCCCTCATTGAGAACTAGAGCTTTGTTTTTAGGGATTTTGTTAAAACCACTTTTCTGAGTTGCTCAGGAGGTATTCTTTTTTTAACTGCTATGTGCACTTTTATATCATACTGCAAGCTGACAGAAAATGAGATGCATTTCAACAGTTGGGCCATAATTTAATGTAACCTTAGTTTTCTTAGGAGTTAAGTTTCTGTTCTCTACTTCACATTATGTTTCTTTCCTCTGCTTCATCATCTTCCTTGTGCCTCTTCAAAGTAAGTAATATACAACGTTATGTTTTAATATCTTCTTTCACAAGTTTTTAGTTTGATAATTACAAGAATGGTGATGCTGCAAACTTGGGAGGGGATTTCATTTCAAGGAAATGATACATTAGATTATTGTCTCATTGTATAACCTGTCTTCACAAAAATAATCTTCATTGACTCTTGGGACCTTTCTGGAGTTGTAATAGCATTTCATGTTTGTCTCTATTGACCAATACATTTGAGTTCTTTTCTCCCTCAGAGTATCTCTAAATGTTCAAGAATGTCATAGTGCCCCAGGTTTGTCAGGTATATCTTGCACAACAATATGTGCTGTCAGTGATATGAACGCTTCAGCATTTTTAAAAATACAGTTTAGGAGGCACCTGGGTGGCTCGGTTGAGCGTCCGACTCTTGATCTCAGCTCATGTCATGATCCCACGGTTCATGAGATAGAGCCCTGGTCAGACTCTGCAGCTGATAGCACAGAGCCTGCTTGGGATTCTCTCTCCCCCTCTCTCTTCCCCTCTGTCTCTGCCCCTCTCCCCACTCTCAAAAATAAATAAACATTTAAAAAAAATACAGTTAGAAGTGGAAATTTTTTCATCCTTTTTAAAAGACAATATTGTGTTAGGAAATTAATTTAGTTTCACTAATATACGTTTAGTTTCAAATAATTATTTTGAGATACCATGTTCAAGAGGCTATGCTAACTTGGCTAGCTTCCTGTTTTTGATGTTTTGAGAATTTCTTTGTGATTTTGGATTGCCCTAGGTGATGTGTCTTGAATTATTTTATTGATCTTCTTAATTTTTAGTTTGTATTTGGCATAGCACAGTGTCTATGCTTTCCTCTTCTTTTTTGTCAGGTATATATCTGGTGTTTGAAAAGGTGCCTTGGTGTTCTGCTCACAGGAAGCAATGTCATTTTATACACAAATAATCTAATAAAGAATAAAGATTTCACCTGTTTCTGAATCAGATGGCCTCATAAATGGACATAGTACATAATTTCACAGTATTATCTCAGGAGTGCTTGGAGAGCACAGAAAGATTTTTGAGGGCAGTGGGCATCAGTGACAGAGTAAAAGAACACAAGATGAAGGTTTGTAAAGACTAACTTTATAGATGTCAGAATTTTTCCAGCAGTATTTTATTCAGTTATGTAGAGAATTTGGACAGTATTTTGATTTGAGATGGTAGCAACGCTGTATTGGATCTAAAACCCTTTTGTAGTATAAATAATTTCCACTTACTGTTTTCTACACAGTTTAAAAAAATAGTAAAGTAGGAGCGCCTGGGTGGCTCAGTCAGGTATGTGTCCAACTCTTGATTTCAGCTTAGGTCATGAGCTCACGGTATGTGGGATTAAGCCCCGTGTCAGGCTCTGAATTGACAGTACGGAGTCTACTTGGGACTCTTTCTCTGCCCCTCCCCTACTCTCTCTCATGCTGTCTCTCTCTCTCTCTCTCTCTCTCCCCCTCTCTCAAATAATTAAACTAAAAAGAAAGAAAAAAGAAAATAGCAAAGTAAAAAAAAAAAAAAAAGAATACATAGCTTTTTCCATGCAGAAATTACTCACTTGTTAAGTTATTTAAGTAGATCTTAGTGAAGGATAGTAGAGAAATTATATCCTTTTAGGAGAGACTCAAAACATTAAAGGAATACTAGGATGGCTTTAAGAAAGAGACCTTACCATTTTGTTAGAGAGAATTCCCACTTCCCTTAGGATGGCAGCCATATGTACATTGAAATTAATATTTGTAGTTTTCTTACTTTCTGAATTACACTATAAGCATGAACTACTTGATCAGAGCCCTGAGCTCAGAGGATTTGGGCGATGGGGCTTTGAAAGTGTGGGTGACCTTAGGTGACAATTTGGGGAAAGCACTAATTCTGAGAGAATGGAAGATACCTCATAAGGGTGGGGGTTTGTCCTTTGGAGGATTGGTGGTGAAAGGGAAGAAAGAAGCAGCTGAAGACAAGGGTCTAAAAGAAATAAGATAATTTTTTTTTAGAAAAACAAATTCTGTACCCACCACCGCCACAAAAAGTACTATTTATTCAAGAGTGTACACTTCACTGTATCCACAGAGGAGGGTGCTCTTGAACTGAGAAACCTAATAAGCTAACTTACCTCTCTTCTCAACACAACTTGGTACTGATGATCCTGGAGAAAACAAGTACAGATAATCTTTAACAGAAAAAGAAGGCAGGGGTGCCTGGGTGGCTCTGTCGGTCAAGCGTTCGACTTCCGCTCAGTTCATGATCTCATGGTTTGTGAGTTTGAGCCACATCAGGCTCTGTGCTTACAGCTCAGAACCTGGAGCCTGCTTCAGATTCTGTGTCTCCCTTTCTCTGCCCCTTGCCCCCCCCCCCCCAAAAGTAAATAAACATTTTTAAAAAAGAAAAAAAAAGAAGCCAGGAGCTGTATAAAGTTGCTATAAGAAAACAAAATTTAAATAACACCTTTTACACACGCACACACGGGGTGGGGGTAGGGAGAGAGAATGAAAGGAAAAATAAAAGAAAAGCCACAAAACAGAAGAAACCTGAAATACAACACTAGAACATGAATAGCCTATATTAAGCAAGCAATTGCATTATTGAAGAACACCGTGAATCAGAGTTCCAAAACTCACAACTAAAATGTACAAACAACAGGAAGATGTATGAAACAGGAACTGATTGAACTCTGGAAAGAAATCGACAGAAGACAAAAATCATTTTAGAAATGAAAACTAAATCAGAAGGCACCCAAGTGAAGATAGAAATTACCAAAAGTTCAGTAAGAGACATAAAGAATAGAAATGAAAGAGAGTCAAGGAAATGAAACTGAAATAAGAAAGCTAAAAGGATCAGAGAGAGAGAGTGATAGAGAAAATCCAATATATTTAGTTGAAGAAGCTGAACTAGAAAAGCAAATGGAAAATGAACAGAAATAACATTTAAAATGATAATAAACTTTTCTGAAATAAAAGGAGATCTTCATTTCTATACTGAAAGATCTCCTGTGTGCTGGGAGAATTGATCTAGAACAACTGACTTAGCTATATCCTATGGATACATGGACACATAGATATGTATTAGACCTTAGAAGTATAAAAAAGACCAAGCCTCCAAGCCAAAACATAAAAATAATTTTAAAATTTAAAATATATTAAAAATGAAACTAGGAGCACCTGGGTGGCTCCAGTTGGTTGAGGGTCCAAATCTTGATCTCAGCTGAGGTCTTGATCTCAGGATTGGGAGTTCAAGCCCTGTGTTGGGCTCTGTGCTGGGTGTGGAGCCTACTTAAAAAAAATAATAATAAAGAAAAAAAATAATTAAAATTGAAAGAAAATCAGCTTTGATATATCACACTTCTAGCAACATATAAATTAAGAAAATGATGGAGAGACATTTTAAAAATGAGAAATAATTGTAATTTATTGTGAAACATTAAGTAAAACACTTCTAAGTCCATAGTGATAAGTGATAACCAAGAGTTCTTGTGAATTGTGCTTGGAATGACTTTTTAAAAATGTCTTGCAGTTATTAAGAAAATTTTCAAACCTACCCTTGGTTGATGCATACTAAAGTATTTGGATGTGAACTGTCATATCTGCAACTTACTTTCAAATGTTTCAGAAAAAAATAAAACAATAACAAAAAAAATATAGAAATATGTCTGGAATTTTTCATACCAACTATTTGACATTTTTAAAAAGTCATTCAAAACATATTGCTAGATTTCCAATATTTTTGTATCTTTTATATTGAGAGACATTTTGTGAATGAAATGTATTCCATCTTATATATTGTTACTTTAGATTTTTGGAATAAACAGGATCGAGTGCCTTTTTCATATTTGTATGTACTCTTAGAAGTACTGAAATGATTTAATCTTTATTCATTTGTTTCAGCAGATATTTATTGAAATTGTAGGAATCAAGGCAGTGGCACCAAACTGTATTGAGTAGTCATTGTATTCTTCCCCTCCACAGACACACAGTAAAAAAAAAACAACAAATACAAATATATGTCGGTTTCACTTAGAAATCTCTTTGATGATGAAGGAAAAAATTTGAGTTGAGTGATTTTATGATTGAATTGTGGTAGCTATTTATATATCCTTGCTACAAATCCTTTTTGAGATATACGATTTGCAAAAATTTTCTCCCATTCTGTAGGTTGTTTTTTCACTTTCTTGAAGCACAGAAGTTTTAAATTTTGATGATATTTGATGTATCTATTTTTCTTTTGTTGCTTGGTATGTGTTTTATATACCTAAAAATGTAGATAGGCTTTTTAAATATACATTGTGAAATTGAACATTTTAAAATAATGGGGTTTTGATAATGGACTTTTTATTTTATTTTATTATTATGTATTTTATTTTATTATTTTATTTTATTTTATTTTATTTTATTTTATTTTATTTTATTTTATTTTATTTTTAATTGTGGTAAAATGTGTTAGTCTGCTAAGGCTGCTATCATGGAGCACTATAGACTGGGTAGCTTAAACAACAGGAATTTATTTTCTCACAATTCTGGTGGCTAAAAGTCCAAGATCAAGGGGTTGGCGGGACTGGTTTCTTCTAAAGCCCTTTCTCCTTGAATTATAGATGGCCATGTCTTCCCTCAGTGTCTTCACTTGGTCTTTACTCAGTCTGCCTGTGTCTTAATCTCCTCTTCTTATAAGGATGTTATCACACTGGATTAAGGCCTACCCTAATGACTTCATTTAACCTTAATTACCTCTTTAAAGACCCTGTCTCCAAATCAGTCTTATCTTGAGGTACTTGTTCAACATACAAATTTTGGGAGGATACAGTTCAGCCCATAACATAAATGTGACATAAAATTTACCATTGTAATCATTTTTAACTATCCAGTTCAGTGGCTAAGTACATTAACATTATCATGTAACCATCGGCACTATCCATTTCCAGAACTTTTTCATCTTTCGATACTGAAACTACCCTTTATTTTTTTTAATCTTTACTATCATTTTTTATTTGAGAGAGAGAGAGGAGAGAGAGTGCCACGAGCAGGGGAGGGGGGGTGGGGGAGAAAGAGAAAGAGGGAGAGAAAGAATCTTAAGCAAGCTCCACACACAGCACGGAGCTCAGTGGAGCTCGATCCCACAACCCTGGGATCATGAATTGAGCCAAAATCAGGAGTTGGACGCACAACCAACTGAGCCACCAGGCATTCCTGAAACTACCCTGTAAACAATAATTCTCTGTTCTCCCCTACTTTGCCCTGGCAATCACCATTCTGCTTTTTGTCCCTATAATGCAATGTTTTAAGACAATTTTTTTTTGTCATGAGTGAGTCTTCAAAATTCCCCCAAATTAATTATTTTTATACTTATTCTGCAAGGTATACAGATTTTTATCTAGTTATGAGGTTCTTTAAGCTCTTAAATCATAGGCAAAATTTTGTCCTTATTTATATATCTGCCTATTTTTTGGAATAGGTTCCAGATTTCTCATCATCAGATTCCTTAATGGTAGCCCTAGAGACTCAGACTAGTCTCTTTGATTATTTTTCAAGATAAATCAAGGTTAAATTTTTAAACTTCAGTTTTTAAGTCGATAAGTTGCTGTATAATTTATAGATAAAAATGGGTGAATACGTTTAGTACCTTTTATTTTGAAATATGATGATTTCCTATTTCAAAAAAGGGCCAATTTTTTAAAAACATTTTTTCTAATTCTCTTCACTTGGGGAGATTTTATTTTTATTTCTACTGTGCACTTTACTATTTTATACTATATTAGGTCTTATTATGTCAACTCTGCATCTCATCGTAAGTGGAGATATTAAAGAAAATATTTTTCAATATAAAATAACAGCCTCTCAGTTATTGTTGTTTTCATTTTATTCACATATTCACTCAGCAAACATTTATTGAGTATTGTAAGTAAACACTGGATATACAAGAAAGACTAAGACATGGTTTTTATCTTCAGGGAGGTCAAAGTGTGTCTTAAACAGGTTTAAATAATTATCTTTGCAGGAAGAGTAAACAAAGGAGGGATTGGTGGTTGGTCCAAACAGGAAACAGAATGGAGAGCATCAGAGAGGCATGGAGCTAAGGCCCACTGGCAGGTGGCCAGTAGTTGGGGATGTGGTTGACAACAACAGACTGTTACCTAGAGGGAGAGTTGCTGGACATGGAGGTTGAATGTGTTCCGAGCCAGGTTTTGAAGTCCTTTAAATACCATATTAAAAAGCACACCCTATAAATAGGAAATTCTTAAATAGTTTTAAGTCTCAGAGTAAAAGACAGAATCCAAGAATATTAGATAATGTTAACTAATCTTATTACATCGTAATTAAATGCAATTTGAATGTATTTATGGTTACATCATTTAAAGATTATCACTAGGTGGTTTTTCATAGGTTTTCATAAATACTAGTTATTTCAGAAACATTAAGTATAGATTTTTAATAGTTTTCATATTTGGCATATTTAGATATTTGCCATATTTAAAAATAGTATTTACCTTAGTCATGTGTTTTCTAACTCCTTTTTTCAGATATAAGAAAGAGTGGATGGATGAGGAACTAATGGAACCTCTGAAATATGCTGAACAACTTCCTGTAGCTCAGATAATACACCAGGTTTGCTTTCCATTATATTCTTTTGAAAGAAACAAGATTTTTAATCTTTGAAAAGTAATTGCGTCTGTTAGATTTTTCAGAATCAATGTGCTATAGCTGAAAGGCATTCCAGGCCATCTATCCCTATTTGGACTCCACCTACTACAGCTGAAAGTCTCATTCAAAGCACAATATTAAAAGGCTACTTGCTGTGTATAGTGGAATTCTTACATAAAATACAGGGTAAAATCAGAATTATCTTTTGTTCATTACTTAACAACAAGACTTAATTTCAGAAAACTTTCATTTGAACCATTGTGTATAGTTCTTGTTAGTGACAAGGAGAAAGAGCTGAAAAATTGTCATTTGGTGTAATTTTTTTGAGTAGCTAAAATAAGAAAACAGTCTTTCCTTACTTCCTTCACCCTACCCCATTATCAGCTCTTGTAAAGTGTAATTCTAAATGTCATGTGGGCAGGTTTTTTTTTTTTTTATTCCCAATTATAATGACTCTATCATCCCTTCTGCATAACTATAATCTTAGAGAAGGCAGTGTGGTAGGTATTTAAACTAAGATTTTGTAGTGTGATTTTGATAGCATATAAAGTCTGGCTCTGCCCTGGACAGATCCTAATTTTAAATGGTCTGTTGACCGTCGCTCCTTATCAGGGAAATACAAATCAAAACCACACTCAGATATCACCTCACGCCAGTCAGAGTGGCCAAAATGAACAAATCAGGAGACTATAGATGCTGGAGAGGATGTGGAGAAACGGAAACCCTCTTGCACTGTTGGTGGGAATGCAAATTGGTGTAGCCGCTCTGGAAAACAGTGTGGAGGTTCCTCAGAAAATTAAAAATAGATCTACCCTATGACCCAGCAATAGCACTGCTAGGAATTGACCCAAGGGATACAGGAGTACTGATGCATAAGGGCACTTGTACCCCAATGTTTATAGCAGCACTCTCAACAATAGCCAAATTATGGAAAGAGCCTAAATGTCCATCAACTGATGAATGGATAAAGAAACTGTGGTTTATATACACAATGGAGTACTACGTGGCAATGAGAAAGAATGAAATATGGCCCTTTGTAGCAACGTGGATGGAACTGGAGAGTGTTATGCTAAGTGAAATAAGCCATACAGAGAAAGACAAATACCATATGTTTTCACTCTTATGTGGATCCTGAGAAACTTAACAGAAACCCATGGGGCAGGGGAAGGAAAAAAAAAAAGAGAGTGGTTAGAGTGGGAGAGAGCCAAAGCATAGGAGACTGTTAAAAACTGAGAACAAACTGAGGGTTGATGGGGGGTGGGAGGGAGGGGAGGGTGGGTGATGGGTATTGAGGAGGGCACCTTTTGGGATGAGCACTGGGTGTTGTATGGAAACCAATTTGACAATAAATTTCATATATTGAAAAAAAAAATAAAAAAAATAAATGGTCTGTTGACAAGAGACAAGAGGCATGGCCTTGAGAACTACCTGATTTTTCAGAATCTATAGATTAAAAGCCCTTAAAAATCGGAATATGTCAGAATTTTAGTGTCTGTTCATATTATTATTATGAGCCTTTCCATATGTCTTTGTTAACCAAAAGAATTTTCACTTAGCTAATTTGGTTTGATTAGAAGAAGTACTGGTTTGAGCTTATTAAAAGAAATAGGCTTTTACTTTTAAATGATGACTATAGAGATCTTTTCATTGACATCAAAATTTAATATTAAATTCTATGAGATATTACAAAAAAAAAAAACCAAAAAAAAAAAACAGAAATTTGCTGCTTTGGGAAGCCTATCTGTGTTTGGTAATCAGGTCCAGTTTATATGTCAGGAATTCCCTAGTGTTGTCAGAGCTTAAATGACCTAACAGCCTGCAAATGTCACATTTAAAATTCTGTCTTCATGCCTGACTCTCAGCATAAATGAATTAAACAGCAGAGCAGGCAGCAAGTCAATATGTTCTTAACAGTAAGAGTGAGCAATGAAACAGTTTGTGGTTTGTTCAGAATAGGTAAATAGAATCTGCCCAGTGCAGTTCACCTGGAATAAAATCTGAAACAGGAAACAAGAATTAACCTTTAGGATGGTTGACCAGATGAAATGTCAGTCATATTTTTATAGCCTGAATGAACCAGTAAACTATGCTTTATGTAACAGCTGCATTTTGCTATTATACACTGTATGAATTTAAAGATGAAAATTTCTGACCCTGGTGAAAATTTTTATTGTGATATTTTTGGCAATATAAGAAGTTATATTAACTTTAACACTGAATTATAAACATTATTATAGAGTACCTGAAGTTATAAAATTTAAATTTTGAAGAAATTTGCATAAGTTTTTTTTTTTAATTTTTATTGAATAAGATTAATTGTGTTCTCAAGGGGTAATCAGGAATGGACACTGTTAAACCAGACTCTTATTTATTCTTCTTGTTATTTCCTTTTATTGACAGTACTACAATTGTAGGACTGTTACCATTATGTGTCCAAGCAATCTTTAAGAAATATATGAATTCTGTTGCTAGAAGTTCACTACAGGTGAATTATTTGAAAGCAGTTTCTTTCCTGTAAGAGAATAGTAATACATGTGATAATTAGGTTCACCCAGTCCCTCAAAAGCTTTTTAATCAGTACTATATCCAAATTATGGCATAATTGTTGTATATGTGTAACCTCTACTGTTAACTCTTCTTATACGATAAGTAACTATTTTCCTCTAATCTTGAATCATGCTTAATTTATGCCTGTTTTGGAGCATGTACCATTTCTGTTTGAAATAACATGCTTTATTCACATGCCTTTCATCTCTTATTTGAGATCTCTTATTTCAGGACACTCTTGATTTCTTGATATTCCTTTCAGCATCTTACCTTGTGCCATGTATGCATTTATCTGAATGGCCAGATATGTATTTTTAATGGTTCACTGAGAGCCAGCAGCACCTCTTTTCCTTACTGCCAAGACATGAGAAGCCAGAGCCTCTCACTAGTAGCGTAGTTTAGAAACTGTAGGAGAGGAGGAGCAGGGACAGGGACTGTAATATGAGGAGCAACGTGAGAAGTGGAAGAGAGAGTAATGAGTCTCAGTATTCTGAGTAATTTCTTGTGTACGTTACTTAAATAGCATTTTACAGTCAGGAGCTAAGTAAGATTCTCAGTGATGCCATTTTATACTGCCAAATAATTTCCATTTTTTAAGGGTCCTAGCAAATATAATAGTACATCTAGGTAACACAGAGATTCAAGTTATGAACAATAGAATTAATAAAAGAATCTGGTAAGATAGCCAGATATAAGATAAGTAAAACTGATAGCTTCTCTGTATTTACAGTAAGCATGAAGAATGGAAATGGAAAAAAATTTCTTTCACAACAGTGAGAAAGAACTATAAAATACTTAGGGGGTACCTGGGTGGCTAAGTCGGTTAAGCATCTGACTTAGGCTCAGGTCATGATCTCATGGTTAGTGAGTTCGAGCCCAGCGTTGGTCTCTTTGCTGACAGCTCAGAGCCTGGAGCCTGCTTTGGATTCTGTGTCTCCTTCTCTCCGCCCCAACCCTGCTCATGCTCTGTCTGTCCGTCTCTCTCTCTGAAAAATAAATAAACATGAAAAAAAATTTTAAATAAAATTTAATTAAAATACTTAGGAATAAATTTAACAAGTAAAGCACAGGACCTGTATAATAAGAAATATAGAAACACACCATGCTTTGTAAACAGAAAGGCATACCAGTACTTGGTGGGTGCAGGGAACTTAATGCCATAAAAGTAAAATTTCTTCCAAATTAGCAATCCTAATTAAAATGGAAGCAAAATGACTTTTTTGATGTTAAGAAAAAATTGACCACATAGTTCGTGTGGAAGAACAAATGTCTAATAGTAGCTAAAAGGGAGATGGCCTTACCAGAACACAGCCACTTGAATTAGACACACATGGTATGGACAAAGGAATAGACAAATGGATTAGTGGAGTACAATGGTGGAGTGTCTTTCAAACTTCATTCATCACAATTCACAATAAGAAATGCATTTTACATGCATTATGACCCTTGATGTATGTGTTTATATGTTTGTGTTAGAAATAAAAATTCCATGATATATTTACCCTCATTATATATGATGCATACTGATATTTTGTTTTTCTATTTTATATTTTTAAAAGTCCAAATAAAGCCTACTAAGTTGATTTTAAAAGCAGCAAGTAGTCCTGACCTGTGATTTGAAAGATATTAAAATAGATAATCCAAAGAAAAAATTCATTTTATTTCATTATTTAATATATGATTAAGACGATATATCATTTCAGTAGAAAACTGCTTAAATTTCTAATTCATACTGTATATGATGTAAGTTTTCTATAGATTAAAGACTTAGAGTAAAATAAATAAAAATTTTAGAAGAAAATCTAGGCAACTGCATTTTAATCTGGAAGTAAGGTAGAATGTTTTAATGAACACAAAACCCAAAAGATGTTCAGCTCCATAAAAATAGAATATTGTGTACAACACAAAATACCACAACATTAAAGGACTAATGTTAGAATCAAGACAAAATGTTTACAAAGAAGACAAAAGTAAATTAGTTAATATCCAAAATATACACAAGACTCTTAGAAGTTTACCAATGGACAAAAGGAAAGAGTCTCAAACTCAGTAAGGAAGTGCACATTACAAAGTCAGTGAAACGATTTTATGTCCTTCAAATTGGCAAAAATTAAAAAGACACTTTAGAAAAACAGTTTGACAGTTCCTCAAAAGGTTTAAATGTAGAGTTACCATATGACCTGGTGATTCCAACCTAGGTATATAAAAACATACATCCACACAAAAACTTAAACAGCAGCATTATTCATAATAGCCAATAATTTGTGGAAACAGCCCAAATGTTCATCAACTGATAAATGGATAAGTAAAATAAGTGTTTCCATACATGGAATATTATTCAGTGATAAAAGGGAATGAAGTACTGATATATGCTACAACATGGATGAACCTTGAAAGCAGTATGTTAAGTAAATGAAGCCAGTCATAGAAGACCATGTATTGTATGAGGTCATTTGTATGAAACGTCAAGAATAGGTTAATTTATATAGAGAGAAAGTACATTAGTGGTTGCCTAGGACTGGAATGAGGTAGGGAAATGGGGACTCACTTCTGAATGGGTACGGGTTTCATTTTTTGGAGTGACAAAGTTGTTCTAAACTTAGTGGTAATCATTGCAAAGCTCTGTGAATATACTAAAACTGTTGAATTGTACATGTTAAAAGCACAAATTTTACATTGTCTGAATTATATCTCAATAAAGGTATTTTAAAAATTAAAAACATCCATTTCTGGCAGAGACGCTAGGAAAAACGTATGTGTATACCTTGTTGCTAGATAACGAAATCATTTCTTTTTATAAGGTCATCTTGTAACATCTCTTCACATTAAGTATATACAGTATACCCTTAAACCTAATGGTTCCACTCATGACAATGTAGCCTGTACTACTAATATATAAATAAAAGTACTAGCATATAAGAATCTCAGTACAGCAACATTTATATCAGCCTTGCATGTGGCCACAACATACTGGAAACAATGTGAATGTTCCTCAGCAGAGTTGATACAGTGTGTATGATTTTTAGAAGCCACAATTTGGTAAAGCAAATATATATTTTTTCCATATTTTCTGATAATTGGATGTATTTTCATATCAACTGACCTCTTTCCTTTCCTCTTGGCTATTGATAGAAAGTTTAATCTAGTCATGCACACCCTGGATTTACTCCTTCTTCCACTCCTTCCTGGGATGATGAAATCACAGTTTAAGTAATAGGGACTAGTTGATATGGCTTCATGGCGCTGAGAGATTTAAAGTGTGCTGACTGACGTATACTGTTACATTGTGTTGTTTGGGAGTGGCGTCACTCCCTCTGGTAATCACTGAGGTGGTTGGTGTGCACAGCACATCTGTTAATCCTTCCTGAGGATTGTGCATGGTTGCAGAGTGCTAGCAATGGTAGAGGAAGAAATCTGAATTGACAGTGGGAAAGACCAGCTCCTTATTTGTTGTCATTCCTTTTCTATCTTTTTTTTTTTTTAAACGTTTTATTTATTTTTGAGACAGAGAGAGACAGAGCATGAACGGGGGAGGGGCAGAGAGAGAGGGAGACACAGAATCGGAAGCAGGCTCCAGGCTCTGAGCCATCAGCCCAGAGCCCGACGCGGGGCTCGAACTCACGGACCGCGAGATCGTGACCTGAGCTGAAGTCGGACGCTAAACCAACTGAGCCACCCAGGCGCCCCCTTTTCTATCTTTTTAACCCTCTTCCCAACTTTCTTCCTCTTCTTTCTTGCCCCTGTTAACTTCTGACTCCTGTAAGCTAAAGTTACATACATTCTTTGCAAATGTTGGTGAAGTTTGTTAGTATTTTCATTGGACAGTGCATTAAATGCAGCGTCTGATACATAGTAGACACTGGACAAGTATGGTGACTATTGATTATTGAATTTAAGGGTCTTGACATGCTAAGAAGCTAAATGAGTTAAGGGATCTCCAAAGGTCACTAAGAGGTAGCTCGTTGGCATACCTATTTATGATTTTCAGGTTCCTTTCATAGCCAACAATGGTGGTATTGATTAAACATGTCTGAGTACATATGTAGATTGTAAGATTCATTGTATTAATAATTTGGGCATTCTAGTGCCCTACAACAAAATTTTAAAAGTACAAATCATAGGAAAATATAAATTGCAGGGGTGGCTGAGTGGCTCAGTTGGTTATGCGTCTGATCTCAGTTTTGGCTCAGGTCACGATCCCACAGTTTCATGAGTTAGAGCCTCACATCTGGCTCTGTGTTGGCATCAAGAAGCCTTTTTGGGATTCTCTCTCTCCCACTCTCTCTGCCCCTCCCCTGCTCACTCTGCCTGTCTAACAAAAAAAAAAAAAAAAAAAAAGAGAGAGAGAGAGAGAACGTATAAATTGCAATTACTGATATAAGGGGCATTACTATATAGGAAACTACAACTAATCCTTTTAAGGATTTATGAAGTTTGTTAGGACTTAAAAATATTATGAAGAAATAGAAAAACACACACAAAGAAAGTAGTTTGGTTAACCTTGTATGCTTATATTGATAATTTCTCTTTAAAGGTGATTATCTTTCTCTTAATTTGTTTACTAGGAAAGCAGGTATAGAACTATGTTACTGAGACAGATATGGAGAGAAATGGATTATTTTCCCATATAAATTATTTTATATTTATGTCACTAATGTTAATTTTAAAGTTGAACCACTTCAAAAATAGCCTAAATTTAAGATTAAGATTGAAATAGGGGCACCTGGATGGCTCAGTCGGTTAAGTGGCTGACTCCTGATTTCAGCTCAGGTCATATGATCTCACATTTCGTGAGTTTGAGCCCCACACTGGGCTCTGTGCTGATAGTGCGGAGCCTGCCTGGGATTCTCTCTCTCTCTGTTACTCCCCAACTTTCATGTACGCTCTCCCTCTCAGAATAAATAAATAAGCAAAAAAAAAAAAAAAGATTTGAAATATATGACTATGCTATGGTACATTCATTTCACTTTAGTTTGTAAAGGTAAGTTCAATTACCACCACGTGGAGTTTAGTGAATGATAAAATAATGACAACTAGGGATTTAAAAAAATAATCAGAAAAAAAAATTAAAATTAAAATTAAAAAAAAATAATTAGACACAAAGTTTTTCCAAAAGAGAAATTTGTATGTAGTTAGGAATGTATATTAGCATAGTCTCAAATACAGATGTTACTTAAGGTTGCTTAGAAGTAAAATATTTTAGAAATGTACTGAAAAATGAAAAGGTCAGTAATGAATGAATATGTATAATTTAACTAATTATAACACACTTTTTTTTAGTCTCATCTAGTTAGGCATGTGTTTTATTTTTTAAGATTGTGTGTCGAGAATCAATTTAGTTAGCCCTGGCAGATATTAAAATATCTAGGCCTGTACTGTTTAGATATACAGAATGACACTATTGCAAAAATGTAGGTGAGTCTTATGCATAGAATAGTTCACCTAGCTATCCTAGAAACCTCAGTCTGTATCTAGATTATACAAATGGTAAAGGTCCCATCATAGACCAGTAGGAAATTAAAGAACTATTTAATAAATGATGCTAGGACAGTACAAAAGTATTTGGGGGGCGTTAGATTCTTGCTTTATAACACATGGAAGAAGCAAATTCTAATCAGATTATAGATCAATACAAAAAATGGAAAATATCAAAATAATGAAAAAGTATACTGGTAAATATTTGTAGGTAAGGACTTTCTAAGCATGGAACATTATGAAAGAAAATTGACATATTTGACTTCGTAAAATGTAAAAGTTGTGTGCATCAAAGTGAAAAGGCAAATCTCAAGGTAGAAAAATATTTTCCTTACACAATTAACATCTTTAAATACCACTTTTACGACGTGATAAGGAAAAACACCTAACACTCCAGTAGAAAAGGAGCAAAGAACTTACATAGACATGCCTCGACGTTGAAATAAAAATGGCTAACAAACTGACGAAAACTTGTTAATATTCATTAGTAATCTAAGAATTGTTCATTTCAACCATAAAGTACCACTTCAAATAATTTCTTATGGGGTGCCTGGGTGGCTCAGTCAGTGGTCCAACTTTGGCTCAGGTCATGATCTCACGGTTCGTGAGTCGAGCCCCACATCCGGCTCTGTGCTGACAGCTCAGAGCCTGGATCCTGCTTCAGATTCGGTGCCTTCCTCTCGCTCTGCCCCACCCCTGCTCATGCTCTCTCTCTCTGTCTCTCTCTCTCAAAAATACAGTAAATATTTTAAATTTTTTTCTTTAATTTCTTATATTAGCAAAGACATGAAAAGTAGTAATAGTAATGACAAAGCACACACACTACTAGAGAGGAGTGTACATTGGCACAGATCATGAAAAATGTAGTAATTTGTACTAAAATTTATAAATATGTTTATGAGCTATGTTTAAAGAACATGGCCAGTTGAGTGTATATGTTTATTCTCCTTCCTGAAAAATCCTGATAAAAGTGACAGTAAAGACATAAAAATATATAAACTCCAAAAAACAAAGAAAATGTAAGAGGAGAGAATAACACACAAGAAGTAGTAAAAATTGGAAGAGGAAATATAGTTGAACAAATCGTAACCAACTTAGCAGAATGGAAGAGCTGAGCCCTAACTTCCATCATGGGGGAGACCTGTAAGAGCAAGCCAATTTGTACTGTAGAACCTTGGGAAAGCGGGCACCAGGCATATCAAAGGTTGGGTGCAAAAAGGAACTGCCAAAGTCCTCCTCCTCTTTAGTTCCCAGAACACTGGCATTTATGCGTATATACTATCAGGTAGAAGGTGGATAATTTCTGCCTGAATATACTAGTCTAATAGAGAATGTACATTTTGACATTTGCAGGATCCCAGTTTAATAGCCAAGTCCCATTGGTTTATCCCACTGGTAGGCCCAGTGGTTGGTAAGTGCTGCTAATGCATGATTGGTGTTTTATTTTTTCACTCTAACTATGAATATACAACTAAGAATTATCAGACTTTTAAAGAATATCCTTATTTTGAAAGACAAAAATCAAAATAAGCAAATGGTAGAGAAAATTTAATCACCACCACCACCACTTTAGAAAAAAATGAGAAGACATTTTGTTTATGAAACAGGATACTATATAGAAAAGGAATATTCGGAAAACAAAGAAGAGCTCTTGGAAATTAAAACTATGAGAGTAGGGGCACCTGGGTGGCTCAGTTGGTTGAGCATCTGACTCTTGATTTTGGCTCAGGTTTTGATCTCACATTTGTGAACCCTGCATTCGGCTATGCACTAGGTGTGGAGCATGCTTAACATTCTCTCTCCACCTACCACTTGTGCGCTCTCTCTCTCTCTCTCATCTTAAAAACAAAAACAAGAACAAAAACAAAACCAACTATGAGAGTAGAAATAAAAATATCAACAGAAAGTTTTGAGGGCAAAATTGAGGAAATCTCTCAAAAGGTAGGACAAAGAGACAAAAGGAAAAGTGAAGAAAAAGGGTAAAAAAATTGGAGGAATAACTGTTGGCATACAATTCTATATGAGTCTCTCTTATTTCTGCACATCTAGTGAGCAGAGACACTTAGAAAGCTTTTTTTAAAAAATTTTTCTTTTTAACATTTATTTATTTTTGAGACAGAGAGAGACAGAGCATGAATGGGGGTGGGTCAGAGAGAGAGAGGGAGACACAGAATCTGAAACAGGCTCCAGGCTCTGAGCGGTCAGCACAGCGCCCGACGCGAGGCTCGAACTCTCAGACCGTGAGATCATGACCTGAGCCGAAGTTGGACGCTTAACCAACTGAGCCACCCAGGCGCCCTAGAAGCTTTTTGTTTTAGACTATCTTGTCAAAGGTGTTTGTATAGTGAACAGTCTTGGAAGACAAATAGTGACTGTCTCAGGAGCAAACGGCAGATTTGTTTGCTCTACAGTAAAATAAGGATAAGGTCTCCCTCTAAGGCAAAGTTTGGTCAGATGTGTTGCAGCTTCTTATAAAAAATTTAGAATTTTCAAATCTGAGGATTTCCTAATCTGTTACATAAACTTATTATGTGCATAGCATCTGCCTAGGCCTGCAACTGCATTATCCCCCATGGGACTTGGGAGGCAAGGAGAACTGGCAGAAACATGAAGAAGCTCATGCTGCCATGAGTAATAAAGTCCTTTATCTCTGACCCAAGAGTCTCATGTCTTCTGCCAGTATCCATGAAACTCTTCTAGGCCCACCTGTTACCATGGAAGCAGGGTAAAATTTCATACCCTTTATGGTTTTAGACAATAATTAGTAAAATGCAATGTCTAATAAAAGTACTAGAAAAACAGGACAGAAAAAATAGCGGGGAGGATATATTAAGAAATAATAGAAGAAAACTTTTCCAGAACTCAGTGTTTTACCAAGTGATCAATACTGTGAAACAAATAGACATCATTCCAAGGAACATCATTTTGAAATTTCAAAACAGTAAAAAACAAAAAGGAGTAAACAGAGTAAAACAGTAAAAAACAAAAACTTCCAGAATGGGAGGTGGGAAAAGGCCGTGATCAAAAGAACAATAATCAGTGTCATCATCACACTTCTCAATAGCAACACTTAAAACAAGAAAGCAGTGGAGTGATATCTTCAAATTATGTGAGAAAATATTTCCAGTTCAAGATTCTATTCATTGCTAAGTTATCCCTTCATATACCATGGTATAGGAAAGATAGTCAAAGTTTCAAAAAAAAATTTTTTTTCATCCTTTCTCAAGAAGTTACTGGATGATTTATTGAATGAAGGGATAAGCCAAAAAACCTGAAAACATACAATCCAAGACACAAGAGATGGACTCATCAACATGAGATAGTCGTAAAACTCCCAGATTAATGATGGTGAAAGGAAATCTCTGGTGACAGCCAGATAGAATAGAAACCATATTCTTTCAATAACAGACTATTCAGTTATATGCCTCAGGAAAACTGGCAGAAAAAGAGTATGAACTAGAGCAGGATGGTGTAGTGCTCCAAGATGATTGTCCGTGGGACCAGTAGAGTGATGATAAAATATCTGATGTGTTTAACCATACTAAGAGAAGGTTTAGTAATATCTTAAGAGTATAAGCTACACAGAAAATTAAGCCAACAGGGAGTTGAAGTAACTATTAACTTCAGGGGGAAAAAATTGTATATAAAAAAGATCAGAATATATTTTGTGGCTCAACTCAAACAATAGTTGCATAGTTATAATAATGCAACAGTTGACTCTTTTACCAGAAATTTTAACATAAAGATATAGGGAAGATAGGAAGAAGAGAACTGGTGGGGGAAGGGAAGATTAGGGAGCATGATGATGTCAAGGAACAGATTTATCTTGCATAGGAAATCAGGAGATACAATGTGTAGGATTATAAAACAAAATAGTGATATAAGCATATTTTCTAGAAATATTAGAGATAAATACCAGAAGAAGCTCTTAGATAACTACTTAAGATAACTACTTAATCTACTTAGATAACTCTAACATGATTAATTCTGAGGCAGGAGAATTGAAGGTGAAGTAGCAATGGAATTGTTATTTTTTGTTATGAAGCCCATGTTAGTTGTTAGCTTCTAGAACAATGTTTAGGCAATACTTCCCTAAATATAGAAATTTACTAAAAAGAAAAATTAAATTAAGAACAACAAAGAAAAGTCAATGGAATCCTCAGTTGTTTCTTTGAAAAGATAAAATTGATAATAGCTAGCCTGAACAAGAAAATAGAGAAGAAGTACCAAATCAAGAAAGAGGGAACATCACTACAACCCCTTTGGAAATAAAAAAAGATAGGGGTGCCTAGGTGGCTCAGTTGGTTGAGCATCCAACTCTTGATTTTGCCTCAGGTCATGATCCCAGAGTCGTGGGATCAAGCCCCACATTGGGCTCCACGCTGAGCGTGATTCTCTGTCTCTCTGCCCCCCTCCCCTGCTCGCACTGTCTCTATAAAAGAAGGAAAAGCGAACCAAACAAGCAAGAAAGGGAGTAATCAAAAAGATTATAAGTAAATTTTATGAAGACCTTTATCCCAGCAAATTAGTTGATTACAGTGAAATGGACAAATTCCTAGAAAAAATACAAATATTAAAAAGTGACCCAAAAAGAAACAGAAAAGCTGAATAGACCTTTATCAGGTCAAGTAAGAGAATTTGTAAATTAAAATCTTATCACAAAGAAAAGTCTAGACCCTGATGGTGTCAGTGGTGAATTCTATCAAACATTTACATAAGAAATAATACACAATCTCAGAAAATTGAGGAGAGGGGAATGCTTCCCATCTCATTTTATGAGGCCAGTATACCCAGATATCAAAGACATCACAAGAGAAGAAAACCACAGATCATGAGGGATATCCCTCATGAACATAGACACAAAAACTGTAACAAAGTATTAGCACAGAAACAAGAGACAACTTGTATAATAAGATCAAGCAGCTGGTCTATGGTAAAGCCAGTATTTAAACCTGGACATTCTAGCACGGGAGCTTGTGTTCTTATGTACACTTGACTACATTGTGCTATGAAAGTAACAAAGATATGGTGTGAATGCAGTAAATGCTGACTAATTTAAATGTCCAATGAGTCTGTTCTTGGTCTTGATGATTATTATCCCCTTTTGTGAAATTAAATTTATCTTATATTTCAGCCTGTTTCTATATTAGACAAGTTGTGTGTGTGTGTGTGTGTGTGTGTGTGTGTGTGTGTGTATGTATATATATGTGTGTGTGTGTGTGTGTATACACACATATATATGTGTATATATGTGTGTGTGTGTGTGTGTGTGTGTGTGTGTGTGTGTGTGTATACATACATGCATGATTTAAATATTTTGATTAGAGACCTTTCAGGAGATGCTTTCCTGGGATTTAGATATTTAAGATATGGGAGAGATTCAATTCTGGGACACAACATGAAACAGTTTTATCTTCTTCATTATTTCAAGACCCTCCATCTAAGGCAAAGGTTCTGTGTAAACAAAGGTCCAAACCCATGTATGTTTTTAAAAACTTCAACTTACTCAAATGTTATATATCAATGAATACTTTGCTTTAACAGAGATATATTACCCACTGTTCCCCACCCCCCACTGTGTTCTTGTCCACATTCCAGGGTTTCTCTGGGTCCCCCTATTTCAATTATAAGGCTTCTTGCAGTCCTTTCATATTTTTAAAGATTAGTAGATTGCAAGATCTCTATTTGTTAATACATCTCTGCACAGTATACATGATGATGGTACATTTTAACCTTACTGGTCTCTTTCATTCAGACAGCTGCTTAAATTACTGTAGAGCTCTGTATCCATTAAAGGTTAAGTTTACTAGAGGCGAGGTACTGGAGAGTGGCCTGTCAGGTTCTAGGTTTTTTTTGCTTTTTTGTTCTTTAACTTTAATTTTTTTTCTTTTTAGAAAGAGAGCGAGACAGACAGAGAAACAGTACGAGTGGGAGAGGGGCAGAGAGGGAGACACAGAATCTGAAGCAGGCTCCAGGCTCTGAGCTATAAGCACAGAGCCCAGTGCGGGGCTCAAACTCATGAACCATGAGATAGTGACCTGAGTTGAAGTCGGATGCTTAACTGACTGAGCCAGCCAGGCGCCCCTGGTGGATCCTAGTTTAAAACTTAGAAGGTTATCTTGCAAATGTTTCATCTGTGCTTTGTTAATTACTTTTTAATCCTAGATAAAATTTTTTCCAGTATAACCAGTCTGTATAGTATCCTGGTATGTCCATTGTTTCTCATTATGCAGGACTGGTCTGGGCATCACAGAATATTTGGCATTCCTGGTGCTTCCAAGCACTTCTCAGTTATTATGATACCAAGCAACACTCTTACCTTTTCTGAACAGTCTCCCCTCTCATGGAGGGCAAGACCTCAGGTTGAGGACCACTGCAGGTAATTATTTGCAGTGTATGCCCATAGAACGTTTATTTGTCTCATGTCATCTCTTAATCTTACACTTGTGATATTTCAAAATATGTGTAATTAGAATCTCTGCTCACTTTTCTAAATTCTGAGATGTCTTGGACTCTGAAATTCTAGCTTCTGTCACGACATGACATGGAGTTGGATCATTTTTCAGTTCTGTCCTCATTTATGATAACTCTTCTTCATTGTGTTTTACTGTAGCTATTTTGGCATTTTAATGTTTTTCTATTCCAATAATACCTACCTCATTATAGGTAAACCTTACTAAAGGTTGACTGAAATGTCTATCAAATAGAAAATCTGACACTTTTTAGAAATGTGCCTATTGAATTATCGATATCTGGAAACTCATGAAAAGGTTGCTGATTCCTTATCACTCTCACTGCCTAGGGACTGGCTAACATTGCTTTAAAATCTTACAGAGCTTTCCCTAATCATTGCAAATTTAAAACGGAAGTCTAATGTAAAATAATATACTGTTCATTTATTTTTATTCAAATTATAAGGCAAGTAATAAAAATTAAACTACTTGAAGGTCATATGCTATTCTTTTAATATCAACTGGGATATGATTTTAAATTCATATAAATTAACCTCTGCTATCATATTATAACTTACGACAGTCACTTCCAAAATGTCACTTTTCAAGGGAGAAATGAAATAGTAAAGCTGTTTGAAAATAGTGATCAATATTTCAATACTGATATTTTATCAACTTTACGTAAGTTTGAAAACTTTTGCGCATTTATAAACTTGTCACCATAGTTTCTGATATATTAAGTGTCTATATTACAAATGAACTCTTATGTGGATCCTGAGAAACTTAACAGAAACCCATGGGGGAGGGGAAGGAAAAAAAAAAAAAAAAAGGAGGTTAGAGTGGGAGAGAGCCAAAGCATAAGAGACTCTTAAAAACTGAGAACAAACTGAGGGTTGATGGGGGGGTGGGAGGGAGGGGGGGGTGGGTGATGGGTATTGAGGAGGGCACCTTTTGGGATGAGCACTGGGTGTTGTATGGAAACCAATTTGACAATAAATTTCATATATTAAAAAATAAATAAATAAAAAATAAAAAATAAATAAATAAAAAGAAATGAAACATATGAGGGGCACCTGGCTGGCTCAGTCACAGGAGCATGTGACTCTTGATCTCAGGGTCATGAGTTTGAGCCCCACGTTGGGTATAGAGGTTACTTAAATAAATAAGTATTAAAAAAAAAAAAGGAATTAAAAAATGTGAGCTTCATTAGTCAGTAAGTATTCCAAAGTAAAAAACCAAACAGATACCATTTTTCACCAAATTTGTAAAAATTTTTTAAATGAGAATCGTTGATATTGGTGAAGAGGCAGTACAATGGGCATGCTCATAAATTGCAGATGGGAATGTTAGTTAATATAGCCTTTGTGGACAATAGTTTGTTAGTGTATGTATTTATAAATAATAATAGCAATTCTACCTCTAGGATTTTATTCCAGAAAAAGGAATTAGATTAGGACAGATTTATGTTTAAAGCTGTTACGTTTGCTACAGCAATTCTTAGGAAACAATGTAATGTAATAGACTGAACTAGAATTGAATCCAAGCTCCACCATTTAATAACTGCTCAGTATTGGGCAAGTCTTTTAATCGTTCTTTTGAAAATCATCCTTTGGGGGCGCCTGGGTGGCTCAGTCGGTTCAGCGGCCAACTTCGGCTCAGGTCATGATCTCGCGGTCTGTGAGTTCGAGCCCCGCGTCGGGCTCTGTGCTGACAGCTCAGAGCCTGGAGCCTGTTTCAGATTCTGTGTCTCCCTCTCTCTGACCCTTCCCCGTTCATGCTCTGTCTCTCTCTGTCTCAAAAATAAATAAACGTTAAAAAAAATTTCTAAAAAAAAAAAAAAAGAAAATCATCCTTTGAAATATGATACTGATGACAATGACAACAATAACAACAGTGAAGACAACAGACAACTTCATGTGGATAAAATGCTGCTGAATATGTCTAGTTAGGTCCCTGTCCTATTTTCCATGGCATATATTTCAAGTATTTGCTAGTCTTTATGCCTCTACCTCATTCTGTCCCCTTTAATGTTAAGCTTATGACTTAGCATCCAAAGTCTGGAGAAAAATGAGGTCATTAGGCAAAAACATTGTTAGTATACCTTTCCTATACCTTTAGTCTCATTTGTGTCTTCATGAGTCTTTATCTTTTCTGTCCATCTCAAAGGAAGAATTGTGTGAATTGTATCAGGGATACCTTGCTTACACAATCAGGAACCTTGTTCCATCAGCTATACCTCTCTCTCTTGTCTTTACAGTCTCCACTGTTGACCTAGGTGTTTTAAGTCCTTAAAACAGTCTTCCTCAGTTCAGCTTTCCCTTCAAGCTTTACTTTTTTCTCCTTTCTCTCTTGTTGATGTTTTAAAAGTAAACTAGCTCTCAACAATATAAAAACAATCAATCCAGTTAAAAAATAAACAAAGGACTTGAATAGACATTTCTCCAAAGAAGATATACAGGTGACCAATATGTACATGAAAAGGTGCTCAGCATCACTAATCAATGGGAAAATAAAGTCAGAACCACAATGAGATACTTCTTCATACCCATTAGGATGGCTGTTTGAAATGAAATGAAATGAAATAATGAAATGAAATACAGTAAATAATGAGGATGTAGAGAAACTGGAACCTTTGTGTACTGCTAGTGGAAATGTAAAATGGTGCAACCACTATGGAAAATAGTATGGTGGTTCCTCTGAAAATTTAAACAGAGGGGCACCTGGTGGCTCAGTTGGTTGAGCATCCGACTCTTGATTTGGGCTCAGGTCAAGATCCCAGGGTTGTGGGATTGAGCCCTGTGTTGGGTTCTGCACTGAGTAGGGAGCCTGCTTGGGATTCTTCCTCTCTCTTTCCCTTTGTCGCTGTGCCCCATTTGTGCTCTGTCTCTCTCTCAAATTAAAAAAATAAAATTTTAATATAATTACTGTATGAGCCAGCAGTTGTACTTCTGAGTATAATAAGCAAAAGAATTTAAAGCAGAAAATTAACAGATACTCATATCCCAAGATTTATAGTAGCATTACTCATAACAGCCAAAAGGTTGGAACACCCCAAATGTCCATCGATAAATAGATTTTAAAAAGTGGCATATACATACAATGGAATATTATTTAACCTTAAAAAGGAAGGAAATTCTGGCACATGCTTGAGCCTTGAAGATGTTATGCTAAGTAAAGTAAGCCAGACACAAAAGTACAAATGTTGTATGATTCCATTTACAGGAAGGACCTATAATGGTCAAATTCAGACACAGAAAATAGAATGATGGTTGTCACTAGGAGCTAAGCGAGGAAAGACTGGTGTTGTTTAATGGGTAAAGAGTTTCAGTTTGGGAAGATGAAAAAGTTCTGGAGTTGGATGGTGGTGATGGCTGTACAACAGTGTGAAGGTACTTAGTGCCACTGAACTCTACACCTAAAATGGATAAATTGGTAAACTTTATGTTATGTTTAGTTTATCACAATAAAAAAAATAAACTAGCTCTCTTCATTTCCTTATTCCCCTTTCTTTTTCAAGATACTTTATTGTACTGCTTGTACTTCAGCAGCTGCTCTATGACTCTTCTTGGAAAGTTTACTAAAATTCCTTAATTTTCACATCCTCCTCATCTTTGATTTCTTTGTGGTATTCACCTCTGTTAATCTCTCTGAAACCTTTTTTCTTTGCCCTTGGACCATCACTGTATAGTGGTTTTCCTCCAGTGTCTCTGATCGCATCCTTTGAAAATCTGTTGCTGATCCCTTCCTAGATCTGTCTCTAGGATTCTGTCACTTTTACAAATTCCTACTGGACATGAACTCCCTACTGTTTGATCTACCGTAATGGTTTTCAAATATTCATATGCCAGTGATCCCCCGAATAGCCTCATCTCCTTCTTGAGTTGCAGAACAGTCCCTTATTGTCTGTATGACAGCTCCACCTAGATCTTCAACACATTGTTGAACAGAATTCACCCTTTCCTAAAGGGCTCTTCTATTATGTTTTATATCTCGATGCCACTGTATCTGCAGTAATGTTGCTTCAGAAATCTTGGGCTTTTTTTTCTCTCTCTCTCTCTCTGTCTCTCCCCCCTCCTTCTCTTTCGTCTTCTCTTCCTCCTTCTCTCTCTCTCTCTCTTTATCCCTTCTTCTCTCTCTCACAACATTCATATATATTGGTTTTTATTCCTATTTATTCTATCCCTTAAATATCTCTTAAATTCTTCTGCTTCTTTTCATATTTGTTGTGCACCTGCAAGTAGGTGCAAAACCTATTTTACAGTTAATCGTAATTATCATCAGAAAATAGTACCATTGAAAAAGTTATCACTCCCATTTTATGCACAGACAAACTGAGGCTCAGAACAGTAACTTGCCTAAGATCTTCCATCTTGTAAGTGACAGAACCAGAATTTGGATATAGGTCTGTTTGACTTCAAAACCCTTCCTCTTGGGGCGCCTGGGTGGCGCAGTCGGTTAAGCGTCCGACTTCAGCCAGGTCACGATCTCGCGGTCCGTGAGTTCGAGCCCCGCGTCAGGCTCTGGGCTGATGGCTCGGAGCCTGGAGCCTGTTTCCGATTCTGTGTCTCCCTCTCTCTCTGCCCCTCCCCCGTTCATGCTCTGTCTCTCTCTGTCCCAAAAATAAATAAAAAAAAAAAAAAAAAAAAAAAAAGTTGAAAAAAAAAAAAAAACCCTTCCTCTTAACCCCTACGCTATAGTACTTCCTATGAACATTGTAAAGTTCTTACAAAGGAACTTTGTCCCCAGGGAATGAGATGAATGAGATGTCAATAGATGCAATGCTTGTTTTGGTTAGTTGAAACCATATTTTGGAAGAATTAAATATCAATAGTTCAATATTCAGCACATGAATATCTACTTATTTTAGAAATTGGCCTTCACAATTCTGTTCCGGATTTCCTTCTCCGCCCCAGTTGTCCTTGGCTCCTCAATGAGGGCTTGAAACAGGGTAAAAATCTGAAAGGAT
Source organism: Panthera leo (assembly GCF_018350215.1). NCBI lineage: Eukaryota > Metazoa > Chordata > Mammalia > Carnivora > Felidae > Panthera > Panthera leo. Next base: position 64,104,742 of record NC_056686.1, on the reverse strand, counting down.
GTGAGTACAAGAAGTGACAGGAGAAGGTGCTAAAGGTTAGTTTTACTCACTTAAAATTTACCTATAGTTGACTTACTCGAATCAAGAGAAAAGTCTGTCTTACGTGGTCACCTGATCTGAGGGTCCACCTGGTCTGAAGGATTAATTCTGATAGTTCACCAATATTAAGAATTTAATAGCTTTTTGTGACCTATCCTGATCATCTAACAACCATTTATAACATGCTTTTCAAAAACATCTTTTCCGATTTCCATAAAACTGATGATAAAAAGGACATTTGGAATATAATTCATTCACTGTTTGCCTGTACTAATGCTTTATCTGTTCCCCACCACTGAGGGTGGTCTAACAGAGTGGTTTGTTCAAAGTTGTAAGAAAAATGAGTGTCAAAGAGCCCTGATAATCTCCAGTTTTTATGAGTGGACCTTGAGTACTTGAGAATTTTCTACGCACGAGTAAAATAAACGATCAGTAATTAAAAACAAATACACATTTCTTTCACAGGTCAGAGTATTTAGAAAGCAAATGTCCCTAATGAATGTTAGACATTTGACCCTTTGTATTGCTTTCAATATTAAGAACTTGATAATAATTAACTTTATTTCCTTCTAGTACAGCTTTATCATCTTAGTTACTAAGACAAAAGGCTTTTAGAATACTCTTTGGTGTTTCTTCATAGAAATGATAAAATTTAAATTTTTCCTTTAAAATGTTTTGCATACATAGTGAAGACTTTTTAAAATATGTTTACAGTGAATTTTCATTGAATTGAGACACCATGATATAATCGTAATGGCAGTTCTCAATTGAGTTTTTGTCTTTTAAAATTTATTGTAATTTTGTAAATGTGCCTAATATAAAGAATGTTTTCATTTTCCATATTCCATTGTATCAAAATGTATCACATGGCTTCTGAGGTACTCTTAGATTTTCTATTTGTCTTAAGGATTAAGTACAGATCGTAATATTAGGGGCATAAGTGTGCTTTGATAGAGAATTGTTGGTGAATGAATAAATACTGACTTTCTGGGCGTTGAGGCAAACAATAGTAGAAGTGATATACCCATTTCCTGCCCCAGGAAATGGAAAAGTAATGTACTCCTTGGCTAGTTCCTTAGCCATATATTTGTACCAACTTTTAAGATAAAGGATCTATATAAGGAAGAAAAAGTACATTATACAACGAAGAAAGTAGGACCAGATCACTCATGGCCGATGCATCCTGTGCTTCTAATAGGAAGGTTTTAATTTACAGTGCAATATAAGGTAAGTTAACATTTTAGTTTTTAAGAAAGTCCGGGAAATACATTGTTGCTTGTACTAGTTGCTGTCATTGTTATATGCCTATCCTGATGAACTTGATAGCAGTTAAACCCAGGGATCCACCAAAAGCAGTACTAGAAGTAACATAGAACAAAAAGAAAATGAAACCTAAGAGGATCTCTTCCTTAAAGATTTAGAAACTGGCTGTTTGAATATAGACATGCTGAGATCCAGTACCTTTCAGCTTCATGATACACCCTTGGCAGCAGTTAGACGCCGACTAGCAACAGATCGAAATAATGTTAAGTAAGAGTTATTTAATCTGTCATCTAAATTGACCTGAAATCACCTTAATGTGCTTCCCGATAGGAGTTTAGATTATCATTCACTTTAAAACTGATATATGAATGCCAGAAAAGTCATGTTTTATATTAAAGGGATCCATATCTTTAGTTACAGATTTTTAATATTCAGGATTAACTTCCATTTCACTGTACCAGTCATGTTTGGTGGGTAATTAGTATAGTATATTTCAATTATAGCTTTTGATAACCTTCAGATTAGCATACATTCCTTTCAAAGATTTTTACTTTGATCTACATTCAGGTGTATGTATCAGTACCTGATCGGTATTTAATTGTTTGATTTTGACTGTGTTATCTTTTTTATTTACCAGTTCTATCTCCAAGGTTATTAATACTTTGTGAAAACAGTAATATCCATGTTACCTAATTTTGATCAAGAGATTTCTAGTTTAAAATATGCCATAGGAGCACCTGGGTGGCTCAATTGATTATGTGTCTAACTTCAGCTCAGGTCATGATCTCATGGTTTTGTGAATTCAAGCCCCACATCAGGCTCTGTGCTGACAGCTCAGCCTGGAGCCTGCTTCAGATTCTGTATTTCCCTCTCTCTCTCTCTGCCCCTCCCCTGATCATGCTCTGTTTCTCTCTCTTAAAAATAAACATTAAAAAAAATTTTGTAAAAAAAAAAAAATGCCAATAGACATCTTGATCTTGTGGAATAAACATGTTTACTTTTAGGTAGTGTTATTAAACCTATAACATTGCTAGAGAGATATATAATAATTATAAACAGTTATGTTAGACACTAATTAAAATTTTTATCCTGGTAAATAGCTGTGTTTACTATACCTAAAATTGTTTAAGTCTGTGATAGAGTAGATTTAACTGATACTTTAACAACTTATTTTTAAGAGTTTTCAGACTTCTTATATTAATTCTTTCCTTGGCACATCTCAGTTGGCTATTTCTGCCAACAATAAAATAAATTAATGATTATAATAGACTATAAACCTTAGCCTGCTGTTTTCAACCAGTATAGGAGTAGAAAAGGGCTGTTTGAGAGTATTGTCATTGATTAAACCATATAGAGGGACTTTATCCATGGGAAAGATCATTACAAGCAGAGTATGGGAAAAACAATTTTAAGACTTGTTTTTGTTATACAAATACGTTAAGCAATTTTGTAATGACTGTCATGACTAAAAGTGACTACTTTTTTTAAATATCCTTTCTCAAACTTTAGATATTTTATTTTAAAAGAAAGTTTAAAGTCTTTTTAGGAATAAGCACAGGTTTTGCAAAAAATTAACTGAAATTAATTTTTTTTTCTCTGAAGAATGACTGCACTTAAGCACAGAGGAGGCTTCCTAATTTGTTCTTTAAACTATATATTTCAAAAGAGAAGATGTCGATGCTCAGACCTTAACACTTAAAAGCATTTTGATGATTCTCTTGGGAGACTCACATTTAAAAAGTTATAAAAATACTGCCTAAAAACAAGGAGTTGGACTTTAATTTTTTCTTAAGAAAGTAACAAAAGCCTGTTATCTTATTTTTTTCTTAACTATTTATCCATTTAGAAATAGTTATACAACTAGAAGCAAGCATTATTGATTATTGGTATATTAGTGGGGTTTTTGCTTTTTTTTTGTACAGCATAAAATATAATTTAAGTGTACTTTTTGGATTTTCAGGTGAAGTAAGTTGTAATAGGTCATAATGTAATAAGTCATTGACATTTTTCACATCAGAGAAAATTTTCCTGATGGTTTGAAATCATAAAATAATGTAAGAGTATACTGATTTCTCACTGTTTTCACAGAATCATATTACCTCAGTGTCAAAAGATGTGACTTTTAAAAACCCACCAATGCTTTCATCTCTTAGATGACATCCCACAAAAAGATTGTCAAGTTAAGGACAGATTAACACAACACTAAAAGAAAATCACTATACAGTTAGTTAGAAAATCTTTCTTCCACTCTCTTAAGTTGTGTGGCTGGGCTTGACATGAGACATAAGACAGTTGAACAAGAGAAAAACATACAAATTTTATTTAGTATTTTTATGTGCACATGGGGGACTTCATAAGGAAAGTGAATACCCAAAGAGGCAGGACTATGAGCTTATATATTTTAATAAAGAAACACTACTTTTATGAAGAAGTGATGAGACAAAGGTGCTTGGAATAGGGGCAGTAAATTGTGGGAAAATGACTAGGAAATACATGAGGGAAACTAATGGAAGATAAGGGCTATTTTAGTAGGTTGGTTTTTATAGAGTCATTTTGGTGTTGACTCCTTGTTTCCAGTGATAAGAATGTTGTCTTCCTGGGAACAATAAGAGCACCTTTCTCATGAGAAATTTTTTGATCGGCTTTTAGGTAGAATGGCGAAGATCAGAGAGCCCTTCCTGCCTCTGGTGTTTCTCAAGTACCTTCAGTTCAAAATAATCAATATGCTAAAGTAGCTTATTTTGGGGTGGCATGTCCTGAACCCATTGACAACCATTCTCTAGAGCATGGGTTGGCAAACCATGGCCTGCAGATAAAATCCAGCCTGCCACCTGTTTTTGTAAATAAAGTTTTATTGGAACACAGGTAAATCCATTTGTTTACATATTGTCTACAGCTAATTTTGTACTAGGAGGTAGAGTTAATGAGGCAGAGTTGAGTACTTACAACAGATTATATGGCTTGAAAAGCCTAAAATATTTACTTTCTGGCCCTTTACAGAAAAAGGAAACCTTTTCCTCATCTATAGAGCAGGGTGATAATATTATCTATCATTATTGCCTTTAAAAGGCAATGCTTTTAAAATTCTTTAAAAAATATGCATGGCTGGGGCGCCTGATTGGCTGAGTCAGTTGAGCGTCCCACTTCAACTCAGGCCATGATTTCGCTGTGCGTGAATTTGAGCCCTGCATCAGGCTCACTGCTGTCATTGTAGAGTCCACTTCTGATCCCCTGTCCCTCTCTCTGCCCCTCCCCCACTCTGAAAAATTAATAAACATTAAATAAATAAATAAAATAATACACGCATGGCATGTAGAGAACATTTAAAAAGTATTAAGCATTATTACCTGCAGTTTCCACTCGACCTTCTTGGGTTATTCCATAGGCATCCTTAGTGGACAGATCCCTTTTGTTTTACACTCTGGAAAGCCCTTTCCTCTTTCTAGACTGAGGCTCCCCTCCTTTCCAGATCCATTAGTAATATGAAAATATGTGTGAACTTTACAGAAACACATATCTGTTTTACTGTCTCGCTTAAAACTAGATTAGATGGTAGTTTGTATCTCTCAAGGCCTGTCAAATTTATTGCCATAAAGTTATTTTTATATGCTCTTACTATCTTTTGAATGTCTGCGTCATCTGTAATCATGTCCCCTCTTTGATTCTTCTGTCCTTTTTTATTTTAATCAGTTTTTCCAGAAGTTTTACCAATTTTATTGAACTTTCAAAGAAGCACTTTTGGTTATAGATACTTTTCTCTATTTTTTTGTTTCACTTTTATTGAATTCTACTTTTTTCTTTTGTCTGGTTACTTTTGGTTTTATTTGCTCTTTTTCTAGTGTCTTCAGGTAGCATTTTAGATTACTGATTTTAGAAATTTCTTCTTTTTTAATATAAACATTTAAAGTTGTACATATCTCTGTAAGCATGCTTCATGTACCTCCCACATATTTTGAAATGTATTTTCATTTTCACTCAGTTCAGTATAATTTCTAACTTCCTTTGTGATTTCTTCTTGGTTTACTTAAAATGTATTTAATTTCTAAGTGTTTGAGGATTTTACAAATACCTTTTCTGTTATAGATTTCTAATTTAATTCCACTGTGTAGAATACTTTGTATGATTTCAGTCCTTTAAAATTTATTGAGACTTCTGTTATAGATCAGAATTTGACCTGTCATGGTGAATGTTTTATGTGTACTTGTAAAGAGTATATATTCTATTGTTATTCTAAATAATATCAACTGCATCAGATTGGTTGATAATGTTCAAGTTTTCTATAGTCTTACGGAGTTCTTAAACTTATTAATTCTGAGATTGTGCTGAAATGTACAATTATAATTTTTCCTTTTCTGTCAGTTTTTTGCTTTGTGTATTTGAAGTTCTGTTGAAGTTCATATACATTTAGAATTCATGTGTCTTTTTGATGAATCAATCTGTTTATCAGTATGAGATGTTCTTTTTTATCCCAGTCATATCCCTTGTTCTAAAGTCTGCTTTGTTCTAACATTAATATATCCTGCCCAGCTTTCTCTTTCCATGGTATGTTTTTCCATTTGTTTGCTTTCAATATGTGTCTTAAAGTATGTTTCTTATAGGCAGAATATTATTGTTTTATGTTTTTATTCATCCTGACAATCTTTTCCTTTTAATTGGTGTGTTAAGATCCTTTCACTTAATGTAATTATCAGTAGTTGAATTGAATTGAATTCTGGTTGGATTTAAATCTACCATATTGCTATTTGTTTTCTATTTGTTCCATCTGTTTTTATTTCCTTTTCCTGCTTTTCCTGCCTTTTTTTGTATTGAGTATTTATATGATCCCACTTTATCTCCACTTTAGTGAATCTACTTTGTTGCTGTTGTTGCTTGATTTATAATATGTACATCTTTACTATATTACAATCTCTTTAAATATTATTTAATTCATGTTTAGCATCAGTACTTTATAATGATATATTCTTAATGCCTCCCTTCCATCCTTTGTGTTATTCTTTTTGTATGTTTTAATTCTACATGTGTTATGATCCCTGTAATACATTATTATCCTTATTGCTTAAAATAGTCAATTATCTTTTAAAGAAACATGAAAACAAGGAAAAATATTTTTATATTTATCTACTTATTTATCAGTCTGTCCCTCCCTGGATTCCTTGTGTAAGTGTGCGTTTCTATATGATGTAACTTTCCTTTTGCCTGAAGAACTTCTCTTAACATTTCTCCTAGTATAAATCTGTGATAGGTATACCTTTTGTAATATAAGTATTTGGTATATACTACCCTGTAGTATAGGTTTGTTGAATTCACAAAACTTTTGTTTTACGAAAAAATGCTTTATTTCACCATCATTGAAAGATTTTTGTCACTTGGTACATTTCCCTAGAATTCTAGGTTAACAGTCAATTTCTTTTAGCACTTAAAATGTCTTCCCATTATCTTCTGGCCTCCATGGTGTCACAACACATCTCAATCATTCTTTCTTCCTCTGTACATTTTTCTTAAAGGGTTAGGTAGTAAATATTTTAGGTTTGTTGGGGGGGCCTGGGTGGCTCAGTGGGTTAAGCATCCAACTTCGGCGCAGGTAATGATCTCATGGTCTGTGAATTCGAGCCCTGCGTCAGGCTCTGTGCTGACATCTCAGAGCCTAGAGCCTGCTTCGGATTCTGTGTATACCTCTATCTCTGCCCCTCCCCTGCTCATGCTCTGTCTCTCTCTCTCTCTCTCTCTCTGTCAAAAATAAATAAACATTAAAAAAAATTTTTTTAAATATTTTAGCCTTGTAGGTCATCTGGCCTTTGTTGCAACTACTCAACTTTGGTGTAATATAAAAGCAGCAATGATTTTGATATGATTATGATGTTCCTTGTGTGGTTTTCCCATGTTTCTTATGCTTAGTTTTGAGTTTTGTGGATTTGGTGGCTTATAGTTTTTACGAAGTTTGGAAATATTTCAGTCACTATTTGTCTTAGATATTTTTCTCCCTTCCCACTTGGGACTCCAGTTGCACAAATGGGATCCTGCTTGATACGGTGCCACAGCTCACTTATGCTCTTTTTATTTTTCCTGCCCTTTTTCTTTCTGTGCTTCATTTTGAATAATTTCTGTTGCTATCTTAACAGTTCTCTGCTAGTTCTTCCATGGTGTTTAATTCCATGCAGTATATTTTTGATTAAGGTGTCAGCCAGGATGGCAGTGTCATCTGAGGCTCAGGGTCCTCTTCCAAGTTTACTGGTAATTGGCAGAATTCAGTTTCCCATGGTTGTAGGGCTGACTGAGGCCCTCACCTCCCAGAGAGGCTGCTTGCTTTCCCTGCCTGTGGCCCACTCTACAATTGGCTGTTTGACTATTCAAGAGCAACAGGAGAGCATCTCGGCTGCTTCTAATATTATTTACCTCTTTGACTTCTGTCTCTTGATGTATAGACTCTCTTTAAAAAAAATTTTTTTTAATGTTTATTCATTTTTGAGAGACAGAGAGAGACAGAGTGCAAGCGGGGGAGGAGCAGAGAGAGAGGGAGACACAGAATCTGAAAAAGTCTCCAGGCTCCGACCTGTCAGCACAGACCCCGACGTGGGGCTCAAACCCACACAGACTGCGAGATCATGACCTGAGCCGAAGTCGGCCTCTCAACTGACTGAGCCACCCAGGCGCCCCTGTACAGACTCTCTTTTAAAGGGCTCACCTAATTAGGTCAACCCCTCCCCCCCAAGATAATCTCCTTTTTTATTAACTGAAAGTCAACTGTTTACGGACCCTAGTCATATCTTCAGAATCCCTTCATCTTTGCTATATAATGTAACCTAATCACAGAAGAGATATCCCATCAGATTTACAGCTCTGTCCGCACTCAAGGAGAAGGGATTATACAGGGAGTGTATACCAGGGAGAGGGAATCTGGGGCTGTCTTAGAATTCTGCTCACCACAGTTCAATTTATACCATTAATATAATTTGAAGAGTACAAATTATATTTTCTAGACAGGATATAAATAGACTGGAAATACTAATAAACTACCACTGATTAAACAGTTGAAAACAAACAACTATTTTCTAAAGTAAATTATAACTGTAGCCTCAGTATATTGTGTTTTTTTTTCTTTGAACTATAGTTTAACTGAGCTGATGGGCTCATTGTATTTTAAGAAAATTTTAAGAAAAGAGTGTCATCAAAACCTTGGAAATTTTCCATTTGCGTCCTAGTAAATATATACAATTTTGAAAATCCTCGGTTTCCTCTTTTTATATAATTTTAGCACTTAGATCTTTGCTCTGTTAACTATTTTGCAGTTCTACGGTAATGTTCTCCTAGCAACATGAAAGGGGAGACCAAATATTGTGCACAGTTGGCAGTGCAGTGTTGCTTAGCTACCTATCTTTTTAATTTGAAATATTAGGCATTTCAATAATAGGTAGCCTTTAAGCTCTTAAGTGTTTGCTCATGACACATTGCAGTGTTTTATGTGTGCTTTTCACCTTTGTATTATAGCTGTTATTATGAAAGGTTAAAAAAAATGGGAGTGTATTTAATAGTAGTCAGTAGAGTACTTTAACTACATAAAATCAGTCATTTTATGAGAAGTTCTAATATGGACACAAATGAAATTATAAGCTATACTTTAATATGAACTTACCTCAGTGCAGCTGTACTACAAAATGCAATAATTATACCAATCTGTCATTTGATTGCAAGGAAAATCAGTGCAGAATGTCTAAAATATTGCCTATAGTTGTTTTAAAAATAGCAATCTTGTTATACTCCAGGAGTACTATTAAATACATACTGAGAAAGCACTTTATTATATTATGCTGCTGTCATGCCATTCCTGTTACTTTTTCTTAAAGTAAGATATCAAGTACTAAACAGTATTCTTGCAGCACATCTCCTAATTTGGAAAAGATGATATATGAAGATTCTTCTAAATGGATTCTTTAAAAAAAATTTTTTTTAACGTTTATTTATTTTTGAGAGACAGAGTGCAAGTGGGGGAAGGGCAGAGAAGAGGGAGACACTGAATCTGAAACAGCTCCAGGCCCTGAGCTGTCAGCCCAGAGCCCAAACACTGGGGGTGGGGGAGGGTGGGGGAGGGTGGGGGAGGGGGGTGTGGGGGGGTGAACCCACGAACTGTGAGATCATGACCTGAGCTGAAGTCAGATGTCCAACCAACTGAGCCACCCAGGCACCCCATCATTTCTGAGTTTCTTAATATAGATCCTAGCTTACAGTAGAACAGTTCCTATGAATGAAAAGATACAAACATTTTAAAGACCTCTAGACATGTTAATTATTTTTCTAAAAGTTGACCATCCTTGCAGACATTTACTAGTTTAATTTTTAAAAGAGGAAGAAATAGTTAATATTTTTAATTTGTTTTTAAGATCAAGAAGATTGAAATTTTTCTATGTTATTTAGCCATTTGTAATTATTTTGTGAAAATTTTTGTTTCCCTATTCCATTTATTGATAAATCTTTGTGTCTTATTGATTTGGGGGAGATCTTCATATTCTGAATTTATCCCCCTTTCTGTCATATTTTCTCATTTGTTCCCCTTTTGATTTTTACACTTTGCAACATACAGATCTTTCAAAAAGTTCTTTTGAAGATATTTTCAACTTTTCTTTTTTATTTTCATTTATTGCCTTTAGATTTGAAAATCCCTTTACTGTGCAGATTTTCCTACATTTTATCTCTTTTTGCCCCATTCACCTGTGGGTGAGCACTGGCTCAAGTTCTTAGAAGCTTCTTGTCTCAAATCCCAGCTCACAACTGGGCATTCACAGAATGAATCTTTCTGGCTCTTGGTGTTTGCTATACCCAAAGGATATCCATTCTTTCAACAGAGGTTCCAATTGCTAGGGTCCTGGGGGGTCAGCAGGAAACAAATAGATGTAAATCTCCACCCTTTGTGGAGTAGACATCACCTTCCTTCTCCCCTTCCCCAATGCCTGGCCTTTCTCCTCACCATGATTTTCCCTCCACCAACCCAAATGTGACACGTTGTTCAAGGCCCAGCTTTTCCAAGAAGCTCTTTCTGAGTCTGCCGGCAGGCCCTTGGACTCCTGTGTTCAGCTCTCCACAATGAGTTCGTCTGTCACTGCTCTGCACTGGTACTGTTAACAGCTACCATTAGGATGTGTCCCTTAGGTGCCACTTTACAAAGGAAAGTAACAAAAATGTTTTTCTACATCTAATATTTTTACATCTAATTCTCAACCATGTAAAGTGTATTTTGGTTTCTAGTGTTGGGCTAGAAATAAAACTGATTTTTTTTCCAAATGTTAATCCAGAGCACCAGTAAGAATATCTTCTTGCCCACTGATTTATGACAGTTCTTTTAACATGTACTAACCTCTTGGCTACTGGGCTGATTGCCTGCTTTCTATCCTGTTTTATTGATCTTTCTATTTTGCATGAGAACAACATTATAAATTAGCTTTATTATACCCTTTTTGATATTCAGGACTGTTTACTTATCTTTATAGGGTAATTTGGATTGTTTACTTTACATCTCATGCTATGGCTATTTGTTATTTTATGCTTTTTTATTGCTGTTGTGAATGAAATTTTTTTCTGCTCTGTTTTTTGACTCATTTTTGCTAGCATATTGAAAGGGTATTCTTTTTTATATTTATCTCAAATCTGAGCTCTTTATTCTTGGTAATTATGAGTTGAGTTTAGAGTTAGTTGCTATCTAATCATAATACTTGCAAATGAAAATTTACTTCTCCTTACTAGAAATTATGTCTAGATTGGCTGGAAATTCCAGAGCAATATTAACTAATAATGTAAATAGTGGATATTCTTGTCACAGAAAACTAAAGTAATAGTTAAGGGAAAACATGGTCAACTTTATATTAGAAAATACTATAGTTAAAAATAAAACATCTTTAATTATCCTAGATTAGATTAATTGTATTGCAAATTTAACATGAGTAAGGTGCATCAGAATCCTGGGAGATGTTCATTTCCCCCACAGTGGGGCAACATCTGGGTAACACTCATTACTAACTTCAAAAGGAAAGGAACTAGACTTCAGATCTAGGTTGCAGTTAAGAGGAGGAAGTTGGGTGAATTAGTCTGGGTTCCCCTACTTCATTTCCTGGAGAGCAGTTCCTGGCATGATGGCAAATGGAGTCAGTTTCTTTCCATGAAGATCTTAAGAGAGACCTGGAACAGCATCGCTACAGCTCCCTTAAATGTGGGAGAGTGTGCAAAGAACATTCATGAAATTTACCTCTAGAAGACTGATATTTTTCCTGGATAGCTTCATCAGAGTCTGGCTCTAGATAATTTTTCAGGTGTGACAGATGCTGATTGAATCCCTTTTTGAAAGTTAGATGAGTTATGGGGGCTAGATGTCTCATTCCAGGAGGGTCAGAGGAGATCATCTTGACAGACCTCCCCCACCTAAGTAAAGTTCATGGTGGACAATGGGTTGATTAGCTGCCCTTTATGCTGTTCTTATTTATGCCATTGTTGCAGAAACCTGAAGCCACAAGTATGTAGATGGGAACTTTATTTTCTTATGATAATAAGGGATCAGGGTGTTTCCTTCCACATTAATTATCACCTCAGTGGATGTATTCCATAGCTTTTGAGGCATAATAAACCATTCTAAAATTTAGTAGCTTAAAATATCAACCATTTACTTAGCTCGTAGTTCTGTAGGTTGACAGATTAGGCCAAATTTAGCTGGGCAATTCTCGACTGTGTTCCCTTATGAGTCTGTGGTCAGTCCTGGGTTGGTTAGGTGGTTCTGCTTCTAGGAATTGGCTGGTTGTTATCTGGGGGACCTGAGTTTTTCTCCACATGGTAGAAGCCTTGCTTCTTTTCCTCCAGAAGACTTGCCTTCATTTTTTCTCGTGGTAGCAGAGTTTTGAGAGCAGAAGCAAGCAAAGCCTCTTGAGGCTAACTTTGAAATTAGGACACTGTTACTTGTGTTTTATTGGCCAAAAGATGTCACAAAGCCAGCCGATTCATGGAGAAAGGGTATAGATTCTACTTCATGGTGAGAGTTGATATAACACCACATATTGCAAATGGCATAGATTCAAGGGAAGTATGGAGAGTTGGGCCATTTTTTGCCATCAGTCTGCCACAGTTGGGTGAATGACTTAAAAATATGCTTTGGGCACTAATTTCCTTATCAATGTAGATTTTAATTTTGCTCCTATTTATTTATTTATTTGAGAGAGAGAGAGAGAGAGAACACAAGTGAAGAAGGGACAGAGAGAGAGAGGGAAACACAGAATCTGAAGCAGGCTCCAGGCTCTGAGCTGTCAGTGCAGAGCCTGATGCAGGGGTCAAACTCATGAGCCATGAGATCATGACCTGAGCTGAAGTCGGATGTTTAACCCACTGAACCACCCAGCCATCCTTAATATGGCTCCCTTTTGATCTCAGCCTGTTATCCTTGTATCTTGTATAATATTTCTCTTTATACCATTCTTTTATTTTCAGTATCTTGTGCATCTTCAAGTCCATGCCAAATAAAATTTTTCTAAAACTATCTTTTCGTTCCTATTAAATCTTACTTAGAGATATGTTCTCTGCACCTTCAGGATGTTTCTTTCTCACGTGTGGGAGTATTTTTACTCATAGACTTCACTGTGTTTTTTTCCTTTTTCTTAGAACGCTTTTGGTGTGTGCCAACAGAGTGTGTGGATGCCTCTCACTATCTACTTAGGTTTGAATGCCTCTCAGATCTGCATCCGAAGACTTAAGTTGTTATACGTTTCCGTGACTAGCAGGCAATCATCAAGGTAGTTTTGCTAAACTAAACCAGGATCATCTGCTAACATGCTACATATACCTGGTTTGGGGCACTTTAAAAGAATGAATGCTAGGGGCGCCTGGGTGGCTCAGTCGGTTGAGCCTCGGACTTTGGCTCAGGTCATGATCTCGTGGTCTGTGAGTTCGAGCCCCGCATCGGGCTCTGTGCTGACCACTCAGAGCCTGGAGCCTGTTTCAGATTCTGTGTCTCCCTCTCTCTCTGACCCTCCCCCATTCATGCTGTGTCTCTCTCTGTCTCAAAAATAAATAAACGTTAAAAAATTAAAATAAATAAAAGAATGAATTCTATGGAAAAACTGTATTAATATGTACTACTAAAAGGATTTTTCCTGTATTTTCCCTTCTCTGCAGAGCTTTTCATGTAGATATTGAAACTTCTTAGATGCAGTGAACTTTTGTCAGTGTCCCTCTACCTTCTGACACCTTCTTTACTGGCAATTGTATTTAAATGGATAAAGAGATTTGCCTTGGGGTGGGGGAGGGTTGGGAATGAGTTTCGTTACTCTGGCTGCCTCATAAAGCCATCCTTCTACTGTATAAACATGATTTCTCTTCAATAGCAGGTAGAAAAAGGGAGAGAGCTAAAGCCTCTTTTCAGTTGACGAAATTACTGTGTTTCACCAAGCAGAGCAATCCTTTGCATTGTGGGTAGTAATCAAAAAACTGGGCCACTATTAATTTGTTTGTAGACCTGGTTTCTAAGACTTTCAAATAGTGGAATTATCTGAGGTTTCTCATCAGAGGTTAAATGAATTTTAGTAGGATGTGCTTTGTCTTTTTCTGTGTCTTAACATGTATTTTCCTGAGAATATGGAAAAGCTGCACTGGAGGATTCTACACAGATGCCATGTTAAGCTAAGAGTCCAAGTTGTATTTAATTAATAATTCATTTGCCATTTTTTATTAATCAAAATATGTAATGAGTATATAGTAAAAGGTATAGCAACTGCAAATAGCCATTTTGAAAGGCTGAGATTTGCTGCTTTGGTTAGCCTGTACAGTGTTATAATGTGAATACAGAATTTCCATTATAATTTTGGAGTGATTACATATATTTCTTAGTCCTCCACTATTATCTTCAAAGCTCTAGCACTTTGCGATTCTCTCTGGTCCTGTCCTGGGCATCAGTGGTCTCAATATGGGACACATCTATTATCCCAAAATGAAAATTAAGGACCAGGAAGCAATGCCTCCAGAATTCTCTGAGCCAGTCTTTGGAATAACAGATCAAAATAGCTGCCTGGACCAATCTTGGGGGAAATGATGGTGACTTCCAAAGAAGCTGTAGTTGTCTACTCTCTGGCACTTGTTTCTGATTAAGTTTAAGATTTAATGGTACAACTGTGACCTCAGGGAATCTATCTCATTGGAAAGCAACTAAAGTTTCTACAGCTGCAAAACTAAGATTGCTATTAACTACTTGATTATTATTTTAATAATTTCTAACGAATCACAGAGCTTACATAGTATTCACTTTTTTTTTTTTATTAAGCATGAGTTGGTTTAAATACCACCTGAAAGTTACAGTACTTTTGAACTCTTGAAAGTTCATACCTCTGAATTTTAGCGCTGAAATTCATTAAATTGGTTTATGGAACAATCATCTGTATTATAGCCTGTTCTTCTATAGTTAAGAATTTAATGCCAGATTTTGACAATATTTATTTAAATTTTTAAAAGTATTAACCTGGGGGCACCTGGATGGCTTAGTCAGTAGAGTATCTGACTCTTGATCCCCGGGTTGTGAGTTCAAGCCCCACATTGGGTATGGAGCCTACTTAAAACAAACAAAACTGTGTGTGTGTGTGTGTGTGTGTGTGTGTGTGTGTGTGTGTGTGTGTGTGAGTGTGTGTGTGTGTGTGTGTGTGTGTGTGTAAATACCATATAGGGCGCCTGGTGGCTCAGTCAGTTAAGCATCTGACTCTTGGTTTCAGTTTAGGTCATGACCTCATGGTTCACGAGTTTGAGCCCCTCATCAGGCTTCATGCTGACAGTGCAGAGCCTGCTTGGGATTCTCTGCCTCCCTCTCTATCTGCCCCTCCCGTGCTCGTGCTCTCTCTTTCTCAAATCTCAAAAATAAGTAAACTTTAAAAAAATTTAAAAATATAAATACTGTATAAATCAGAGACTCCTAGTTATCAGGAAAAATGTGAATCTTATCTCCCCAACTAGGTCAGTGCTCTTCAATGGAATTTCCAGGGAACATTTGCAAACTGTTTAATAAAGATGTACTTCCACTAATAACTAATAATGATAATCTTGTCCCAATTTACAGAAAAATAATTTTTGGTTTAGTGTTTTCAACCCTTGAGGTGTGGATTACCAATTATTTGACTAATAGAAAATAAACATGACAAAAACCAAGCATAGTCAATCATGTTTAGTTCAGTCATTTGTTTTTCATTGTCACATGCTTGTGATATTTGTATTACTTATCTTTAATATAGCTATGCTTTATACGAATCTAGATTTTCTACTGGAATTAAATTAAGACTTTTCATAGTGTTTCACAAAGAACACCATGACTTCCAAAAGCTCTGCCATCTGAAATGGTTTGAGAACCAATGGACTTAACCATCTTGTAAGATACTAGAGGGAAAGAACTTCTGTCTTCATCATCATCTCACATATGATCAGAACCATTGCAGAGTTTTGAGTAGAAAGTAACATGAGGAAAAATTGGATTATAATATTTTTGTGTTTGGGAAGTTTTCTGGAAGGAGTGTGGGTTGGGGGTAGGAGTAGACCTAGAGTGAATGTGGCATATAACCACTGTAAACAATATTGTCAGTTGTGTTTATATTAGGCGTTGATTAAAACTCTAGCATTATCATCCAGATGAAAACATTACGGTGAATTTCTCCTATTAGTTTAACAAATTAATTTTGAATTGAAATTTGTACAAACTAAAATAACAAAAATTAGATTGATTCAAACAGTGTTCCTCATAACAAACACAAAAGAAAGTTACCTTAAAAGTACTTTGAGTTTCATATCACTTTTTTAGGTAGGAACGAGTAGTTATGGAGTAAATGTTCAGAAAACACATCATTGCAGTAATTGTGCATTCATTCATTCCTAGGAGGTCCGTGTTACCATGTCCATTTTGTAGATTCAGAAATTCAGAGTGGAGAAGTGGCTTGAAAGGCAACGTAGGCTTTAAGTGTTAAAAGTAAACTTTGAATCCAAAGCAGTTGATTCTAAATCCCATGCTCTTTGAACCACACCACACTGAGCCCTCATTTTTAAATTATTTAATTTTTTAAATTACAAAAGTAATGTGTGCCTAAAACAAACAATACTTACACGCATGCATGTGAGACTTTTATATATATATATATATACACACACACACACATATTATACAACTATATATTTGTATTTTAGGAAGATGTGTCTAGCAGCAATAGATAGATGGAAAAGAGGTGGACATCTTGGAGGAAGAGAAACTATTAGGACACCATTTCAGTGATCCTGACAAGAAATGATAGGAGCTAGAACTAAGGTAGTGGCAGTGGTAATAGAAGACTTATAAAGGACAAATATGATGGGGATAAAACCTATAAGAATTAGTAACTCATGGAAATGGCAAGGTCTGCAAGATAGGGGAGCTAGGAAGGACTTTTAGCTTTATCACTTGGGCAACATGGTGATTCCCTTCATGTGGATGGAGAGGTGGAAAACAGGGAAGGAAGAACAGAGCTGGGTGAAGGACTCAGGAATGAATTTGCTCTTGGCTATGCTAAAGTTTGTGATCCTTGAGAATATCCAGCTAAAGATATCTGTTAATTGTACGTGAACATAGGGTTTAGCATAGAGTTCTATGTTAGTGATATCAATTTGTGAATCATAAGCCTGCTGGCAGAGGTCAAAACCACGGTACAGGTGTCACCCAGGGAGATTATATAAAGGGAGAGAATAAATGGCTAAAGGCAGACCTCTAGAGAACACTAGAATTTAAGGAGCAAAGAAGACTGAAAACGAATGGTTAGAGAAGTAGAATAAAAACCTGGTGAGAGTGTCCCTGAAGCTAAGGGAGGAGAACTTCAGAAGAGAAGGAAGAAGTTTCAGAAAGATCACCTAATTGAAAACCAGGCATTTCCATAGGTAACTTCTCCATTTATAAAATTAAACGAAAAATAAAATTTCATTGTCTCAAAATATTCTTTTGAATTCTTTTAATGGGTTTATAATGTATACATTAGGCAACTATCAGGTATTTTAGGGCATAGATAATAAACATAAGTTACTATAGAATGTGGCAGCATATTACTGGCATGGTCTTTACTGGTTAATTCTGCTTGATTTGACTTGTTTTGTTTTTGAGTTTGCCTGCCTTCCTTCCTTCCTTCCTTCCTTCCTTCCTTCCTTCCTTCCTTCCCTGCCTCCCTCCTTTCCTTTTGTAACATGATGAGTTTAGGATTGAGTGAAGAGCATTAGGAGTCTTGGTTATGTATGGGAAACCAAACTGTGAGATGCAGATACCTCTAAGAGATTTATGAGCCTTCCTTGGCTAGTTTACATGGTGACTAGAACAAATTAAAATTTCAGACTACAATTTCTCTTCACTCTATTCTACTCTAAAATATGACCCTCATGTCATATGATTCTCATATCATGACTATCATTACAATATTGGCTAGTAGTTCAGGAAGTAAAACTCATAAAAAGATCATAGTCACAGACCTCCAATTTCAGGGACATAATGTAGCTGTTGAAATGACAACTAAAGGGGCGCCTGGGTGGCGCAGTCGGTTAAGCGTCCGACTTCAGCCAGGTCACGATCTCGCGGTCCGTGAGTTCGAGCCCCGCGTCAGGCTCTGGGCTGATGGCTCGGAGCCTGGAGCCTGTTTCCGATTCTGTGTCTCCCTCTCTCTCTGCCCCTCCCCCGTTCATGCTCTGTCTCTCTCTGTTCCAAAAATAAAAAAAAAATAAAAAAAATAAAAAAAAAACGTTGAAATGACAACTAAATGGGGAAGACTGGTCTCCCCTTTCTTGCTGGACAAAGAAATATACAAGACACTTGGTTGGGTGTTGAGAGGTGGGGGAATTGACAAGGAGATATAAAATGGACTAAGCCAGATTTTGCCCCCTGGAAGTTTGCAAGGAGATAAGTGATAAAGATAATTATATTACTAAATAGAAGTAAGTGTAGAAAGAACTATAGGTTCAAAGAAAAGAATATATCAGGTGGGAAAATCTGGAGGAGTTGGCATTTCAGTTAGTCAGTTTCAAACAGGCAGAATGAGGTAAAGAGCATTCTGTCTCAAGGGCATAATCTTACTAAAGGTATTAGACCCCAGATAAGTATTTGTTGAATATCAGAACAAATGGAATTGAGTGGCATTTGTTTTTCCACTGATTTAATCAGTATAATATATGTACGTTTTCTACATGGCAGGCATTATGGCAGGTAGGTGCTAGGAATATGAGCAACATGACCCTCATAGAGCTATCATCTAATAGGAGAAACAGATAAAACCAACAAACTAATGGATATCTAAATTTGAAATGAGAAGGACTGTTAGGCCACCAAATAGCTTGGGTGAAGAGAGATGGCTGGGTAGGGTGGTCAGTGAAGTCTCTTTGAAGGCACAAAATGTCATTTGAAATTGATCTTTGTAAGAACCACTTTGAAATATTTACCCAGTTAGAATTCTTTATCACTGTTGCTATCCTAATACATTTAATTTGGCTAAATTACTCCCTCTTAAAACACAACCTATGAAATTTCTGTTTTCCACCAGTATTTGCTTTGTACATCGTTGTTAAATTTACCCTGTCATCTTTGTTTTGCAGAAACCAAAGCTGAAAGATTGGCATCCTCCTGGGGGTTTTATTCTGGGATTGTGGGCACTCATTATAATGGTTTTCTTCAAAACTTATGGAATCAAGCATATGAAGTTCATTTTCTAGATGTGATGTATGAAGAAGACTGCATGAAGACTACCACCGTGGATAAGATTTTATGCCATTGTATTTTTAAAAAATACGTTGTTCTTGTGTGAATTGGGTAAAAAGTATAGGGAAACTAAAGTTGAATGAACTACTGATTTGATAACTTAGAGAAAAATAATTGTTAATGCAACTTCTAAATATACTTTTTTTGTTGTGCATGTTATTAAAAAGATGGGACAGAGAGATCAGAGTATACTTAACAGCTGCTTTTGCAAATAAAAATGTCCCCTAATCTTACTCCCTTTCCACTTGGAAAAGAAAAAAAAAAATGTGAAGACATAACATTCTCACTAGCAGATGTAAGCTTCTGTCAGTATTTTTGTGTTGTTCTCCTAGTCTTTTTTTTCTATGTGCTTATTTTTTTCCCAATTAGAGATCATATGGAATATATCATTCTGTAACTTTACTTTTCATTTTACAATTTGTTATCAACCCTTAAAAGTTCTTCAGAACACATTGTGAATGGTTGCACAGTATCCATTCTATGAATGTACAGTAAGATTTTTAATGTTCTTCTGTTCTTGGACCACTTACTTTGTTCCCAAAATCTTCCTTTGGTTCATTCTTTACCACGTTAATATTTTACTCTCAGCATTCATGGAATTCTGAAGCTTTAATTATAAGTCAATATTAAAACATTAGTTCCTTCATTTATGGTACTGATAGTTTGGGGGACCTTATTTGCTGTCAGTTTATCTGGAAAATTTAAGACTTTTGAGAATTTCATATTACTGACTGCTCAAAAGAAACAAACCCCATCATTTCTCATTTCTAACCATTCTGTGATACTCTACAATTGATTACCTCCCCTCCAGTTTCCATATTGAAAGAGACATTGTTTCAATTCTGTTTAAGGTAAACCTTGCCCACTGGCTCTTTCTATACTTTTCCTGAGATGATCCCATAGAGTGGATGGACGGTATGAAAAATTCACACTTACTTCCCTGCCTTCCTGTCTGATGCATCATAAAAGGCAGAGAAGACCCCTTTTCTGATCTCTGTGAAGATGCAAGAGCTCATATCTTCATCACTGATTTTTTAGCTTACAAGTCATCTTCCTGTCTGTCTCATAACTGGAAATAGTTTTGAGATTGTGTTTTGCCATCAGCCGCAGATACTATTTTTTTGTATATGGGGGGTAAAAAACATGAAAGTTAAGTATTCATGTCCCACAGGATACCTTCTTGTATTTCATCTGTTTTACCCAGATCTTTATCTTTATTAATTGCAAAGATCTTGTTTATAATTATAGGTAACATTAAAAAGAACTCTTTCCCCACAATGAAACCTCCTAAAATTAATATGCCTTAGGATTTGCTTTCCTTTTAACACTTAAAATATTACACTTTAGTTACATGCAAAATGGTCATACTTTTCACAGGCAAAGGATACACTGTTACCTCTCAGGTTAGAACAAATTATATTAAGGTTTTTTGCTTAGTAATGAGGCATTTGCTTTGCTCTGAACCTTCATTTTAATTGATCTTTTTATTGGTGTACTAGGTAAATGAAGAGGGAGAATTTGTACCTGAATAAATGGAGAGGTATCCTTTTGTCCATAGGGAGGGGGAAAAACAAACTTACACTAGACTAGCCAGATCACAGTAGCAGAGAGAGAGAAAAGGTTGACCATGGCATCCTGCAAACACTTACGCAAGGTCTTGAACACTTGGTGGGACCAAGCTGCTTCGCGTCAAAAGGAAATATGACTGATCTTGAGTCAAAGCAATTGAATTTGAATGTAATGAAACCTACCCCAATGGTACAGACTGCTGGGAAGTAACAGCCTTCCTCTTTAGAGGCAGTAGAAGGTGCCCTTCTTAGTTAAAACCAAACTGGAAAATGTAATACTGGATATAATATACAGGATTAATTTTGCCCAGGCAGAGTTTCTAAGGGCAGTTATTTCTTTCTGTTTCATTATTGAATGTTCAGAATACAGTTAAAGCAGAAAGCTTAAACTGTTAAATGTTTAGCTCGTAACCATAATCTTTTTACATAAAGTATATTCTGCTTTCAATAATAAGTAAATCCTCTGCATGTGGTAAGTGGGTAATATCGTAAGTGCAATTAAATAGTCCAGACTTTAAATTATACCATAAAAGCGCATCCTTAAATATATTCTGCTGGAGTCACAAAGAGCTGAACAACCGAAAGGAGTTTTCTTTTTGTCTTTCTCACAGCGTTGTTGTGAGAATCAGATGAGATAATGTTATGACTAAACACTTCTGAAACTGTAAATATGTGGCGGTACTGTTTTCTTTATTTGTGCTCAGAAGATGCCAGCAGGGAAGTTAATGATGCCACCGTCCCTCTTTCTGTTGAACTTATTTACCTGTCTAAGCTACTTAATGTGATTCTTGTTCTCTTTGGTATTTTTTTTTCCCCCTGTCCCTGGTGTCTTCAGGGAGAAAAGGAAATGTAGATAAATGGGTCCCAGCAGACATGGCCTGACCTTTTAGGGGAGGGACAGGATATGATGATGCCATTCTGCAAAGGCAGCCTGCGTGAGAAAAAAACCAAATGATGTGGATTTTAAAATTATGAAAGACATTCATTTGCAGTTTATGAAAGGGAAATGTAGTTTGGATGCAAAGCTGATTAAATTGGATCAAGAAAAATTGGAATTAAATACATAAAATAATGCATGCATTTATGGTTTCAATTTTTATATATCCTCAGCTAGTTGGAAATGATGATTCCCACAACAAGCATAACTCAGCTTGTTTCTGCTTACTGAGTACTTTCTCCTATGGTATATGTTGATAACATTTCTTCCATTATGTATGTTGCATAGCAGAGTTACAGTTACTGTGGGAATCATAATTTGAAATTTTGACTTGTGTGTTTCTGGAATCTTTACAACAAATGTTGCATTAACATAGAACTTTTTCCATTGATTTTACCAAAATTAAATCCATCTGTAGCAGATTCTCTTTTAACTTGTGAAAGAAATATTTTATAAACATACCACAAGGTATGGCTATAAAATAATGAGATCAGCATCCATTTTGGCTTTATGAAATCAGCCTCATTACTTCATCCTTTTCCCGCCGGCCTTTGCCACAAGGAAAGTGCTCTCCGGTGTCGCCCTTCTGTTGCTGCCTGCCCTGTCTGCACACCCACTTGCTGTGTAAATATGAAAGTCTTTCAGTTGGTGGCCAGTACACCTTGGTAGCAACCAGTCTTTTTTTTTTTTTTTTTTTTCTTAATGCAGAAATGTTTTGGGTTTGGAACTGTGCTATAAAGTATTTGGTTTATTTTAACTGTGTAGAACTTGAATATGGGATTGATGTAGATGAGGGTATGACCAAGACACCGGTTAAAAGTTAAAAATTCACTTACTTGAAACATTGAAAGGTGGTGACTGTCATACACAAGTGCTTACTGTTTCATCTGGGCTGCCTGCAGCCTCAGAGACCCCAGAGGAATTCCAGACTTGCCCGTGGAATACCCAGTCATAGGGTCGAGCAGGTGGGGCTCACGTGATGTGACTCATGTTCATCTGATACACTGACTGTGCTAGTTTCAGGGACAGCTGGCGGGAGCAATGTAGGACACTTTCCCAAGAGTCATTAAGTAAGGTCATAAATGTGAAACACATCATACAATGCCGAACACAGGAGAATTTCACCCTTTCTGTGCTGGGCAGGAGGCTGCCTAGCTCTTAACTTCCACTTAGTTCTTACCCTCCACTCAAGCCCAGAGGTCACTCTAAAGAACATTGGCCATGGTACGCCTAGACTGACCTGTTCCCTTCTCTTCCCTGAGCCTTACTTTTTACTTGTGTTTAACTCTCTCTATGGTCTGTTCACTTTGTTAGGAATACATCTCTAGCGGGGCACCTGCCTGGCTCAGTCAGAGAGCATGTGACTCTTGATCTGGGGTTATGAGTTTGAGCCCCACATGGGGTATAGAGTTTACTTAAATAAATTTTTTAAAAGTAGGGGCACCTAGGTGGCTCAGTTGGTTAAACGTCTGACTCTAGATTTTGACTCAGGTTATGATCTCATGGTTTGTGAGATTGAGCCCCATGTCAGGCCTCCTGCTGACGGCATGGAGCCTGCTTGGGATTCTCTCTCTCTTTCTCTCTCTTTCTCTCTCTTTCTCTCTCTCTCTCTCTCTCTCTCTCTGCCTCTCTCCACTCACACAATTGTGTGCACTCTCTGTCTCAAAATAAATAAATAAACATAGGAAGGAAGGGAGGGAGGGAGGAAGGAAAAAGAAAGACACCTTTAGCATGATTTAATGGACAGTCTGTCCTCACCCCAAGCCCTGGATGTCTGGATAATAACCCAGTCTAAAATTTTCCTTTGTTCTTCCACCACAGTGGGTACTGCATTTCCATTTCCTCTTCTCCCCCATCTCATGTTAGTTTGGATGTTTTAAGTTTCAAATGCTAGAAACCCAACCAGAACAAATTTAGACCAAGAAGGGAATTTATTGGAGGGACATTAGAATATCTTGCAAATCTTGGAGGGGTTTCTGGACTGAGCCTCACCAGGGACTGGAATGGCACCTGGATGTTCTTCTCTGCATTTCCTTATCCCTCCCGGAGACTGGCTTTTTCACATGACTGGTAACACCAGAGCCTTGTGTCCTGTGCTTCACCACAAAAGAGAGGAAAATTACTCTGTTCCTTTATTTCTAGTTATAAAAAGTCTTGTGAGAGAACAGATTAACCTTGCTGGTATCAAGGGTTCACTTGGCCAGAAGGTCAGGGTCCTGTAAGCACATAAGGACCTGTGGTGGCTTATCCCTGTCTGTTAGGGCCAGAGAAGGGAGACATCACAGGAGCCACTTAGTCACCCTTACTGCTTTCAACTAGTTTGCTATTCATGCATGGTCCACAGAGCTCCAGCATCACCATGCATCTCCGTTAGAAATGTGGAATGTCCAGGGCACCTGGGCGGTTCAGTCAGTTAAGGATCTGACTCTTGATTTTGGCTCAGGTCATGGATTTCACAGTTCCTGAGTTTGAGCCCCATGTTGGCCTCTGGGCTGACAGCCCAAAGTCCTCTTGGGATTCTCTCTCTCCCTTTCTCTCTGCCCCTCTCCTGCTTGCATTCTCATTCTCTCTCTCTCAAAAATAAATAAATAAACATTAAAAAAAGTGTAGAATGTCAGGGCCAACCTCAGACCCACTGAACCCAAATCTGCAAGATCCCCAAGAAATTTGCATACACATGAAAGTGGGAGAAGCACTGATTTACTTTCTCTTCCTAGACTAAACACCCAACTCTATCCTACAAGGAGATTGTAAAAGACAGCAAATACTTGTAAAACAAACAGCCATGGGTGGCATAATTTATGGGTTCATTGCCTTTTCAGCATTATTATTGACTTCTAGTCAGACCTTTTGAGACTGCACCACTTTCAGTCTTTTTTTTTTTTTCTTCTGAGCCTTTTTCAAAATGTTTAATGGTTAAGCAGGCATCTAAGTAGCACCTATTGTATGTAGTATCCTGCAAACTCTTTGACCCTCCTTCCTCAAGAGGTGGAGTCTAACTAAACTCCCCTGCCCTGAATATGGGCTGGTCTTAGTGACTTCATCCTAATAAGTAGAATGTGGCAGGATAATACTGCGTGACTTCCAAAGCTAGGTCATAAAAGGTGATCTAGCATCTTCCTGACTCTTTTTCTCAAGACACTGCTATTGGAACCTAGTCATCATCCCCTGAGGAAGCCCAGGCCACACGGAGAAGCCATGTATGTGTATTCTGGCTGACAGCCCCAGTTAGGTCCCAGTTGGTAGCCAACATCAAGCTCTGGAGATACAAGGGACAGAGCCTACATAGATGTTTCCTGACTGCAACCACTGAAGAGACCCTAAGTGACAGCTTCCTAGTTGACCACCAGAGCTATGAGATAATAATTTGAGAAAAAATTATTTTCTTCCATTGAGTTTAGTGTGGTTTGTTATACAAGGATTGTTACTTAAACACCGTGTTAATGCATTACCCACTCTAGCAGATGCTTTGAGGGATACAAACAAACAGGTTCTTTTTTTTTTTTTAATGTTTTTATTTATTTTGGAAGAAAGAGAGCATGAGTGGGGGAGGAGCAGAGAGAGAGGGAGACACAGAATTCGAAGCAGGCTCCAGGCTCTGAGCCGTCAGCACAGAGCCCGACGCGGGGCTCGAACTCACAGACCGCGAGATCATGACCTGAGCCGAAGCTGGACGCTCAACCGACTGAGCCACCCAGGTGCCCCAGGGTTCTTTTTAAAAGAGTCACAAATTCATTCTTGAAAGACTTGCATGAAGAGATGAAACACCTACATAGCAAATGTAGAAAATGACAAGTGCCATTTAAAAACTATGGAATAAGGGTTTTAGAAAGAAACTTCTTTTAATTGCTATATAAATGTTATTAATATTGTGCTTACCTTCGGGGGAAGGGGCAGAGAAGACTTTGATATGGAAGTGAAATTTGACTA
This sequence comes from Panthera leo, assembly GCF_018350215.1. Taxonomy (NCBI): domain Eukaryota; kingdom Metazoa; phylum Chordata; class Mammalia; order Carnivora; family Felidae; genus Panthera; species Panthera leo. The sequence continues at coordinate 64,079,253 of NC_056686.1, read as the reverse complement.
AGCAATCAGAGTAGATTTTTCTGTTTCTTTCCCTCTCTCTTTCCCACTACTGCTCTTTCAATACTATATATCTATGTATCTATATCTATATTTATATATTTAATGTTTATTTATTTTTACGAGAGACAGAGCACAAGTGGGGGAGAGGCAAAGAGAGAGGAGACACAGAATCCAAAGCAGGCTCCAGGCTCTGAGCTGTCAGCACAGAACTCAACGCAGGGCTTGAACCCACGAACCATGAGATCAAGACCTGAGCCAAAGTCGGAAGCTTAATGGACTGAGCCACCAAGGTGCCCCTCTTTCAATACTATAGATTGTCTTCAATCCTGCCTACTGACTCAGACTTTCTAGTCATTGGAATATTTTGCTTTGTAATCTGAAAGTGAAATTGGGGGAAGGTCTCCAGTTTAACTTCCTTCTTTACTTCCTTCACATCTACTTCTGTTTTTTTTCCCCATTCCATCCTATCCTCACCCCTTTCTTGGAGATTGAGTCACTGACTCCATCCCTTCTTCTGGGATATTGCTTAGCAATGAACTCACCTCTCCTTATCCTGCAATCTTCCTTTTCATGGATGTGATTTCCCTTATGTTTTATAAGATGTTCAAGCTTTCTCATCTTAAAAACTCAAAATCCTCTGTTCCCTTTTAAACATGAATATAGAAATGCTATATAGAGTTCTTTTCTACTTCATTTCATAGCCTATTATTTTGAATGAATAGATAGCATGCACTGACTAGGCTTCCCTGCCCTGTATTCGTTTGTGAACCTTTCCACGAATCTGTCTTCTGCTTCCACCACTGCCCTGGAGCTATTTTCTTCACTGATACAAGTGATCTCTTAGTTTGCCAAATCTGATGGAATTTTTCTGCCTGTGCCTTTCTTATTTCTCCTTACTAAGGAACAATTGTTGAGGACTCCCACTTTTAGAAACGTTTCCTCCTCTGCCTTCGTGGTGTTGCTCTCTCCCCAAGTTTTCTGCACTCAGCCTGCCCTTTGCTGTTTTCTCTGAGTGCTTCTCTTTTAACACCATGCTACAGTGGTTCTGCAGAGTTCTGCCCTCAAACTTTTGAGATTCAGCACTGTCTCTGAGTATTTTCATCCCCATCTGTGGTTTCCACTATTCCTGCTACATCATTGACAGTCAAATTTCTCTATCTCAGAATCTCTGAGTTCCAGAAATGCCCCCTTTGTACTTGAAAGCCCTGCAGGAATTCAAACTCAGCATAAGTCAGTTTATAATCTCTCATTATCACCTCACTACCGAGCTCTTCTCTATTTTCTTTTTCTCAGTTTATATTCTGAATCCCTTCTGAATAGGCCCAGATTATAAAGATATCTGTGTAAATGTTCACTGTAAGCACTGATGGCAGAAGAGGTTCCTAGTAATCAGCTGGGCAAAATGACATACTCTGTGGAGGTCGGTTAACCTTTCATCCCAGTGCTTGCTCATTGGGCCCATGGGTAAAAAAAAAGTGGTTATGGTGGCCAGAATGGAGACTATGCCTGAGCTCAACAAGCTGAATTTCTCTATACCAAGGCTGATCTGGCTAATGCTACTACTGAGTAGTGCCTAGTCTACCAACAGCTGAGACCTACATGAAAATCCAGCGACTAATTGGGTTGGTGCCTCCATTCCTCAGCTGAATGGTAATAAGTTGATTATATATTTAAAAAAATTTTTTTAATGTTTATTTATTTTTGAGAGACAAGAGAGAGACAGTGTGAGTGGGGGAGGGGCAGAGAGAGAGAGGGAGACAGAATCTGAAGCAGGATCCAGGCTCTGAGCTGTCAGCACAGAGCCTGATGCGGGTCTCGAACTCGTGAACCGCGAGATCATGACCTGAGCTGAGGTCAGACTCTCAACTGACTGAGCCACCCAGGCACCCCATATGTTGATTATACTGACCATCATAGAGTGGGCAGAAATTCATCCACACTGAAATAACACTTACATTGGGTATGGATTTGTATTCTCTGCTCTTTAAGCTTCTGCCAGTATCACCATCAATAAATTCCAGAATCTTTATCTACCAACATGGCATTCTGCACAGTATTTACTCTGATCAAGGAACTCATTTCACAGCAGAGAAGTGCATCAGTGAGCATATATCCACGGAAGAAACTGAACTTACCACATATGCCATAACCTGAGAGTGGCTGACCTAATTGAAGATGGAATGACTCACTGAAGACTCCGTTATGCCACCATCTGGAGACAGCACTGAAAGGAGGGAGTTCTGTTTGACAGGGTGCAATTCAGGCTTTAATCAGAAACCACTACATGGCATTATTTCCCCCCATGGCCAGATTGCATAGTTCTGGGAACAAGGAGTGGAAACAGGAGCAGCTCCTCTCACTATTACATCTAATAATCCATCCACAGGATTCTGCTTCCTGTCCTGCCCACTCTGAGCTTTGCTCCTACAGAAGTCTTAGCCCTGGGGAGAGAAATGCTATGATCCAGAGGACACAACAGTGGTTCCATTGAATTTGAAGAGAAGACTGCCACCTGGCCATTTAGAGCCCTTGTATCACTGAACATGCCAAAAATAAGAGGCTACTCTACTGGCTGGAGTTGTTGAGGCCAATCACCAAGGGAAATAAATAGCTGCTACACATGAAGGCAAGGGGGGCCATGTGGCACTCTTATTGGTTCCATGATCAATAGCAAATGTTAATGGAAAGCTAGAACCAAAAAAAAAAAAAAAAAAAAAAAGGCAGGATGATTGAAGACTCAGTCTTCTGAACAAAGGTGTGAATCACTCCACCAGATTAAAAACTGGCTGACTCAGCTTCTGGCTGAGAGTAAGGGGAAATATACAATAGGTAGAGGAAGGTAGGAAGCCAGACATCAGCTCTAGCCCATGGCCAACTACTGAAATGAGAATTGTAATAGCTTTACATACTTTCTCTTTGCCTGTTATATGTTTATGTATGCATGCTATTTCTCTTTCACCACTTTTACTTCATGCAAGTCAGTGATGCTTAACCTTATAATACAGTATTTAGGTAAGAAAATATTCAGTGGGACTGTGATAGAATTTAAGGAGTCATTGATACAGTGTATACAATAACAGTTGTGACTGTGTGTGTCCTTATTTTGGGGAAGGGTGAGAATTTCTTCATTTGTACAAATAGCAATATCTTGTTAGATGGAAATACAGAGTTGCATCACTGTCGTACAGGTCTCAAATGCATGTAGAAGAGCGAATGCCGAAACTAAGTAGCCAAAGGGGTATACTGGTCCCATTTCCAATTCCTTGTCTCTTAGCTCCAAATCTACTCATTATCCATCTGTGATGATGGAGCTGAATCCTTTAAGAATTTCTTTTGTAGTTACCATGATGTTAAGCTTTGTTGACAGAGAGTACTGGGGGAGCATGGCAGGAAGAAGGAGCTCCCTTCCTGTTTCTGGTGTGCTCCTCCCATGGCTCCTGCTGTGGGTGTGTGTGCAGGAGTGTGCCTGTGTTTTCTGCAGTGCCTAGTGGCTGGCAGCACAGAGTATCTTCCCTTGGGCAGCTTCATAGCAGACAGTTGCTAGCAAAGCACCTCTTCATGAACCTGCCTCCAGCAGCTTTGCAGCAGGCACGTATGGAGGGCATCTTCCCCCAGCACACGCCCTTGGGCATCTCCACGATGGGGTGCTGCTGGCAGGGCACCTCCTCCCGGGCAACTTTCCCCACACCCTTTCAGGTGGCTTTTCATGAAGGCATGGCTTCTTTCAGAGGATAGCTTTGCCCAGCACTCGAGAGAGCAGCTTTCCAGCAAGTTCCACTGAGATGACCTCTCAGTGAACCTCTCTGCCATCCAGTGAGCCCCACTGCACCCTCTCCAATGATGTATGGGCCTCAGCCCTGGGAGGGGTGAAGCTTTTCCTTGGGTCCCCTATTTCAGCCTGAGGGGTGGTGGCTACTTCTGATGCCTGGTGTTCTATTGTGTTGAGCTCTCTTCCTGTCTCACTAGCAAATTCCCCGTTACTCTAATTCCTTGTTCAAATTACTACGTAATTTCTATCTTCTCATCAGACTTTGACTGACACACCTTCTCAAAGGAACCCAATGGCATTTAATGGTGAGATTCTCGGCCACAGTCATTTCAGTTGTTCAAATTATGCCTCTGGGTTCAAGGGAGAGTCCTCTTTCCTCCCAGAGAGCTGGACGAAAGATTGGAGCCCTCTCTTACCACCTCCCTCTAATTCTGAAGGCTTCCCTGAGAAACTTCCACTGAGGGTTAAGAGATGGAAGAAGTACTTCCTTCTGACACAGTCTGGCAGCTGGACCCAGTCCCGGTGATACGCAGATGTATCATACATGTGGAAGCCATCCAATAAGGGTCTCATCGACTCTGTTTTAGAAACCCTGGTTTCTTCTGGCTCTAGGCAGCTGCCTCTTGCTCTTTGTAATGACTACATGGAAATGAAAAGATTCAGGCAACAGGATTTCTTGTAACCCTACCAAGAAAGAAGATGGATCGAAGGGGAAAAATATGTTAGAGGCACACTGGTGTAGGAAATATTCTAGTTTGGTTAGTTACAAAAATGCTTACAGAGTAAGAAGGCTGAATAGTACAGTAGTTAGGAGCCTGAGTTTTGCATTTCTGAAGCTGGTCAGTCTGATAAATGCACATTATGCAAGGAACAGAATAATTAAAATTACAAATAAGAAAATACACTTATAAACCAATAAAACCAAAGGTGGGGGAGAGAAATTGAGACTGAGATAAGAGAAACCAAATAGAAGGTGTAAAAACAATACATCAAACAGGTTAAAAAAAGCAGAATCCTGGTTACAAAGTATTACTGGGGAAAATGAATAAGAATTAAAATTTTAGATGTTGAAATGAGAAGCTTATTATTTCAAGGATGTGTTTGTGAATAAAGCAAAAGTAGAAAAAGGAAACAAAAATGTTTTAAAGTGGAAATAATGGAAGGAAATTTTAAATGGAATATAAAGAGTAAGCTAGGTAGCTGAAACAATTTAAAGGAAGATTAAAATAGAGCTAAAACTAGTCAAAGAAATATAACATTCTTTAAGTGCTAAACATTTAGAGAATGAAACAAACTAAAAATAAATATGGAAAACAAGGGATGAACATTTTAAAACATGAAAAGAGCAACATTTTTTTACAAAAAGCAAATTACCTGCTTTTTAAGAAACACCTGACTTTTGTTACTATTATTCTCCTGATACTCAAGCATCCATGAATTCTAGATTGTCTCTGTAACTTTAATCCCCAAGGTCAGGTTTTTTTGCAGAGTACACCCTTGGAACTCCTTTAGGCGGAAAGCCAAAGGTAACAAGCAATTCAAACTTTGAGCCTCTTTCTCCCAAGGCTTCTGGCTCCTGTGTCTACATGGCTTTTAACTCAGGTTGGGCATGGAAATAGGCTGGAAAGATACAAGCCTTGTCAGGGCCAGCCCTGTTGCCTGCCTCTGCTCTACAAGCAGTTGTGTGGATGTGCCCTTCACCAATTGTCTAGAAGTCCAGGAGTCAGTCTACAAATATATTGCCTGCCTACATGGTTCTTGGGGCTGAGGCAATTATGAAGCCTCCTTCCCTCTCTTCACCTTGCTGGCTGCAGCTCATACAATCATACCACTTTGCAATATTTCTGGCCCCAAGGAGAAAGCAGATCAGTGGTTTTCAAACTTTTTGGCTACTCCTGACAGTAAGAAATACATATTACATTGTGACTCAGTACTACATATATATGTGTATCTACCTATATGGCTAAAAAAGTTTTACAAAATAAGAACCCTCTCTAACATCATACACTATTATTTTCAATCCTTTTGTATTCTATATTATAGAATTGTCTCAGGTGGGAGCCAGATCAATGGTTTTCAAAAATATTTTGCTTCCATCTGTAGTAAGAAATACATTTTACCCTGTAACCGAATGTACACATACGTGTATGTATCTACATAATTAAAAGTTTTACAAACAGTACTGACATTCTCCGGAAAATGCAACTTCTAGTTTTCTATCCTATTATATTATAGTTTTATTGATTGCTTCCCAGTGATATCTGGCTATATACTTCCTACCAAGAAGACACATTGAAAGCATAGAGAACCACAGCCAAGAATAATGCCCAACAGGGTGGTAAATTATTACAAACATCTTTTGTGCTTACAATGCATTTTACTGCTCTCTGGTGCTGCTCTGATCTATACATTGTGTTATTCCTCCAACATTTGTCGAGTATGAATACCTTTTACGTGAATGGCACAGCCTCTGTCTTTAAGGCATTTATAGTAGGGGAGCCAGAAAACTGGTGAAGAGAGCTCCAGGAGAGATTCTAGAAGGTGTCATTGAATTAAGAGTAATGGTTGGACACATTTTTTTGCAAAGTGATAGAAATCCAACACAAATATGCTTAAGTTATAATTTTTAAAAAGTATTTATTTACATAACAATGTCCAGGAGAGGTTTGTCTTCAGGCTCAGCTTGGTCCAGCACTTAATGACATTCTAAGATCTATCTGTCATATCTGCTTCCCCTGGGATGGCTCCATTCACAAGGTGATTCCTCTTGTGGTAGCAAATACAGCTTTAGCAGTCTCAAACCCTAAAGCACCTAAGCTGGGGGGGGGGGGGGGGGGGGGAGTGTTTGCATCCCTTCATTGGGTCATGTTCCCATCCATGAACCGATGATTGTGTCTGGGAGACAAGATATTCCAGTAGGTTTAAGCCAGTCAGGGCCTATCCCTGGAGCTCTATACAGAGCGAATCCCTCATTAATGACATAGTTAAGAGTGGAGGGATTGGTTCTCCAAGGAAAATACAGGCACCTATGACCTAAAAGGTGGGAAAATGGAGGCTGGGCTGCCAATGGCAGCAGGTGCTTGAGCCAGGTGCCTCCAAGGCAGTGTGCAGACAGGGGCAAGAGTTGGGTGGGACACACTTGTCTGTAGATGGGAACACAGGGGAGGGGCGGCACTCGAGGTACAGAAAGCAGCATGAGCAAACCTGGAGCCACCTTAAGTCACCAGGTGTAGCTGGAGCTTCAGGTCACATAGGGAGGAGCTGTGTGAGATGAGACTGGAGCTAATAATGCAGGCGGTGGGTTCTGAGTCCAGGCTGCAGAATGAGACTAAATCTAGTCAGAATTCAAAAAAAAGGTTCAGAGTGAAATTTATACTTTATGAGACTCATTTTGCCTTGGGGAACGAATGCATTGGAGAAATACAATCTTGGAAGGTCAAGGTCGTCCAGGCAAGAGTTAGTTAAATGAGTAAAGAACAGGGGAGAGCAGTGCATAGGGGGGGGGGGGGGGGGGGGGGGGCGGAATTGATGCAGAAGCTCTGTGCTCGTTTTCTCATAATGCTGTGAAGTGAACTTTCAATTCTGTTGGCTTATGCAAAGTTGGGAGAAATCCTTTAATATTTAATTGACTTCAAACAAAGATCAAATAATTCCAGGAAGCTTTACTTCTCAAAAGGGAAGAAAGGACCTGTTGGGGAAGAAACTACCTGTTGGGGGGAAAAAAATAAGCCAATCGTTATGTAACTCATTATGCAAGTCTATCCCATCAAAGAGTTAAATTACTTTGCATTAAGTGAGGTGGAATAAAGATATTTCTGACTCACCAGACAGGCTCCAGAGGCTTCCCTGGGGCGCTCTGAGCAGGATTCAACTCCCTGTCCCAGAAAGCCTTGGGTTCAACTGACTTGCTATCAGCATTCTATACATGCATCTTTATCACCCAGTAAATTATGAGCGGGAGGACAAAAACCTCTTCCTGTTGACTGAAACGATTTTTCTTTTCCTCCCTTTCCCAAGCATCTCTATGTGAATCAAGGCGTCATGATAGCCACTGGAGACATGGAGTTGAATCCCAGCTGGACTAGAACCCAATCTCCTTGGGTTCAGGGCGGGTTCAAGTGTGGGGAGTAAGACATTTAATGACTGCTGTGAGAGGCATTTATACAGAATAGAATGGGAAGAAGGGCGCCTGGGTGGCTCAGTTGGTTGAGCGTCCAACTTAGGCTCAGGTCATGATCTTGTGGTTTGTGAGTTCAAGTCCCACGTCGGGCTCTGTGCTGACAGCTCAGAGATTGGGGCCTGCTTCAGATTCTGTGTGTGTGTGTGTGTGTGTGTGTCGCTGCCCCTCCTCCACTCACGCTGTGTCTCTCCTTCAGAAATAAACATTAAATAAAAAATTAAAAAAAAAAAAGAATAGAATGGGAGGAGAGGTCAGTGCCATGTGGTGAGATCAGGAAATGCTTCATTAGAGGCAACACGTAACAGGAGTCTTAAGGCTAGTGGCCAGAGAAGGTGGGCAGGAGAAAGGAAGGGCATTGAGTGGAAGCACTTATCAGGCAGGCAGATGTTGTAACATGGCGGAGGCCATAACAACATTGACATCATGGGTTTCTACAGATATATGTAGCCCTTTCTTTAAGGTGGAATAAACTGTACACACACACACACACACACACACACAGGCACCTTTGGCAATAGTGATGGTTAATCTACGGTGAAAAACATCTGGTTTTAAGGAGACAGGTTTATTATTACTAAAATAAACCAACAAGATTTGTTTCTTTCTACAGTAGAGCCACTTACAATTAAATTGAGAACAAGGAATAATCCTATAGAAATTAAAACACTGATACTGAAAGTTATTTTGATGTTTTTCTTTAAAAAATAATTCTTAGCAGAAGAAAAGTTTTTAGCATTCCTAGAAACCCATAAAACATTGCTTTATTTGTATAACTTTCATGCTTAACAAGCTTCAGTGACACATGGCTAACATCACCAAGTCCACATCTTCATTTTGGAATTCAAGGTCGGCAACAATAATAAAACCAAAAGGACACTGAGGTAGCTATTTTAATGGCAGAAAAATACAGACTTTAAGGAAAAGGCTTTAATAGGGATAAAGGATACCAAGTGATAGAAAGTAATTTAACAAGGAAGATAAAATAATTATAAACTTGCACGTCACAATAGCTAACACAAAGTGTTTGTAGACTACTGGAAGGAAATTCAATGTCATCCTGGAAGACTTCAAAACACTTCTCTATTATTATTTGAGTAGTCTAAAATTAGTAACAATATAAAAAATTTGAACAACCCAATTAGCAAGCTTTATTTAATGGACTATATAGAAATCTGGACCACCAAAGTTTTAAAAATAAACATTCTTCTCAAGTACTCAAGGAACACTTACACAACTTGGCAAATGTATTATATAAATCTTGACTATTTCAGAGAATTAGCATAATGTTGACCACAGTCTCTAACTATAAACAATTAAGTTTGATAGTAGCACACAAAAATTAGTAAAAACTTACGTATTTGGATATTTTAAAATGTGTTTTATTTTATTCATTTTATTTTATTTTACTATTTTGTTTTATTTTATTTTGCTTTCAAGGTGGAGATGTCCACCTTAAATTTTTTTTAGTTAAGTATAATTGGCATACAATATTGTATTAGATTCGAGTGTACAACATAGTGATTCAGTGATTTATATACATTACAAAATGATCACCATAAGTCTAGTTACCATCTGTCACCACACACAAAAAAAGTTTTTACAGTATTATTGACTATAGTCCCCATGCTGTATTTCCTTGTGTCTTATTTATTTTATAAATGGAAGGTTGTACCTCCTAATCCCCTTCACCTATTTCATCCATCCTTCCACTTCTCTCCCCTTTGGCAACTATCAGTTTGTTCCCTGTATCTGAGTCTGTTTCTGTTTTTTTCTTTCATTTGTTTTCCTTAAAAAATTTTTTTTAACATTTATTTATTATTGAGAGACAGAGAGACACAGAGCATGAGCAGGGGAGGGGCCGAGATGGAGAGACACAGAATCTGAAGCAGGCTCCAGGCTCCAAGCTGTCAGCATAGAGCCCGATGCGGGGCTCGAACTCACGAACTGCGAGATCATGACCTGAACTGAAGTCGGATGCTTAACTGACTGAGCCACCCAGGTGCCCCTGTTTTCCTTTTTAGATTCCACATATAAGTGAAATCATATGGTATTTGTCTTTTTCTGTCTGACTTATTTCACTTATTATAATAACCTATATCCATCCATGTTGTCAGAAATGGCAAGATATCATTCTTTTTTATAGCTGAGTAATGTTTCTTTGTATATTTTATATATATACATACATATACATATATATATATATGTGTGTGTGTATATATATATATATGCCATACTGTTTTGATTACTATAGTTATCTGTGAATGTAATACTTCCAGCCTTGGTCATCTTTCTTAAGATTACTTTGGCTATTTGGAGTCTTCTGTAGTTCCCTACAAGTTTTAGGATTATTATTCTAGTTCTGTGAAAAATGCCATTGGTGTCTTGATAGGGATTGCATTGAATCAGTGGATTGCTTTGGTAGTGTGGACCCTTTAACAATATTAATTCTTCCAATCCATGAACATGGTATGTCTATTTATTTGTGTTGTCCTTAATTTCTTTCATCAATGTTTTATAGTTTTCAGAGTACACGTGTTTTATCTCCTTGGTTAAATTTATTCCTAGGTATTTTATTCCTTCTGACACAATTGTAAATGGGATTATTTTCTTAGTTTTAAAAATATGTATAAATGGGAAAAATGGATGGCTTTTTCTTATAGTACAATTCCTAGTTTCAGACAAAACCCAGCATTGTCAAGTATCACAATAACAATTGTTGCAGCAAGAATCATCTATGGATGCTAAAATTAGCACTTATGTTGAGAAACAGGAAATTTACCTATTTAAAAATATCTTCCTGCAAGATTCCTAATAATTATAAAGGGGGAAATAGTAATTTTCATAGTGGAGAAACTTGAGACATGACTCATACAAGTCAGGGTTTTTCAGAGAAACAAAGTCAATAGGATACATCTATCTATAGAGAGGTTAATTTTAAAGACTTGGCTTATGTGACTGTGGAGGCTAGCAAGTCTGAAATCTTGAGCAAGCTGGCAAGCTAGAAATTCTCCTGAATCTGAAATCTGGAGGGCAGGTTAGCAAGTGGGAAACTCAGGCAGGGTTTCTATTTCTGTGGGGGAATATTGCTTCTTTCTCAGGAAACCTCAGTCTTTGTTCTTATCGCCTTCAAATGATTGGATGAATGCCCCCCCCCCCCAACACACACAGACACACACACACAGACACACGATAGAGGGTAATCTGCTTTACTCTAAGTCTACTCTGATTGTCAGTGTTATGAAATCTAAAAAATATCTTCACAGAAATAGCTAGACTGGCGTTTTCCCAAACAACTAGGCACCACAGCCTAGCCAAATTGACACATAAAATTAGCCATTACACTACCTTAATAATCGAGTTTAGCATCACTAAAAATGAGACGTAATGACATCTTGTACCTCCTGATACTATACACTTAAAAAAGTACAACATCATTTTAATGGTACTACATGGCCTTACTTTAAACTTAACAATCACTGAGTTCATTTAGCCCTAATGTTGGATATAAGATCAATATACAAAAATCAGTGTATACTAATACAAACAGGTAGAAAATGGAAAAAAAAAAAGCAACTCCATTTATAATAGCACCAAACCTATCAAATACCTAGGAACAGATATAAGAAAAGATGTGGAAAATCTCTATATGGAAAACTTCAAATTGTGTTCATGAATTGAAACACTTGATATTATGAAAATGTCAATTCTCCCCAAACTGATCTATAGAATCAATGCAATCACAATAGAAATCCCAGCAGGTTTTATTAAATATGGAAAATGACACTCTGATTCTAAAATTGTATGTGGAAATACAAAATGCCAAAAGTAGTTAAAGCAATATTGAAGAAGGTGAATAAGCTGGACACTTTCTACTTCTAGATATCAAGATTTAAGAAGTTATAATAATTAAGATAATGAGGTAATGGTGCAAGAGTTAAAAATGGTACAGAACTCAAAGTTAAGAGACAATTCAACATATATATGGTAACCTGTTTATCGCCAAAGCAACACTGTAATTCAGTGGAGAAAGGGTGGTATTTACAATAAAGGGTGCTGTACACTGGATTTCCTTAACAGGTAGGGGGGGAAGCTTAACCCCTACCTCACATCATATCCTGAAATTAATTTCGGATGGATCACAAATCCAAATACAAAAGGAGAAAAAAGATAGAAGAAAACATAAGAGATGGTCATGGGCTGGGTAAGAATTCTTAAATATTTCATATTATACATGAAATACAGACACATGGAATTAAAATTATTAAAATTAAGAACTTTCAGTCATCAAAATATACCATTAATACAGTGAAAAGGCAAGCCATACACCGCAATGACCAAGGAGCTGAATCTACATTATAAAAAGAATTCCCATAAATAAGAAAAAGCATGGCAACCCAACTAAAAGAATGGTGAAAAGCTTTGAATAGGCATGTCACAAAAAGTGGTACAAAAACAGTCAATAAGCATATGAAAAGATGCTCAACTTCCTTTTTTTTAAAAAAAATTTTTTTTAACGTTTATTTATTTTTGAGACAGAGAGAGACAGAGCATGAATGGGGGAGGGTCAGAGAGAGAGAGGGAGACATGAATCTGAAACAGGCTCCAGGCTCTGAGCGGTCAGCACAGAGCCTGACACGGGGCTCGAACTCACAGACTGCGAGATCATGACCTGAGCCGAAGTCGGAGGCTCAACCGACTGAGCCACCCAGGCGCCCCTCAACTTCCTTATTCATCAAGGAGATGTAAATCTAAAGCCATGCCAATTTACCACTATATAGCCGGCAAAAGGGATACATTTGTAAGGATTCCCAACACCAAGCACTGGTAAGTACATAGGGCACCTGGAGCTCTGCTATTGCTGGTGGGAGTGTCGAATGGTGCAACCACTTTGGAAAACTGGCAATATCTAGTAAGGCCTAGCACAGACGTACCTGCGACTCAGCAATTCCACTCCTTGCCATATACCCAATAGAAACAAGCTCTGTGTCCATTGAAACAAATATACAAGAATGTTCATAACAACTGTATTCATGGTAGCCCTAAACTGGAAACAACCCAACGACCACCAATATTAGCATTGCTAATTCTAATGTGAAGTGATCCTATACAGCAATGAAAAAGAACCACTGCTATAGGCATGAACAGGGATGAATCTTACAAACATAATTTTGGCTGAAAGAAGCCAGACACAAACTATATAACATCTAATTCTATTTATATGAAGTTTAAAAACTGACAAAACAAATCCACATTGGTGGATGGAAGAAAGTGTTCACCCTTGACAGGGAGGCTGACTGCAAGAGAGTATGAACGAACCTTCTGGGGTGCTGGAAATATGCTATATTGTCATCTTAATAGTGGTGACACGGGTGGAAGGATGTATAAAATTTCATCACTCTATATACATAAAGTTTGTGTACGTTATTGGATGAAAATACCTTGGCAAAAACTAGTCATGTTAAAAAAAAAAGAAATCAGCAAGATATTCTTCAGGAAGAATAAAGTGAGGGAAAAATTGCCCTACAAGATTCTAGGACTTATTATAAAGCTGTACTAATTAAGACTGTGTGGTATTAGTACAGAGATAGACAATTTGATTAGAATGAAACAGAATATAGAGGACAGAAATAAATCCCTATATATATATATATATATATATATATATATATATATATATATATATATATAAAATTGATTGCTGATCTTTGGAGAAGAATGAATTCTTCAGTAAATGGTACTAGGGCAATTGGTATTTATAGAAAACAAAAGCAAGTTCTACTTTACTTTGTCTATTATACAAAAATATAAATCTCTTACTGCCACAAGAGAGACAAAATTTTGAAAATTTTAAGAATAAAATATAAGGAAATAATTATCGATCAGGAACAGGGCAAGATTTATTAAAGAGGGTAGAAGAAGCTCTAATCACATACAAAGATAGGAAACATGACTACATTGAAATTTAAAACTTCTGTTCATTGAAAGTTACCATAGAGAAAAAGAAAAGATAGGCTACAAACTGGAAGAGGATATTTGCAAACATATCATCAACAAAAAATACTATCCAGAATATATTAAGAATTCTTTAAGAGAAAAAAGGAAAAGTGAACTAACCCACCAGGAAACTGGATAAAAATGGATAGGCATTTTACAGATGAGAGAACACTAATGGAAGAGAAAACATGCTAAACATAAGGAGAAAACAGGGGAATACAAGTCAAGATCACAATGAGACACAATTTACATGCACCAGAAGGGCAACATTTCACAGTCTGAGAATTTCAAGTGTTAGCAAAAATGTGGACAACTACTGTTAGGAGTATGAAGTGTCCAACCACTTTGGATATCGCCAACCAATCTGGCGATATCGTGCACGTATGAACAATTTTACTCTACAGCTCAGCAATTTTATTCCTAGGTATACACGCTATATAAAAATTCTTACACACATGTACTAAAAAAACTTTCCAGGAATGTTCATAAAAACATTGTACATATTAGCAAAAACTGAAAACCCAAATGTTCACTGAAAGAATGAATAAAAATAAGTTCTGGAATATTCACACACTGGCATTATACAATCATGAAAATAAACTAGAGTTATATGCAAAGAAAATGGATACATCTTGGGAAGAAAAAGCAAGTTTTGTAACACTAGATACAATGTTAAGAGTCTTACAATGTTTGTTAATAGGTAAAACTAAATAACATTATTTATTGGTATATCTGTATATAGTGAAACTAGAAAGTAAGAGAATGGTAAATTGAAAATCCAAGAAAATAGAAGGAACACTCAGGCGGGCTTCAAGGATAGTGGTGATATTCTCCTTATGTCTGCGTCATAATTTGAATATTTATCACTTATTTAACATGTGTCAAATATTACATACACTGTGAATACAGTGAAATAGATTATTTCAATATTCTAATAGAAATTGCTATATATAGGGTTAAATTTCTGCTAGGAAGTACATGGTGACTGAAGGCAGAGAGACTCTAGAGACAGACCCTGTGGCTTCCAACCTGACTTTCCCACTGATTAGCTGCATGACCTTGGGAAAGTTACTCATGTGCCCTGTGGCTCAGTTTTCACATCTGTTAAAGGGGAATGATGAAAGAACCCATTTATTAGGGTTATTGTGAGGATTAATTGCAGTGTTACATGTAAAGCACTTAGGGGATGCCTAGGACATGGCAAAACACGTGTTGACTCTCATCTTCATTGCCTTAGGGCAAGACACACAACTTCTCTTACTCTCAGTTTATTTATCTGCACAATGGGATAATAAGACTTTGTGAAATTATATATATATATATAGCGCATGACATTGTGCAGGCCACCCTGTAGATATTCAGTAGCTAAAATATGACTTCTAAAATTTTGATTCAATCTCATGGATTTCCTATGTTTGGTTTTAAAATTAAAGAAATAGTCTCATGGTAAAGAATAAAGATGCTATGCTTGAGATGATTTATGTACATAGCAAGGACTTCTTTTACATGTAGTTAGACATGGCATTTACTAGATTTTCCCCAACATCCCAGTTGGGATTGTTTGAAACCCTGTTATAAACTGTCTTTCCTAATATTTTATGAAATAACCTTTTGTGATTACAATAAACATTTTGAAAATGTAGGAAGCTCTGTAATCCTGTCCGTTCAGAAGGAACAATTCTCTTCAGTTCCAGGTAGTGTCTTCTAGGTGTTTTTCTATGCTTTTAAAAATGAAACTGAGATCACACAGTTAAATAAATGTGTGGAAGGGTAGACAATGACAAAAAATGGATTCCATTATTTCACATGTTCAAGAAGGTAATGATTATGGTTCCTTGTGGAGGCACCCTTTGGCAGCCAACTCACCTTTACTGACTTGATTCCATCTTGCCCTCTTTTGTAACCAGGAGGTAACTGGACACCAGATGCTGGCCAGGTGGTGACTTAAGATGGCGACTGGGCTGCTCCCCCTGGGGCACCTTCTCTCAAGAGTTCTCTTCTCTCCTCACATTCTGGTAGGGATAAAAACATTTGGGATCTGCTTCATGGAAGCAAAAGGGTTTTTGGAGTTCTTTGTTTCATTTTGATTTTAAGATAAATGTATACTTAATTGTTATAGACTCTCAGAAATCACCAGTTGGATTCCCAGCAGCTTTAGGAAGCTGTCAAGTTTAACGCAGGCTGCAACTCATCTCATTTTAGCCTCCTTTTTGTAGTTGAACCAGAGAAGTTAGAGCCCAGGCTGCCTCTCCGCCTTTTTATGTATGATATAGCATTTGTCAATATTAAATTTAATGTGTGCTAAGAGCAGCTTGCTAACAGTGAGAACACAAAGCTTGCTGAACTTCACTTTGTCTGTGTGTTCAGTACAGCCAACATTAACAAACCTAATGAATTCAGCTACATTATCCTACCCAAATCTAGGTCAGTTCTGTTGATTAAAAATGTTACAGGTTTGAGGACTGACCCTGTAAAAACTCACTTAAAATTTAACTACTTCATCACTTTTTCTGTCTCCTATACTTCTCAAATGGAAGAATATATACCAATTACCAATCCAATGGGCCACCATTAAGAGGTCATCATCAACAACAGACATTTATTGAGCGCCTACTGGGTGCAAGGCACTGTACTAGGCAGGGGGCTACAAAGACAAAGGAAAAACAGTCCTTGCTCTCAAAGAGCTTACAATCTAAAGAGACTAACAGGACACATACATAAAGAGACAAGGACAATTCAAGGTAGCATATAATATTAGGGCACTGAGGAAAAACAAACACAATCACAGCCTTTTTTTGCTTTTCTATGGCGGCTCAATACCCTGAGTAGGTAGGGATGAGTGGGCTAGAATAGAGGGCTTCCTCCTGCTCGTTTTTTAAGCCTATAGACCCTCTCTCATCTCTTTCCACTCCAAAGTATTTTCTGGATGTCCTAGAACCTAGGTAGCAGATTCACTTTTCCCCCCAAGGCCTAAGTATTATAGTACTCTTTGAGGTGGCCTTCTGATAAGGTGACCCACTGTCCCAGTTTGCCTGGGACTTGTCCTAGTTTTAGCACAGAAAATCTGTCCTGAAACTCCTCCCCTCCCTACTTCCTCCAGCCTGGGGGAAACCAGGATGGTACTTCTGAAGTACCCAGTCCCATAGCCAGATGTAGTCGTCCCACCTGCGATGGTCATTGCCTGGCAGGGCCTACCCTGAATCTGGTCCCCAAGTAGGTCTCTAGTTTAAAAACCTACAAGGAATACCTTAACAGCCTCCAAAGACTGCTGGCTTAAGAGCCCAGTGTAAACAAAAGAAGACAATCAGGAGAGAATGACAGCAGAAAGATGGAACTGAGGTTCAAGAGAGAAGCAGGGAGGATGGAAGGAATCACTGGATCGGGTATGACATATGACATATGTTAGAAGATCACCTCCTAACACTGTAAAGAGCATAGAGATCTCAACGTAAATCTATTTAATACTCTGAATCTTCACTCCAGTGGAATTCAGAGTATATTTCCAAAATGAGGTCACTCCTACATAAGGGCAAATATTTGTGTGGGTGTTAAACAGGTACCTATGTATTCAAATCACAGTGCATTAATCCTGACCGAATTCCAATGTGTTCCTTTCACTTGTACCTACCATTCATTTAGCTTCCAAGTCAATAATTTTAACTTTTGAGGTGAGTTCTTATTTCAGAATGAGGTTATATCCTTCAATTTTAATGTAATTAAAATAGATCGGTAATGGAGACTATTTCAGCAAACAAAGGTAATCTGTCTTGAGAGGCATTGTTTGGAATCTGATACACATACACATACCTGGCAGTAATTTAAGGATTCCAAGAGACCACACACAAATTTCTCTTTCAGGTGCAGTATTTTGTGTTTTGCTTGCATTTATTTTTTGAAGAAAAGCTCTCACTCTGAAGTCTTAGGACCTTGGAAGTTCCTGAATCGCTCTGGTTTTATGTCTAGCCCTTAGGTTAGCACATACCAGGGTTAGTGAAGCACAGGGACTTAGTTACCAAACACCCATTAACCATAATGGAAATCACACAGCAAAGTCCCCATGCAGCACACTGAATATTTACCTCCTAATGTTCTTTTAATGTACGCTTTCTTGGGTGAATATTTACTGTAGAATATTAAATGTAAGATTCCTCTTTTTATGGGCCATTTGAAGTGATTGATTTTGTTTGTGAATTCCTGTATCTTTGCCCATAATGGCTATCTATTGTAATGGCCTCTGCCAAATGTTCTTGCGTTGAGATAACAGACGCCATGGATCGGCCAGCTGTGGCTTTGTATTATTGTGGTCTTAAAAGCTAGGAGGTAGCTGATGACACAGTTGGGAAAGAAGAAAAAGGTGTGTAACATAACGAGTCTGACTAAGGCTTCCAACACAAATGGATATTGAAATCACTGAGGTCTGTAAACATGGTTCTGTAGTCATCTTTTATATCAGAGCTGATGTTTAATGGTGCTGAATGGTGTTGAGACCCATAGTCACTAAACGACACTGGCAAGATAAGAATTCAATTGCCCACAGTCAGGACCATCAGCACAATCTATCAGAGTTCTAGGCATTTTCTTTAAATGCTATAATAAAAACCACTGCCCATGTGATAATTCTTGTACTTATTTATACCATATTTTTAAAAATATAAATCCACATACATATCTTAGCTACGTTTAGATTTAAGCTATGGCCCCAGTGAAGCCAGGAATTTCAGAATTTGGTTGCTTTTCACTCTTTTGAGTATTTGGGAGGAAGAAGTTGCAAAAAAGATGGGAGTTGTCAGATGGTCTTTAAAAAACAAACAAACAAAAAAAAAACCCCAAAAAACAAATCCTAAAACCTAAAGATAACACAGGCATTTGAGATATTATTAGAGTAGGTAATACAGCTATATCTTCACATGTCCCAAGTATGCCTTTCCAAATTTCCATAAAAATAAAACTTGTTAAAGGAGCCCACTTACATCTGAACAACATAATGTCTTCAAGCGATGGTAAAGGTGGCCTATAAATCAATCATGAAATTCATGCTCTTTTTCATACGTTCACAAAGTATCGTGTGTTTAGAGTCCATGCTGCAGAAGGCTGTGCTGGAATAAAATTCTACAGTCTCTTTAAAAGCGATGAGAAAACTTAAAGAACAAATACATTTCAATTGTACTGGCTTTTAACAACTCAAGCTAGACCACAATTAATACCAACTTTGTTTCTGCTGTATAAATATCTGGACTATGTCTGCATCTCAAGCACAGCACTCCATATAATTAATAGTACTAGTTAGTGCAAGGGAATGGAATCTTAACAGTAATTAAGGAAAGGGAAAGGAAGTGGCAATGTGAGAAACCTTCTTTAATCACAGGTCAGGTCATGTTCTGTAAAACACTGTCAGTCCATACATAATACTTGCTGGTGCCTTCAAATCTAACATCGGAAAAGCTAACGCCTTCTAAGTCATGTGTAAAGAAAACACTGGTATATTTTTTTAAAAAGACTATTTTTGAAGAATATCACCAGCTTAAACGAAGATCTTTCCTAGTAATTGATATCTTGGCCCTGAATAAAATAAGTCCTTCATACTCCTCCAGACCAGGGAATGGCTGTGAATATAATGTATGTATGACTTGCAATGAGTGAATCTGAAGAGTTCACAGGATAAATGAGTCGTATGCTAAGGAATCTCCTTGTATTATCTTCTCACTGATTCAAAGACAGTTCCTTGTTCCTGGAGCCAGGGACCATCACAGTTCTCTGTCTTTCTCAGTTTTTTCCTTTTTTCCTTTTTTTTTTTTTTGTGGTGCAAGAAACACCAGAAAAGCAGGGGGGCAGTTTGTAGCCAATGGGGACCAGGAAGGAAGTTATGTTTTTAACCACAGAGGGAGATAGATAGCAGGGGAATGAAAAGATCCCCTATAATCAGGCTTTTGCTACTGCAGAAGCCCCATCATTCCAAGTGCAAAGTCCTTAAATGCGTCAACGAGAGGCTCACAGAATGTTACATTTGGAAGGAAAAGTATGCGGTTGTCTGGTACAGGGACATCATTGTCAGACAAGAAAACGAGGGTTTTACGTCAGGTAACCTACATCAACCATTACTAAAGACAACTATCTTTAAGTTTCTTTTGTTAGTATTGTTTTGTTGTAATAACACAGTTTTTGGTTTTCAATTTTGTCATTTAGAACATTTCCTTATGTTAGAAAATGTCATGGCTATTCTTGAAGCCTAAGGGTTCAAAAAATACAATGCAACATTTCCAAGCCAATGGCATGCTAACAGTGAGCATCGTGAACACAGTCACTCGCCAACCCTATTCTAGGTGTTTTCCAACCATCATTCAGGATAAAAGAGTTAAGAAGGATAAATTACCACATAATCATAATCTATAAAAATACTGGCCTAGAGTGCACTAAAAAACTCTCAGTAAATAAATATTGGGCATTTGTTTTATGAAAGTCAGTGGAGATGTGCTCTTCAGAAATCATGTCCATACTTTCAGGCTGCTTTTTTTTTTTTTTTTTTTTTTTAAACAAATCACACACACAGAGCCCAACAGATGACAAAGATTATAGATCAGGTTAGGATACAACTTGATAGAAAAATGTCTTTTGATGTGGTATTTCTATAAAGGAATACAACTAACATTGTTGAGTTGCTTGTGTTTCAGTTTTGAAGGCAATACTTAAGAGATCCAGAATGATTTTTAGCCATGGCAGCATCATTGAAATGAGTGGTTAGCTCCTAAGGTAACCCCTTTTGAAAGGGATGATACTCATTAGGACATATTAATTCTGGAATTTCTCCTTACAAACCAACTGCATTGCTTGGTAGTCATGCCTCACAGGCATCTGTACATGTTGCTTCTGGAGGAGTTTCCTGCTCGCAGTTTTGTCCCTCTTCTGTGTCTAGTGGCTCAGAAAGTTCAGTGGCCTGGTGTCTGATACAGTACGTACTTGAGATTTCGGTTTGGCACGCTCATTCCTCAGAACACAGGTTTATTCTCAGGATGATTTATAGCAAGTGATTCTGGTTTCCAGTTTGGTTGAAAGAAGTGAATGTTGAATGTCCGTGCCCAGTTCTTAAAGACGCGTTTCTCTGTGATAAAGCGGTGATGACTACCCTTCCGTCCTCGCTCGTGGGAGAGGTACATTGTACATTCATCAGGTCCAAAAGGTTCGTAATAGTGATAAGGTACTGAAGGGTGATTGGGGTCCCTGTAGGAGGAAAATGAGATAGCTGAACAGAGGGGAAAAAATTCCTTTGGCTGATTAAGCTGATAAGCACAACTCATATTTCCAAGTTAAATAAATTTCAATGAATAGTTTTTCTGAGATGTACACAGTAAGCAAGTGGAAAGGTTTTGGGGTTGTGAAATAAATGCGCTGACCGTCATTATCAAACAGAGAGAGTAAAAGTATACCATAGGACCTTCAGGTTTTGGGTATTAAAAAATTATTTTAATGTTTATTTATTTTTGAGAGAGGGAGAACACAAGCAGGGGAAGGCAGAGAGAGCAGGAGACACAGAATCTGAAGCAGGCTCCAGGCTCTGAGCTGTCAGCACAGAGCCCGACAGGGGGCTCAAACCCATTAACTGTGAGATCATGGCCTGAGCTGAAGTCAGATGCTTAACCGAGTGAGCCACCCAGGTACCTCCAGGTTTTGGGGATTTAGAAATTACGTATTACTAAAAGTTCCTACTTCTACTCTTGCCTGTAAAGTCTATATAGCATAAGCAGCTATTTACAAAACAAAAACACATCACATCACCTTCCCCATTCCACCCCTGCTAAATCCTCCAGAGGCTTCTAATTATCCTAAAAGCATGGCTTATAGGGTGTTAAGTGAGTTGGTTCTTCCCCAGAGTCTTCTCCTAACCCAGCTTTGCCCACTATGCTCCAGACATACTGGTCTTTCTGGTCGTCAAGTTGGTCAACCTCGACTTTGAGGCCTTTGAATTTGAGGGCAGTCACATGGTGGTCACGTGCTCCTACCAGTTCACTCCTTCTTACCATTGGGGATCTACTTAAATGTATCCCCTGCAGAGAGGCATTACCTGACACCTGCCCCTTTGCTCCCTTTCAGTGAGATTGACTGTAAGCATTAACCACTCTCCAGAATTGCTGTTGTTTATACTTGTTTATTGTCTGTTCATGATGGCAGGCCTTTGTCTTGTTCCTAGTAGGTGCTCAATAAATAACTTTTGAATTTCTGGTGTTGAAGGACATGTATATGGAGTTAGCAGCTAAACAGCAAACCTCTAAAGATAACTTCTCCTCCAACATGGAAAGTTGATGATCCTAGTTTGAAAGACAGCAAGCACGATGCCACAACTTTCCTCTTGTTTCTCTAGGTAGACTATGGACTCAAATCCAGAAATTCTAAATCCTTAATCCTTGCATTGAAAAAATGCCCAATATTTTTTCTGTGTCTCTATCCCTATTTCGCTCCAAATGAGAAACACTGGCTCATTTCTTCAAGGCAGTGGGCAAAGGATGAACATGTGGGGGTGGTTGGGTGCCCTGTTGTAGGTTACTAACACATCTAACCCCCAAAGAGCCCTGACCTCAGACTGGTTTCCATTCTAGTCTAGTCCACTCTACCTCTGCAGTCTTGAAGCCTAGATGATAAAATTAGTCAAGATATCCCAGCAGGGTAAACCTTTCTATCTTGAGCTACATTCACCAATTGGCTTTGTTGCAGAGCTTAGTGTTTCTCTTAAAAGGCCCAGGCAAACCACATTTCCATGCCTGGAGCCTTGGGGTCCCCACTCCAGTAACTCGGACTCTACTCTAACTTTGTTTCCCAGAGATGTTCATCCTGCTAGACACCTATTTGTTTTCTTCAGAGGAGATCAATACACAAATAGCTTCTAGAGTAGCAACTTTACTGAGGTCAGGGATCGAAGTCTTTTATCAAGAGGGGTGTCAAGTTCGTGGCTCTGACAACAATAAACCTTTTGAGCTGCCTCTCCTCTGAGGTTAAAGTTCTTCCAGGAAGTGAGATTTATTTTTGTCATGCAGTGTTTAAACGTTCCTCATCCTGGGTTGGATGCTATTCTGAATTAATGCTCCGCATCTCTATCATGCTCATCTCGAAGTATCTCTGCATTCTCTAGTGAAACATCAGGTCCAAGCCTGTTTCGTTAATATAGATTTCCCTTATAAACTTACTACAGAAGCCCCTTAAAATTTAGTAGAAAATATTTTCAGTCCAGAAAATACACTCTAAGAAGAATTCAAGTTGGAACTGACCACCACGAAGAAAAGAATAAACAACAAAACCCAGAAATTGGTCAGACAAATGTCCTCAGATTCACTCTGCCAAATTCACTCTGCCATGGCAAACTTTGGGTTAAGCCTTTATTCTGATATAAATCAAGTTTTAAACCTGATTTATCTACACTTTGAACATATTACTGGCATCAATCTGATTAAAGAAACAATTACGTTTCCAAAAATATCATGAGATTGAGTTGGCATCTAAAAATACAGAGAAATTGGAAACCAGCTAAAGGATGCTATATGGGGATCAATTTCCTTATTCAGGAAGACCATCTCTTTGAATGAAAACTTATCTGGCTCCATATTTATCACCGAAAGGGAGAATTAAGTTTACACATTTAGTTATTATGATTTCAAAAGCGTCCACATAAGTGAGGGTTGTTTCCACACTTTAGAAACTCTGTCCAAATGGCAGAGGAGTGCTTTGTGGGCCTTGAGAAGGCAGAGCCAAAGCGACTGCAGGAACAGCCCTCCCGATTGAAAGCCTGCCATCAGCAGCAATCCGCTGTGCCATTCAGGAAGCCCTTTGCAGTGGAAGGTCTTAATTCCTTAGGTCTTTTCTCAAACCTGACTTTCTAAAGGCTGCCATAGCCTTTTCTTCCTCCACCTGACCCAAATGAAAACAGCAATAAATATCAGCAGAATTTCCACACCGGGAGGCTCCCATTGTAAAAGGGAGGATTCTGGCACCCAAGTTCCTGTTTTGGGGATGAAGGTGTGGGGGCGGCAGGAAGCAGTGCTGAGAAAATCACAGAGCCAGTTCCCCACGTGGCTACAGCTTGTCAGCAGCGCTCCAAGGACCACCTCAGGAATAAATCCTGCAAAATCATGTGCAGAAGGATTTTTGTTTCTTTACAGAGGAAGCAGAGGGGAGGGGAAGTGAAAGAACTAACATTGAGTGCACACAGGGAGCTTTAAAGAAATATCATTGCCTGTGTTCCCCCTCCACAGGTTCTGGTTTAATTGATTTGGAGATGGTCCCAGGCATGGGAGTATTTTAAAAAGTGCCTTCAGTTTGAGTATCAAAATAAATAATTGTAGTACTGGATTATAAAACCCATAAAATAAAATAAATGTCCATGAGTCCATGATGATTTCAATAAATAACTGAATTTATAAATAAATGAGGAAGAAGAAACAGCATTTCCTTACAGAAAATTTCCAATTAATAAATCTAGAGAGAATGAGGGAATAGAGAAATCACCACTCGAACAACCCCATAATTGTTGCAGGCAAGGTGCTCAGATGAATGAAACATTAGTGGGGAAAAAAGATGAAGAGAAATAGGTTATTTGCATGAAGTATCTCCCCCAAGATATTTATTAATGACAAAGGGAAAGATAATAACTTCACAGTGAGTAAACCCAGCAGATGCCACCTCAGCCAAGTGATTAAGGTGAACATTGCCAGTAATAAGACATCTGATTCCTTCATGAAGATAGAAAAGAAAAAAAAAAAAGACCTTTGACATCATGTGCCTGTTGACATGGGACGCTGGGAAGGGCTTACTGCTCTCACTTACCCTCCCTGGGAATGGATACCCTCAATCCAATCATGAGAAAACATCACACAGATTCAAAGTGAGGGGCCTCCGACACTAATGCCCAGATTCTGTAAAGTCATGAAAGATAAGGAAAGGCTGAAAAACTGTCACAGATAAGGGGAGAGCGAGGAGACAGGATAACTAAACGCAAAGGGATCCTGGAGGAGATCAAGGGCATCAGCAGGAAAACTGGTGAGATCTGAACAAGGTTCAGGTAAGAGTTTTGTATGGGTGCTAATTTCTTAGTATTGATAATTATGCAAAATGTTAACATTAGGGGAAGCTGGGCGAAGGGTATGCAAGAATTCTCTGTGCTATGACTGCAACTTTTTTGGTACATTTAAAACTTCTTCAGAAAAAAAATTTAAAAAACGGTAACGTTAAAAAGTGCCTTAGGAGATTATAATATGCAGCTAGGTTGAAGGTGGGTGATTTAGTTAAGTACCTCCTAGGCTTTGGTGCTTCACTTACATTATCTCTTTCATTTCTTCATCAGGCAAGTAAGTAAGTATAAGGTAAGTATCACTGCTCCATTTGCTGAGTGAGCCTCTGGCACACAGGTGGTGTCCAGTGCCTGGCTTTAAGCACACAGCCTCACTCGTGGGCCATGCGAGAAGCTAGATATGACCATTTCAGCCCAAACCAGAGTGCACAGCACTTCACGTGATTTAATTCTCACAGCGCCCCTGGGAGAGAGGTACTGTTATTTCCCCCGTTTTACAGATGACAGAACTCATGCATAGAAAAACTGAAGACTTTCAGGGCTCAGATTTGGACCAAAGCTGTACTCCTAAGGGTGAAGCTCTGTATTTTGGAAAAACTTCTGCTCCTTCGGGTGGATGTCTGTACCAAGGGCACCCCAGGTTCCTATTGGAAAATGGTTTGGAACAACTCTGTCCTGGCTGCATTCTCCCAGCACCTCCCAGCCTCGGGCTCATTTCCAATCATGTTCACTAATATTAATGGTAACAGGAGTTTGGAATATCCCATTTTTGAATCTTCTAAAGCTAAGCTGTACAACTGGAGGAAACCTTATACAGTATTAGCAGGCATGGAAGAATACTTTCATTTCTGGGCATGATCTGGATCAACCCTGATCTGTTGGTTTGGGCTGAGCTATCTACAAGGCTACAAGTGACCCAAGGAGAGAACGGTGGCTTTGCCTCTCTCTAGAGCTCTCAGACACTCTCTAAACACACTTCTATGCTTGGCATGGTACCTGGCATACAGTAGATAGTTAGGAAATGCTTGAGGAATAGAGCCGAATCAACAGCTGTCAAGGGTCTAGGGTGTTCTGAAACTGGCTCGCACTGGGGGCCTTTAGGGACACTATGTAGCATTCAGAAGAAAATGTGCCTATAGCAGGACTTCCTATACATCTGCTTCATCCCTATGAGACCTGCTGAGTCACCTTTACTGTGTTGCCTCAATTTCTTGTCCTTACAGCCTCTTTTGGAAGGAAAACATCTGCACACCTTGGAAGCCAGTGGAATAATACCGGTGAATCTGGAACACAGAGAGCACTGAGAGCCTGCAGCTGTCTGTGCTTCACAGGGCAAAGAGCCAAAGTGAGTCATCTGAACCCCCCACTCACTCCCAACCCAGGCACCTCAGGTGGTGCTATAACATCTCTTATTAGATCAGTGGACCCATAGGAGAAGAGAGTAATGAAAATACCCCATGACTGCTAAGAGTTGGTCAAATTATGGCAAAGACGGAAGAAGGAAATCATGGCAAAGATAAGCATCTAAGAAAAAATACAAAAATATATCTGAAGTCTACTTCATAAAATGTGAACCTCTCAGGCGCATTACCATTCCACACCTGTCCTCTGTAAGCATCTGATTCAACACTGTGGACTGTCGCCAACTAGGAACTTTCCCTGTTACACTGGCAGCTTTATTAATGTTCACTAGCTAATAATTCTAGCAGAATCAACTCTCTGATATTCACGATACCTTTGAGATGTCCTTCACATTATGGATGAGATATTAATTTAGTTCCATGACAGTGATCACTCTGAGTCATTACTCTGCTAATTAATACTCAAGAAATGATGGGTGACAGAGAGTTGTAAACTTGGTAATGTGTTAAGTATGACCAGAAATAAGATTATTAGGTAAAATTTAAATGCTTGGCCCATTATTATCGCAAATAATTTACAGTAGAAAATGAGATTAAAAATACTCACCATAACTTAGTTTGGAAGGCAATGATAACAAGATTTTTTTCATTGCAATTTATAGTTCATCCAGAGAGAATGGATTTGGCTTCCTATATGGATATGGCATGACTTAAGGGTCTACTGTCCATATAATAATATATTTTGAGACTGTCTCTGGTGCAGCGTGACATTAATTTTCCCCAGCTTTCAGAATACTGATGAGCCTGGAGTCAGTGATAGAGGCAGGATGGAGACTAATTGCCTGATGCCCGAGCCCCTCTGTGAAGGCCCAGCACTGGCTCTGGCACAGAATGAAAACAGGTGGCCACCACTGACTTCCCAAGACCCTTGAAATCTGAATTTGCCATTTGCTAATTATACTTTTCATTCCCCGGCACTTTCGGTATTGGGATCAATATAAAATCAGTTTCTTAAACACTGCCAAGGAAAGGAAGGTTTTCCTCTATTTGTTGAATCAATCAATACTGAATGCATACTATGTGCCAGACACAATAACAATGTGGGGAGGCACGACCCCTCCTCTTGAAGAGACTACGGGCAAATAAAGGATATGGACAAATGCATCCGTGAGGTGGGACGGGGGAGGGGTGACGGAGAGCCCAGTGGGGGCCCAGGTAGGGTCTGCCTCAGGAGGTGAGGGAAAGCCTGGAGGAGATCCTGCTGCATGTGAAACAGTGGAGTGGGGCCCTGGACACCTACATTCAAATCCTAGCTCTGTCACTTACCGGCTCCATGACTGGGCAAGTGTTTTCAGTCTTTAAGCTTCACATGTGAAATCACGATAATAATAATGTTTATCTCATGGGATTATCATAAAGCTTCAATGAAATGGTGCATGTATTCATACTAAGCGCAGGGCCAGCACATGGTATGTCCAGGAAAATATCAGTCATTAATATTATTGCAAAGAGCCAGCAGCAATCAGCCAGATTAAGGCGGCGGGGATGGAAATTCCAAACTGAGGGCAAAAGGCCCTCCGTTGTCGGCAGGGCGAGTTCCTTTAGAAGTTTTCAGTATGGCAAAAAGAAGTCTGAGTGAGGCAAGAAGATGAGACTGAAGCAGATGCAGAAGCCAGGTCCTGATAGGCTGTGTGCTAGGCTAAGAATGTGAACTCTGCTCTAAAAGCTTTGGGGAGCTGCTGAGGGGTGTAACTGGCAGAGTCAGACGTGGCTTATCCAGCTACAGTGGGGTCTGGAGAGGAAAGAGAAAGGCTGGAGTTGGGGAAAGCAGCCAGGGGGCTACTGTAGCACCAAACTAAGGAGGAAAAGTTTGCCTGCTAGTCAGATGACTTTTACCAGTGTTAGATTCTACAAGGTTTTAAGTAAAGTGTCCGTCATCTGCCATTTATATGTCCATTTATATGTCTATTCCTTCCATTTTGTGGTTTTAAATATGAATGTAGGGTTATCATTCTTCCTGAGGAGTCCATGTGCTTAATAGTTTAGGGGCTACTAGAAGTTTTCTTGCCAATGAATGACTCCTGGAAGTAAATCAGGCCCTTTGGGTGGGAGGGAGAGGGAGGCCAGACCTCCAGGAGAGCTGGATGGAAAATGGCAGCTTTAGGCACGTACAGGCGAACTTACGCTCCCTTATCTTGGGAATCAGTCACTCATGGATTGCAAACACTCATGTTTGCTCCCCCAGAGTACACTTCATTTCCCTACTCCCTCACACTCTGTCCCCTCCTTCACTCCATGCACATAGTGGCTGACATTCCCTGTGGGTCACTGCCACCTTAGGCTGACAGAAATGACTGCAGAAGTAGCCCTGTGTTTGGTCTCTCTGTGCCTTGGTTTCCCTGGCAATAAGGGGCAATGATTAGATTCTCCTGAAAAGTGTGTGACAGTTTGATTTAGATTGGAAAGCGGCATGATTGTATCTTAGACCAGAGGTTGTCAAAGTTCTTATTTGCCACACAACCCTTTGTTATATAAGAGCCCTTATGATAGAAGTGGGTCTGCTCTTGATGGAGTGGGGACAGGTGTGCCCAATATTCTTTCTGTCTTGGCTCCTTGCCCCTGGTCTACCTGATAGGATCGGAGGGATGCAAGGACCCAGAGGTGGATGTTTGAAATAAGCCCTGTGGGTCAGATGCTACTGACAGGCAGACAGTGAGTATTTTCCCCCACAGTCATCTTGTGAACCTCTGTCCCTTTTGACTGAATTGTGTCCAAGTGACAGTCAGGAGACTGAAAGCAGAGACCCTGTCCTTTCCATCTCTATCATGTCCTCGGTACCCAACACGAGTCAGTTGAGTGAATGGAAGTTTCTGTGATTAGTTTTAGCAAATAACTCCTTTTGAGGATGTTAGTTGTGTCTTAAAGGCTAAAAAGGTTAATTTACCAAAAATAAGCAGTTGGCTCTCTTTTTGCTTGCTGAAATCTGACCCCATGTACCTAACTCTTCATTCCAGTGAGAAACTGGGCACTTTAAGGAAGCAATAGAATGGGTAGGTACAGGGCGCCTGGGTGGCTCAGTTGATTAAGCGTCCAACTTCTGCTTAGGTCATGATCTCACAGTTCGTGGGTTCAAGCCCCATGTCAGGCTCTGTGCTCAGAGCCTGGAGCCTGCTTTGGATTCTGTGTCTCCCTCTCTCTGCCCCTTCCCCATTTGTGCTTGCTCTCTCTCTCTCTCTCTCTCTCTCTCTCTCTTTCTCCCTCTGCCCCTCCCCTGCTTGCACTCTTCCAAAAATAAATAAATGTTAAAAACATTTTTGAAAAAAATTAAAAAAAAAAAGAATGGGTAGGTACACTAGAGCAGCCTCATGTGTTGACATACTGTAGGAGCTGGAGGCCATGTGAAGCCAATTCCCAATGGTGTAGAAAAGTGGGATCCAGTTCATACAGGAGGTCATATATGTTCTTCCTTTTCTAGCAACCAGGCTCTCCTCACCAACTGGGCACCATCTGCTAGACATCTCCTTAAAATGTGCTGCTGGACATCACGCTTGCAGATTAGTGAGTCCTTTCACCTGGTAAAGGTACATGTAAATGTGTGCTTAATAAACGCCAGGGGTGTGCCAAACCTTCCTCCTCTATTATCTTGTGGCATTATCATATAAACCCTTAAGGTAAGTATGGCTGTCTTTACCATCTTACAGATACAGAAGCTAAGGCTTCAGGGATAGTCATTAAGTAACTTGCCCAAGATCATTAAGGTCAATAAGGTCAAATAACTTTCTTAAAGTCCCATCGCTTCTGAGGAGCAGAAATGGTTATTTTTTCACCCATGCAAATACCCTTTTACAAGAGCACTAAGGAGAGAGTAGGGGACAGGGCTATTCATGCTCTTGATATTTACGACACATCTGCTATAGGCTAGGAAGGTAAACACATGTGGGACTGTGCACCAGGGCTCAAATAGTGAACCAAATACACAAAAATCTCTGCCTTCGGAGAGTTTATCTTCTGGTGGACTCACCAGCTTGAGTTCTGCCACCTCACAGAACTGTCCCTACTATTTATGGACCCTGGGATATCTGACCTCCATAAGTCCTAGAGCTCATGACACATGAACCCCGCTTGGCCCATATAGTTCTCAACTTCTTTCAAAACAAAAACAAAAAGGGGAAATGGTTAGATGAGCAGCTGGACTGACTTACAAGTTGCTTTTTCATTCTCTGGTGGTAGATACTGTTTGCAAAAGTGATTTGACTCCCAGTGGCTGTGTTGGGTTTATTACATTTTTGTGTGGATACAGCTTACTGTAAGTTTCTAGAAGGCAAGAGCTGTGTTTTATTCTTTGAATCCCCCAAAATTCTTAGTACCTTTTGGGGCAACTCTCAAGGACTTTGGATAACATTAATAATTATTTTATATATCTTAAAATATAATATTAATATATTAATAATATTCATAACCTTAAGTCTTTCCTGAGCACTGTGTGCTGGGCACTGTGTCAGACATTCTACATCCATGACCTCATTCAACCTTCACCATGACCTGCTTGCTTTTAATACCGTTTTCTTATGACCATCTTGCAGATGAGGGAAGCAAGGCTCAAGGTGACCCCGTTTCTAATTGGGTGGTTCAGCTAACATGTCCTGGAAGCAAAGATTAAAGGAATGTGGGAGTCAGTCTGTGCTGCCCCGCTCTTCCCTGCTTAACCATCCTAACAGGAATTCTCACTGAGCAGGACACTCCCTGCAGCCCAACCCTCTCTGCCACACGACACCCAGCTTCTCCACTTACTCTGACAGGACACCGTGTACAGGGTACAGGGATCCTCCTGAAGAGTTGTTGGAGATAGCATTTTGTGAAAGCAACTGTGGAACCTTTGGGATGGTGGCTGGGGAACAGAAAGCCAGAGCCGGTGACAACAGACGGTGCACCAACAGTATCTTGACTCCCTTCCCTTGTTAGCAGCATCCCATAAGCTGTCCCCCTCCTATGATCATGCAGTCATGATGAACTAGCTCTGAGTAAGAGAAATGTCAGGTTAACTTGCCTTTCATTTGTTTTCCATAATAAATGGAATATTTCCTTGAATGCTCTAAGTCATTAACATTGCAATTTATTCATGCTCTTTCTCTCTGGAGTCCTAATGGCAATATTCCATAATTATATCTGCCATACAGCTATCAACTTTGACGGCTCTTTGCATGCCCAAAAGCACTGTTCTTACTGCCTCTGTTAGCCTGTTGGGTTGAGGAGGTTGGGCTTTTTTTTTTTTTACACTATCTTACCTACTTTTTGCACATGGATTGCTAAACAGAGAAACAAGGCTATGGGTTCAGTAATGAAGAACCGGATGGGGATCCAAGATAACTCTTGCCATGTATAGGTGCTGGTCCAAGCACTTCATGTGTATTAACTTATTTAATCCACCTACAACCCCATGGCCGACTCTATTAGTATCATCATGTCCACTTCTAATGAGGAGGAAACTGAGACACAGAGAGATTGAACAACCAGCTCAAGCTCACACTTGGTTAGTAAGTAGCCAGGTGGAGCCCTGAACCTTGCCTTCTGACTCCAGAATGCACACCCTTCCTTACTATATCAGGCCATCCACGGGGACGAGTGAGTCTGGGCAAATATCAAAGGCCTATTCTGTATCTCTCATATGTAAACTAGTACTGCTGCTGTGTTGGGTCTTTGGGCTCAAGAGGGTGGGAGAAAAGTTGCAAAATGGAAAAGCAGCATGATTAAGTACTCACATCCTTGCATCCAACGTCCAAATTGCAGATTTTGTGTAAAGGCCCATGGCCTTCGAGAAGGTGTTAGGTTTAAAACACATGAAGATATAAGCAAGCGCGAATTTTAAGGAGCGAGTTTAAAATGCCCTCACCCCAGATTTTGCCATGTGAAGATCAGGTTGCAGGTCACCAGGTATTCCTGGAGAGCAGAATGCTTTCTGAAGGTACCCACATTGCTACTTTAAATTACAGTGAATTTTCAACTGGGCTTCCACAAATCAGGCCCTGAGTATCTCTCAGTGCATCTGTTAGTACACACCAAACTCTGGCTGGGTACGTGGGAACCTAAGGTAGCAGCAAAGATGTGTGTATGTTCCCTTTAAAGTGGTACACCAAAGTAATTATATCTGTGCTCTTGGCCTTAGAAGCACAAATCAAGGCTACTGATGTGAAGAGGAAAAGAGACTCAGAGCAGTATTTTAATTTTAGAAAACAAGCCTTACCGTTGAAGAAATTGCCCTCCTTAATTCATTAAAAATTACCACATTCTTTCAAAATGAGAATAAAACTAATATTTCTTAATGCTTGCTCATCATTAATATTATGCCAATTGTTGCATTACTTTTGGTTAATAAATATTCAGAGGATAAAAGAAGCCCACAAGATGGATTAATTCTCCAGCAGTACAAACAAAAACTTTCAATATTTTATATCACATAATTAAATGCTGTTTGTTGTTTCTAGAACCAGAACTTGGACATGTTAATTAATTGCTTCAAGAAGACAGTTAGACATGTTTCATGGTTGATATTTGGAATCAGATATTTATAAATCCTGCAACAACACTGCTGATGAATTACACTTGCAGAATAAATCCTACCTGCAGAAGTCTGGGGGCACCATGCCATAAACATTGATCCTGTCACAGAGCTCCAGTGCAATTGTCATTGTGAACCAGCCAGTGCTGAGCCAAGTGTTTGAGATCTTCCTGGAAGGAACAACAATTAAGTCTGCAAGCTGGTAAAGTAATCATTATAACCATTACCATCTTAAATCCTTTCTGGAGCAAGGCTGATGATTAACACACCCTCTCTCTCTCTCTATCCATTTGGTAAATAGCTGACACTTTACCTGATAGAAATCTCTTACCAACAGCATCATACTCCATGGTAGAGTGATAAATGATATTCATGTTCCACCATGGTGGATTATGACACTAAAGGTGCTCAAGCAACTTCTTCATCATCAAAGATGATGATCAGTGTTTCAGTGTTTAAGAGCACACGACCACAACTCAATTTCTTGTAAGATGACAATCCCCATGTGTCAACTCTTTCTTTATTAACTACAATACTTGACTAATTGGAAATATTCCTTATTCCCCAAGCAGCCCTAAATAATGAAGAGCTTATTAAATATGTATAAACACATAGATGTATCTGTCTATCTATTGATTGATACCTACTGATCGATCAAACAATCTTAGGTAAAAGCTTGCCTTCAATTAGACTAATTAACATTGACATCTTGACTGAATGTCTTTCCATAGGAAGAGTATACTCATTTGGGAAGGGGCTAATTACCAGAGGAAAGGGACTGCAGGAATGCTTATGCTTAATTGAGCATTTGTTTTATTTTACCTCAGAACATTCAGATCCCTCTCAAAGTTTTTTCTTAAAAGACCGAACTGACAAAACTTAAGGAATGAATCTTGGTGTTCCTAAATTCATTCATTTGCCCATTCAAACATATGTACTGAGCTCTAGCCACGTGCCAAGCCTAAGGATAACTGTGGAGACATAACATCAAGGTCTAATTTGACCCTGTGAGAATGACTCGGTCTACCATGCTATGCTGCTGTGGATATTAATTTCAATTCTTAGGGGGTTGCTGCTTTTGCTTTTTTTTTTTCCAGTGCTTATGGCATGCCTCATTAGCCAGTTTCAAACACCTTATCCCCAAGGTCAGACTGTCTGACTTTGCCCGGCCATAGCACCATATGTGATGTGAATAACAGAGTTGCTGAAAAGCTTTTCTACTTGCGCTGTGTAGCATTCCTCTTTGAGAAGGAAGACATTTGTTAATCAGTTTGCATTATTTCCATTTCACATATGGACCAAAAAAAAAAAAAAAAAGAGAGAGGCATATTAAGGAGTCCTTTGTTTTGTCAAATACCTGACAGGAATGGGTGATATAGTCATTCCTGAGTTCATGGCTTCCCCTTTGTGGTTCTTAATCCCTTTGCTCATTTTAGCTTTCCATTCCATTATATCCTGACCCAGGAATAGCCCAGGAAGTACATTTTAAAAGCTCCTAAAGATGGGAATACCATGAGTGTGTATGGCTGTTTTTATCACTGACCAGCTGAATGACCTGAGGCAGCTTACTGCTTATCTCTGAGCCCTGATTTCCCATCTATAGAGCAGGCCTGGGAAGCTCTATCTTCCTGGGCTATTCTGAGGACGAAATGAGAGAACACCATAAAAAGTATTTAGCGTGATGTGTTGATAGATAGATCGAGACACCTTCCTCCTCTCTTGGTTGCTAGATCGGAGCAAATGAAGCAAATAATTCAACCATTACTTTCAGTGTTTGTTTTTGTTTTTGTTTTGTTGTTAGCATCCCTGAAGAAACTGATATCCTTGTAATACTCTGCTATTGGCTCTGGTGTAGGATCCACCATCAGTCATCAGGGCAGTGAGTACAAAACTGTGAAGCCTCCAGCCTAGATAGGAATTAGCAATCCTTTTCCTTTGCACCAGTCTTCCAGGACTAAAGGAGGCAGCGCAGAGCAAAGGTAGTCCCTGGGGAAGGGAGAGAGGAAAGAGAAGGAAAAGAAAGTCCCTTGCCTCAAGTGAGATTCACCCTTGTAGCTGTGACAGTGCAACGGTCAGTTTCCTAGACTCACACTGGGTCAGTGAATAACTGGGAGCTTGTGAAGGCCAGGAAGAGACGGAGTCCCTACGTTTTTAGAGTCGTCAGAAACACCAAGAGGGCTCTCCCAGGGGCAGAAACTCCCTGTAATTTTGGCGTTCTTTTGTGGGCTAGAGTAGAGACCATAAGCCACAGCCAGAAATACTAGAAGAGGTGGCTCTACAGAAAAAGGTTTCATGGGGAAAAAGGGGGAGAATACAAAGTGAGGGATGAAAGAAACTAAAGCAAAGAGTTCTTTAAAGTGCCACTTAAAATCCCCAGACTTCTTAAATCCTAGCCTTTTGGGATCACGTGCTCTAGAAATGCAACTGCTCTGTGCTGTCTTTCTAAAATGATTTGAACTCTTTTTCCAACAAAGGAATATCTACTGTTTTTACACTTAATCAGCTATAATGAAGGAATATGAAGAGCTGTCATGTGCTTATTAGGGAAAATTATCAGATATTCTTTTATATGATGAAGTAACACACTGAGCTGATAATTCTATAGTGCGCACTAAATTACAATTAAAGGCCTTTCTGCTCCACCAGAATCTCATTTATAATCTCTATGGAAATATTCTTCCTGCAGTTATTTCATTTATGCTTCCTTTATCTAATTACTATAATATTGGTTCTGAATCATATTTTCCTAATGTACCCTTATTCAATTATAAAGTTATTTTCAAGTACAGTTACTTTCTAATATCAAAGAATACCACTTGCCCATCTATGCCATTTGTCATGCTTTTTAATTGCAGATTGTTCCTGAGCCCGTTTTTTCCCTCCACTTTTAAGTAGGGTGAAACTTCTATAAATCAAAATCTATTGAATTATCCTATTTTTTTTTCAAAATAATAGCTTGGAATGAATGTCCTGGTCATGAGATGTACAAAATTAGATATTCCACATTTTGTGTACCTTTAATACGTCCTACTGTTTTGCTGGGTTTCGAGAAAAGCTTACATGGAAGAAATACTAGTGGATCCCTAATGTTCTGTGTTTTGATTTTTGGAAAAATGTTTCTTCTGAAGGGTTATTTCTGACTTGGTTCTTTTAGCTGGGAGAGGCCAGGTTAAGAATATGGACGCATGAGAATATCGAGTCAATACAATATTAGCCTCTTTAAGACAGTTTCCTAAAGGTAAGAGGCACAAAGATTCCAGAAGTGACAATGTAGTTTGGCACCCTGCAAGTCCTTATGTGTGATTCCCCTGAATAGGGATGGATGGACCCTTGTAGATGGATGTCTGCACATGAGAGGCCCAGTAGATAACCGACATAGATTTGGTTTCCTCTACCAGCTGGGCTCACCAGGGAGACAGACCTACCGAACATAAAGTTTTTATGGCCAGAATTTAATAAACTTAAGTGAATGGGCTATGTCTCAGTGTAAGTTTATTTCCTAAAGTGACCAAAGGCTAGAATGACTGGTCTCCAAGTTATCAACTTAAAATAATCTCTTAAGAAGATCCAGAGCAATGTGTAATTAGCTTCAATAGCTTATACTGCAGCAGTTATACTGCATCAGTGTCTCAGAAATTCTCAAATTTAACAAACAACCATTAAACTAAAAAGAGGAGAAGTGTTTTCTATTGAAGACTGTTTCTACTTATTTCAAATTTTCCAACAAGCAAAAATGAAACTGTAAATAACTCCTCTCATTCTTATTCCCGTATAAAATGCTCTGTTGGTTAAATAACTCATTTAAATGAGTGACAGTCTCTCTTATTTGTGGCTTTTAAAGGGCAATAAATAACTGAACTTCATGAGAGCTTGTGATGATGACCAGGATCCCTTATGTGATCTAACCATGGAGTCTCCTGAGCCTCTAGGGAAGGAGGCCACAGGGCCAGAAGACAGCTCCCCCTCTCCTCTGTCCCCCAGATGCCATGGCTGGACCAGCCCTCAAATGGTCACAAGGTTTCTAGGATTTAAAAAGAAAAGTCTTCCACACAAAGAATTTGGGGCAAAGCTCTGGTCTTTCTCTAAGGCCCTGTTCTCCAATAATGAGCTGCCCACATAGCTTAACAATGAATTTAGTACTTTATATTCTTCATTTCATTTATCATGTCTCTTTAGTTTTAAGAAATCAACTCAGCAACAGTTTTTGTAAGGGGGGGGGAGGTAAATTAAATATCTATTAATTATAAAATTACATATTTAAAACATTTTTAAATGTTTAGTTATTTTTGAGAGAGAGAGAA
Source organism: Panthera leo (assembly GCF_018350215.1). Lineage (NCBI taxonomy): Eukaryota > Metazoa > Chordata > Mammalia > Carnivora > Felidae > Panthera > Panthera leo. Next base: position 64,042,042 of record NC_056686.1, on the reverse strand, counting down.
AGAGAGAGAGAGAAGGAGAGGGAGAGAATGAGCTGGGAGGGGCAGAGAGAGGGGGAGACAGGATCTGAAGCAGGATCCAGGCTCCGAGCTGTCAGCACAGAGTCTGACACAGGGCTCAAACCCACGAACCATGAGATCATGACCTAAGCTGAAGGTGGACGCTTAACCGACTGAGCCACGCAGGTGTCCCTAAAATTATATATTTTAAAATTAAGGAAAAAAAGAAACTTAATCATTAGACCAGTCCTATGAGGCCTAGCCACTATGCACTTTTTGCATGTGAGGTCCCTGCAGAGTTAGATAACTTGTCCAAGGCCACACAACCACTGAATGGATAGAGTCAGAATTCTTGCCTAGAGATCTGTATTTGGACTACACTGCACCACACCTATTGATACCCAGCTGTCCTTTGCTTTTCACCTAGATTTGGCCAGCTCATGGCCCTTTATCTCAGTGTCGTCAAGGACTACTCCCCCCAAAACCCTCCTGACTGCAGCCACAGGGAATATTGTGGAATTACTATCTAATTCCAGAACATTTTCATTACCTCAAAAAACCTCTACATGTGTATATTCATATGTACAAAACTGACATGGATAAGTGTTATTTCATTTAACAATATTTTGTCTTAATATGGGGGATGAATCTTGATATTGTCTTCTATTCCATTCCATTTCATTCCATCAATTCCATTACATTAAAAAAAAAAAAAAACAACTTACAGTGACTCACTACACTGATTTCATGTCCCATGATTTGAGCTGTAACTAAGAGTAAGGAAAACTTTGCCCTGGACTATGGTAGGTCTCCCTGTCCTGCAGGTCACAGCACTATTTTCTTTACCTTGCATGACACTCAGCATGTGAGCCACTACTTGGTAAATATTTGTCCTCCCGGGAAAGCTTTAGGTTCCTGGAGGGCACGGCCTAGATTTGTCTTGTTTCGTCTATACCCCCAGTGCCTGGTGCAGTGGAGGAGTAGGTAGGTACTCAGCACCTGTCCATGGAATGAATAAATGTTTGCCTCGAAAGGGAAAAATAAACCCATACTCTCCTTTTGGTTAGTGTTCACACAAGTGAAAGGAAATGCAATAAAACGTATGATCTTGCACTTATTACCAGTGTAAGCCAGCAGCTCTGTAGCCTGTTCCTCCAAAACAGGGACTTGGCCTTGAACTATCCACACAGTGTCTCAGTGCTTCATTCACTTTGCCTTACAAAGGCAGCCAGTCCCCAGGACCCTACAGAGGAGCTCTATCAATGGCATGAACAGCGGAGCCCCAACAAAAAGCCTCAGCAAAAGCTTGGCTTCCAGTGAATCAGCCAGCAACGACATGTCCTCACCCTCCCCTGCGGCCCTCCACTCTCCACCCTGCGCCTTCTACCTGTCCTTGCCAGTCTCCTGCTTGAAGAGCTCATCAAACTGCAGCATCTTGTGGCGCGTGGTCATAAAGGCCTTCAGCCGCGGCAGCACGCGGCTCAGGAGCTGCAGGTTGTTGTAGACCTGGCCCTTGCCATCGCGCCGCATGTAGCTGCTGGGGCCCCAGAAGATGAACACGGTGCCCTGGCTCACGTTGAGCAGGTCGTGGCGGTTGCGGAGGATCCTCTGGATGCTGGAGTGCGCGATGACCCTCAGGCTGGTGCGGTTGCCCACGTCGCGCCCGTAACCGCGCGTGGGGGCGTCGTTCATGCGGATGACGCACTCGGTCTGGTCGATCTGGGGGCCTTGGCGGCTGTGCAGCAGATGCCCCGAGCTGGTCACCAGGGCACAGTCCCTGCAGTGCATTTTCAGGGGCTGGAAGGCAAAGGGGGAAGGACACCATCAGCAGGCAGCCCTCACTTGGCACCACTAGGTCATTTCACCGCCTCAGAAGGTGGCCAGTCTTCCCTCTCCTCCCTCCCATGCCAGAATATACTTCTCCTGCTATTGCCTCATCCACTCTTACATTCTCTCCCAAATTGGTGACAAGGAGCATTTGACAAGATGGAAAGAGGGCTTGCATTGACCTGTCAAACACTGGGCTCTGGGCTTAGCTGGCACCAAATCACCAAATCCCCATAACCCAGCAAGGTTGCTGTCACAGCCATCTTACAGATGGGAATACTTGGGCTTGGAGATGTTAAAAAATTTGCTCAAGGATGCATAACTAGGATGTAATGAAGTCATGCTTTCAAACCCAGGTCTTTCTGAATCCAAAGTTACCCCAAATTGAAATAAAGACTACACTACATTTTGCTATGACATTAGCTCTTAGCTCACATTATTGAAAGCTAAGCGTTTATCAATATTCTTGGATGCTGTACAAATATACTTACCCTAAATAAACATCGCCTGAGAATCACATGGGGGAAACATGCAAATTGTAATCCCTCAGATACCATAATTTTGAAATGACAACTAGGATAGTTTCTCCCATTTTAAGGGGAGAGGGAGTGAAATTGAGTTAGTCCATCTTCAAAAGTGTAAAAAAAAAAAAAAGCCTCAAGTTCAGAGCCACAGACCTTGGGAGTCCTGGCTGTGTGGTGCCCAAGGACAACGCCAACGGCAATGCTCATTTCAACACCCTGAACCAACGATTTGCTTTCTGAACACCTATGTTCCCACAAATTAAACATTCCCCTGTTTATGTTTAATGAGAACTATCTCTTAGTTGCTGTTTGAACATAATGTAATTAGGACCTGAGGCCAAGGCCAGCAAGTGCACGAGAAAATTACAATCAAGAATGTTCTGAAGGAAAGTAGCATTGTTAGACTTGCCCCAGAGCCTCTGCCCTTCCTCCCAGTTAAGTTTGAACAGGACATACTGGCTCCCTGCATAATCTCAGCAAGTTGGATCCAGTTTAGGGCTTATATTTACTCGGGGGGGGGGGGGGGCAGGGTTCCTGAGCCATAGCTCTGCCTTCAAAACCAGATGAGGGCACGTGAGGACAACAGTCTTCCCTCACTGCATAGTGGCAGAGGGGGGGCGCCTGGGTGGCTCAGTCAGTTAAGCATAGTGGCAGAGGGCACCAGTTTTGGGGGCTTATAGGATGGATCCAGCCTCGTCTCCACTACCTATTAGCTGTGGGACCTTGGTAAGCTACTGACCTCTGTAAATCTCAGGTTTCTCATCTCCAAATGAGGAAAATTAATGCCCCATTCTACCTTGGGAGAATTGAATACACATAGTATTAGACTGGGCCATTTGATATTCCCAGTACCTGACCTATAAAAATAGCAATTGCAGGGAGCTGAACCCAATCCCTACCATAGGACCTGGTACAGTGATCATTCAGTAATGACAGCTGTTATTGGGATTATCCGTCAGAGTGGAGTGCATTGTAGATACTCACTAAATCAGTACTGATCACTTTGGGTTGATAATTGACATATAAGCTTCTGAAATGTAGATTCTCATCATTCATTTGACATCCAAGTATTGTTATTAGGTGACAGGCACTACGATGGGCAGTAAGAATGCAAATGGAAGGAAAAAGCAGAACCCCTAAAGTTTATACTTTAGTAAGGGACAGCAGGTCAGTAAAGGCTCACAATAAAGTATGACAGGATGAGAAGGGGGACTGTGTGAAAGTATTAGTAGAGGGGGCTATTTAGAGCACAGCAAGTCAGGGGACATGAAAGAAAGAGCACTTTTGCTAATGGTGATTAGATATCTCCATGTGCCAGGCACTGTTTTGAGCTTTTTTATATAGTTGCATTAATTCTTCAAATAACCCCATATGAAAGATATTATATTACCCCCCCCCCCCCATTTTACTAATGAGAATATTGAGGGATAGAAAAGGAAGGAACTTGCTCAAGATCATCCAGTTAGAAAGTGGCAGAGCTGGAATTCAAACCCAGGAAATCAGACTGTACAGCCCGTGGGATTAACCATCATGGTTAATGGCGTCGCAGTGCAGTAGAGTAAATAGAATGAATAGAACAAATGCCCTGAGATGTTTTCTTAATTCATCGTCTTCTTCCTTTCCTCTCTCAACCCCAGAAGCTCAGTGTTGCTGTTTCTTAATCAGTTATTGCTTTAAGAGCTTTGGGCTGGGTGGATGCAGTAAAATGACAAAAGTCTCGTATCCAATACCTTCATCCCTTGGAGCTCTATTAACAGTGGACTCATCCATCTAGAGCCTTAAATTAATGAGGGTGAAATGTACTTAAGCCCAAATCTCCCTTTGAGGAAGAGCCACATTATGTATAGAAAGTGGCCCCTATTCCCTTCAGGGAAACTCCTGGAACCTGGAACATGAGGCCCTTGTGAATCCCCTGAGGGGCTGAGGGGCAAGTTCATGGGCCAAAGGATGGCAGAAATACTTAATTTTCCCCTTTCTTATTTTTCTTGCATATCCCATACATACAGGATGAAGAGGGAAGGTTAAAGGATCTATTCAACCATAGAGTTTCTATCATGTGTCAGGCATTGAACTTGGTGATATAGATAAAAAGTCAGATGAAATCCTGTTTTTCCTTTCAAGGAAGCACACAATCTAAGGCGAGAGTGCCCCCAGATAAATAATTACAGGACTGTGGAGTAAGTGCTATAATAAAGTCAGGTACAAGGGGCCATGGGACCAAAGGCGAGAAAACATTTGAGCCTGTCCAGAAGAGCTAGAGAGGCAGGAAGACAGCCAGGAAAGGTCTGTGCAAAGCAAACTAACAGAAGAGGTAACTTTAAAGAGCCAGTGGTCAGTGGCGTCACAAGACATGATAGCACAAGTGAAACCAAAAGCGTTCTTTGGATTTGGCGGCCTCAGCCAAAAAAAGTCTCAGTGGAACAGAGGCGGCAGAGCCTCATTTTGGTCGGTCGGAAGTAGAGGCGGATGCTTGGCCGCAGGGGGGCTGATGGAGGGTTGCCCGAGGGGCAGGGCAGATCCGCAGGGCGGACTCTGACACTTGAGCTGACCAGCCCACCCGGTTTGTTAGGGGTTGTTTGGGTTTCAGCATTGAAGGTCCTGCACCCTAGGAAAGTTCTACTCGTAGGGAAGCCCCCTAAAAAAATTCCTACAAAATTGACAGGGGCATCTGCAAATATCACGTCACTGGGTGATGATTAGGGTCAGGAGACCCAGGATCTGAATTTTACAAGTCAGGTCCTTGACTTTCTCACCCGTGAGATAAAGAGATCAACCAGATACATGTGGCCACATGACATTCATTCGTTCATTCATTTGAAAGACATTTATGGAGCACTCAGTACACCCCTGAGGTGCTGTGTAAGTCAGTACATTTGTTTAATAAGGTCACTTTGTAGGATTTCATTCCATTGGACCCTATAGCCATGGGAACTTGCTTTTTGTCATCAGACTCACCTAGAATTACCATCTTGAAATTTCTAGTTTGATCATTGTGAGACATTGTGCTTCTTTTTACTGGGGAAAACATTCTGAAGAAAAGTCCCGCATCTCTTTCCCCCATAATGAACTATTCTGCTGTGATGCTCAAAGCACAGGGTGGCTGACGGGTGAAACCTGGGTCTCCTATGGAGACTGAGGTGCCTTCTCTGTGTCTCTTAGGTGTGCATGTGGCCAGTGGAAGACACTTTCAGGGAAGGCCATGGTTCCCGACTGTGCCATCCTGATCCTCTGTGCTTCCTGGGCACCATCAGAACACACTGGGTCCAACCAGTCCAGAAATCCCTCCCTCATGCTTCCTGTCCATCTGCCTTAGCTCTGAAGTATTGATTACCTCGGGCAACAACACTCACTCTTCGAGTTGTGCAGGCGCACCAAACAATGCAAAAAAGATTGAAGTCTGAATTATGCCTTAAGTGTCTTTTGGTAAGTGGTGCCAATAAAATGACAATAGCTGTTCTAAACATAATGTTACATTTCCCGCAGCTGAGAAGAGCATGTACCAAAGGCTGAATCACTTCCAAAGGAGGAAATGAAGTCTGTTTTTTGCATTTGGAAGGACTGATGATGTCTTGGGAGGCAGGATGACTAGAAATTATACAAACTCCATGACCCTGTTTCTCAGGATGCATTACAGTCCTCCGAGAGAGCCATGCTCCCCCACATCTCAGTACGATTATAATCCTTAGTGTCTTAATGATATGGGTGGAAATATGCATGCCTTGGTGAGTTAAGATTCCTGAGGCAGTGTTCACATATTCTTCCCTTAAGCACTCAGATGCTGGGCTGATGAATCACTAAGCAGAGGACGGGAAGGTGAACTTGGAGCTTTGCTAGTGGCCTGGGAGATAAAACTCCATGGAGTACGTGAGTGGAGGCGGCTTCTGGCGAACTCACTGGCTAGCAAGGCCTTCTCTCCGACTTCCTCCTCCTCACAGTATTTAGTCTCCCTGATTCTTGGGGACGTTTTCTTTAAAGCCCCATTTAGTGAGGTATACCATCCTATGGTAGGAAACATAGGCACCCTTATCAGGTTACTGCAATCTTGGTAATCTCTTTGCTTCCGGACACATAAGAGGCACTCAATATATACTGAATAAAAGGATGGATTGACAAATGAGTGAATGAGACCCAACTGCCTATCTTGTCTGTTCTCTGAGAAAGCCAACCTCCTGGGACATAAAAAGAAGGCATAAGGGACGCCTGGGTGGCTCAGTTGATTAAGCATCTGACTCTTGATTTCAGCTCAGGTCATGACCTCACAAGTCATAAGATCGAGCCCCCATGTTGGGCTCTGCATTGGGCATGGAGCCTGCTTGGGATTCTCTCTCTCCTCTCTCTGACCCTCCCTGGCCCTATACATACATACATACGTAGGTACATACATACATAAAAATTAAAAATAAAAAAATAAAAAGAAGACAGTGTGGTGCCCTAACCAAATATTTGCCTAAAGACCCCAGCCCTCTGTACTAATGCCATGGAGAGAAAAAGGGGGAGCATAATGTGGAAAGCTCTGTCTGGAGAGAAGGAAGCTATGGCCATTTGCCTCAGGACAGCCTCTTTGTCCAGGGAGCTATAATGGCCAGAGCTAAGGGCGCTGCCTGGAATTAATGGCTGGCTAGGAAAAAGGCCCAGGACACAGTGAGGGCCATTAAGCCCAGCCAGTTATTAATCCCCAGTAAGAGCTTGATGCCAAGGTCATTAGAGCTGTTGTGAAGTAAAAAATGCCCAGGAAAATCTACAGCGCATGGAGGCCACTGGTGCTCAGAGCTGCAACCTCGTTAGGGCCCGAGCATGTGGCGGGCCTGTCGGAGGCGGGAAGGCTGGCTCTCTGGAGGGAGTGTCCACAGTGCACACACCTGGAGTTTGCCGTTTTATTTTTGCCGTCACTCTTGCTCCTTGCTAGTGTGTAAGCATTTGTCATCGTCCCAGTACCTAGGACTGGTGTCTACAACTTAGTAGGGACTCAGGAATGTTTTAGAATATTTTAGAAGGTGTGAATGGGTCTCTCCTTTCACCCACTCCCCCGCAACCCCCCGCCAAACCAGAGACTAGAGGAGTGTGACAGCTTGCATCACAACTTCCTCCTTTGGGCTCAAGCGGCAGGAGCAATCCCTACTTGAGAAAGCACGCTCGGGGAATCAAGGTCTGATTTCTGTCACAGCCCAGAGAGCAAGAGCAGAAGGAATTCTCCCTGTGACCCAGCTGATGCCTCCTGAGCCTTTCTTAAGAGAATAGACCAGGCCAAGTCAAATTAAACTTGACACCTAAAATGCTCAGTGATGTCCTTGCAAACATTTGCAGCATGGCAATCTCAGGTTTCACTTTTTAAAATTCTGATTTATTTGGCAGAGGGAAAGGTACCTCAGAGCATAATGTCCATTAGCTCAGTAATGAGACCGGTCTTGCTCTGGGAGCTGCTTGTTGGTCTGGAGCAAACATAAGATATATTAAATGGCTTCAGGTGTTTCAAGAATCTCTGCACTTTTCAATCTGATGTTTTCCTGTAATTACTGGGCTTTTATTAGCTGTCAATCTCGGTTCAGCCTGACATGGGTATAAGCCACTCTGATTATTTAATGTGATTCCCTAGAAAAATGTTACTCTTTCAAGCTGCTCCTCTCTCTCAATGACAAGCCCACCCACCAGCTTTCACTGCCAACCTTCAACACCACCTTTCCTGTTTTTCGTCTACTGGCTGCCTTAGGATGGAAGAACTCCATGGGCAGGAGGCAGTACTGAGCAGTATTTAAAATATGGCCTTTGGGGCGCCTGGGTGGCTCAATCATTTGAGTGTCTGACTTTGGCTCAGGTCATGATCTCAGTTTGTGTGTTCAAGCCCCGCTTTGGGCTCTGTGCTGACAGCTCAGAGCCTGGAGCCTGCTTCAGATTCTGTGTCTCTCTCTCTCTCTGCCCCTCCCCTGCTCGTTCTCTCTCTCTCAAGAATAAACATTAAACAAATTAAAAAATAAAATAAAATAAAATATGGCTTTTGGAGTCACTAACTTGAATCTGCTTCTTCTACTTTTTAGATGGATAATTTTAGGTGAAGTGGCTTAGATTTTCTGAGTCCCTGTTTTCTCATCTGTAATATGAATATAGTAAAGCCAATCTCAAAGAGAGGGTTTGGCATCTCAGTTGATGGCACACCTTCCACCCAGTTGCTCAACACAAAATTGAAATCTCATTCCTTTTTAAAAATTTTTTTTATTTCTTTCCTTTTTATAAAAAGTTTATTTAGTTTGAGAGAGGGGGGAGGGAGGGGCAGAGGGAGAGAGAGAGAGAGGGAGAGAGAATCCCAAGCAGGCTCCATGCTGTCAGCACAAGGCCCAGTGTGGTGCTTGATCCCACAAACTGTGGGATCGTGACCTGAGCCGACATCGAGAGTCGGATGCTCAACTGGCTGAGCCACCCAGGCGCCCTGCAAAGCTCACTCTTGATACCCGTCTCTCCATCTGCTACAACTCTTCCAGCCCTCTTGGGTCTATCCTCCTACATGTATCCCAAACTTACCACTTCTTGCAGAATAGCATCACTGGCAGAAATCTCAGAGATCATCTAGGCTGATAATTTTCAGGGGGTGGTTCCCAGACCAGTAGGGACAACAAAGTCTAGACTCACTGAATCAGATGCTCTGAGGTGGGGCCCAGTAATCTGTGTTTTAACAAGTCCTCCAAGTGATTTCTTTTTTTTTTTTTTTTTAATTTTTTTTTAACGTTTATTTATTTTTGAGACAGAGAGAGACAGAGCATGAACGGGGGAGGGTCAGAGAGAGAGGGAGACACAGAATCTGAAACAGGCTCCAGGCTCTGAGCTGTCAGTACAGAGCCCGACGCGGGGCTTGAACTCACGGACCGCAAGATCCTGACCTGAGCCGAAGTCGGACACTTAACCGACTGAGCCACCCAGGCGCCCCCCTCCAAGTGATTTCTGATGCATCCTCAAGGTTGAGAACCCCTGGACCAGGCCTGCATCCTCATTTTACAGAGGAAGAAGCTGAAACTCAAGAGGTTATGTGATTTGTTCAATGTCACACCCTAAAAGCAGCACCTGGGATGAACTCCAGGTTTCCTCACTCCTGAAAATCTAAGAAAATCCACTTATGTCCATAGACTGTTCAAAGCCACTGGGGACTCACTGAAAAGGAACCATGGATTAGTAGTACACTGAAGCTGTAACCTACAAATGGAAGCAATTTTGTGGAGGAAGTTAAATAAGAAGGGCTACTCCTTATTTGACAGTCTACCCTCAGCACGACTGCCTGCCTCTGTACCACCTGCCTGCCTATTTGGAATAAGCAACCAGGAATGGCTACACAGCATGTAAACCTCCCACCACAGGGAAAGTACCGAATGCCTCTGTGCTCTTGCTCCAGAAGGTGGGCCACTGTGGTTTCTCTCCAGCCAGTGCAGCCCCTCAGAGGTGTGGCCAGACTCAGAGGTCTGTTGAACTGTGTCCATCCCAAGAGCCCCTGTACACACACACACACACACACACACACACACACAAACACACTTTGTTGAAGTCCCACCTGTGCACGTGACCTTATTTGAAAAAAGGTTTTTGCTGATATAATGAACATGTACGTCAAGATGTAGTCACACTGGATCAGAGCAGTCCCAGTGTCCTTAGAAGAAGAAAGTCTGAGACACAGAGACACCCAGGGACTACACCAGGTGATGAAGGCGGCAGAGAAGGCAGTGAGGCATCTACTGGCCAACGACGGTGAGGAAGCTGTAAGGTGCAAGGTAGGATTCTTCCTTAGAGCTTTTAGGGAGAACCCGGCTCTGCGGCAAACTTGATCTCAGATTTCTAGCTGCCATATATACCAAGAGAGAGTAAATTTCAGTTGTTTTAAGACAACCAGGTTGTGGGAATTTGTTCTGGCGGTTCTGGAAACAAATATACTGCTACCAGCACCGTCTTCACCCTCAGCCTCCCACCATCCTACCAGCACCCCCACCCACCAGGGCTTCTTCTGGGTCTGGTAGCTTTCACCCTTACAGCACATGCTCCATGCAGCTGTAAGAGTGAGGATTTTAACGCACAGAGCACCCTCCTTCCCTACTTGAAGAGTAGAATCCAAATTCTTTGCCTGGTTAGAATCTTGCTCACCTCATGGCCCTCAGCTCAATTCACTTGCCATTCTCACCCCATTGACTCCTGATCTCCTTTCTGCCACCGGGAGACATCAGGCATTCATTTCTTCTCTGTGTCTGGCCTTTGCTTCTCCAATTATTCACATGCTCCGCTCCTTTTCATCTCTCAGGTCTCAGCTTAAAAGTCATCTCCTCCAGGAGGTCCTCTCTGACTGCTTTAACTGGAAGTGGCCTCCCCCCACTTAGCACATAGCAAAGATATTAACCACTTATGACCCTGACAAAATCTTCAGCTGGATATGAATATATACATCATCTAACTTAAAATCCGGAAAACAGCCTTGAAAGGAAGGTTCTACCACTGTCCTCGTTTTGATCAGATGAGGAAGTTGAGCTACAAGTTTATCACGATCCCGTTATTCACGATCCTGTTTATTTCCTCTGGCACCTACCACAGTCTCTAATGATTTACATTTTTAATTTCTTTATTGTCTGTCCCTGCCACTAAAACACGAGTGCCACGAGAGCACAGATCATGATGTATGCATGGCACACAGCAGGCACTCAATAGATTGTTAGAGAAATATTTCACTTCCTTACTTTCTCTGCAAGCAGTAGATGATTCTTCTCTGTCCAAAAAAGGTGTGGATGAGTTGTCAGAGAGACAAGCCCATTCCCAGAGCCTGTCTCTTCCCTGGTATGCTAGTACAAGGATTGATGTTACACACTGGCTCACCTCACAGACTTTCAGATAACTCCCTGATGTGATTTCCTTCAAAGGTCACTCATATGCAATTACTTCCTCTAGGAGGAGATTGGATATAAACGCCCCCTGTACTCATTAAAACAAACAAAAAGCTGCATTTTTATTAGAGGAAGGTGATATTTAATGCTGCCAGACAAACCAGATTCCACAAAACTGGCTTCTTTGGCTTCTGCTACATTTACAAAGGCCTTAACATAAACACAGTGTAGTCCAAATCTGGGAAGATAACTGATGGGGGATGGTCACAAGAGAATTATGAGAATTTGGGACTTCCACATATAGCTGAATTAAATGGAGGGGGAACAAGCCATGGTTTTTGGTGGACCAAATGAGTAACAAAATCTAACTGGACAGAACATTAAATATGTAGAGTTAAAGTAGAAAGATCACACTGGCTTGGGAGTCAGACTTGGGTTCAAATCTCAGTTAAGTCATTAAAAAAATTTTTTTTAATGTTTTTTATTTATTTTTGAGACAGAGAGAGACAGAGCATGAGCAGGGGAGGGGCAGAGAGAGAGGGAGACACAGAATCTGAAACAGGCTCCAGGCTCTGAGCTGTCAGCACAGAGCCCGACACAGGGCTCGAACACACAGACTGTTGAGATCATGACCTGAACTGAAGTCAGACACTCAACCAACTGAGCCACCCAGGCGCCCCTCAGTTAAGTCGCTTATTGTAGGTGCTTCCCTACTCTCAGCCTCAATTTTCTCATCTGTAAAATGGTATGGTAATCACTCAGTAAGACATAAAGAGTACTACTATCATGGCTTCATTGTTATAGATACATAAAGGACTCTCCTGAATGACCCGTTACCTGACTCTCCTTATGTCCAGTCACTCATGGAGCCAGCAGACTCAACCTGTTGTATCCCTGGTGAAATTGATCTTTTCTACCCACCTGTACCTTCCTTCCCCTTGACCCCACCCCTGGCTCAACCCGCTATCTTCACTGGATCACTGCCAGTCCTCCCACATACACTTCAAATGTCCACAGGTGCCAGAGTGGTCTCTCTAAAATGCACATAATTAGGACCTAAATGTTAGGGGTCCCTAAATCCTAAAATTCCTTAGTATCCTCCTATTGCTTTGAGGGCGAGGTCCTTCCAGTGGCTCACCGGACCCTCGTACCTCGCCAAGTCCTGTATCCTGACCCTCTTGCAACTCTCCACACAACAGTTGCACTGACTTTGACTTTGTGGTCCAAGTGGCACTATTCATGAGGCTTTGCCTTGGGGCCTTTGCACATGCTTTCTCTGGAACCTAAGCTTCCTCTGTTGTAAACTGGGACAATAACATCTACTTGCAGTGTTATTTTGTGACTTAACTGAAATAATAATCACATTCAAAGTCTCCCTCCCCTGCCTCTTCTCTCCTGACTTTTGTAATTCCTTCAGCACTCATTCAAAGCGTCATAATCTCAGAGAACCTTCCTTAAACTCCAAGACTAGCTTAGCACTCTGATTCTCCCTTTATAATTCTCACCATGTCTATAACCACTGACTCAGTGTCTCTCTTCCCCACAAAATGGCAAGGTTCTTAAGAACTGGGTTCATGTTGGGGCACCTGAGTGGCTCAGTAGGCTGAGCATCTGACTCTTGATTTCGGCTCAGGTCATTATCTCACAATTATTGGGATCGAGCCTGGCATCTGGCTCTGCTCTGACAGGTACAGAGACTGCTTGGGATTCTCTCTCTTCTCTCTCTGCCCCCTCCCACTGTTCTCGCTTTCACTCTCTCTCTCTCAAAATATACCTAAAAAAAACTGGGTTCATGTGTTTGTTGGGTTTAGGTCACCCTAACATCCCCAGGACCTAATATATAGTAGGTGATCACTAAATATTTGCTGCACAGGTAGCTAAATTAGTTCATGCAGGTGAGGGGAGCATTCTAGAACCACAGCCTCACCCAGGCTTTCTCTTTGATTTTCACTTCCATTTGGTGTGCCCAGGTGTAGACCAAGAGAGAAAATCATCCAAAATCGAATATTTAATTTGGTGCATATACTTAACCTTCTCACAGAAGACGGAGTAGTACAAACTGAACTGATCACACTGTAGCCTTACATTTTATTCACTTTATTATCTAAGCATAAGGGAGTTTTCAAAATGAACCATTACTTGAGGCTCTGGACACTGACTACTGCCAAGTAGCAAATAACCAGATTGTGTCAGTGTTGACACTTTGGTCCTGGAGCTGATGGTTTGTTTATTGAACTGCCTACTTTAGGGGCTCTGAGAGTGGAAGAATGGTCATCAGCAGCCTGAATAACAACTCAGCACCCCAGCTGGAAACACACGAGTAAACAAAATCATAATTTTTAACTTTGCCAAGCTCAGTAAACGCCATCATGATGCGCTACCAGTAAGGCAGTCATTAGTTAAATAAATAAAGCACAAAGCTAAGAACAGGATTATTGATGCTGGCACAGTATACTCATTTGCTGACCATTGATAGACATTAGCTGTGATGTACACACTAGGGAGGTACTTTGCCACCTGCTTTCATTTGCTAAACATCATGCATCCTCTGGGCCACAGAATTACTTACTTTGTATTAGTGAAAAATCACCTTTTCTTCTTTTCCCTTTTCATTTGCTCAATACATAGTTATTAAGTACCTACTCTCTGTGTAATGGAACCTCTTGGGCAAGCTGCCCAGTACACAACTGCCTTTACTCCTCTGGCAATACCTCGACCTGGTGAGGTTGTAAAATACAGGGGAGATGTTCCTGGCAAGAGGCATCCTAGCTTTTTCAAGAAGCCTGCGAATGGATGAAGGCAGAAAGGACTGATCATTGAAGAGAGTTTTAGTTCTTTTTTTTGAAAGAGGGAGGGGCTTTTTTTGGTAAAAACAAAACAAAAACCAGTGAAGATTTTTATCCAGCCTTCTTCTTTTCTTAATACTCCTCTTTGGCTTCCTCCATATATATATTAGATCTCTCTAGATTACACTCAAGCACATTAGCAGATCCCTAACTTCTTGGAGACTTTCAGGATCCTGACTCATGGCTTCAGCCAATTTCTCAGTGGAGATGTCTCCTCTATTCTACCTCTTCCTCCATTCATACCCTTATTCCAACTTGCTGGAATCCTGTGGATTGTTTTTATTCCTATTGATAGTGCTAATAAAAGCTGGGTCCCATAAGTGCCAAAAGAACAGCAGTAATGGCTACCAACCGTTACCAAGAAACTTTTTATATTATTATACTTATTATGATCTCAGTTAAATTCTAAAGTAAATCAGCAAGGTACGTATTACCTACCACCTCGGTTTATATTTGAGGAAATAGAAGTTCCAGGTTAAAGTGCTCAAGGTCCTAGAGTTTCTAAGGCACAGCCTGTTTGGCAGCTGGGTCAATCTCACTCCCAGATGTGGGCATGCTCCGTCCACCATAACAGACAAAACAGACTCGAGTGGAAGAGTTGCAAAGAAAAGAAGATTGAAGGGTCTCAAGAGAAGAAGAAAGAAAATCTACAGTGGTAGCAACTAGTAGATAATAAGAATGGCAAGAGAATGAAGAAAGCATTGGAAAACATAGACATTAGAGGCACTGAGATGACACAGTGACTATAACAATTCTTAAGGGGACAGAAAGATTAAAGAGAAAATTCAACAGAACAGCTAGAATTCTGGAGGCATTCAGTGCAGAAACAAATATTTCCACACCACTCAAAAGCCATCCGTATACAACACACTGCATTATAATAAGTGACATTCATAATGGGGATCCTAAATCATCAAGAAAAGCTTAAATTAAGTTAAGCTTTGTTCACTTAGGTAGGAATGTATAAAATCAATTTTGGAACCTTCAGGAATAATTTAGACAAATACAATTTGGTGCTAAAAGGGACTATGCTTATGTTATTTTATTTTAAGCCTCATTTGTTCATAAAACTCATTCCTCAACCATGCTTCAAAATGAGGTGCTAGACTGCTCTGAGAAGTTATTGCTGAAGGGTAAATAAGCTTTTCTTTCCTCATTCAGGTGTGATAGACTTTCCACCAAAATTCATGCTTCCCTCCCCCAGTGTAGTCATAGATGGAAGTGGTTGCTTAGTCAGGAACCACATTCCTTGTCCCCATGCCTCCAGGGGTGTCGTGTGCATCCCAATGAAATCGGAGCAGAAGTCATTGGAGAACTTAAGAAGCAGGTGCCTTCTCCACTCTCTGTCCCCTTGTGATGTCTTGATATACGTGGCACAGTGAACCCGGAAGCCACCTGTCAAAGACAGTAAAGCCAAGGAATGAAAGAAGACCCAGTCCTTGAATCATTGCTTAAATCAGAGATATTAGGAACTCCCACTTTTTTGACTATGTGAGCAAGGATAAAGAAACCGTCATTTCAGAGCTACTATATATTTTATAAAGCAGGCAGTATAACTGTAATTATTCTCTCATGCAGATAGGAAGCTTTTTTTTTTTTGTCTACTTATTTTACTTAGTGGCTAGAGTAGAGGAAGCACATTTTCTTTTTAAAGTATAGCTTTGATCATATCACTCCAGCTAAAAGATCTTCCATAACTCCCTATTACCTGTAGAGGGAAGTCCAAATTTCATATATATATATATATATATATATATATATATATATGAGAGAGTGTGTGTGTGTGAGCAGGAGGGAGAGTGGGCAGAGGGAGAGAGACAGAGAGAGAGAGAGAGAGAGAGAGAGAGAGAGAGAGAGAATCTTAAGCAGACTCTACAACCCTGGAATCATGACCTGAGCTGAAATCAAGAGTCAGATGCTCAACTGACAAAGCTACCCAGGCACCCTGAGAAGTCTGCATTTCTAAAAGTGATCCTTTTAATCTTATTTTTTACTGGTCATTTCAAGAACTCTAAACTCCCCAAATGGGACCACCACTCAATTCAAATGTCACATCCTTGTCTTTGCCCATAGAGTAGCCTCCTTCTGGAATGACTCCAGTCACTGTAGCTTACCATTGTTTAGGGCCCTATGTCAAGACCAACTGATCAACAAATTATCCTTCATTCCAACTGCTTGAGTTCAAATCCCATCACTTACCAATTGCTGACTTTGGCAAATTTCTCAACTTCCCTTTGCCTTAATTTCTTCATCTATAAAATAATGGTAATTATATAAACTATTGCATAAGGCTGTGAGGTTTCAATGAGTTAATTCACAGAGGGCCCTTGGCCTGCTCTTTGCCATCAATATAACCCACTTCATAATGCAAATTACTTCTTCATCAATCTTGACCAGTCATGTGTCACCTCCTAGGGAGGCAGAGGAACTTTCCATTGTTGTGTCCCATACTGTCCCGCAAAGTGGCTTAATTAAATGTAGAAGATGTGTAATAAATGTTGGTTGAATGAATGAATATATGAGTTTCTAAAGTTGTAAGAATTGGATTTCATTTTTCCATTTACTCATGATTGTTTTGAGGGGGCAGAAGGAGAGCAAATGAGAAGATTTTTAAAAAGTTTTAATGTTCTTATTCATTTTTTGAGAGACAGAGAGAGACTGTGAGTGGGAGAGGGGCAGAGAGAGAGGGAGACACAGAATCCGAAGCAGGCTCCAGGCTCTGAGCTGTCAGCACAGAGCCCAACACAGGGCTCAAACTCACAAACTGCAAGATCATGACCTGAGCTGAAGTTGGACACTTAACTGACTGAGCCATCCAGATGCCCCGGAAATGAGAGGATCTTAAGCAGGTTCCATGCTCAGCATGGAGCCTGATATGGGGCTCAATCTCACAAACCATGAGATCATGACCTGTGTCAAAATCAAGAGTCGGATGCTTAACTGACTGAGCCACTGAATTGCCCCCATTTACTCATTATTTGCTCAGAGGACTATGATGTTTTCCTACAGCTTGAATTCTACTCAGAATGACAAGGCTTTTTTTTTATTTTTAATACAGATCTTCCTTGACTTATGAAGGAGTTACCTACAGATAAACCCTTTTAAACCCAAGGTGAAAATATCATAAGCCAAAAATGTATTTAATGCACCTAACCAATTGAACACCATAGCATGGCCTAGCCTACCTTAAACGTGCTCAGAGCACTTAGGTTAGCCTGCAGTTGGGCAATATCATCTCACACAAAGTCTGTTTTATAATGCAGTGTTGAATATCTCATGTTATTCATTGGATGTTGTACTGAAAGTGAAAAACAATGGTTGCCTGGGCACAGAATGGTTGTAAGTGTATCCCATTGTTATGTGAATGACTAGGAGCTGCCACTACCTAGCATCACCTGAGAGCATCATACCACATATGGCTGGCCCAGGAAAAGATTACAATTCAAAGTTGGAAGTAGAGTTTCAACTGAACGTGTATTGCCCTCACACCAGTATAAAGTCGAAAAATTTTAAGCCCAACCTTTGTAAGTTGGGGACCATCTGTATCCTGAGTTCTGAAGAGGCTCTGATCATTTTCCTGACCTTCAATGAAAGTGAACACCCCTTGAGCAGGAGGATCTGTTTTACTAGGGAGTTTTGTTTTGGCTTTGAAGGCATGAGACACAGTGAGACTCTCTGGCCAGGTTGAGCAGAGGCAGACACTTTCACCTTTTGTGCTTATTCCTGGACATGCCTGAGGTAAGGTGTCTGAGATACTCAGGATTTGTCTTGAAAGGCCATGGGAGGGTTAAGTAATTTGAGGCTGGAAAGACTAAATATCCTTCAGAGCTGACAGTGCAGAGGGCCAGAGCTGGGGTCACTGAAGAAGGGCACTGGTAAATACAGAGCCAAACAGACCATATTCCCCACTGCTCTGTTTCGGCTCATTTTCAGTTGCACTCAGGGCTGATGTGGTGTTTATTTCAAAAATAAGACTTAGGAGGGATGACAGGACTGTAAATCAGTCTTCAAACGAGGAGGAGAGGTCTGTTTAGAACATTATTGGTGTTTAAAAATATTAAAACAGTGAAACTCCTCTCCCATTCCATATATGACACCTAGTATTAAATTAGCCCACTTCTTCATGGACTTTTCCCACTGGTTGGCACATGGGAGCCTTACCCTCAGTCCATCTAAAGCTGAACTCGTCTTCCATCTCTCCAAATCTGTCACTCTGCCTCTCCAGTGGTGAAGGTCCCAGCCCCACCCCCTGACAAAGCCACAGACCTGGGAGTGATACTAACTTTCCCTCGCCTTCTCCACTTCAACCACCATTACTAATTGAATCTTGTCATTCTTCACTTCAAGTTCTCCCAACTCTGGCAATTCTCTCCATTCCCACTGGGAACACCCCCATTCAGCCCTCCACCATCTCTCACCTGAATTCCTGCAACCCTATTACAACCATGGTTTATTTGCCAGGGCCCCTTGTGAGGCTACAAACACCCTGGGGGTATTGTCTCATCCACAGAGCTTACTCCAGTATCCCACACACAGATCTCAATAAATGGTCACTCATGTCAAGCTTATGCTTCCAGCCTTTGGAAGAAGCCAATGGGAAACCAAAGTAGACCTTCACCCCTGTCCCAATGCAGGTCCTGGGTCATAAGCACCATATTGAAGTATAAAGGAACCCGAACACATTGCAACCCATCTTCAGTATAAAAGACAATACTTATTTTTGTTCTAAATGATTAGAGGTCAGGCAATGTATCTTTCAGGGTTAGTTACATTATAGAATCATGGAAAGACGTATAACCATGGTGCAGCGGGAGCTGGCCCCTTCTTCCTCTCCTTGATGTCACTAACATTTATTACTTTCTGTTTTGGGGTGAAGGTGAGGGAACTCTTTCTAAGCACCTCTCCCTCTGCTATTCCTTCCACCACCTGGGGGAACATTCACACCGGAGCAAATGATTACCCAAACCCAGAGGCCTGGGACCTCTGCCTGTCTTGCTCTTGATCAGTTTAGGCGAAGCCTTTGGGGTAAGAGCCAGACTCCAAGAGTGGGCTCTGCAGCCTTGCACTTGTACCAAACACACTCTCATTCATTCATTTGTTGGTTCAAAATCTATTTCTTTATAGTTTACTATGTGCCAGTGCCATTCCACATGCGAAGGATACAAGAGCGAGCTAACTAGACAGTATCTCTGCCATCACGGAGGCTGTGGACAGATAGGAAACTGATAAGGAAAACATACACAGTGGTGGACACCTGCCTTCTATCTCTTCTCTGCTGACTTTGAAGAGCCCTGGACATTATGCTTCTCCTTGGCTCACGGAGCCAAGGCTATGTTTGCCCCACCCTGGAGAGTCACTAATGTTGCCCTCCCAACCCCTCCCAATGACACCTCTGCAAGTCAGTGCCAAGGCTGGAATGAGGCCTCTGAGATGAATCAGTCCCAGCTCTACACAAAGGCAGCCCAGCCAGGATGCATGCGTGTGCCTTTTAGAAAGCAATTTTATATGCAATCTGCCATGCTGTGCCCTTATACGGAGACAGCAGGATTGGTGAAAGGAGGAGGAAATTAACACGAGGAGCGGATCCAAAGTGCTCACAGGGTCTGAGCTTGAAAGTCCCTTCCTCTGGCTAAGAGGCCAGGAGCGGCTCCTTAATCACATTTCCCAGGGCGCTTTTTCCTGAAAAAAACGGCAGCAAACAAGTCAAAGGTGGCATGACATTTACATGAAAGAAAGAGCCTCTCCAGGTGGTGAAGGAACTTGCCCAAGATCACACAGTGAGTCAGTGTCAACGCAGGGACATGAGAATTCCCATTAAAACTTCCAGCTCAGTTTCCTTCCCATTATGCAAT
This sequence comes from Panthera leo, assembly GCF_018350215.1. NCBI lineage: Eukaryota > Metazoa > Chordata > Mammalia > Carnivora > Felidae > Panthera > Panthera leo. The sequence continues at coordinate 64,022,153 of NC_056686.1, read as the reverse complement.
GCCCTCTCTTAACAGAAACTCTTGGGGGATAATAGTCTTCCCTGAAAATAGTTTGGACAAGTGCCCTCCTCCTTCTGGAAATGAGCTCCATGATAGAAGACTGAGCCTCTCTCCCTGTATTTACATGTTTACTATTTACCATCCCCTGAGGGCAGTTAGGCCTCTGGGCCAGTGGTCTTGGCAGCAGGGACTCTGTAGTCTGAGAGGAGACACTACCTGCCTGGAGACAGGGAGAAGCATGAGGGAGGGGCATGTGATCTTGATGGAGTGTGTGGAGCTGTGCCCTTGCTGACCTTTGTCTTCCTTTTGGCTTTTGCTACCATTTCCCTCCATTCTCCACCTTACCGCATATCCAGCACACTGAAGCTATCTGCCTCCTGGCCACCCAAGGATGTCCCTGTGGCTACAAAAGCACCCCATGTCCAGACCTTCTTAACCACATTTCCTGGTCAAAATCCATCTCATCAAAACATGACCCATGTTTTCCAAGACTATTTCAGGTACCCAGAGAAAACTGATTCTCACAAAGTAAATTATGTCCAGGTGTAAGAAAGGTTCAGTTGTAATCTCTTTAATCCCTTAAGGCAAAAGAGTGAGTGTGGTGAACTCTCAGGTATTTTAGCATCCTTGGAGTGGGATGTGTGTGTCTGTGTGTGCATGCATGCGTGCACGTGTGTGTGTGTGTGAGAGAGAGAGAGAGAGATATTTCAGAATCTATGGGGCTTTCTCAGTAATTCGCAATGCCTACTGACGTTTATGCCACGAAGAGCCAGGGGCCAGAGGTAGGATACAGATGCAGAAAAGGCAGAGGGGCCTGGTAGATAACCTGACCAGTGTTTCGGTGACATAGAAAGGCATGTCACAGCAGATGGTGTCTGAGGATAGGAAGCTTCTCTGAATCCCTGCAATGGGCAGCTGGGGATCTGGCGTTGTGCACATTGTGATGGTCTTTGCTCCATGACAGCAGGCTTGGAGGCTGCTGAACAGCGTCCACGTGGTACCTCCTCCTGCCTGCAAGGATCCGGGGCTTTCTGGACAAAGACTTTATTCTGGCCAGGTCTCCACTGCTCCTCTCCTCTTTACAGAGTTTTTGGGTCTCATATGTCAAAGTCTTTTCTGAAATCATCAAAGTCAGACTCTGCCATTGAGGTTTTCTTTGGCCTTTCAGAAGGAGATGCTCTCCTCATCCACACCTGTCATTGCAGGCCTTGAGGCCAGGTGAGGACAGGGGATTCTCAGCTCACCCCTGGGAGGATGCTACTTCCTGACCTTGACCTTCCATGCATCCCAGAATGCTCCATACCAGAAGTGAGGCTCTGACAGCTTCAGGGCATCTTCATTCAGCAAGTATTTCCTGAGCATCAGCTCTTTGCACATTAGGAACACATTAGGTACTGGGAAGTCAATGGAAAGTAAAATAGCCATCATTTCTGCCTTCATAAAACATATGGTTTAGTGGAGCAGACAAGTGTCAGATTGCATAAGTACATAATTACAAACTGTAATTAATGCTATGAAAGAAAAGCACAGGGTGCTATGAGAATATTTGTGGGGAAACAGATCCAGGCCAGTGTTGGGGTGTCGGCATCGTGATGTGGTCCTGGCTTCTGGGAAGCTTTCAAACTCGCAAGGCCACCTGAACCAAACAGTCATTTGCTCTACGGCCTTGGTTCAGGCTGCAGCTGGATGCCTGGGCTCTCTCAGACATGCAATCCTGATGGTGACCCCTTTGCTCACATGGGCTGTGGTTGGTTAGTATTAGCACATGACACTTGCCTACGAGACCCAAATTACTTGCAGTAAAAAAAACCCAAAAAAGTTCCACTTGCTTTGTAGCTCATGCTTTTCGAGTTGTCTCTGCAATGTCCCGATTCTGCCATCCCCCTGTGCGTGGCCTCTCGCTTCTTTGCCTGTGCTGTGTAAACACAGCATAATAAAGTGCAGTGGGTACAGAAAAAATGCCAACCCTAAATTCTAAACTTGAAGGCTCCCGCCTCCTTCACTGCCATGATTTCTGAGCCTGCCCCAGATTTCAGGTCTGCTTTTATGGAGTAGCCTTCCAGACGGGTGTCATCCCACAGTTCAGAACGACTCTGGGCTCCATTACTGAAGGCTCCTACGTCAGCACAGACCTCTGGTTACTTTTCATGCCTCTCAACGGGAGCCTGTGCTGGAAGGGCCTGAACAGCACGTGCCAGCACCTAGGCTCTGCCTGACTCTGTGGCCCTTCTCAAAGATTCTCTCCTTGATCAAATGCTAGCCAGTCTCCTCTAAGCCTTTTCCTCGATGAGGCCTGTCAACCTTGGCTTATAAAGATGAATACTAACAGTTTCTTACCGCTCAAGACTGCAACCCTAGGATGACCCTAGTTCCCCCTTAAAATGCCTGCCTGAGAAAACCCAAGGCCACCAAAAGAATTTACTGTTTTCTCCAGCCAACATCTGAAAACTGTCTCCCAGTCGCTGTGGGAGGTAGGAGTCTAACTTCTTTCAGCCCCACTTAACAAACCCAAGTGGATTTCACATGGCCCACCTCCCCTTTCCTGATTTTTGTGGTTTTTCACTCCCTGACTCTACTGAGCCCCACACGCTCCTTTCCTGGTGCCCTCACTCTCCCTTTAAAATGCCCTGTCAAGGTGTCTGGAAGGCTCAGTCGGTTAAGTATCAGACTCTTGATTTCAGCTTAGGTCATGATCTCATGGGTCATGGGTTTGAGCTCTGTGTCAGGCTCTGAGCTGACAGCACAGAGCTTCCTTGGGATTCTCTCTCTCTCTCTCTAAATAAATAAATAAATAAATAAACTTAAAAATGTTTTTTTAAAATAAAATAAAATGTCCTATCATCTCTGTACAAGTTGAAGTTGAGTTCAGCTCATATTGGACACTTTCTCCGTGGTTTCCCTATTTAATCAGCAACCTTATGTTTTCAACCATTGTCCAGCTTTGTTTATCTTTCATATCCTGAAAGTAAGGAGTACCACAGCTTTAACTCTAAATCAGGAGACCAGGCCACTGTCACCTTGCATGGAGCTGTACCTACAAATGCAAAAGGCACTTTTCTTTTTTTTTAATGTTTTTAAATTTTTATTTATTTTTGAGAGAGAGAGACACACAGAGCATGAGCCAGGGAGAGGCAGAGAAAGAAGGAGACACAGAATCTGAAGCAGGTTCTAGGCTTTGAACTGTCAGCACAGAGCCTGATGTGGGGCCCGAACCCATGAACCATGAGATCTTGACCTGAGCTGAAGTCGGACACTTAACCAACTGAGCCACCCTGGCGACCGGCACTTTTCTGTTGTATGTAGGAAAAACTCCTCAAGTGTTTGTTTGCTAGGGCTGCCATAACAAGACACCGTAGACTGGGGGACTTAAATGGCGATAATTTATTTTCTCATTTTGGAGGCCAGAAGTCCAAGATCAAAGTGTCTGCAAGTTTGGTGTCTTCTGAGGCCTCTCTCCCTGGCTTGCAGATGGCCCCCTCCTTACTGTGTCCTCACATGGTTGTCTCTTGTTCTGTGTTGTCAGTGCCCTAATCTCCTCTTATTCTAAGAACATCGGTCAGATTGATTTAGGGCCCACCCTGAAGACCTCATTTTAACTTAATTACCTCTTTAAAGGCCCTATCTCCAACTAGTTGCTCTGAGGTCTTGGGGGTTAAGACTTCAACATGCAGATTTGGGGCAGGGAGGAATACAGGTCAGCCCATAACACTCAATTTGCCCAGAAATATTTATTCAGAAAGAGCACAGATCTTTCTGTAGAGGAAGTAAGGAATAAAACCAGAAGGGTTGTGAGATGTCCTCTCTTCTCAAGGGGTCGATCCAGAGGGGTGGTATTATCAGATGTGAGAACGAGATTGGCAGTGAAACCCAACTACTCAGAAGAACAAAGTTTTTGTACCTTTATTTTCTCCTTGGGTAGAGCAGTCTGAATTTTTAAATTAAAATAAAAAACAAACCCAATTTTCATAACCAGTAGTTTTACTGGTCCATAGTGTGACCATACCGAAGTTTAAGAGACAGAAACATCCCTCCGTGAGTTTCATGAAAACTAATCAATGAACCGTGAATCAAGCTTGGGTTGCTTAAAAGTTCTGAGTCCAGAGACTTCTGGGTGGCTCAGTTGGTTAAGTGTCTGACTCTTGGGTGCTGATGCATAGGGGCACTTGTACCCCAGTGTTTATAGCAGCACTTTCAACAACAGCTAAATTATGGAAAGAGCCTAAATGTCCATCAACGGATGAATGGATAAAGAAATTGTGGTTTATATACGCAATGGAGTACTACGTGGCACTGAGAAAGAATGAAATATTGCCTTTTGTAGCAACGTGGATGGAACTGGAGAGTGTTATGCTAAGTGAAATAAGTCGTACAGAGAAAGATAGATACCATATGTTTTCGCTGTTATGTGGATCCTGAGAAACTTAACAGAAGACCATGGGGGAGGGGAAGGGAAAAATAAAAAAAGGTTAGAGAGAGAGGGAGCCAAAACATAAGAGACACTTAAAAACTGCAAATAAACTGAGGGTTGATGGGGGGGTGGCAGGGAGGGGAGGGTGGGTGATGGGTACTGAGGAGGGCATCTGTTGGGATGAGCACTGGGTGTTGTATGGAAACCAATTTGACAATAAATTTCATATTTAAAAAAATTTTTTTAAAAAGTGTCTGACTCTTGGTGTCAGCTCAGGTCATGATCTCCTGGTTTCGTGAATCTGAGCCCTGCCTGCATCTATCTCTGCACTGGCAACTTGGAACCTGCCTGGGATTCTCTCTCTCCCTCTCTCTCTGCCCCTCCACCACTCGTGCTGTCTTTGTCACTTACAAAATAAATAAATAAACTTAAAAAAAAAAGCTCTGAGTCCAGTATGTACCTCTATTTTTTGGATACAGGTATTCACTTGAAGAACACTCAGAATCTAATACTGTTGCAGGCAAATACTGCGTTACACAGGCTTCCTTGGCCTGCATACTTTATGGTTACAAAGTTCACAGGAGGAATCAACACTTTATACAAAACAGTTTCTTGGGTCTGCAAAAATAAAGTTAAACCCAAGCATGTGTCAATGGGAGAGGGTAACACACTATGTCTGTAAATCGCTCAGGATTTCCCAGGAAAGGTGCAGTTACATTGTGTAACAAACCTGCTTCTGTGAGGTGTAATTTTCTGTTTTTATGGAATTGATGGCAAGAGAAAGCTTTTATTAGAATAATTAAAATACCACTCTCCTCAGAAGACATGATGCATGCTGGCTAGGAACCTGCCATGTCCCAAATAGCACTAGATGTGCATTCTGAAGAAATTTTGTTTTACAAAAGACAAAGAGTGGCATAGCGCAGACTGCTGAATGGCATGACAGCGTCTGTGTATGAAAGGCATTTCTGTTCTTATTAGGAGGTCTGATTACACAGTTCTTAAATTTCCCCTTAAGCCTCCTGAGACTAGTGTGAGGTGCAACCTTGTAAATTGTCAGCACATATAAAGCTGAGATTTAGAGAGTGGTTTCCACTGTGCATCCTATAAAATGTGTCCCACGAGGAAGATTAGTATCAATCACAGGCTTATTGGAGAGGGAGATGGGATCCAATGATAACCTGGCACTATCAAGTAGAGTAATGGTCTAAGAAGAAAAAGCAATCAGAGAGGAGAAAGGAATATCCAGAAAGAAAGACAGAAGTAGAAAATCAGAGTGCAATGTATCATATTGATGAAAAGGAGCTGTTATCCAGGACAAAGGCTCGCATGAGCAATGCAGGCTCTCAGACAATGGATATCGCCGACTGCTTAGCTTAGAGAGGGTGCGAGGAGACTTACACATCACATCCAGCAGCCTGACTCTGGGCATGGCAGCACCGAAATGTAATAAAGTCATTACCACGCAGGGGTCTTACCTCTACCACTTAGAATCATTTGCTTATTTCTGGGGCTTCTGAGAGAGGAACTGGCACTCTGGTTTCACAGAGAGCTTTGTCTTTGGAAACGATCAAAGCATCATCCTCCAGCCCCAGCCAGTTTGGTTGTTGGACTGTGGTTGGCTTATTTGAGTCGCTACTCCTCAGGACTTGAGTGGATGAGCAGGGGATGGAGGAAAAGAGTGACTGCTTTTGAACAGGGAGGTTGGTTTGACTACTTTTTAAAAAAGACTGGAAGTTTTTCATATCTTGGAATTTGCTGACACCCCTTTATCAAGAGGCACAATCTGGGAGCACCTGAGTGGCTCAGTTGATTAAGGGTCTGACTCTTGATTTCCGCTTAAGTTGTGATCTCACGGTTCATGGGATCAAACCCTGCATCAGGCTCTGTACTGACAGCGTGGCTCCTGCTTGGGATTCTCTCTCTCTGTGTCCCTCCTCTGCTTATGTGCCTTCCTCTCGAAATCAATAAATAAACTTAAAAAAAAAAAAAAAAGAGGCACAATGTAATTCTCCGTAATCAGCCCTATGGGCTGACCCTAGTGCCTTACTTCCCATGAGTGGAAAGTCACTGTGTGACTCCTGAAGCTAGATTAGAATGGTGACATGGCTTCTCCCTGGCTCTTTCTTTGGGATGCTGCTTGACCCTGGAACACAGAAGCCCAGGCAAGATGAAGAGGCCATTTGTAGGTGCTCTGGTCAACAGCTCCATATGGGGTGCCAGCCAACAGCTAGCAGCAGCCCCCAGAGATGTGAGAGAGGCTTTAATGCTTCTAGCCCCAGCCTATCTCTGACTGCAACCGTATGAATCATATAAGCAACCTTGAGGGTTTGGAGGTAATAATAAGTGATTCTTGTGGTTTTACACCAACTTTCGAATAGGTTGTTACTGACAACATTCCATGAGAGGCATTCATACACCCCAGTTCCTACTGCCTCCCAAACCATAGGACTATAATGAGAAGGAAGCTGCAAGTATGTGGGAACTGCCTCATGAAAGCAAGCCACAGCCTCAACTGCTTCTCAGAACCACATTCTAGACACATTGCAAGTATCAGTTCAACATGAGAATCCCTTCCAAAGCATACCTGTCAACTTCAAATGCTCATGAGGAGAGCCCAGTCGAAAAAGTATCCCTTCTTTACAGTTCAGAGTTCAAAGACCATTGCTCAACATCATTAGTACAATTAAAGCTTTCTTCATCATCAAAATAATATGGATACTTACCTTCACTCTTTGCATTGATTTGACAGTATAAATGCAGTCTGAGGGGTTTTCATGTAGACTATGGTCTGGGTCTTTTTTTCTTTTTAATGTTTATTTATTTTTGAAAGAGAGAGAGAGAGAGAGAGAGAGACAGCAATAGAGCAAGAGTGGGGGAGGAGCAGAGACAGACACACACAGAATCCGAAGCAGACTCCAGGCACTGAGCTGTCAACACAGAGCCTGATGCGGGGCTCAAACTCAGGAACCATGAGATCATGACCTGAGCCAAAGTTGGACCCTTAATCAACTGAGCCATCCAGGTGCACCTGGGTCTTTTTGCTATAGTGTTGTGTTGGAAACATGGCCTGATGTCTGTGGTCTGGTTCTAAAACCTTTTAGTTTTCAGGCCGGTTTAAAGAAAAAGACAAGCACTGGGGCACCTGGGTGGCTCAGTTGGTTGGGTGTCCGACTTCGGCTCAGGTCATGATCTCCCAGTTCATGAGTTCGAGCCCCGTGTCGGGCTCTGTGCAGATAGCTCAGAGCCTGGAGCCTGCTTTGGATTCTGTGTCTCCCTCTTTCTCTCTGCCTCTCCCCAGCTTGCATTCTATCCCTCCCTCTCTCAAAAATAAATGAACTTAATTTTTTTTTAAAGGAAAAGACAAGTATTTGGAGGAGGAAAATGAAATCTGAGCCACTCCTACATCTCCGTCACTATGAGCAAAATGGCAGGTTTTTCAATGTGACATGCTTGTTAAAACATGTCCCAGGACTGCAGATGCATCCAAGCTGGGTTTTCTACCAAAAAGAACTGGCCTCCTGAAGCACTGCAGCTGCAGCGGCAAGAACTTTCAGGAACCTTCTGCCACTCAGATCACTGTCAACACAGGATCCAGGCGTCAGTTCTCCAGCACGCTGATGTCTGGCAGAAGGTCCTCCAGGCTAGACTTGAGAGCTCACATGAGGTGGAAATGGAGCTGGTGCTCGGCACAGTGTGGGGAACTGTCCCAGAACTGCTGGCACCAACTGCTTTCAGTCCTCCACTGCCCTGAGCTGTGAAGGTGCATCTCCCTCGGTGAGAACACACAGGGGTGAGGAGAAAAGTAGACATGGCTGGGCCCGTCCTCAAGGCAGTGAAGGGCATTCTCCTGCTCAACGTCCCTCACCATCACCTGTGCTCCCAGGCTGCCTCTGCAGTGACAACAAAGCAGGATGCCCCTTCAGCTTTGCTCAGCTGGCAGGAGGAGGGCCTTTTTCTCCTTCTTCAGATTTTATCTAGAGAAAGGACGTGTCTTTCCGTGTTCCATGCCACCGAGCCATGGGCAACATTTAATACTCCTGCCTGTAACAAATTACATGCGGGAAGGTCCAGGGGTGTTCTCTGCCCTGTCTTCAGAGGATGTGATTCCTTTACAGAGGAACAGTTTAAGCAGAGAGAGCATTTGTTTTCTTTCTAGACGCTCCTGGGAGTTTATGTGGTTTCACTGCTTCCCCAGGGCTGTAAGGAACCAACAGGTCCAGCGGGCAGGGCCACGGGGCTGTGTGGGGGGCCCCTGGAGTTCTTTTGTAGCCCCTATCTCTGGCTCCCTAGAGAAATGTCCTGTTCATCTGTTCTGTGATTTCCTTGCTTTTCAGCTTGACATGATGGTTTTGCAGCCTCTTTCTTCCGAATCTTCGGTGAGAAGACAACAGAGCACAATAATGGACAAAAAACCATAATCACAGCCATTTGTGGGATGCTTCCAAGTACCTGGTGTGCCTCCTCTAGCTCACTTCATCCTCAAGACTTGTGGCAGGCACTTCAATTCTTCCCCATTACAGATCAGAAAGCTGAGGCTTGAAACAGGTTAAACTCCTTTTCCACAGATGCTCCGTGAGTGGCAGATGCTGGATCTGAACTGAAGCCTGACTCACAGAGCCTGAAAGGTGTGAGTGCACCAAGACGACGTAGCCTCTGGGGTGTGAATAAGATCTGGGGCTTTGGAGCCAGCGTCCCTGGGGAGCCGCCTCCCCCGTCCCGTGTTCTGCACAGATGGCTCTTCCTCTCTAAGCCTTCATGCTCCCATCTGTGGAACGAGCGCAGGAACAGTTCTCTAGAAACCTATCACTTGGGGTTGTTGGGAGGAATATGAACGTTCGTACCTGGCGCAGTGCCCTGTGTGTGCCGAGCACTCCATAGATGGCGGCTGCTGCTACGACTCTGAATCCTTAACTGTTGTCAGGATTCGTCGCTGTTGATAAGAGGTCTAATTATCATCCACAAAATGGCTAGACCTGGCAGGACAGAATAGAGGAAATACTGATGCAAGAAAATAGAGTGTGCTACCAAAGCGTGGTTCATTCTGGAACTCTCCTTCTGCCCTTTGTCTTTCTGATATTCTCTGCACCCTTGTGGAATAGACTCTTGTTGTTCTTATCCCATCACTACATAACAGAAGAGAACACTGTAATTCAGAATGAAGCAAAAACTGCTCAGCGAGAAGGGGGATCCCTGATGAGGTGCTGTGTGGATTTCACTGGCGTGGGGGGTCACCGAGGTTATGGTTAGAAGAGCACTCACATAGAAACTGAATCAAATCTTTGGCTTTACAGATGAAGAAACTGAGGCAGGAGCTACTAAGACCCATGTCCATGGACACACTGAGACTTAGAAATGCTCATTCCATGTCTAGTGCTCTTTCCACTCTATTACTCTTGACAAATTTTTTAATTTTTTTAAATTTTATTTACTTATTTTAAGAGAGAGACAGAGAAAGAAAGCAGGGGAGGGGCAGAGAGAAGGAGAGACAGAATCCCAAGCAGACTCTGTGCCATCAGTGCAGAGCCTGATGTGGGGCTCGAACTCACGAACCATGAGATCATGACCTGAGCCGAGATCAAGAGTTGGATGCTTAACCGGCTGTGCCACCCAGGTGCCCCAACATATTTTTTTATTTTAGAGAGAGACCTCACGTGTGCATGCGAGCAGGGAAGGGGGGTGGAGGGGAGAGAAAGAGAGAGAGAGAGAGAGAGAGAGAGAGAATCTTAAGCAGGTCCCATGCTCAGTGCAGAGCCTGACCTCACAAACTTCAAGATTATGACCTGAGCCGAAATCAAGAGTCAGACACTCAACCAAATGAGCCACCCAGGAGCCTTAATTTCTTGACATATTGTCTCTGCAATATAGCTCTCACATTCCAAACAAACCTTGCTTTTAGTATTTAAAACCAAATCCTTATCTCATATTCACCTCTTTTCATACTATTGAGATTTACAAATACTACAAAATCCTATGTCAGAACTTTCAATAATATGCAGTAAACTATCACTTTTCCTCCTACTAGCTAAGAATACAAGCTAGGGGTTGCAACACTTCAAAATCAGGAGCCTCCTAATTTAGAAATAGAAAAGAAACATGCAAGACCCAGAAATTTAGCTTTTCCTGAAAATGTAGAGGATCTGGGTCACTGGGTCAGTCAGGTGGAGCGGAGTAGCGGTGCTGACGTGCAGGGAGGGCGTCTGCCCCTGCCCCCTTGGCCAGTCTCGTATTTCCAGCCAGTCTCCTTCCTGGCTTCTGGAGACATCTGTATTTGCACCCCCTGAAACCATACCAACTGGATAGCTACTAGCTCTGCTCGCCAGTGAAGAGAGAATAAGACTCTCTGTCACTTACTATCTTGTGGAAACATCCACTGTTCTACTTCACTGACACTGTGATGCTGAAGGAAATAGAAATTGACATCATGTACTTAAAGAATGGCCCTCAGGACAAGTGCCTCCAGAGTTTATGCTTGGCAGTAAAGGTACCAGTCTCTACTTTCTTTTTGCCTTTTCCTGGTTATGGCATCTATAACACACAGCCAAGACCAGGCTTGCTCTCTTTATGTTCTCCAACTTACAAGAAGGCCCAGGCTCTCCTTTTTTGGTTGACGTACCCAGACTTATAGCGCATAATGTCCCATTCATGTCATTGCTAATTTTCCTTCTTTTGAATTGCTCGCGTAAGTCAGAAATAACAAGTCTTAATAATGAGGCTTACCACATTGTTTTTGAAACAGTTATGAGTTTACTACTTACACTCAATTAAAAAGGAAATATTTAAGAAGTTGCTGAAGACCTCATTTTCAGTGCAATATCCCATCCCCCTTTGGGCCATGTAGGGCAACTTAAAGGCTTGTGAATGGTGTTATTTTCTCCAGTATGAAACAATTTGAAAAAGAAAATGATATAATTAAAGAGCATGTATCCCAGTGAGTTTTTGAGTGTAATGACTGACATACAAAGAGGCCAAATGTAGCTTTTATTTTTTTTTAAAGATTTTTTTAATGTTTTTAATGTTTATTAATTTTTTGATAGAGAGAGACAGAGCGTGAGTGGGGGATGGGCAGAGAGAGAGGGAGTCACAGAATCCGAAGCAGGCTCCAGGCTCTGAACTGATAGCACAGAACCCGATGCGGGGCTTGAACTCACGAACCGTGAGATCATGACCTGAGCTGAAGTCAGACGCTTAACCGACTGAGCCACCCAGGCGCCCCCAAAGGTAGCTTTTAAACCCCACTATGAAAACAGCTGGAACAGGAAGGCTAGCCTCCAATCTCAGCTTTCTTCTACTAGCAGCAAGTGACCTTCATCAAATCACTTAGCCTATAGAGACTTTTTTTTGGTGGGGGAAATGTTTCAGTGAGTAGTTACCCTTAGCTTGTATTCTTAGCTAGTAGGAGGAAAAGTGATAGTTCACTGCATACAGTACTTTGAGACAGAGGCATTACCTCTGCTGTAGCCACTCTAGAAATGCTTGGTGATGACTAAAAGTCAATCTGCTTTCCTTCCAGACAAAAGGAGGAGGAGGAGGAGGAGGAGGAGAAGGAGAAGGAGGAGGAGCAAGAGGAGGAGAAGGAGAAGGAGGAGGAGCAAGAGGAGGAGAAGGAGAAGGAGAAGGAGGAGGAGCAAGAGGAGGAGAAGGAGAAGGAGAAGGAGAAGGAGGAGGAGCAAGAGGAGGAGAAGGAGAAGGAGGAGGAGAAGAAGGAGGAGGAGGGGGAGGAGGGGGAGGAAGAGGAGAAGGAGAGGAAGGAGGAGGAGGCTGAACTTGGGTGGGGCTTGGCCCTGCCTTTAGGGATGCTGGTAAGAGAGGCCTGGCTCTGTGGGAACAGCCAATTACAAGCTTAAAAGTTCCTCTGTGAATAGGCTGGAAACCTCTCCTGCCCTTCTCTCTCCTTTCCCATATTGTTTTCTAAGCTCCAACCAACTGCAAGTTAAGCTCTGTCTTGCCTCTGGGACTTTGCTTAATGCTGTTCCCTTGGCCAGAAAAGTCCTTTCAACCTGGCTCTTTGAGGCCTTACACCATTTCCTGTCCTTGAGGCTTTACACCATTTCCTCAGGAGAAACTTTGCTAGACCACCCCCAAAAGTTCAAGTAGGCTCCCCTCTTCTGCACTCCCAAAGCACCTAGCTTCAGCCACTTCAGTACTATCCATACTGTGTCATCTTCCTTGCTTGCTTTTGTCTCTCCCTAGACCGTGAGCTCCTTGAGGGTACAAAGAGTAAGCACAGAGCACGTGGTGAGTCTTCAATACAGATTTGTTGAGTGAACAAGAGAATAAAGAGTGTGTATATGTATGAGAAAATTACTAGATTGAAATCTACTGACTGAAAAGTATTCTGTAGAGAAAAAGATATCTTGCTCTGGAGACCTAGAATCTAAACACAGCTCTGTCATCAAGGAGCCACACATGAGGGAGATCACTCAAATTTCTAAACCTTAGTTTCCTATGCCGTAAAATCAAGATTTAAAAACCCTACCCTTCTCACTTCACAAATCATTGTGAGAAAAATGTGATAATTTTCGTCCATGGCCGTGTTTCTCAGAAAATTCCATTCCGGTTGTTTTCCGGTAGCTGACATTCAGGGTCCAGAGGCCGTTCTGCCTAAGGATCCATCAGGTCCCACAGTGCGAGGAAAAAGGTCAGTGGTTTGGGGGCAAGGGTGAGGGGACACATGTAAATCTGAGTCTGTGACCCATCAGTCTGTCTAGGGGGGGCCCCACCCAGGTGGGCCAGCAGCAGGTTTTGGAGGCAGCCCATCAACTAAGTCAAGAATACATTCCATTTTACAACATCTTCTGAGAGGGCAGTGGCTAAAGTCACAAAATTCATTGCCTGGATCACTCCAAGCCTTTTAAAGGGGGAAATCCGCCTCCTTATATCCCTTATTCATAACTTTCAGAAAAGCTACACTAAATCTGCCACTGCCTCCTACTAATTGCCTGTAAATCACCCATGTGTGAAGTTCCACATGCCTTTCCATACGCATAAAGTCGAAGGGCCCCACACATTCAGAGGCCCTGATGGGGAATCCTGTCATTTGGCCGATGGAACGGTAATAGATGTGGAAGTAAGTGATGCATAATGGATCATGGGATTTAAAATCCTGCCTCCACATCCGAGCTGCCTGACAAGGTTAGGGGATTATATGGCAGCAGCCGCATCAATTATAAAATAGAAAATACTCTCCCCTCCCCTTGCATCTCAGAAGGTGGTAAACATTTTATACGGGGTACCTCTGTCAGAGCAAAATACTTGCTTTTATTGATCAGCCTGGGGTCTAAGTAAGTGGAAGGGGTAGGGAAATGCAGTCCCAAGAATGACAGGCAATGATCCTTTACTTATGACTTTATCCACAATTTGGCTTGACAATTGATGGGAAATGAAGTGTGATCAATTTCAGCTGACTGTACATCGTTTCCCATTGACTGACCTGCCAAATCGCTGATTGAATAATTAGTGAAGGTTTGGTCGGAGCAGCCATTTTGCCCAGCCCTCTCGGAGACAAGTCCTAATGGTATCCCAGAAAGGCCAGCTTGCTGCTGCAAGCGGGGACATTGTTTATCCTTTCATTTAAGGTGGTGAGCCACCATGTCGATGTAAATAAATGTTAATAGTCCCTGAGGGATGAGTGGCAGCTGGGAGCGGGACTGTGAGACAAGGCACTTAGAGAAATCTGATGTAACAGGAGGATTTATAGGTGGCTTCTCCTGGGGGGAGGAGATCTATCCAAATGCAAACAGAACCCAAGGGAAAACAAGTCACGACTCCTCTCTGGTTAAAAGAGGATACTTCTCAGTGGTTACTAAGGCAAACAGCTACAGTTTGGTGAGCAAGTTGCCTGCAGAGGAAGCAAATACCACCCCTCCCACCCCCCCCCCCACCCCCCACCAAGAAAGCCCCATTAACCTAGAAGGCACCTAGCCTGTGCCTGGAACTCAGTGACTGCTCAAGAAATATTAGCTCCTTTCCCCCTCGGTAATTCTAATTTTGCAAAAGGGGCTGAATGGCTTTTAATAGCTTCCATTGTCCAGGTGGTATCAGTATGAAATTACACAGAATCACAGGAGACTCTAGAAACAGGGTCTGTGACTTCATACTGACACACAGACCTGTGCTCGGGATTCTTAGGGCTCTAGACCCAAGTTGGAGTACTCCACCAAAGAGGACCTAAGAGTTCTGTGACCTGCTGGCTAGGTTTGGTTGTTCACAATGTACCTATAGGGTTGTGGGACCACCTTTTTGCCTCATGTTCTGTTATACACTGTTCCCTTTGTCTGAGATGCCCTCCACATTACCCAGGACAGCTGCAGATCTTTCATGACATAACGCAAGGTCCCTTTAGGGGATTTTCTTGGACTCGACTTTCCCATCCCTTAAGAAGTTTTAAGTGCCCTGGCCTCACTGATGTCACGGTAACTCTCAAATATGTCTATGGAAACATCACTTGAAGCTGGTGCTGGTTTCCTGTCTGTCTCCGCCACTCAAACTGTGAGATTTTTGGGAAAAGGGACAATTTTTTCTTCATTTCTACATCCCCTTTTATTATATCCCTTTCTGTATCCCCTAGAGCACAGCCTGGTTCATCAAAAGCACTTGATAAATGTTTATAAGTGAATAAATGAATCCTAAGATGTATTAGAAAGCTCTTCCAATTAACCCATGATCTTCTGGAACTTTAGCTGAAAGCACCTGGCCCAGACTGTTATAAAAGCCCTTCCACTGAGTAACAATGGCCATGGGCTCCCAACTAAGAGAAAAAGCCATTCAATTCAAATAGGATTTGTCTTCCTTCCTCTTAGTACAGGACGGTTTTCATAAAACAGAAAACATAACGAGACTTTTATTTATCATTTTTATTTATTTTTTTGAAAGAGAGAGAGAGAGAAAGAGAGAATCTTAAGCAGGCTCCACCCCATGACACTGGGATCATGACCTGAGCCGATATTAAGAGTCAGACACTCAACCAACTGAGCCACCTAGGTGCCCCTAACAAGGCTTTTTTCATCAGAATTCTGAGGTATTTTGGCACACTTTGCACCTGCTCCTCTTCTGTCCTTAGTTTTCATTGGCATCAGAAGCAACACCTCCTCCCGCTCCTAGGCTGGTGAAGCCCAAGGGCTGCTCCACATTGACGATGCTGTTCCTTCCTCATTTCCAGAGCATGCACTCACTGGAGGCCTGTGACTTACACACACACCTCTACCTGGTTCCTGGGGTTCTGCAAAGTCTGCATTTCTATAGGCTTGGACATCACTCAACAAAATATGCTCCTGGCCACATGTGTATCTAAAAACTCCTAACCATTTCTTGTGCAGAGGTCTTTCCTTCCCTGATACCCTTCTCTGATACCTCTCTTCTGCCTAGTGATGATGCAATTCTCTCCATCAAATTTCCAAAGACTTTTGGTCACTTTGATCAGTGCAGTGTGGTGTTAAAAGTTGTCATAGCTCTAAGTTGTACACCTGAAACTAATGTAATTGTGTGTCAACTATACTAAAAAGCAGTAAAAAGTCTCAGGCACCAGAATCACCAGGTCAGGGGTAAATCCCAACCTACCACTCGCTAGCTCTGAGATCTCGGGCAAATTTCTTAGCTTTTTTGCGTCTCTCTTTTCTCATCTGTAAAATGGTGATGGAGCACCTGGATGGTTCAGTCAGTAGAATATACAACTGCTGCTCTTGGGGTTGTGAGTTCAAGCCTCATTTTGGCCTAAAGCTTATTTAAAGAAAAAAAAATATTATATCGAACACTTTAAAAGGGCCAACTGTAGGATATGTGAATTGTATGTCAATAAAGATGTTATTAAAAAAATAAAACGTAGAGTGGCTGGGTGGCTCAGTTGGTTAAGCATCCAACTCTTGATTTCAGCTCAGGTCATGATCTCACAGTTCGTGGGATCGAGCCCTGCATGGGGTTCTGTGCTGACAGCGGGAGCCTGCTTAGGATTCTCTCTCCTTCTCTCTCTGCCTCTCCTCGGCTCACGTTCTGTCTCTCTCTCTCAAAATAAAATAAATAAACACTAAAATATAATAAAAAGGTGATAATAATACCACCTCTTTCAATAATAATTGTAAGAATGGAGAATATCTTGTATATGATATAACAATATCTTTTATAAAAGCAGTCCTTATACACATTAGTGTGTTATCATTATATTACCAAATAAAAATATAATATAAAGATCCTATATACAAATTAATTACATTTGTATTATATATAGTATATATATTATAGTATTATTAATTATATTGTATTATATACTATATAACACAATATAAAAATGAAAATAAAATATTATAATATGTTAAATAAAAATAGAACGAGTGCAACTAGTCTGAGGTACAACTATGTAAACGACATGTGAGAGGATGCTCTCAGGAATAGTCATTCCCAAACTGTGTCATGCTTTAGAATCATTTGGGGGCATTTGTTAAAAAAAAAAATAACCAGGCTACATCCCTGGAGAATATTGTTAATGTTTTTTCTGTCCCCTGACAGTGAATTTGTGCTCTCTTACTCCAGGGGTGGCCTCCACTAATGACATTTCTGTATCCCTAAGACTCCACTCCTGTTTGGATGTGTGGGTGACCTTGTGCAGGCCAGAGAAATGAAGACACAGAAAATAAATATGTTTCTCTACCTCTTAATTCTGCTTGGGGAGTCGATGCTTCCCACTGTAAAAGCTCTCATTGCTCTAATTGCTGTTGTCCTAGCAAGTGCTACTCAAAATATACTGCTCCAGTCATGGCTCACCTTTAAATTTTTTTTTTTTTAACATTTATTTATTTTTGAGACAGAGAGAGACAGAGCATGAACAGGGAAGGGGCAGAGAGAGAGGGAGACACAGAATCTGAAACAGGCTCCAGGCTCTGAGCTGTCAGCACAGAGCCCGACACGGGGCTCGAACTCACGGACTGTGAGATCATGACCTGAGCCGAAGTTAGACACTCAACCGACCAAGCCACCCAGGCACCCCAGTCATGGCTCACCTTTAAAAAAAAAAAAAAAAAGCCAGAGCTGGGGCACATGGATGGCTCAGTTTGTGGAGTGTACGACTCTTGATCTTGGGGTTATGTGTTCAAACCCCATGTTGACTGTCGAGATTGCTTAAAAGCAAAATTAAAATTTAAAAAAAAAAGGCCAGAGCTTATTCCCAGCAAGGAGTCACTTATCAGCTAGAAAGTGCTAGAGCATTCTGTACCCTGCTTTCAAGAGGCCAACAGCAGTAGCTTCAGCCTTCAAGGAAAATGATCAAAGTTTCTTATCTGCACTGAACCAACAGGGGATGAAGAAAGTTCTGCCTGTTGAGGGTCCTCAACATCTGAATGACATGTAGATGGGGCAAGATAGAGGCCTCTCCACTTTCCTTTCAAACATCATTCTTAGGAGAACTGGTGAATTAAATCAACTTGACCCCAGGTTGCAGTTCTTTTAGGAACAGTCTGTGAGAATTTCCATTTCCAAACTAACTAGAGCATGATCTTTGATGTATTTAAGGAGAAACTGGCCAGGTGTTCAGTCCCTAATGCCCAGGTGTCCTGGAACCGTAAGTTCTGATGACTGTCCACATGGAGCCTCCTGGCTTCCTAGGTGGAGACCGTGGGCCACACATCTGAGATGCACGGTAAATCAGGCCACAGGAGAGTGCGGCAAGGAAGGAGGGAGAGGGCGCCCAGAGCACAGCTGGCTAGGACCACTTGTGGGAGGCGTTAAGCCCTATGGTTTCAACTGTATCTGGCATGGTTATTATTTTACATCATGGATAATCTCTCTAACCAATGAATGAATATTTATTGAGCACTGATTGCATACCAATGCTTGTGGTTGGACAAGACAGACACAAGGTAGCTCCATGCCTCTAGTGCTGTCACTTCATGGATGGTCACTGGTAGAAATGCTCAAGGTCTCTGCTTCAAGGACTCTGGGAGCAAACATTTTGATGCCTTCTATGTGGCTATTGCCACCAGGCTGACAACCCCTTCAATTCAATTTTTTTCTAGCTCCGTCTAGAAATTAGAAAGAACAGCAAATGGGAAAAGATCGAGGTCACTCTATTAAAAAAAAAAAAGTATTTTAGTATTTTCCATAAAAGAGGAAATTGGCAATTTGTCCTAAGAAAATACTCTAAGACTAGTAAGAAATTTGAAGGCACCTCAATTTCCACAGTGATAGAATTATGATTTTCTCAGGGGGAAAAAGATCACGTATAACAAGGTAGGAGGTGAGACAAAAGTGAGGAGAGAAATATAGGCACAGAAGGATATAAATCTAGGCAGGCAGATCAGCTTCCTGTCACATGGGGGAGGCCAGGAAGACGGTATTTCTCCCTACTGCATTACAGTTAATGTTGCTCACATAACAGTCTAAAAATTTGCCTTTCACCCTCACTCACTTCCTCTCTGGGTCCCCCCCCCACCTTATTTCTTTGTCCCCCTGTGTCCCCCAGCACCAGCACCTCACAATTCCCCCACACCGACTACCCCAGGGGAATATGTGACACTCTCCCTAGCATCTCATTCATGTTTATAAGGTGAAGTCACATTGTTCCAGAAAATGCAGACCACGCACTTCCTCCACCCATGATCCCAAATTCTTTCTCCCTTCTCTTACTTCAGAAAACTCCATTTCCATCCATCAAAGTCTACTCCCAACCAAACTCCCACTGGGCCCAGCTGCTACTTTCATCTAAGCCCAAAGCAGAAAACATGAGATTGAATAAATTCATATTTTCATAGTGGACTCTTCCAGAATGTCTGGTGGAAAACTACCCAAGATGTTTTGGGGGGCTTCTTTCTAGCAACCCTAAAATCATTCCAGGTGAGGTACCAGCATTTGAAGTGCTATTTTGTTGTTGTGGTTGCTGTTGTTGGGGAAAGATCGATTTTGGACTGCTTCTACGGCAACTCCAAGTTGTTGAAAAATTGCTCAGATAATGGGCAAGAGCCCAAAAAGGAATCCCTGACTGGCTATGAATAAACAGCAAGCTTCAGTTTCATAAATGTCTTTGTTTCTATTGGAAATGGTGCAAGGGTGGTTCGAAAAGCACTTCCCCTGTAGCTTAATTTCTGGCACTGAGAGCCAAGTCAAAGGCACTTCTTTGTAGTGATGAAAGTATAGATCATAATAGCATTTACTAAAATAACAGCCTTTAGCTAATATTTTTATCAAATGCCTACTACAACTACTGTGCTAAGAGCTCCACATGCATTTTCCTAACATTTCCAAATTTCATGAGGTAGAGAGTATTATTGTCCCATTTCATAGACAGACAAACTGAGATCAAAGAGATTAAATTGTTTGGCAAAGATCAATGCTAATAACTGACACATCTGTCTGACTCTGAAGTGCATGCTTTGAACCCTTCCACATGCAATCTTCTGATTCTCTCCCACTGTGATGTCTGATTACACACAAACATGAAGCTTCGCTGCTACCCAAAGAAAGCTCTTGTGCATATAGTGAGTTTTCTTTGGCAACATCACTTAGAACAGTATACCATCACCCCTGACCCACTGGCTGGACATCAAGCTGATGCCACTTTTAGTCTATAAAAAAAAAAATCAACCTTTCTAACAAAGTAGTGCTAGTTTAAAAATACAGAATTCCACTCTACTCCCCTAGGATTAAACACACACAACAATAAAAAAGAAAGAAGTGTCCAAAGAAAATGTCTGTCCTAGACATCCATTGCCATTCAGCTGTATGTGACACTTTAGTGCCCTTTGAGCCATAAAAATCAGGTGCCCTCCCTTGGGCAGCTGGGTAGGGGGAGCAAAAGTTTTAGCCACAAAACCTTGCAGAAAGCATAAAAGAGGTGAGAAACAAACCTGTGTGTCTTATATCAAGATTACAAGTTGAAAGTCCATTCTCCTATCCTACAGAGCTTTACATCTGCTTTCTGGCATTCAAATATCTGGAACTTTTAATTAACCAAATTATTTTTCTATATTCAAATATTCATGAAAGCGCAAAGGGTGGAGAATGAGAAATAAATAATATTCTCTAGGCTTTTCTTTTTTTAAACAAATTCCTGGATATGTGTGGGGGATCCAAACTTATTCTCACTCCTGAAACTTTCCACCTAGAATAGAATGCAAATCCTGAGAGAACAGGAACCTGGACTATTTTGTTGACGGCTTTGTGCCAAGGTCTAGAAGAGTCCCAGACACAAGTAGATGCACAGTAAGTCTTTATTTATTATTTAGTTATTTATTGAGTAAACTCTACCCTCAACGGTGGCTCGAACTCATGACCTGGAGATTAAGGTCACATGTTCTACCAACTGAGCCACACCAGGCACTCCCACATGTAAGTATTTATTAAATAATAAATGAATGAATGAATACACAAATGGAGAGCATTTTAGCGCAGCTGGGGCATGCAGTTCTGACGCTTGCATACAATTTCAGGGGCTACTGTGTTCCATTCACGGATTTACAAAGGCAAGAGGAAGTTTTTGGATAACTCAGAGTTTATCAGAAAATTGAATTAATCAGGTAACTTGAGGTGGAGTGACAACAGTAATGGTCTCAGCTCTTTTTCTGCCTTTGAGATCCATTCTCATTGGCAGTGTCCTCCATCCTGCCTCTGGGCTTGGCCAGGTGACTTGCTTTGGCCAGTGGGGCAGGAAAAGTAATGCAAGAAGAGACCTGAAAAGTGCTTGTGCACTGGGGTTTTTCCTCTTGCTATTCTTGGAACCTTGCCACCATGTGAACAAGTCTGGGCTAGCCTGCTGGACAATGAGAGATTCTAGGCCCTGTCACTTCATTGCCCCAGCCAACAGCTGAACAACCACCATCCACATGACCGAGGCTCAATGGGCCTAGGTCACAACCAGCTGACCAGCCCTGTGAGCACGAAAGCTTTAGCTACATCGAGAGAGGTCAGATAAGCCCATCCCAGCTCAGAAGAGCCACCCAGTAGAATCGTGAGCTGAATGAATGAATATGGTTTTAAGCTATTGATTCTTGGGGTAGTTTGTTTTGCAGCAATATGTAACTGATAAATAAATGTTTCCCAAATTACCAGATCACAGACCAGCTGCAGTACTGGTTAAAAACTATGCATTCGTACATTACAGCGGTTCCTCAAAAAAAAATTAAACAGAATTAACATACAATCCAGCAATTCCATGACCAGATATTTATCCAAAAGAACTGAAAGCAGAGACTTGAACAGATATCTTTTGACAGATATCCCAATGTCAATGGCAGCATTATTCTCAATAGCCAAAAGGTAGAAACACCCAAATGTCTATTGATGGATGAATGGATAATCAAAGTGTGGTATATACATACAATGGAATATATTCAGCCTTAAAAAGGAAGGAAATTCTGTTGTGTTGTACCACAGCATGAATGAGCCTTGAAAGCATGCTATGTGAAATAATCTAGATACAAAAGGACAAATATTGTATGATAATATGAGTTCACTTATATGAGGTACCTAGAATAGTCCAATTCATAGAGATAGAAAGTAGGGCTGGGGAAAGGAGAAATGGGGAGTTACCATCTAATAGGTACAGAGTTCCAATTTGGGATGATGATAAAGTTCTGGACAGGGATAGTAGTGTTGGTTGTACAACAATTTGAAAGTACTTGATCCCACTGAATATACACTAAAAATGGTTAAAATGGCAAATTTTATGTTACATAAATTTTACCAAAATGGGAAAAAACCCATACACATTCCTGAAGCCCACCTTAGACCTACTAAGTCACCATATCTCTATCTCTGGGGAAGGAACAGGTTTGTACTATATCATCCCATCTCCCAACATTGTTTTAGTGTATAATTCAAAAGAATATACTTACACATTGAATCAGAATTAAAGTTTAAGTCTCTTGCTCTTTATGAACCAGGGCAATATCTGAAAAAATCACAAAACTTTGGGTTTGTTTGAAGGATTAAGTTCAGGATCTAAATCCCTCATTATTATGGAAAAGCACCAGATTTTAGATAAAACACACTATAAGGAAAATCCGTTACTTCCTAGAGTCCAAGGCTGGCAAGGCTGTTTGTCTTCCATTTGTTTAGGCATCAAGGGGAAATACCACACTGAATCCAAAAGGTAATTCTAACCTTTTTATTTTCCTACAATATTGGAACAAAAATAAATTGAATCACTCTGTCTGAAAAGAGCCAGCTGTGTGGGTTTACTTCCCTCTCATACTCACTAGATCTAAATAATAATGAAAAAATGTTGCATGGAAATGATTCTAAAATAATTTCCATTCCAGGTATGAAAACACTGCTACTCTTTTATAAGAGGCTGACTGTTATTTACGCAAGATAGAACTTTCAAATAGTATCCTCAGGTAGGTAATTCACATGGCAGAAACTATTCCATATTCTGCAGTGTATAATTACAAAAGAGAGTTTCATCTTCAAACATTTCACACATATTAGTCACAGAACTTTTAATGCCTCTGGATTTTTGATGGATTGCTCAATGATGGCTCAAAGTCTCTAGAGAATTTTAAAACTCTAAACTTTAAAATTTTAAGTTCTCATCGTGAAAAGAAAAAGAAAAACCAATTGGCAAGTGGTATGTAAAGGAAACTAGGTTTTCTTCTCCTATGAATAATGGGCTTCATTCTGCTCAGCACAGAACATAAATTCATCTCCTTGTCTGTAGTCCTTGCAGATCATCATTGGATCTGAACTACAAATACTTTGTCCAATTACACAATGTAGTTGTCTTAAACATTTTTTTCCTTTAAAATGTCATTTATAGAATGTTTCTATGCTAAGTACAACTCAAAATTGCTAGTTTCAAATGTAACTTATATCATAGATATCTAATTTTATTTCTTTAGCTCAAAATGAAAGCAAAGATTGAATCTTGACATGATATTCACTATAGTATTTAGTGAGTGGTAATTTAGTTGCCTGGATCCTGTTTAAGACGGATTAACTAAGGGTCACCTGGGTGGCTCAGTCGGTTAAGTGTCCAACTTCAGCTCGGGTCATGATCTCGCAGTCCATGAGTTCAAGCCCCGCATCAGGCTCTGTGCTAACAGCTCAGAGCCTGGAGCCTGCTTCAGATTCTGTGTTTTCCTCTCTCTCTGTCCCTCCCCGGCTTGTGCTCGGTCTCTCTCTCTCTCTCTCTCAAAAATAAATAAACATCAAAAAATTTTTTTTCAATAAATACTTCCACACATTGGGCTCACTGCTGTCAGCACAGAGCCTGCTTTGGATCCTCTGCCCCCTCTCTCTCTGCCCTTACCCTGCTAGAGCTCTCGCTCTCAAAAATAAATGAACATTTCAAAAAAAAGAATGTAAGGGGTACCTGGGTGGCTCAGTACGTTGAGTGTCCAACTTTAGCTCAGGTCGTGATCTTCCTGTTTGTGAGTTTGAGCTCCATGACAGGCTCTGAGCTGTAAGCATAGCTCAGAGCCTGGAGCCTGTTTCAGATTCTGTGTTTCCCTCTCTCTTTACTCCTCCACCACTCACACTCTGTCTCTCAAAAATGAATAAATGTTAAAAAAAAAAAGAAGGATGAACTAATAAAAGTCCTAAAAATGTTTCAATCCACACGGCAGTGTTTTCTATAACATAGCACTGCTTGATTGGAAACTTTCCATGAAAGATTTTCAGGTCATTTTTAGCTGAAGCTGGCCTAATCTGTTGCTGCCATGCTCCATGTTTCATACAAAACTACTCCCTCTAGACCTCTTACGACCTTGTCAGATTCCTTCATGCCTCTGTACCATTGTTCTTAACAGTCCCTTCCCTGAGTATTCTTCTACCCTACCTCAAAATGAGGAATTATTGCCTCCACAAAACCATACACACTGTGTACATGTGAAAATGAATCCTTTATCACTTAGTTTATTTCTCGAGTTTCTACTCACTTATAGATTTTTCTCTTTTTGTTTCAAAGTCATCTATTGTGAGACAAACAAAATAATGGATTTGTTTTGTAATTTGCACTTCGTGGGACCTCACCTCTCCCCACTCTGCTTTACCTGGCACACTCCCTCTGTGAATGTGACAGCCCGTCAACCATCTGTCTTCTCCAGGGAATCAAGTGACATTCCTGAAACTGACCCTTCTGGGAACTCTTCTTTTTGAAATATAACACATCCTGGTACAAATCCTGGAAGATTACTCTCATGCATTCAAGTGCCATTTTCTTCCCCGTCATCTCAGAGGAGCTCACCAGCTCGAATGTGTTAATGTGATTTCCACCTTACGCCTCTTCAGGTTCTTTTCTCTCTTGGAATTATATGGAACACTAACACTGGAATAAGGGAAAAACACAAAATGTACTGGCTGCCTAAATTTTCTAGAACAACTAACCCCTTAATAATCCCATCCTGGTTCTAACTGTACATGCTGAAAAAGTTCCAGTCATTTCATAAATTTAAGCCTTCTGGCCTCAGCTCTGCAAGTAAGTACTATCGTGAGGATGCCTAACATATGTGCAGAATGGTTAAAATCTTGTTTCAACCTGAAGCAATAGTTGTTAATGTATGTGCAAGCCACCAAACCTTGCCTTTCCTCCCATTTAACCTGCATATTATCGTATCTGCAGGCAGGGTAGGATTTCAACCACGAAAAAAATTCAACAATGTAAGTTGAAAATTTACGTGTTCAAAAAAACTATGCCAGTGTGAGGTTGTGAGTATTTCTGAGGGCAAGGACCACCTCTTATTCACGTTTACCACCTGCAAGCTTTGTGCAATGTAAAGTGGCCTGACTCCGGCCTAGAAAACAGGTTCAGAGCCTCATTCTGCCACGAGGTAGGTATGCAACTTTGTGCAAATTGCTTAACCTCTCCAATCTCTCAATCTCGTCTGTAAGTGGAGTGAGAGTAATCATGCTTGTCAACTTTGTAATAAGGACATGTTTGTGAAAGTGCTTTGTAAATGATAAAGGCGCCTACATCACTGCAACATGATGGAGCCACATTTACTAAGAGCGGAGCTTTTAAAGATACTGAAATCTAGTGGTCTTTCTCTTCTATTTACCCACCATTCATATATTTACATACATGTATCTTTTTTTGGTAATGTTTATTTATTTTTGAGAGAAAGAGAGAGACAGAGAGAGGGAGAGAGAATCCCAAGCAGACTCCCTGCTGTCAGCGCAGAGCCAGACATAAGGCTCGAACTCATGAAACATGAGATCGTGAGATCATGCCTAAGCCAAAATCAATAGTTGTCCACTTAACTGACTGAGTCACCCACGTGCCCCTACATCCATGTATCTATGTATCCTTACATACATTTAATACATACTTATTCTGCTCCTTCTGTGCTCTATACTAGTTGCTGAGATTGAAATGGTAAACCAAAAGAGATATGGTCCCTTCCCTCATGGGACAGGCTTGTAGACGACACAGAAATATGTTTTTTTTTAACGTTTATTTATTTTTGAAAGAGAAATAGTGAGCAGGAGAGGTGTAGAAAAGGCGGAGCAGAGGATCCAAAGTGGGCTCCACACTGTCAGCACAGAACCCGACATGGGGCTCTAACCCACAAACCATGAGATCATGACCGGTGCCAAAGTTGAATGCTCAACTGACTTAGCCACCGAGGTGCCCCAGAAATAGGTTTAATAAACACAAATATAAATGTCAAACTAGCAATGGGGGCAAGCACTACAGATAGGAATTTATGAGAGAGAAAGCAAAGAAAAGAAGGGGAGAAGAGAGGAGAAATAGTATTTTGAAAGCACAGGTACCTTGGCGGTTGATAAGAAGGTGGCCCATGTAAGTGTGAGATAGTGTCTATGAATCTGCTCTTTCTTTATTCTGTTCCAGTTCTCCTGCCTCTCATTGCCATGTAGAAGGGGATTCGTAATATGTAAAGATACTAAATTTCATGTAATAGGCCCAAATGCAAGCTGACTAATCTGGTGCTCAATCTAAGAGGCACCGATCTATACCAATGGTGGGGATTTACCAATCGGTGGGTAATTCTGACCACGTCAAATTTTCTCCTTAAAGTTGATGTTTAGAATCAACTTTAGTTCTGAGGTACAATAAAAAACTTTGAGGTTGAGCTGCGGTAGATAGGAAATGAGCCTTCTTAGGCTTCTACTCTGGGTAAAAGCCCACATTTCTAGAGGGGCCAAGACCATTTTTCTTTTTTCTTTTTAATTTTTTAATGTTTTATATTTATTTTTGGGAGACAGAGTGCAAGGAGGGGAGGAGAAGAGAGAGAGGGAGACACAGAATCGGAAGCAGGCTCCAAGCTTGGAGCTGTCAGCATGGAGCCCTATGCGGGGCTTGAAACCATGAACCGTGAGATCATGACGTGAGCTGAAGTTGGATGCTCAACCGACTGAACCACCCAGGCACCTCCAGACCATTTTTCTAATAATCCCTTCTGGAGTGTGAATCAAAAGTCTAGCAAAAAAATCAAGCAGGACTTTCCTGCTTCTGGCTGATTATTGCGCTGTGTGTGTTTTTCTCTTGACATAGTAAGAAATGATCGGTGTGGTCTGGGACAGTATGGGGACATTCTCAAATCCTCTCCCATTGGTAGTCCATAAATAGCATCTTAGAGTCATTTCAATTTCTAAAATTTCATGTACAAGTTACCTAAGATAACTAAAGTTCTAAGTGTGTGCTCATGGTTTTTAATACATGGCATTCACATTCTTTCTTTCTTTCATTAAGATGAAATTTAAGAAAAGGTGTACAGCTCATTCAACAGGAGGCCACAATATAAATAGCTCTGAGAAACTTTGGAAAATTTGTTTCCTACCCCAGGCCATGTCATTCTGAATTTAGTTGTGAATGTTTCAGTTACAGAAAAATTCTCACCTTACCGAGTAAAACAAAGTCATTTTGTAAAGAGAGCCAATGACCAAATTAATTCTTTTATGGAGCTGTCTGATTTGATTAAGTTGTTGTACTACATTTAAAAACTCATTAACAGGAGCTATCAAGCTATTTTATAAGTGATTTTTTTCCTAACGTCTTTACATTTACTGTCCTGGAAGGCTTTTGGTGTCAATCAAAATAGATGACAATGCTAAATCACTGGCTTCATAACATAATTCAACAGTGGGTGAATTCAGCTGTCTCTGTGAAATATGACCTTGCCAAGAGTGGCTGATGTGCCTGTTGCCTTCTCAGATAAGAAAATATATTTATAACGACATTGTGGTTGCATGTATAGTTCATAGTGTATGTTATTTTATAATGAGTTTGTTTAATCTTAAAGAAATGTCTCCAATTAGGTGAAAAGGGGGAACCTTAAAAAAAGCCCCTTTCCCTTTTCTCTTTTCAACCAGTTTCCTCAAATAGAGTCTATGTCAGGAAGCTCTAGAGAAGAGAAATTGACAATTGAAAACAGAAGGAATATGGCTTTACTGAGAGAGTTTAATGAAAGAAAGAGGAGACAGTTGGATAAATCTACACAAAGGAGGTGAACAATGAGCATTTTCTAGAACTGAAAGCTAAACATAACACAGCAGAGAATTAATTGCTTAGATACAAGGAATAGAGCCTGGCAGAGTCAGGCTTGGCAAATTTCTCTAACTGTAACAGTTTCCTTAAACAGAAATCTCAGAGATTTGTCATTGTAGGTAAACTCATTATTTCTAGTAATACAAGAAAAGTATGCATAGGAATTAAACTCTCATATGATCAAAGAATGCCATAGCAATATTCCATATTTCTCACAAAATTCATTAGAGAAATCTTCAGTGAAACATAACACTGAGACATAAGAGAGACGGTACTGCTTAATGGGTACTAAGAATGCTCAATAAATTCGGTTAATAAAGTGTATGTTAATTTAATAAACATTGATGGAACCCTTGCTATTTTCTAAATTTTGCACTGAGGGGAGGGATGACAAAGAAAAACTACAAATACAGTCCAGGCCTTTGGGGCTCATAAAGTAGCTGAATAAACAGAAGTGTAATGATGTAATTACTGTGCAGCACAGAGACAGACAAAGTGCCACAAAGTCACAGAGGAAGGAGTAATTAATGTCAGAGTTCTCAAAGGTATCCCGGTGGGGGCAATATTTGAGGCACTTCTTAAAGTAGGAATTGTTACTCCCCAGGGAAAGAGAAGGGTACATGGCACTCAGAAAACATTTCAGAGAAGTGTGAAAGGTTGATGTGTCCAGGTTCTAAGTGAGTGGATGGGTCGGGAGGGAGAGGAGGCTAGAAGGGTAAGTTGATTTCCAGGCTAAGGAGGTGGGTCTTTATGCTAGAAATAGGAAGGTAGCTCCCTGGCCAGTGAGTAACTGAAGAGGTCATGCCTTGCCTAAAAAGCTTGCAAGTTCAAATATAAAGTATGCCGTTGGGCATACACACAGGAACCAAGCAAACAAAGAAGAGCTAGCTAGTGTCAGTCTGTATTTTATTTTCTTATTTCGAAAGGAGGATGGTGGGACCAGAATTATATTTAAGAAATTGGTTGCAGTGAAGAGAAAGGATTGGCAGGGGGTACTATTTGGAGGCAGGAAGAATTCAGGAAGGCTTGTGAGTACTCTAGGAAAAAGATGATGGGGATGTAACAAATGAAAAAGGTAGCAGCAGGGATGGAAGTGGAGAGACTTATGGCCACCTGCATGTGGGAAGTGAAGGAGAAGGTGCTGAGGATTACCTTGAGATGAGCTTTTGGGAAATTGACTCCTACACAGACTATAGACATTTCTGATTTCTTCTTAGTAAGAAGTAAACACCAATGAAAAATTTTGAAAATTTACTTATTTCTCTTTAAAAAAATATTCTCTCCATATATTTATCTATTTTTGTTAGAAAACAATAATTATGGAGACCATAACATGTTAAATAAGTTTGAGAATTCAGAAAGAAGCATAAGGATGTGTGTTGCAGGAACAGGTGTTAGGAGGGCTTAAGATCATGAGTTAGGTTTTTAGTATAATATATTTAAGATTCTGTAAAGCATCTAAGTGAAAATAGGCAGCTAGATCTGTGAGCTGAGAGCTCATGAGACAGGGCCAAACTGAAGAAATAGTTTGGGAATCTCTTTAGAGAAGATGTGGAAACTGACATCAAAGAACTGAAAAGCCTGTCCAGGAGGAAGAGTAGAACTGGCAGAGAAGATGGCTGAGGTAGGAAATCCAGGGATTAAAATTAGGGTGGGAGCAAACGTATGGCCAACTAATCTTTGACAAAGCAGGAAACAATATCCAGTGGAATAAAGACAGTCTCTTCAGCAAATGATGTTAAGAAAACTGGATAGAGACATGCAGAAGACTGAACCTGGACCACTTTTTACACCATACACAAAAATAAATTCAAAATGGATGAAAGACCTAAATGTAAGACAGGAAGCCATCAAAATCCTAGAGGAGAAAGCAGGTAAAAACCTCTTTGATCTCAGCTGCAGCAACTTCTTACTCAACATGTTTCTGGAGGCAAGGGAAACAAGCAAAAATGAACCATTGGGACCTCATCAAAATAAAAAGCTTCTGCACAGCAAAGGAAACAATCAGCAAAACTAAAAGGCAACCAAAGAATGGTTTGCCATTGACATATCAGATAATTTGCAAATGACATATCAGGTAAAGGGGTAGTGTCCAAAATCTAGAAAGAACTTATCAAACTCAACACACAAAAAACAAATAGCCCAGTGAAGAAATGGGCAAAACACATGAATAGACACTTCTCCAAAGAAGACATCCAGATGGCCAATAGACACATAAAAAACTGTTCAACATTAGTCATCATCAGGGAAATACAAATCAAAACCACAATGAGATACCACCTCATACCAGTCAGAATGACTAAAATTAACAACTCAGGCAA
Organism: Panthera leo; assembly: GCF_018350215.1. Classification (NCBI taxonomy): domain Eukaryota; kingdom Metazoa; phylum Chordata; class Mammalia; order Carnivora; family Felidae; genus Panthera; species Panthera leo. The sequence continues at coordinate 63,991,996 of NC_056686.1, read as the reverse complement.
TGACAGATGTTGGCACGGATGCAGAGAAAGGGGAACACTTTTGCACTGCTGGTGGGAATGCAAACTGATGCAGCCACTCTGGAAAACAGTATGGAGGTTCCTCAAAAAATTAAAAATAGAACTACCCTATGACCCAGCAATTGCATTACTAGATATTTATCCAAGGGATACAGGTGTGCTGTTTTGAAGGGACATATGTACCCCAATGTTTATAGCAGTGCTATCAACAGTAGCCAAAGTATGGAAAGAGCCCAAATGTCCATTGACAGATGAATGGAAAGAGAAGATGTGGTATACTTACACAATGGAATATTACTCAACAATCAAAAAGAATGAAATCTTACCATTTGCAACAACATGGATGGAATTAGAGTGTATTATGCTAAGCGAAATTAGAGAAAGATAAATATCATATGACTTCATTCATTTGTGGAATTTAAGATACAAAACAGATGAACCTAAGGGAAGGGAAGCAAAAATAATATAAAAACAAGGTGGCTGAGTTGGTTAAACGTCTGACCTCAGCTCAGGTCATGATCTTGCTGTTCCTGAGTTTGAGCCCTGTGTCGGACTCTATGCTGACAGTTCACAGCCTGAAGCCTGTCTCCCTATCTCTCTGTCCCTCTCCTGCTCGTGCTCTTTCTTTCTCTCTCAAAAATAAACAAACATTAAAATTTTTTTTTAAAAAGTAAAAACAGGGAGGGGGACAAAACATAAGAGACTCTTAAATATAGAGAACAAACTGAAGGTTGTTGGAGGGGTTGTGGAAAGGGGATGGGCTAAATGGGCAAGGGCATTAAAAAAGACACTTGTTGAGATGGGCATGGGGTGTTATATGTAGGAGATGAATCACTGGATTCTACTCTTGAAATCATTATTGCACTATATGCTAACTAACTTGGATGTAAATTTAAAAAAAAAAAAGAATAAAGACATTGTAACTCAAAAAAAATTAGGGTGGGAAGAGGCAGACTATTTATGGAGACTGAATGAGAAGTGGCTGGAAGATTCAGGATAAGATGGTAATAAAAAGTTGATGATTTTCACAAAATGCTCAGTGGGCACGTGCTTGAACATTTCTATGCCTTAGCTTTTTTTTTTTTTTTAATTTTTTTTTTTTTACCGTTTATTTATTTTTGAGACAGAGAGAGACAGAGCATGAACGGGGGAGGGTCAGAGAGAGGGAGACACAGAATTTGAAACAGGCTTCAGGCTCTGAGCTGTCAGCACAGAGCCCGATGCGGGGCTCGAACCCACGAACCGTGAGATCATGACCTGAGCCGAAGTTGGACGCTTAACCGACGGAGCCACCCAGGTGCCCCTTTTTTAATCTTTTTTTTAAAATTTTTCTATGCCTTAGCTTTTAAATCAAGATATTTGTTCATTTGCTTATCATGAGGCATAACTGTGTTGAACCTGAAAATTTATCTTTTCATTACATGTGGCCTCAGATTTATATTTTCCTAGAAAAATCGTGTATTTGCCTTCTGAAAAATAACAATCTTGGCAACATGTTTGCTACAGAATAAAGTCCTTTTCATATTTTGTTTAATCAATTGATGCATCCATAGAGTGCTGTTTATCTTCTGTCTGCCCCTCCAGATCCACTGTCCACTCTACTCCCCTCAGCCATGGGAGGCTGAACTTTATAGATTGACCGATGGGCTCTATTTGCCTCTGGCTTTTAGTTGGGTTTGGCCAATGAGAACAATGCAGGAGCTGGGAGAGTGAGTAGAGAGAGGCTGGGATTCTCCCCCCATTTCTCCCTTATGTGGTCTGCATCCCTCTACTCAAGGTCACGGTTCCCTCCAGGAAACCCCCTCCAGACAATACCCTCTATGGTTCCTGTACCACTCCCACTCTTAGCCCCTTCAGGATACTGTACTATCCCTTGATTGTTTTTCCCAAACCCTAACAGGCAGTTCATATTCCCACAGGGTTATTCAATGGTCCTTTATTAAATTCTCACATCACCCACTTTGAGTGTGTTCTCTGGTTCCTGATGCCAAGAGGAAGGTTAGTTCAAAAACAATTTATCAATTGTCAGCGATCCATTTTTCCACTGGCTCCTCGTGTAAATGGGGACTGTATGTGAGAAGATTCGGTGGGAGAGGGGGCAGGAATGAATCCAGAAAAGCACAGGTTGTTTTGTTTTAGAGTCTGGCTGTCTTATAGAGCCTTAGAGTCAGCACCAAGATTATTCCTCTGGGAATTTCTACGCAACCACTTTGAAATGAGCAACAGAGAGAGCAGAAGGCTGAGAAGGTCCACATTTCACCCTGACAGAACTGACAGATTGGGGCATGGAACCCCATGTGTCTGGATTTTCAGGTAACTGCTGTTTGAGTTTATGCTCAGAACCATCAATTCTGTGGTAGAGAAGTTCCATAAATCAGGTTGCCATAAAATGAGCAATGCCTGCAGTTGCAAAGAAGATGTTCTAAAAGTATTTTTGGCTACTGTTCAAGAAACTCAGGCAGCAGGAGAAAGAATCTTCAAAAGTGTAAAAGAATATCCTTTTGGTGGAAGGTGGGGATGGGGTAGAAACTCTCAGCATATACCCTGGCTGTGTAGTGCTGCCTTATACCTCCATTATTTAGAAACCACCCCAAAGCAAATGAGAAATGGAAAGGCAGAACAAAAATACAGTTTTCAATAAAACTTCAAGAGAGATTCAAACATACTTTTAAGTATTTTCTATAAGTAATTGAGTGCCCCCAGGAGGAAGTAGAGAGAGGCTGAGGAGAGATCTTAAGATCTCAGTGGTTGTAGTCTAGGCTTGACAGATCTCAGAAAATGCCACAAAAATTCACTTCTTGAAAGTGAGAGATGTGCCTTAAGAGGCAAAAGTTAGACCTTTTCCTGGCAGAAGTGTGTGCATAAAACAAAAGGTCACTTTCTACCCCCAACAGAACCATAGTGAGTTCAATGCAAAATGAGAAGCAAGGCCAAATGAAGATGCAGACAGACAAGGCACACTTTTAAGAGGCATTCCATTATGGTGGAAGCAGTTCTGAGAAGAACAAAAACTTTACACTCAGTAGTTGCTAGAAAGGAATGCCAACCCAGCCCTGGCTCAGGAAAACTCTTGGTGAATCCCTGGTCTAGGAGAATGAAAATCATTCAATGATGAATGACATAAAACGTAAAACAAATAAAAAAGTGATCACAGGGGCGCCTGGGTGGCGCAGTCGGTTAAGCGTCCAACTTCAGCCAGGTCACGATCTCGCGGTCCGTGAGTTCGAGCCCCGCGTCAGGCTCTGGGCTGATGGCTCGGAGCCTGGAGCCTGTTTCCGATTCTGTGTCTCCCTCTCTCTCTGCCCCTCCCCCGTTCATGCTCTGTCTCTCTCTGTCCCAAAAATAAATTAAAGACATTGAAAAAAAAAAAAGTGATCACATTGTGTCTACAATGATACTGTAAGACAAAAGGCAAGAAGGAGAGAAATTTTTGAACATCCTTTTGTATGTCCTTTTGTAAATTATTACCATAGGGCAGATGAAAGTTGTGAGCAATGTTTTGCCATGAATTTGGAGGGGGAAAACCCTCTGAAATAAAGGGATTGTCTGGATGGAAGAAGATAAATAATATTGCAGAAATGGCTGAATTCAGGGAAAATATGGTAGGAGAATAGGAGGAAATAATGTACAAGAGACTTAGGAAAGGTGTACAAGGCAAAATATACAATTTGAGAAATGACAGCAAAAAAGAGCAAAAGAGTGAATAGATATTATGGAAAACACAGCGGATTCACGGAGGGTAGAAATGAGAAACTTTACACAATGAAATAGAGATGAAGACCGACCCAAAATAATTGATGAGACACATCCCAGTAAAGTTACTGGGCTTAGAAGATAAAGAAATCTTCTTTTGGGCAGACAGGTGAAAAATCAAGCCAATGTAATTAGGAGAAAAGAAATCAAGTTAGTTTCATAATTTTATACAAAACCTCTGAACACCAGATACAATACCTACAAAGAGTCTCAAGAAAACAAAGTTTGAGGGAAGTATTACGTCTACATGCAAACCCTTCTTTAAGTACAAAGGCTACAAACAGTAACTTTAAGATGCAAAAACTAGAGAAATATTATTTTGCTAATCCCTTTTTGTGGAAATGAATAAAGGCCAAAATTCAGTCAATTACGAAGTTTGGGGAAGAGACTGGAGGAGCCTGAACAGATTTAACAATACCACTAAAACTAGAAGAAATGTGGGTTAGCATGGCTGATACCATACAGTTGAAAGGTTGGGAGGGGATGAGAGCAAGCAATCAGAAGGATTTGTTCATTGTTGATTTTCCTATGCAAGAGCGGAAGAAAAAGGATTTCACTTAAAGTTGACAAATCAAGATATAAAAACCTAAACATACTTGACTATATCAAGGTAAATACCAAGAAAAATAACACTGATTAAAATCAATAAGCGGGAGGAGAGACGAGAGGGGAGAAGAGGAGGAAATGCACTAAATGTTTAACTGTTCACATTCATAACTAGTAAGAATAGACCATCAGTAAATAGACAACTAAGAGGAATTCATAATTGAAGGTAACTATAGAGCACACACAAAACTTCACAAAGAAAACAAAGTGAATAAAACTGATCATAGAGTGAACACTTTAATTAATTAATTATTTAATGTTTAAAGTTTTACTTAAGTAATCTGTACACCCAAGGTGGGGCTTGACCTCATGACCCCAAGATCAAGAGTCTACGCTCTTCTGACTGAGAAAGCCAGGTGCCCCTGTGAACACTTTAAAAAAATTAACAAGACTACATTATATAAGATAAAATATATATACAAAATATATACAAATGTATCTAAGTTTGCCAAAATCATCTACTAAATGAAAATAAACTTCATATGTGGTATACAGCATACAAGACATACATCCACAATAAAGTGATTCAGAAAAGTAAAAACCAAATCAAAGAATGGCTAGAAGTATATCAGGCTAATGTAAATAAAAAGAAAGCAGGAGTCATGACCTTAACAGAGCTTAATAGCACACGATGTTTAACCCAACATTTATATAGCACTTACCATATGCCAGGTATTATTTTAAGTGCTTGACATTTATTAACTTATGCAATCCTCCTCCCAAAAGCAGTGAGAAAGTTGCCACTATTGTGTCCATTTTTTAGATGAAGAAACTGGGGCACAAAGCTAGTAAGTATGAAAGTCAGAATTTAAACCTAGCCAATCCAGAATTTGTGATGTCAGTGACAATATTTCCTGTTTATCCAGGCAAAGATGCATTAAATGAGAAAAAAGAATTTTAAATGATACGATTCACAATGCAGAATGTGAGTTACATGGGCACCTGGGTGGCTAAGTCAGCTGAGCTTCCAATTCTTGATTTCAGCTCAGGTCATGATCTCGTGGTTTGTAAGTTCAAGACCCGCATTGGGCTCACTGCTATCAGCACAGAGCCTGCTTCAGATCCTCTGCCCCCCTCTCTCTGCCCTTACCCTGCTTACATTCTTTCTCTCTCTCAAAAATAAATAAACATAAAAAAAAAGAATGCAAGTTACAAACTTAACACCCAGAAAAGGAGTATTGAGATTAGCAGAGTAAAACCTAAAAGGGATATTTACAAAGAGAAATGAGCAGAAAAACTGTAGGAGAGGGAATTTTAGTTTTTTAACAGCTATATTGAGAAATGATTGGGATACTATACTTTTCACCTATTTAAAGTGTACAACTCAATGGCTTTTAGTGTATTCAGAGTTGTCCATTCATCACCACAATCAATTTTAGAATATTTTCATTACTCTATCAGGAAACTCAGCTCCCATTAGCTATCACCACAGATATCTACATAAAATTTTTTCTCTATTAAAAATATTTTTTTCAATAAAAATTGTATGTATTTAAGGTATACAACATAATTTGATATACAAATACATATGCAAAATGATTAATATTGTCATTCTAATTAACAAAACATCTCCTCACATGGTTACTGTTTCATATTTGATGACACCACCTGAAACCTATTCTCTTAGCATATTTCAGTATTCAACACAGTATTATTAACTATAGTCACAGTTTTGCATATTAGATTTTTACACTCATTCATCCTATGTAACTACAACTTTGTACCCGTTAACCAACATTGCCCCATTTTCCCCACCCCCTCACTCCCTGGTAACCACCATTCTACTCTCTGCTTCTATGAATTTGACTTTCTTTCTTTCTTTCTTTCTTTCTTTCTTTCATTTTTTTAAAGTGAGTTATCCATTCTTTTAAATTTTTTTTTAATGTTTATTTATTTTTGAGACAGAGAGAGACAGGGAGGGTCAGAGAGAGAGGGAGACACAGAATCCGAAGCAGGCTCCAGGCTCTGAGCTGTCAGCACAGAGCCCGATGCTGGGCTCGAACTCACAGACCATGAGATCACTAGCTGAGCCGAAGTCGGACACTCAACTGACTGAGCCACCCAGGCGCCCCTTTGACTTTTTTTCTTTAGATTGTACATATAAGTGACATCATTCAGGATTTGTCTTTCTGTGTCTAGTTTATTTCACTTAGGGCAATATCCTCCAGGTTCACCCATGTTTTTGTAAACAACAAGACTTCCTTCTTAAAATTTAAGGCTGAGTAATATTCCACTGTATATCTTGAAAAAAAAAAAAAAGCAAGGGAAACCACTTCTGAATAGCAATGCAGAAGTCCTAAATAAGTTATTAGCAAGTAATTTAAAAACCTTTTCACAATCCAATATATACATGGAAAAACTGCATTAAATATAGAGGTAAAGCTCCATAAATTATTATAAAATACGTGCCTATACAAATACTACCTAGGTCAAGAACACAAATATCACCAGCTCCTTAGAAACTGGTAACAGTGCCCATCACTCTTCTCGTTTAAAGGTAAACACTATCCTAACTTTCATATAATCATTTCCTTAGTTTTCTTCATATGTGCATCACCTAAGTGTACATTCCTAAACACTAACAGTTTGGTCTTGTGCCCTTTTGAACTTCATATATATGAAGTCATGCAGTATATATTCTTTTATGTCTCACTTTTTTTGGGAGGGAGGAACTCAAAGTTGTGTTTGTGAGGTTTGTTTACCTTACTGCATATGTTTGTGATATTTTAATTTCCATTAAATGTTTTGTGTATGTAAGTACCTCAATTTGCCTATTATTCTGTTCATGAACTTGTATATTATTTCCAGTTTTTGAATGTTATAAATAATGTTGTTCTAAATACTCTTGCCCTGAAGAATTGAAAATCATTATGTCCAGGTGGAATTTACCCCAGGAATGCAAAGATGGCTCAATATTGGGAAATATATAGACATAATTATCATTTAATGGGTCAAAAGGAAAATAATATGAAAATCTCCATAGATACAAAAATATCTGAAAGACCCAAATCCACTCTTGATAAACAGTCAATGAAACAGTAATCAGTAGTTTAGTTGCCTAATAGGAGTTAATGTAGATACCTCTGTCCCAAAGCCAGTGTCATTCATAATAGAAAAACACTACAAGTATTCTCACAGGTAAAGGATACCTAAGTATTAACATTACTATTTAACAATGTACCAGATTTACAATCTCATAAAATTATCATGAGAAAAAAATGAGAGGTATAAAAATTGGAAAGGAATGATAAGATTTTATATCTAAAAACCTATACTAGCAATATAAAAATGCAGTAATGTATCAGCTTATAAAAGTAACACATAGATATCAATAGCTTTCATGCAAAACTCCATTTATGACAGCAACAAAAATATAAAACACCTATGAATAAATTTACCAAGAAAATTTTCAGGCTTTTATTAGGGGGAAAAAGCCTCTAAAACAGGCATAAAAGATATAAAAGAACAAATGAAAAGGCATAATACATCTTTTGATATGAAGATTCAAAATCATAAAGATATCAATCTTCCCTAACATAATTTTAATTCAAATCTAACAAAAACACCAGCATTGTTTTTTCCTGCAACTGGGTAAGTTGATTTCCAATTTCATAAACTAGAATTGTAAGGAAAACAAGGAAGGAGAACTAGTTTTATTAGAAGTTTAAATGTTCTATAATTTTTAATAATTAAAGCAGTCTGGGTCTTGTGCATAAGAATCAATGAATAAATACAATCAGCACATACATACTAGAGAAAATAATTAGACAATCTCACTCATGACCATAGTTGTAAAAATCCTGACTAAAATATTAGCAAACTGAATCTAGTAGTGTGCATGCGCACACACACACACACACACACACACACACACAAATCATGATCTGATGGGGTTTAATTCAGGAATACAAACTTGGCCTAATATTTCAAAGATTAATTACGATAATTTACCTTGTTAACAGTATAAAAGAAAAATCATTGAATGATCACCTTAGTAGATCAACATTCATCCGTGTCCAAAACATTTAGCAAATTAGATATAGAAGAGAAATTTGTTAATCTGATAAATGCTATCTAGAGAAACAAAACAACTTTCAACAAACTTAATACCTAATATGAGGTAATCTTGCTAAACCCTTTCTGAAAAGAAAAAATGAGAAAAGAATTGCTGCTGTTGCTATTTTAATTTGGCATTGTATCAGGGTCTTTTTTTTTTTTTTTTCTTACGTAGGCTCTACGCCTAACCTGGGGCCTGAACTCACAACCCCAAGATCAAGAGTTGCATGCACGACAGACTGAGCAAGCCAGGTACCCCAACACTGTACCAGAGGTTTTAAACAGTGCAATAAAAAAGAGTAAGAAATTTTAAAAAAGTAATTTGGGAAGTAAATAAAATTTTCTTTGTTCACAGATGATTTGATTGTTTACACAGCAAATCCAAGAGTTCAGAGATGGATTATTAAAATGAAGAGGAACAAACTCCAGCTACATGCAACACATGATTCTCAAAGGCAGTGCTGAGTGAAAGCCATTCAAAGGAATATTTACTGTATTATTCCATTTTTATAGTGTTCAAGAAACTGAAACAACTAAATTATACAATTCAGTGACATACACGTAGGTGACTAAATTTTGAATAAGATCAAGGAAGCAATTATTTTAAAAGCCAAAAAAGTTATCTAGGAGGGGTAACTTCTGTGTCCATTGGTGGGTGGGAGAAGAACAGTATGGTATGAGGTTCAAGAGTGGCCATCAAGAATTCCGGGTTTATTTTAAGGGCAATCAATTCACTGAACAGTTCTGAGCTAGAAAATACCACGGATCTGGAATTTTTCCAGAGGACATCTCTGAACAATTGTGGGCTGTAAGAAGACAGAATTGGAAATGGGGAAGCCAGTTAGGAGTGATGTTGGTGGCTCAGGTTAGGGAATTGTATTAGTCTTCTATTGCTGTTGGAACTAATTACCATAAATAGAGGGGCTTAAACAACATATTTTATTACTTTACATTCTGTAGGGCAGAAGTCCAGTCCAGGTTTCACTGGGCCAACATCAAGAGTTTGGCAAGGATGTGTTCCCACCTGGACGCTCTAAAAAGAATCCATTTCCTTGTCTTTTCCAGTTTGTAGAGACTACATTGATTCTCTGGCTCCTGGCCCCCAATATCCAGCTTCAAAAACAGTCATGTGGCATCTTTCTCACCCTTCTTTTGTAGTTACATCTCCCTTTAACTCTGACTTCAGCTGGAAAAGTTCTTTTCAAGAATTCCTGTGATTAGGTTGGGTTCACCTGGATAATACAGAATAATCTCCCTATCTCAAGGTCCATAACCTTGATCACATCTGCAAAGTCCCTTTTGGTAAGGTCAGGCAAGGAATTGTAAGGTAACATATTCACAGGTTGTAGGGAGTATTAAGACCTATTAGGACATCTTTGCTTTACTGGAACATTTTTGTGGGATTTAATTCTGCCTATCACAGAAGTACATGTGAAAATGCGGAGCAAAGGACATACTCAAAGTAATCATCTGTCTTTATGAAAACAGTTTAGATGTCTCTGATAGCCTCTACCTACCTACTGAATTTAAGACTTCCAACCTACTCTCTATATTATGATCACTTAACCAGGCTATCCTATAATTAAGACTCCCCACTCTTCAGTTCAGGCCTGTCCTGAATTTTTTCCTTAGTCCCCATCTTGCTTAGTCCTACTTATTATCTCTTCTCAAGCTCAGAGACATTCTGACCAACTCAAGTCTTTGGTTATGCACAATTCCATGGTGGTTTTATAGGAAGAACTGTATCTGCTCTAATGGGAATGGTTATAAATGCACAGCAATCCAATTAGCTAGAGCACTCACAATGTGATCTCAGTCTATTATCAATAAAGCATTGGGTGGTCATGTTAAATTTGGTTTATTTTCCAGCTGGAAAAATGTATGGCTATTTGAGCCTTTAACAACATAAGGGAGTATGGTGGGAATATCTCTCCACTATCACAGTCCTCCCTTAACCCCTCCTTAACATTACCTGTTCCCAGTCTCCCACTAACTCCCTTCTTTTCTGTTTTCACCAAATCTTCTCACAAATAAATGTCCTTAATAAACATTGGGGGTACATGTGCCCTTATGCATCAGCACTCCTATATCCTTTGGATAAATTCCTAGTAGTGCTATTGCTGGGTCATAGGGTAGTTCTATTTTTAATTTTTTGAGGAACCTCCACACTGTTTCCCAGAGCAGCTGTACCAGTTTGCATTCCCACCAACAGTCCAAGAGGATTCCCCTTTCTCCACATCCTCGCCAACATCTGTTGTTTTATGAGTTGTTGATTTTAGCCACTCTGACTCGTGTGAGGTAGAATCTCAATGTGGTTTTGATTTGTATTTCTCTGATGATGAGCAATGTTGAACATCTTTTCATGTGTCTGTTCACCATCTGGATGTTTTCTTTGGAAAAGTGTCTACTCATGTCTTCTGCCCATTTCTTCACTGGATTATTTGTTTCACTTGCTTTACAGGTTTGAATACTAACCCTTTATCTGATATGTCATTTGCAAATAAATTCTCCCTCTATAGCCAAATTATGGAAAGAGACCAAATGTCCATCAACTGATGAATGGATAAAGAAGATGTGGTTTATATATACAATGGAATACTACTTGGCAATGAGAAAGAATGAAATCTTGCCATTGGCAACAACATGGATGGAACTGGAGGGTATTATGTTAAGTGAAATAAGTCAGTCAGAGAAAGACAGATATCATATGCTTTCACTCATATGTGGAATTTAAGAAACTTAACAGAGGACCATGGGGGAAGGGTAGGGAAGGGGAAAGAATAGTTTCAAACAGAGAGAGAGGCAAACCATAAGAGACTCTTAAATACAGAGAACAAACTGAGGGTTGATGGGAGGTCGGAGGGGGAGGGGAAAATGAGTGATGGGCATTGAGGAGTGCACTTGTGGGAATGAGCACTGGGTGTTGTATGTAAGCGATGAAGCATGGGAATCTACTCCCAAAGACAAGAGCATACCTTATACTCTATATGTTAGCCAACGTGACAATAAATTACATTTTAAAAAGATGAAAGAAATAAAAATTATAAGTAGTTAAAAAATAAATTTTAAGACAGATAATCACTTAAAATAATTTCAGCACTCAGCTACAATAAAATAGATTTCTTTTGGGGCACCTGGGTGGCTTAGTCGGTTAAGCATCTGACTTTGGCTCACGTCATGTTCTCCTGGCTCATAGGTTCAAGCCCCAGATGGGCTCTGTGTTGACAGCTCAGAGCCTGGAGCCTGCTTCAGATTCTGTGTCTCTCTCTTTCTCTCTGCCCTTCCCCTGCTCACGCTGTCTCTCCTCAAAAATAAAATAAAAACATTAAAAAAATAAATTTCTTTCAAAAAATAATAAATTATAAGATGGACAATTACTTCCTTAAAATAAGTTCACCACTCAGCTACAATAAAATAGATTTATTTCAAAAAAATAAAATAAAATGTTACTGCCATAAAAAAATTAAAATCAAAAGCTTACTTTGACTAAAAAACAAACAAAAAAACCCTCCCAAACACACAAATGTCCTAATAATTCTGTGCACAAATTTTCACAGGCTAGAAGAGATCTATTTCAAGAACTATGCTTTGAGAAGCCAGTTACATCTCTGTGCCCATATGAAGTATAACAGACAACTTTATATATATTTAAAAAAAAGTCAATGTTCAGCTATTCCCTTCAAAGCCCTTGGTAAACATTAAGGAATTATAAATCTATCTTCACTTTGGAGTCAGTGGAATCCACTAATGAGTGGAAACAGTCATATTTCTATTTCTTTTAGACTAAAAAAAAGGCTGATTACAATGCAGGATGAATATATAGTATTTTGGTTTAAAGATCAAATTAACACCATCTCTGTGTTATTCTCTATTTTTTTATACTTTTCTTAAAATAAACGTGTATGTGTGTGTGTGTGTGTGAGAGAGAGAGAGAGAGAGAGAGAGAATTAATTCACAGTACCAGAGTGCTTTATCCTTAGATATCAATTTCAATACTCAACACTATCCTATGCCTTGAGGTCCTTTAGTTGTTATTGATAATAAAAAATACTTCATAAGTATGCTTTTCTGGACCTTACCCTAGGATCTGCACTGCATAAACAGGTCTCTGTTAAAAGGAAAGTAGGCAGCATTATCACATACAGCGATTGAACTGTGGATCTATAATTACATCTCCTTCAAGTCCTCTTGACTTTCCACTGTTATGTCTCTAAACTTCCTGTGAGGTGCTTGACATTTGATCTGGGATCACCCAGGCTGCCCGTCCCAAGCTTTTCTCTTCACTCTGTCTTTAAACTCCTTGCAGCACTGATGTGACTAGAAATGAACACTGTGCTCTCAGACACAACCAGCAAGTAGCTCTGAATTTTTTATCATGTTTTCTTCAACCTTCTTCTTCAATTTTCTCTCTTAGTTCTTCCATCTGTCTCTCAGGCTATGTATGTGTTCAGCTGTTGCAACATCTTTTTCAGAGATTACCAAATAATGCTTTTAAAAAAATCACCCCACTGTCTATCTGATTAAAATGACTATTCAATATTTGTTTCATTTTGGACAGTTAGTTGCTTTACACTGATCAATTAATTCATGCATCCAACAAAAATTTTACTCAGCACTTCTTGTGGGCCAGACTTTGTTCTAAACACAGGGGATTCAATGATTGGCAAAAGTAAACTCTGTTCCTCCATTCATGGAGGTTATGGTCTGGTAAAGGAGGAGCACATTGTTAGTGAAATGATCCTGCAAAAAAGGTTAAATTATAACTGTAAGAAATACCATGGAAGTACAAGTTACTGTGAAAATGTGTGATGGGTTCAAGGACTTCTCAGAAGAAGTAATATCTGACCTGAGATCTCAAAGATATACAAGTATTACTAAGGGAAGAGATAGTATAGATACTTTCAAGGGAGGAGAACCATCAGAGAGTGGGAACCACATATGTGAACATCCTCTGTTGGCAAGAGGCACATGGAATGTTTAAGAAACTGAAATGAGGCGAGAGACCAAGGTGTGTAGGAAGGCAGATGATGCTGGAGAAGCAGGCACAGGGAAGACAATGGAGGATCTTAGAGGCTCCAAGAATTTGTTTCTTACCCCCAAACAAGGAAAACTATTGAAGGGCTTTTCCAAGGGAGGGTGCCATCATTCTATTTTAGTGTCCCCTGTCTTTATTTAGTTATTTATATCCCAGGGACATATGTGTGTTATGAATAAAAACGGTAAACAGGATAACTCACAGAACTTCAAAAAGGTCTGATGACCTTTTGAATTTACAATACAATGCAGATTCTTAACTGAATTCATGACCTAGTCCCTTCAAAAGTGCTTTCAGGTTGGGGCGCCTGGGTGGCGCAGTCGGTTAAGCGTCCGACTTCAGCCAGGTCACGATCTCGCGGTCCGTGAGTTCGAGCCCCGCGTCAGGCTCTGGGCTGATGGCTCGGAGCCTGGAGCCTGTTTCCGATTCTGTGTCTCCCTCTCTCTCTGCCCCTCCCCCGTTCATGCTCTGTCTCTCTCTGTCCCAAAAATAAAAAAAATAAAAAAAAAAAAAAAAGTGCTTTCAGGCAATGCCCACGTGGCTACTTGGGTAGCTGTTATTGGATATACCCATATGAGATACAGATATACATGCATACATATTATATATACATGTACACACACACACACACACACACACACAAGGAGGGCATGTATAGCCTTGCATTTTTACCACTTCTTGAGCAAAATGAAGAGGTCTTATTTAGCCTGTTGCAGAGTTGGCCTCCAAGAGGCTGCATAGCACACAGGTGCTTCTAGACTTGTTTCTGCTCGGGTGTCTTTCTTTTCTCATCAGTCTCTAAAGAAAAATAAACTGCTTTTGATGTAACACCACTTGTGATCTCAAGGTAGATGCAGGCTTTCCAAGGGGGTAGAATGATCTCTGAGAACCTACTGTAGATAAGACTCCTTTTGAGTGCCCTGGGAGAGAAGAAAGTTTTAGTTGCTCATGAAGAGATGAAACCAGAATAGAGAATTTGGGACGTAAGAAAGTGACTAAGAATGTGACAATCCATAAAGCTATTCTGAGAAATCTGATAAGCAGCCAGCTTTGAAGGGCAGTCGGTTCTGAAAACACTCAGCAGAAATGAGAGCCTCAAGTGCCAAAAGGCTGACACTCAGCTTTTGCAAGAAATTTATAATCTAGGCTCTGTCCATTTTGTGCTTCAGAAAGCATCAGCCACATTTGGGCGAGGCCCTAGTTTGCACTTTTTTTGCTCTAAGCATCTTCCATTTCTAAGCAAACTAGGCCAAGATTCCTTATTTCTACTGTACCCACAGGCCAGAAGAGAAGCAAGCCAAAAGCAAGGAATACAGGGCACCTCGGTGGCTCAGTAGGTTAAGCATCCGACTTTGACTGAGGTCATGATCTTGCGGTTTGTAGGGTAGAGCCCCGGGGCTGGCTCTGTGCTGATAGCTCAGAGCCTGGAGCCTGCTTCACATTCTGTCTCTCATATTCTCTCTCTGCCCTTCCCCCACTAGCACTCTGCCTCTCTCCCTCTCTCAAAAATAAATAAACATTAAAAAATTTTTTAAAAAGCAAGGAATACTTCCAGAAGATTTAAAGAGTTAAATGTAAAAAGCAAACCACAAAAAAGAGAACAACATAGATATAATTATGCTACCACTACAGATTTAAAAAATACAAAGTATACAATTGTATTTACATTAAAACCCCAAGAAAGTAAGAATAAATATATGCAGGTTTTGAGTTTCTCTACATTAACTAAATATGGATTTGTCCACACATATCCTCCAAAACCTATAGAGATCAATAAGGAAGGCAAATAAAACCACCATAACCCCTGTCTACAGCATAACTAGGAGACAGAGAATGCTACAAATCTCAATTTACACAGAGATAGGGAAAGAAAAATCTGGAGCCTGCGGAGCCTGCACTGAAACCTTGCTGGAGCTGAGTCGGCTGGAGAATGCTTGGGGCAGAGGACAGACGGCACAGCGCACAGGTAAAAATCATTCCTGATAGGAAAATGTCACGCTCTGAGAGGATCAACACTGACAAAGGTCTACAACCTGCTGGATCAGGCACCACTACTGGGGTCACAAAAGGAGGGCTTGCACAAAGGTTCTTTGGAAAGGTACCTCCTTGGGGAGAGGGAGGTGTCCTTGGAGCCTCGGTGGTAGAGTCAAGGAGGGGAGCAAGTGTTTGAGATTAAGGGTCCATCAGAAAAGGAGAAGGCACTCCTCACCCCCAACAAAAGGTGCGATCTATTTTAAGCAATTTTTCTAAGTTTTTACTTATTTATTTTTGAGAGAGAGAGAGCACGCGAGCACGCAAGTGGGGGAGGGGCAGACAGAGACAGAGAGAGGCAGACACAGATTCTGAAACAGGCTCCAGGCTCCAAGTTGTCAGAGCATAGCCCAACGCTGGGCTCGAACCCACGAACCATGAGATCGTGACCTGAGCTGAAGTCAGAGCTTAACAACTGAGCCACCCAGGTGCCCAGTAAGACCTATTTAAAAGTACCCTTAACTATATCAACAAAAGACAGTACTCTTGAACTAGGAAACCAAGTGAGCCTCCCCCAAACCTTACCACTGTCTACGCAGAATCTGCTACACAGGACCTGCTAACGCTGGTCCAGGAAAATAGGAGATAATTCAGAGTTAAAACAGCAGATAACATCCCCACAGTCAAAGTAAGACCTTGGAAAATGAGGGTCAAAATTCTTCAATGCAAAACTACAAAGCAGAAGAAAACTGAAGCACAATCCCAAACTGAATTAAATGTCCATTAAAAAAAAAGCACTTCCATGTATTTTTAAAACATCCCTAATCAGGAATTCAAAAGTTTAGAACAGAAATAGACCAATTTTAAAAGAAAATATGAAACAAGAATTAAATAAACTGAGGATCATTGGGAACCCCATTACAATGGAGAGAGGAGGCTCTCAGCACCTTAGTCCTGTTTAGCATCACTGGCAATGGAGCAAATGGACACTGTGAGCCTCCTGGTGTGATAGAATAGGGGCATACAATGTCGCCTATGTAGTATTCTTTCCAAAAATATTTAACCTGAATCGAATCATGAAGAAATAACCAGACAAATCTAGAATATGGAACATTTTCAAAGACAACTAACTGATTTGGAATTTTCAAAAATGTCAGTGACATAAAAAAAAGGTGTGTGTTTTTCTTCTAGTTTTTTTTTCTAGCCTAGGAGACTAAAGAGACATAACAAATAAATGCAATGTCTGATCTTTTATTAGAACCAGATTTGGAAAAAAACCCATTACTATAAAGAATACTTTTGAAATAAAATATTGTCTGTATCTTAGATAAATTATGGTATCAAATGCTAAGTTTATTATGTTGTCATTATTATATGGTGATTATGCAGGACAATGTCTTTTTTTCTTAGCAGATACCAGCTGACCAAAGTATTTAGGGGCGAAGTGTCCTGTCTAGTACTAACTTTTATATAGATCAATAAAATTGTGTGTGTGGATGGATGGATGGATGCATGCATGCATGTTAATAATTAATGGACACATACGTGTACTGGGTTAAGTACACATACGTGTACACATACGTGTACTGGGTTAAGCAGTTCCAGAAGCCCAGAGTGACCTTATTTGGAAGTAGGGTCTTTGTAGATATAATTAGCTAAATTTAAATGAAGCCATATTGGACAAAGATGGGCCTCTAATCCAACATAACTGGTGTCCTTATCAAAAGAAGAAGTTTAGATACAGACATGCACACAGGATTATACTGTGTGGACCTTAAATCCAATATGACTGCTATCTTTATAAGAAGAAGAGAGGAGGGGCACCTGGGTGGCTTGTCGGTTAAGCGTCCGACTTCAGCTCAGGTCATGATCTCACGGTCCGTGAGTTCAAGCCCCGTGTCGGGCTCTGTGCTGACAGCTCAGAGCCTGGAGCCTGTTTCAGATTCTGTGTCTCCCTCTCTCTCTGACCCTCCCCTGTTCATGCTCTGTCTCTCTCTGTCTCAAAAATAAATAAGCGTTAAAAAAATATTAAAAAATAAAATAAAATAAAATAAAAAAGAAGAAGAGAGGAAACACGGCGACACACACAGGGGGAAGGCTATGACAATGGAGGCAAAGTGATATAAGCCAAGGAATGCCAAAGACATCAAACAATCACCAGAAATTAGAAAGAGGCAATGAAGAATCTTCCTTAGAGCCTTCAAAGGGAGTGTAGCCCTTCTGACACCTTGATTTCAGAGTCCATACTATAAGACAGTAAATTTCTGTTGTTTAAGTCACTCAAGTTGTAGTAATTATTATGGCAGTCCTGAGAAACTAGGTACATAAAGGTAAAGGTAAAAACTATTTAATGAAAATACTTTCAATTTTTCTGCAGGTCTGAAATATTTCAAAATCTCAATTTGGGAAAAAATAAAAATAAACTATAAAAACTGTATGCACAGAAAAAAAATCGGAGAAATAGTTTATCTTCCTAATATTGTAAGGGGTTGCTGGCCTCCATGACCTCAGAAATACCATTAACAGGTGCACTTAAGCACCTACCCCCCCACCTCCCCAAATGTATGCTCAGGGTTGCAGATGACTTTGTGTAAAACTGCCTAGATGTTCAGAACTGGGGAGACAGTTGGGAGTTATAGTTTACACCATGGAAATGCACTTGGACTTCAGTAGAAGTGAGTGAAAGGAAAGTTCCAAGAGGATAAAGAGACAAAACAGATTCTTCACTCACAGGAGTGATAGAGCGTATCATGTAACAAAGCACAATAGGAAGAAACTCAATATTAGGCATGGATGGAGACAAAGAAACAAAGAAGGGGATGTGTTAGGGAGAGTGGAGGAGGTCAGCTTTCTGTAGTCCAAGAAAGTCAGTTAGCCTGTGGACATGGAACTGGTTTTCTTGAGTCAGAATTTAGGTTATGTGTCTGACTGCCTCTGTGACTCTAGAAAAATGGGGGTAATAGGAGGACTCTTACAGGGTTGTTGTAAGAAATGAATCTGTCAAGTACTTGGAATAATACCTGCAACACCACATCGTCCATATTTAAGCCGTACTTATTCCTTGGATAGGTACATGGCTTCTACCATTGGTCTTAACCCGTGGTAGACACAGAAGCAATGACTTTAACGGAGCTGAACTCTGAAGTTTTGGAATTATCATGCCCAGTATTTCAAGGTCTGGGGGGAAGAATTCTGCTAACAATAGAACCACTGATAATTTTTATTTTATCCTTTGTAGCTTCTGCTATTTTCCAAATTTTCTACAATAAGATAGTCCTAATTTGTCAATCAGAAAAAATGAAAGAAGGGAAACAAACAAAAAAAACCTGACCATATCCCTCTTAGTCTTCCATCTTCCCACTGAAAAAAAAAATAGACCTACTGGTAGAGAGGAAAGATGAATCCTTTTGTTCTGAAGGATAAAAGGGCCAGCCAAGAAGCAGAAGCACTCAGGCCTCTCCACAGCTCCTGCCCTCATCTTCTCCTTCCAGGCAGCCAACAGTGGCTGGTTGTTCAGTAAGTCAGGGGAGGCTTCGTGGAAAACCAGTAAAAAAAAAAAAAAGAAAAAGAAAAAGAAAAAAAGACTTCGATTCTGATGAAAACACATAAACTCAAGCAGGAAAGCAGAAGGACATCAACAAGTTTGAATGTTTACTTACTGTGGATTTATGGACTTCATTACAAAAAAACATTGATTAACAATAAAGTACTTCTGAACAAAATCCGACATGTATAATAGTTGAAAATAAAATTGGTAAACACTGCAGCAGTCACCTCATTGTCCCAGGTTTCCAGATTCTAGCTCCCTAAGTACTTTTTCATAATTTAGTCCATTTTGAAAAGGGCACAGTGACTAGGGACTATGCTAGAAAAATGTTACTAAAAATATAAATATATATAACATCAGACCTAATGACTACCATATTGATTGAATTTATCTATGTCTTTATGTAACAAATCCCTGCTTGACACATTTGTTGGTCACTGTTTCTTAGAGCAGGAGTGGGCCTTTAAGTACATCCAATTCAGCTTTATAAGCAAAGTGGGCATTACAATACTCAGCAAAAATGACTCCTAGGCCTTCAGATGAGGTCTCCAAACCTCTGTCTGTGCCACTCTGAAACTTACCCAAATCTGTAATAAAAAAAAAAAATAGCTACCACTTAGCAACCTCCGTTACTGGAACTGTGTTGGGGTTTTTGTTTGACTGTCTGAATCATAGCATCTGCTTTTTTTTTTCTTTATGACACTTACCACAATTGTAATACCATTTTATTTACTAGTGTGCTTATTTTCCATTGTCTACCTTCCCACTGGACTTTGAGTTCTCTGAGGGCAAAAAACATGATGACTTTGCTCACTGCCATATCCTTCATCCTTTCTACATAGCCTGGAGTTCATCAAGTATTCAATAAGTTAATGGACACAGCTTTTGATTCTTCTCTCCATTTTAACACTACGGGAGACTAAACGTCAGTGAGGTGTTTCTTCAAGGCTGGGAAATGTCAAAGCCAAGACTGAAACCCAGCTTCGTTTGACCACAGAAGCCATGACTGCTTTACCAAGCTGCCTGGCCATGCAATCAGTATGAAGGAAACCTATTAATTAAGCAATTTCAAATGAATAGTAGGAATTACATTCAATTCTTACTCCCTCTCCCCATAGCTAATGAGTGTGAGTTTCAAACTTGAGTTTTAATTTTCTACAAGATGGTACTAATGCCACCTCTGGGCCCTAACGCTTTTATAATGTTTTATGTTCTATACTGCAGTATTTGTGCGTGCTCACCATCCCTAAGCATCTCCATGACTGCTTGTTTTCCCCCAAATCAAAACCGTGCAACATGGTTTAAATCAACAGTGTGCAGGAGCCAGCCCGTACTGGCTTCCAGAACCCATGATCAAATTCTCAGGGACTTTGTGAGCTAGATGTCAAACCACAACCATACTAACAAACTTTCAAGAAGATAAGTTATATGAAAATAAAGGAATTTCAATGGAGAAAAGATCATCTTTTAAGCAAATGGTGCTGGTACAGTTGGACATCTATAGGCAACAAAATGAACCTGGGCTTAAAGCCTCACACCACATAAAAATGAATTCAAAATGGATCATGGATTTAAATAAAAAATGGAAAGCTTTATAACTTTTATAAGAAAACATAGGAGAAAAATCTTCAGAACCTAAACTTATGTGAGGAGTTCTTAGACACGATACTAAAGACATGATCCATGAAAGAAAATATTGATAAACTGGGTTTCATCAAAATTAAAAATTTTTGTGCTGTGAAAGACTCTTTTAAGGGAATGAAAAGACAAGTTACAGACTGGGAGGAAAAACTTGCAAACCACACATCTGACAAAGTTCTTCTATGTAGAGTATATATCATAGAAGGTCTGCTCTTATGCCTGTCTTCCTTACTCTGCACTCAGTGATATCTCTTTGGTAGCTGGAAACCAGCCATTTGGGAGTATTTGTATCACAGAAATAAGCAAATATTACAAGTCAGAACTTAGTTTATTGTTCTGTGGATTGTTACCAAAGTGATGGAGAAAATGTTACTATTGTAGATAAAAATGTGTTTTGTCTGTAGCCCTCATATCATGCATAGCACAAAATTGAAAAACTAGTCTTCTAGTATTATTTGACAATTACTGTTTGATACAGCCAAGAAGTCTCTTGTGTTATTGAGGAGTGAGTAAAGTTCCAACACAGGTATTTTTGTTTCACTTTCATTTAATCCATTAAATAACCAAAAATATCAACCCCATTTATGGTGGAACTACACTCACTCAACTAACTGCAAGCAGATGTTGGCTACAGACACACGAATTTTGCAAAAATCCATGAAAGCATTCTGTGAGAACGAATCGGTTATAGGGAATTTACAACAAAGAGTATGGGATATTTTATCTCTACTGGTAAATTGTGTGCTGCCTTTATATTAATAAAATATGTAATAAACTTAAGCATGTATATATGCACATTAAAAAAAAAAAAGAACTAGTGTTTAAACATTTACCAGCACGACACTGGTTTCAGCCCAATCTTCTCTTTTTGTTCTTACTTCCATGGGGGACAAACCACCGCTCTTCTGTAAAGTGGTGATGTAGGTTAATTGTGTTGCATCAGGCTTTTTTCTTCTGTGGATCCTCTCTTTCTAGGAGGTTGATTTGACCCACTCTGTTCAGATTTCTGGGTTCAGAATCAACGACCTGTTACAACTATAAATCCTGTGGACTGTACAGGAAAATGCTCTAGTTTCTTCTCCTATGAAGAGATGCTCATGGTGTTGGGGTCAGTTCCACTTTGCTTTTAGTTTGGACACCAACTTCACAAGTTTTCTAATGGTTTTCCCATTTCTTTCAGTATAACAAAATCAGAAAGTCAGATTTCTTTATAGCAAGTGGTTCATGAGATTAGTCATATTGGGTCCTTATTTACTAAAGGTTTTATACTCACTGTCCCTTTGTTGTAGCCATGTACTGGTCAGAGATCAGGCTTTCTACCCCAGTTTTAGTGCCCGCTACTTATCCTTCTTTTGAGGCTCAGTTCAGCTACCTCCTGATTCTTGTCTTTCCTCCCTTGATCCATTCAATATGAAAAAAATACATCCCTTGCTCTGAATTCCCCTGGAATGTAGTCAGATCTTTCTTCTGACATCAGTCTTATTTCTCCTTTATATTGCTGTTATATAGGTGTATGGTTTATGTCAGACATCTCTGTCATCACTTTGAAGGCAAAGCTCTTTCCTAATTTATTTCTAAATTCCACCACAGTGACTAGTTTAATGCCTGTACACAGTAAGAACTTAAAACAATTGGTTCAATGGAATGAGTGGCTACTTGTCATCAAATGAATGAGTCATGTCATCTCTCTAAGCCTCAATTTTCTCACCTATAAAATGGGAATAATAATAAAGGGATTATATCTTATAGAGTCATCGTAAAATACACAAGCAGGTATATTAAATGACTAGCAAAGTGCCTGGCTAACGTTGGCTACTCAATAAATGGGGTATGTGTGTATGAGTGTATATGTAACACATGTGATATGCATAAAGTATAAATATGTGGTACATACAATGACCATTATCGGCATTATCATCACACTACTATTCTTGATAACATATTCAGGTTTCCATGAGTATGTCTATGAATTCTCTAGTGCAGGATAGTATAAGACTATGGACCTCTGAGTCAGGAGTCAGAAGATAACAGGTTTCATCTCAGTTCTGCCTATTGTTCATCACGTTGAGCTGGTCATCCTCTCTGGGCTTCAGTTCTCTTGTCTGCAAAATGTGTGTAAATGTCGGGGGGAGACTCAGCCTCTGACACTCTAGGTCTGTAAGTACACAATATTGCATGGTTAAGTCTGCTTGGGCTGATTTGGGCTCCCAGTGACAAGCAACTCTTTGCTTTTGATAACTTTCTCTCTATAAACCCATTGACTCTCCGTCACCCATGGGCTAAGCATCCTTTGCCATGGCTATCTCAGTGACATATTCATGGGTATAAAGAAACCCAACCTTTCTACCTGTTGGCTTTACTGGCTGGAGAAGGATTATTTATTTCCTTTCTCAGTTTGTGACATAGTGAACACCTGGAAGTTGTAGGGAAAAAAAACAAAAAAACAATGCCAAAGAGTTCTAGAGGTGATGTGTCCAATGGTTTTTCTCTTGGCAAGTCACTGTGGGGTGAATGCCTTTTGAGGTGATCATCCTGGTGACACTGCTCCAATACATTCTCCCTGCAGACCCCATATGACACAGGGCTGCTGACCTCAATTACAGAGGCAGAAATACAGAAGGCTAGAACAACAGGGTGTCACAGCTGGGAGAGCCATGTCTAGTCCAAGCATTTGATTTTACACATGAGGGAACTGGAGCTCACAGAGGCCAAAGGACTCCTCCAAGGTTGCAGAGCTAATTAATGGAAGAGCTGAGTCTAGGGAGCGTACCTCCTCAAGCTACTGCCCCCACTCCAGGCCCACCCACTATGGGCCAGCATTATGGCCGGCAAGGAGCATCTCTGATGGTACAAGTGAGCCCCAGACAGGCACAAACAGTCAATGTTCAGAACATTGTTCTCTCCCCTGCCCCCTAATCACCAAATAAAGTCTGAGAGACACTGGAGAGTGCTGAAGTTTGCTTTGGGAAAAACTAATCCCAATTCTTAACTTCCATAAGAATAGCAAATATTTTGTCTTTAATGTATGGGCCATCCCATCCTGGATGTGACTATTTGGGAGCAGTAAGTAAGCATTGGAAACCTTTGCTTACCTCAGAGAACCTTCCCATTTTATGGCTCAGCACAGACCCTGCAGCACACCTCAGGGTGTGGGTTACAAGAAACAGTGGTTATGTTTCCCATAGCATAACTGTCTGGACTCAGACAGAAGCTGCTAGACCATGAGTCCTGGAGAGGAGTGCAGCCTCAGAAACAAGCTGGCACAAGGCCTGGCACTTGGAAGACATTCAAAATGTTGGTTGGACGAGTCCAGAAAGTGTCACTCATGCTGATGACCACGACATCACCAAATATTCAGGAGAATAAGAAATGGCTCAATAGTAGGTACCCTTTAAGAAATGAAGATAAGGTCGATAACCAGGTGGCTTAAGATTGAGGAAGCTTAAGGTTCTTAATGTGTTTCTGGAATAAGGGAGTCAGACGTACACTTTATCATACTCACTACAGTGGGAGTAATTACCCAGAGGAAAGGAAGCAGAGTGAGAGCTACGTTCTTATTTATGTTGTTATTTCAATAGTGTAAACATATGTTCTCATTTTGATTGCTCTATCTTCTTCTCTTTTTAGTCTTTAAGAAATGATGTGCAGGATGACCTGGAGTGTGTAACACTGAAATATGGCACCACTCTGGAATTTTATGCTCTTGGGCATGGTACGGGAGCCAGTGTTCTCATTCAATCTCTCTTTCTCTCTCATTGGAAAGTTTCCTTCTTTCATTCCTCCCTTCCTTCCTTCCTTCTTTCCTTCCAAGTTTATTTATTTATTTTGAGAAAGACTGAAAGTATGAGTCAGGGAGGGGCAGAGAGAGAGGTAGAGAGAGAGATCCCAATCCCAGAGAGAATCCGCTGAGAGCACAGAGCCCAACTTGGGGCTCAAACTCATGAACTATGAGATCATGATCTGAGTCGAAATCAAGAGATGGATGTTTAACCCGGCTGAGCGATCCAGGCGCCCTGAAATTTTCTTTCTTTGGAGGTTTGTTGGTTCAGAGGAGAGAAAACAGGGAGCTGGCTGCCAAGGTAGGATGAGCATAAGGGAGTCAGCAAATGTCCTGTTGCAGAGACTGTAAGTCCCACCTCATGTCCTCTTGCTGGCCTCACATTGCCCCACCTCCACTGCATTAGGTCGGGATAATGTGGCTGAGTGCGGTCAGTGAAATGTGGGAGAAAGTATCACCAAGCTTTTTTCAACCTGGCCGTTACAAACACTTGGAACAACTTTCAGCTCTCTCTTTCTTTGATGCACTTAAACCTTGCCGGTTACAAGATGGAAAGGGACATCCGGTTCATTTTGGACTTTGAGTGAGTGCAGATAAACCCTTAATGTGTAAACAATGTACTCTTAGGGTTTATTTGTTACCCTTTCCCAAATTTTCCTCTGATCTATCAAGTCCATCTCATCAGGGGATGAAAAGGGGGCCAAGCAAGGGTTACAGGAGACTTCTGCAGAATTAACAATTTTGCATTTTTCCAGAGATCCTCTCCAATTATCTTGCTTCACAATATGAATGTGTCAGTGCAATAGAGAGGGATTTGAGGGGAATTTATACACACACACAAATTTTCTCCTCTGCTTTGAACACTTTTTCCAAAGTCCTAGTTTTACCTAACTGTTCCCCTTTTTTTGTTTGTTTTAATGTGTACTAGAAAAAACTTTTAAGATGAAAGATAAAACTTTTGCAATAGAGAGGGATTTGAGGGGAATTTATACACATGCCCAAATTTTCTCCTCTGCTTTGAACACTTTTTCCAAAGTCCTAGTTTTACCTAACTGTTCCCTTTTGTTTGTTTGTTTTAATGTGTACTAGAAAAAACTTTTTAAGATAAAAGATAAAACTTTTAAGGTGAATTAAATACTTCAGATGGCTTTGAACTATAAACCTTCAATAATTTTGTAACTTTTTAATAACCATGATCTAATTTAAATTTTAACAATCTATCACTTAAAGTTACTTATTTAGGGGCGCCTGGGTGGCTCAGACGATTAAGCTTCCACCTTCGGCTCAGGTCATGATCTCGTGGTCTGTGAGTTCGATCCCCATGTTGAGCTATATGCTGACAGCTCCTTCTCTCTCTCTCTGCCCCCCCTCAAAAATTAATAAATATTAAAAAAAAATTTTATTAAAAAATAAAATAAAATAAACCAAAAAAAAAATAAAATAAAAAATAAAAAAATAAAATCAATGTACTTATTTAAAGAGCTGTCCAAATGAACTTCTAGGCCCAAGATGGAGCTGCTCCTGCCTGGTGATGTCATGCCAGCAAACAGACCTGGAGAACTTTCATGTCCCTGTAGCTGCTGCACTTGACCAGGAACATGGTTTATCCAGTCAGCCAATCCCAAACACCAAGCCAACTCTGGGCTCTATGTTTACTTTCTTTTTCCTAATCCACTTAAATTTCCTTCTTCCTGTTCCTTATTCTTCATCCTATGAAAGCTTCCTGCTTCCACCCCATTTTGCAGTTCTCTGGACCCTTGAAAATAGAGACTGCCCACTTCATGATGTGTTAAATAGTTTGTCTCACTTACATTGTCTTTTTGAATCATTTAACCAAGTTTAACATCCACTTATTTCCCGTTATATGATAGAGAACATTTTTTAAAAAGCTACAAGACATAATTCTTAAGCCAGAATTATTTATATTATGATCAACCTAGGTGTATAAAGTACTCATCCTAGACTTTGGTTAGTGTCTAATGAAAAAAAAAAAAAAAAGAAAAAGCAAATTCATGAATTCTGGATCTGATTGCATTTTTATTCTTTAAGTTAAATTGTTGCTAATAAATAAATTCTTGTTATGAATTTGAATTGCTGCCCATGCAGATTAGAATCATGGATGCCTGAGTAAATAAAAAATGTGTTTGAGTTTGGATAAGTATGTTTATAAGTCTAGTATTTCACAAGAAGAAACTGACTCAGCGAATATTTCCACCTACTAAAATTGTATAATTCATATCTACTTAAATTAATTTTATAATCTGGTAGGATGCCAAGCTAACCATTTGAAATAGGCACACCCATTTGAGATACATAGTTAAGTTACATGCACAGAGAATGGATGTGCACTTATCCTTAGGTACAGAGAACGCATCATTAAAATTAGATACAAAAGTATAAGTCCAGAATCACTAAAATTCCTAGGTGAAGTCATTTAAAGTGTTAACACTAAACAACTGAGACTTTTTATCAGCTACACAACATTCTGGCCCACTCTTGCAAAAAAGCTCAGAAGGCAATTTGGGTTGGAGGAATTTTTCTCCTTTAACTCTTCTGAATACAGCTTTGTATTAGCATGTTCAATAAAGCAAGTAACACTTCCACTTGATTGCTCGAAACCATTCTTGACCCTCATTTCATTCCAGTTGGAGGTAATTACTTGCTTCTAATGCAAAGTGCTAAAGACAGCTTTAAATTCTGTTGAATTATTATGTAGATTGGGAATCTGGCCTCCCCACTTCTCTTAAAACAGCACCATAACTCCAACCTCTACTTTGTCAAATTCAAAAGTCAACCTATTTTTCTGGAGTGAAAAATTCTCATTTAAAAGAAGACATTGGTTCTGGACAGGTGGAAGAAATGGGTGAGCTGCCTTGGGAATGAGGTCAGGAATGAATAAATCAGTAATGGTGGAGGTGAAGCATGTACTTTTGGGATCTCATGTACAACAGGATTGGGGAGTGGAGTGTTTACGATCTTTTTTCATATCTGGTGCACTGAAGATGCAAGCTTTTGTTCAGTCTAAACAGAAGCTCTACAATTTAGCCACAGTCACTGGATGATTTTGTTGTTTTATCTGAGTCTTGATGGAAATTCTGAATATTAACTCATTTAAATTCAAATCAATCGTCTCTCTACACTAGAACTCCTCTCTCGATTAATAGTATTTACGGTAAAATGGAGCAGGGTTACTCTTAGCCTCATTCTGGGAATCGATAAAAAACAACAGCAAAAGGCTATTTTTTTCTGTGAATACCTAAATGACTTCACAACCATTATTCCACTCGGAGGAAAAATTATTCTTATATCACAGCGACGGGGAGAGAATGCATGGCTTCTATTAAGACTAATGGAGGTTGGGATGCAAAGTTCAGTTGTCAGGAAGGAAACAGCCTGTTGTCAGCCTGCAGAACTGGAGGGAAATTTAGTAATTAGTTCCCCCTAAACCAAGGAGCTTATTGATTTACTCTCCCCTCCTTCATAAGAAAGTAAAGCACAAGATCATATATATTCCAAAACAGGGTAGATGAAATATCTTCCCCAAATTAAAAAGATGGCAAATATCATAATATGAGCTTAAACGTAAGGGATTATGCATTAGCTATTTTTTCCACAATGTAGAATATTTAAGTCTACAAAATGTAGAAAAAAACATCACACTTGAAAAATTGGGGACAGAGGGGATGATTTATGACCTCGGTTCATCCCGGGAGGGTAGGCCCCAGGCTCATTTTCTGCTACATTTCTACTACTTTCCATTTTCTAGAATTATGCTTCTGGTCTAATCAAAACACTATTTTGACACAGCCTTTTTAATCTTCCTTTTTTTCTCCCACAAAATCACCTCAGGCATCACAAATCATTTTATTGGAAACCATAATCTTGTACCTGAGGAACAACACCGTGTTAACCCTGGGCCCTCTGGACACCTTTTACTAGGTTTCGAGCAATCCTAGGATCTTAGAATGCCAGATGGGCCAGGACACGGTAAGGAGGGTTTTCCAGGTGCCCACCACGGATGGCCCGCCATGGATCCATTTCACCCTGCCGTTCTGGCATTGCCCTGCACTTCTGCTGAGCCAGGACAGAATCCAGAGACAGTCCTGACTGCCCGGGAAAGCCACGCTGAGCCCAAAGCTGGGCCCGAGCTGCCAGGCATCCCTCAAATTAGCAACATCGGTCTTCAGCTTCCAGGTCTCTTACAATTCAAAAGATGGTCAGGTGTTTGCCTAAGTGGGTTTTACTCAATTTGCTAAGCTTCAAGTGTAAGAAAAACACAACCTCTCCTCAGGTGGATTCTCAGGAAGAAAAGCTATAACTACAGATCCAGAACAAATGCCAGGGAAGAACAACTGGTGGAGGGAAGCAGAGAGCACTGTCCGTGGAAGAGCCATGTCATTAGGCTGGATGCTGGAATCACAGACTCTATCGCAAGTTAACCTACAGGCCTGCCCTTAATGAAGGAAGCTGCTTTATAGGCAATGCGCTAGCTTATTTTAACAAATGAATTCTTTTGGGAGGGTTGTTCTTCAGATCACAATTCACTCACTCTTCATTTGTTTACGTATTGAAGAGGGACCATGTGCCAGGCTTTGTGCAAGGCACAGGGAATACCACAAGGAGCAAACACAAAAATCCCTGCCTTCATGTGGTTTACATTCTTGGCGGTGGGTGGGTAAGGGGTGCAGAATAAATAATTAGGAAGATAAGAAAGGGAGACAGAGAGGGGGCCATCTAATTTGTCTTGGAATGCTAAAGACCTTTTTATATTCATCCTTCCTGGGCCTCTGATTAAAGGAAAATTCTTTACCAAACAAAACTCTCTTTGTCATGCTGTGTCATAATGAATATTACATTTCTTAGCTCCAGATCATCTTGACCTATAAACTGTTGGCTGTGGAAATGACACAATAGTCATCTAGTTCTCTCTTTTAAAAAATGAAAGCCGTTCCACAGGAATTGTTACTAGTGTTCTAGACAGAACCAGGACATGTTTTCCTCTAGATTCCTGGCACTGTATATCAGGGGAAGCATTTCTGTGTCCTACCGGATGAAAACTATTGCCTCGGGCAGCCTTAGGGTAAGAGAAACAGCACCTGGGCACACAGTCCTCCTCTCTTTTGATCCGCCTGCCCTTGGACCCTTGTGCTCATCAGCCCATGACCACGAAATAAATTACCTGCTGAGCACCCACAACTCTCCACCCTATATGCGCAAACCACACCCTGCTTCCATTAAAAAGAATGCAGTATCCAGGCATTGTGTACTCCAAAGAAATCCCACACGATTTCACATGTGTCCTAACCAAATTTTGGTTACTAACACACCTTCACGGTTTAGAAGTCATCTCAGTGAATTGTCATGTCTTGTCACAGTAATGAACTAAAAGCATGACTTTTATACTGAGACTTTGAGGAACAAAAAGGTTCTAGTTAAACTCTCCTGTTACTTGTGTCTCTGATTGTTCATAGACGGAACGAGGTAGCTCGCTTCCTCCCCAAACTGTTATAAACAGCTGCTGTATTGAGGGTTCCTACACTGCATCTGGCAATGCTTCAGGACTGCAAGCTCCGAGGCAGAAGTCAGCACAGCTGGGTCTCACCCTGTGGGGTATGGAAGGCTACTTTGGAGAGGGTGTTGTCTGATCAAGAAGTCTTTCAAATCAGTGAAAAATGAGGCTTTACTGCATTGCCTTGCACTTTATTTTTCAATCTCCCTTTCTTCTACAATTATTTTTTTATATGACCCAGGGCAGAGAGAGGAGTATCTGTAGTTAAAGAACCTGGGTTCTTGTTGTTCAACTGCTGATTCGCTAACCAACCATCAGCCACACATAGGTTACCAATGCCTGATACTTTGACCCTGTGAGGGCAGCCTGGTACAGTGCTTAAAACTGTGGACTCTGGAGCCAAACTACCAAACCCTTTCTGCCACTTTGAAAACTGGGAAGTAACTTAACCTCTCTTTACCTCAGTTTCTTCATTTGTAAAATGGGAATGATAGCACCAATCTCAGGTTGTTAGGCGGAGCAAATGAGTTAATAACTTCTAAATATGCTTAGAGCAGTGCAGGTCAGAGCAATATCTCAATAAACCTAAGTTGTGGCTAGAGGGAAGAGGCAGAGACTATTTGTGAGAAACAAGCGGAACTGGCTAGTCAAGCTCTCCGTAAGTACAATTCCCACTCTGAATGTTGTTATCACTTTAGGGCAAAAATCGGAGTTGTTCTTTATGTTATGATAGCTCAAATGACCCTTTTAGAGGGCTAAGTCTTCAGATTGCTACACATGGGTGACAAATCCAGTGCAAATCAGCTGTTGGTGGATTTTGAATCAGGCTCTTTCTTGACTTGGGGTGGGGAGAGTTACTCCAGATGCCTGTGGAAGTGGAGGGTGAGTGGGGAGGGGACGTTCCCAGAAGCTCTGTGGACACTCTCATTGATATTAGAACTTTCTTTTGGGAGTCCAAGTTGCCTTGATGCAGGTGGGAAGAGGGAAGGGTTCCAGAGAAAACCAGTGAAGTTAGATCTCAAATTAATCTCAGAGAACACCAAGTCTGCTCTGTCAAGATCGAGATGTGCTACTGTGCCCACAGCTCCAGAAGGGCAGCACTATGCCTGCTCTGTGAACCTGAGCATTCTGTGCCCAACACAGTGCCTGGCACACACAAAGCCTAACAAACATCTTCACAGACCAAATGAAGGAATGCACAAATGTGTGAACATTAGTAGGCATTTCTCCAGATGCTAGCAAACTCTGATATTGGAAATACCAAATGTTCCAGTAATTTTGAAGAGTGGTCTTCTGGGTGCAGCTTGACTGATTGATCCACCGTAAATGAATTTACCAGTCTTAAGAGAACATTGGCCTGTCATGTGACAAATGGGTGAGAATGAATGGTAAAGGGAAAATGAATGCTGAGTTAACAATAGAAATAGTTAAATAACAATTTAAGAAATATTGTTTGCTAAAATGGTTGACTCTGAGGTCCAAATTGTTCTTATACTACAGGTTAGAAGAAAAAGGCAAATTTGGGGCATCCCTTCACCACATACATAGGAGGAAGGGAAGACTGGAAGCATGGGTGAGAAAACAAGCAAATGAGCAGTCCCTTTAAAATGGAAGCACAGTGCAGAGGATATGTAAACACTTCCTCCAGAATCTCAGAGGCCCCTCCTACCTCAGAGGCCCGCCCATCTCTCCACCCACTTCCCTAGTGCTCTTCAGAACTGACTCTGAATTCCCTTGCCCCATCCAACACCTCTCATTTAGGAAGCCCCGGACTTGTAGTTGGCAAGTGTGTATTACTTTCCTGGAGCTGCCATAATAAATCACCACACACTTGGTGGCTTAAAACAAGAGAAATTCTCAAAGATCTGGAGTCTAGAAGCCAGAAATCAAGTTGTCAGCAGGGACACACTACCTCCCAAAGACTGTAGGGAGAGGATCATATCTTGCTTCTTCCAGCTTCCGGTGGCTCCGGGAAGTCCTGGCCTGCTGGTGCATCACTCCAATCCTTGCCTCTGTCTTCATGTGTAAGGACACTTTGAAATTGGATTTTTGGGCTCACCCATGTAACCCAGAATGATCTCAAGATCCTTAATTACATCTACGATGACCCTTTTTTCCAAATAAGGTCACATTTACAGGTTCCAGGGATTAGGAAGTGGACATATCTTTTTGGGAGCCACTGTTTGATCAACTACAGCAACCAGTTCTCTGAATTCAATTTGTGGGGTTCAAGCAGAAGTCTGTGCACTACGTCACCGGAAAAGTCAATGATGACAGTGCCTATTATGGTGACAGTAATGTGAACTCCTCAGCATGGAAATTAAGTGATCTAAAGATAAATCCAAGTCCATTTTATTATTTTTTAATTTTTTTATGTGTGCAATCATCTGATTTATAAAAAGATGTGACAAAATTCAAAATGATACAAAATATCAATTTCAAAACAACATCAAAAGTGAGTGTATTTAACCATACTCAGCTCATAACAGAGCAAATGGGTAAGAAGGAGAATAATTCATGTTATAACGTATTGCTACATGAACTGGAAACAGAAAAAGTTGGTAAAGGAAGGCAGAGGAACTCTCTTTAGAGTGTTAGAATTAGAACCGAGGGGCTCCATAATCATCTGGCATCCGCTCAATGTTGTACCTATGGTTAGAAATGTACATGATGGGCACTCCAGGGATCTTCCAGATCCTTCCTTTAAGGTCCTGGTCAACTGTGGCCACAATGTAATACTTGTGCTGAGTTACTCTCTGTACTAAGAAGTCATTTGCATAGGTTCCTTTGTGTGTGCATGGTAATCATTCAAATCTTGGATCCTTGGCAATCCTTAGAGCCACTCGATACTTTTGCCCCAACTTCTCAGTTTCAGCCATTACAGTCAGTTATACAAGGGACACACTTGGCATACGGACAGTCCATCATTGATTGTATTGAGTTTGGCTTTTATGTATATATATATATATATATATATATATATATATATATGTTCATTTTTGAAAGACAGAGACAGAGCACAAGCAGGGGTGGGGCAGAAAGAGAGGGGGACACAGAATCTGCAGCCAGCTCCAGGCTCTGAGCTGTCAACACAGAGCCCGATGCAGGGCTCAAACTCATGAACCACGAGATCATGACCTGAGCCGAAGTCAGACGCTCAACCGACTGAGCCACCCAGGCGCCCCAGTCAAATTTGGCCTTAATGGAAAAGTTGATAACATTGGTATAAACAAGGATGTGGTAAGGTGGGCCCAGCTGTGTGTTATACTGGAAGAATAAGCAGGAAGGATGTTGGGGGACTTCTCTTTCCTTGAGTGCACTGGGATCTTTCTTTTCTTTCTTTTTAGGTTTCAATCTATCCTTCTCTTTAAGCGTCTGATCTTGGAGACTAAGCATTCGCTTCATGGTTGCATACTTTCTTGCTTTCTTTTGCTTCCCCATGTTCACGCTGCACTCTTGTTTCCCAAGTCCATTAAAAAAAATTTTTTTTTTAATGTTTTATTTATTTTTGAGACAGAGAGAGACAGAGCATGAACGGGGGAGGGTCAGAGAGAGGGAGACACAGAATCTGAAACAGGCTCCAGGCTCTGAGCTGTCAGCACAGAGCCCGACGCGGGGCCTGAACTCACGGACCGCGAGATCGTGACCCGAGCCGAAGTCGGCCGCTTAACCGACTGAGCCACCCAGGCGCCCCCCCTCAAGTCCATTTTAGAAGAAGCTGTCTACTAATGTTCCTGAGTGTGCATGTCACATGTTCTGTGCCAACAGCTGAGCGCAACACTGGTTATTTAAGAATGACTAAAAAGCAGGATTTAAGAGGCCTTGTATGATTAACAGAATGTCTGGCCCACAGAGTTGTCAGTCCTGACATTTGGTCACTAGAACCACATCTTCCATATCTTGTCTCCAGTTGCTACTTAACTAGAGCTGAGTTCAGTAATGGCGGTTTTTATTTAATACCCACAATTAAAATGCTAATTTTGTGAGGCTCCAAACAAAAGTTTTTAGTGAATCTATAACAAGCACAACTGAGCCATAGCCACCCAGTGAGACTGGCTATGTTTGTCAGTCTTACACCTTTTGTGTTTGGGTTTTATCTTCATTATGAACCAAACAGGAGGCAGAAAGGGGAGGAGCCAGGAAAGGCAAAATTGCTTCCCTCCAAAGCTTGTAACTATGTTTGGCATGAAGGGCAAGATGTTTGCAGTCTGCCCCTGTGGTGTAGGTGTCCCTCCTCATCATCATTGGGTAGGAAATGAAGCGGTGAGAAGAGGGGCAGTGTGGATACAGTAGACCTTCTCCAGCTGGGGCAAAAGAGCAGATTTTAATTCCTACTTTACTACTCACTATGTGACTTGGCAAGCTACTTTACTTCTCCAAATCCCAAGTTCCATCATCCTGAGGGAGCCAGATTATATTATTTCTAAGGTCCTTTCCATTTTGTACACGCTTGGAATAGCCTGCCATAAAGATGCAGACTGAAGTGTGTGTGGGTGCATGTGCACACGTGCGTACGTGTGAGCTCACATTTATTAGTTACTTGGTACATATAAACACCACACTTGTGCTCCATTAAGTCAGTTTTATTTACTTATGAAGGCTTCAGGGCCTAATAATCATAATAACACTAACAACAACTAGCATTTATTGAGCACTTGTTTCATGCCAGGTATTATACTAATGTGTCTGACCCATTACCCAAATTCAGAAATCCAGCCTCCCTAACATCTGGTCACTGCAGCCACATCCTCTGTATCTTGTCTCCAACTGCTACTTAAGCGAGACCTGTGCCCAGTAAGGATAATTTTAATTTAATACTCATAATTAAAATGCTAATTTTGTTAAATGTCTCAAATACAGGCCTTTAGTGAAACTATACATGCGTAGCTAAGCTACAACAACCCCGTGAAACCAGCCGTAGGTGTTGGTCTTAATATTTCTGAGTTTTACATGCATTTGCATGTAAATAATTAAATACCCATCACAGCTACCCTATGAGGAGGTCCTCTGATTATTCTCATTTTATAGGTAGAAAATTAAGGCCTGGAGAGGTTAATTAACTTATCCAGTTATTCAGTTAGTAAGTGGTAGTCCTGACTCAAATCCTGGAGTCTTAAATTCATTGTAATAGAAGATCCATGAAGTTAGCAACCACATCTGTCTTCCTTGCTGATCTCTTTGGTGCCTAGCACAGCGCCTGGCACAGAGCAGGTGATCAGTAAATACCTGTGGGATTAATGTCTAACTCATATCCCTCACTTCTATTTTTCATGTTTATTTATTTATTTTGAGAGAAAGAGAGAATGTGCGCGCATGCACACACATGTGCACATGAGGCAGGGAGGGGCAGAGAGAGAGAGGAAAAGAGACTCTCAAGCAGGCTCCACACTGTCAGCTCAGAGCATGATGTGAGGCTCAATCCCACAAACCCATGAGATCATGACCTGAGCCAAAATCAAGAGTTGGATGATCAACCAACTGAGCCACCCAGACTCCCTGTGTCCCTCACTCTTAACCACTATGCTGTATACATCACATAATCAACCCCGTTGTGATCTTGTAAGTGGTAACAAGGGAGCCCTCACTAGTGAATATACGTAGATTAGCATAATTCCCTCTGTCTTCAATCCTGGAAAACAAATTGAAGCCAGTGCATGTTTTGTTGGCCATGAGCCCCCTCCTTCTGCACAAAGGATGATGGAGTTCTGGAGTGGCAGGGATAACAAGATGGATAAGCCTGTTTCCCTTGGCCTTGGTTCTGAAAATGGCATTCCCATTCACTGTGGGTCCTGATTTTGCCATGGAAAGGCTGCCTGGCTAATCAGTTGTGTGAGTGACCACCTCTTGTGGGAGCAATGATTAGTTTTCATCATGCCTCTGCCTTTTGACCGCAAATAAGTTTGTTTCACTTTTCTATCGCCAGAACTGGCTCCTTGTTAATGTGTTTCCAGCCCTAACAGAAGAGAAATGAGAAGGGAGATGGTGTGAGTGTCCCAGTCGCGCTCAACCTGCTAACACTAATGTGCAGCAGGGCAATCTATCCCATTAGAGTTGACAGAGTGTCCCTGAGACAGAACGGATGCTGCAGCTGAAGCCATAAGAGCCCAGAGTGCAGTCACCTCCAGAACACTAGTGTGCAAAGGAAAGGTTTATTGCAAATTGAAAACATTCAGCTCTGTGGAATCCAAGAGGGTTGATTGTTTAGTAAATATTTCATTGAGAACATTAGCTGTGGAATTTGGATGCTTAAGTAAAGCAGATAATTAAATGTAAATAATTAAAAATTAATAATGTTTGAAATGTTAAACATAATGAGACAGGCGATATTTCAGCAATAAAGGGGGTCCGCTCATCTGCTAAGCACCTTCAGGGCTGTGTCACAGCAGATGTGACCTGCATTGGCTCCTCACTCTTCCATTGTCAGCAGATGGCTTCTGGTAGACACTACTACAGCACAGGTTATCTTTACAGAGGAACTACAGGGAGGGGCCCCTGGGTGGCTCAGTCAGTTGAGCATCTCACTACGGCTCAGGTCATGATCTCAAGGTTCATGAGTTAAAGCCCTGCATTGGACTCACTGCTGTCAATGCAAAGCCTGCTTCAGATCCTGTCTCTCTCTTTCTCTGCCCCTCCCCCCACTTGCTCTCTCTCTCTCTCTCTTTTTCTCTCTCTCAAAAATAAACATTTAAAAAAATTTAAAAACAAAGGAACTACATAGAGCAGTTATTGGGGGAGGGGATGGGTATGGAGGGGGCAGGGGAGAATCTGTAAATATATTGCCAGAAGTGACACTTCCAGTCAGAAGGAGCTCGAAATGAAACAAAGATGAGTCCACACTTGTCTAGTGAATCAAATCATGAAATGGAAGACTGGAGAGTTGCTCCACTGAGTCTTGCTCTTGGTCTCTCATCTTCAAACATTTTCCTTTTCCTCGCCAGCAGCTACGTCTCCTCACTCTAAAAAGAATATGTACAAAGTTTCCTTGTGCTACAAAGAGAATTCTCTCAACATATTTCTCTGTAAACACAGTGCTCCTCTCTCCTTTCCTTCCTTATCAAACCTCGTGAAAGAGTGGAGCACATTCCCTCCCTCCCTCTCTCTCTCTGCAGCCTCCTTTCCCTGGTGTGGCAGCCTGACTCTGCCCCCACCACACCATACAAAAGCTGCTCTTATTAGAACTACCAAAGCTGTACTACTCAGGATCCAAGGATCTCGTAAGACCTCCCCACAGCATCTTATAATCATGATTACTTTTCTGAAATGCTCTCCTCCTCTGGTTTCAGCTCTAACATTTTCTCTCAATGTTCCATCTACCTCTCTGATGATCGGTTTTTAGTTGGTGGCTGCCCTTAAATGGGAGCTTTGCCTCTAAGTTCTTTTCTTCTCCACAAAAGGGCACCTGCAAGTAAAAATGCAGCAGCGACAAAGCAGGAAACATAAATGTGTGAAATGGATGGGAGATGAGGGGATATAAGACAATAGGGAGTGGTGGAGCCTATGGCAAATGTATATTTAACACCTTAGTTCTAAAGGCATTCAAATTGGAATGCAGTCAGTTTTGATCTCTTCAGGGGTGTTACTGAGAGCAATGAATTGCATGCATAAATATTATTAGCCACACAGGGTCTGAGAAAAAAGCATGTTTCTTTCACATGTTCCTCCGGTAATGGGGACTGACATCAGTATCAGGTACAGGTTCATGGTGGTTTTACACTGTTTTTTTTCATCCTATCACACCAGGTGAACACATTCATTCCTTGTTCTTCCTTTAAGTTTGCCTGCACTCTGTCTTAGAAATGCCTAGTGGGTGTTTGCCTTAATTAGTGCATTTGCTCTTTCTTCTACAACTCAGCAGCCTCGACTCTTCCTTACAGCATCTGCCATCAAACTATCCATCATTTTCCTTTTAAAAAAATTATTGGGAATTTAACATGGTTTTAAACTGTGAGTGGAAAATGTTTACACATCATATAGCCGAGAAGGGGTTAACATCCAACATATAAGGAACTCATGCAGTCCAATAACAAAAAACCAAACAATCCAATTTAAATATGAGCAGAGGAACTGAATAAACATTTTCCCAAAGGCATACAGATGGCCAACATCTACATAAAAAGGTGCTCCACATCACTAATCATCAGGGAAATGCAAATCAAAACCACAAGATATCACCTCACACCTGCGAGAATGATTATCGTCAAAAAGACAAGACATAGTAAGTGTTGGTGAAGATGTGGAGGAGAGAGTTGCTGAAAATGTAAACTGGTATAGCCGCTATGGAAATCACTATGGAAGTTCCTCAAAAAAATTAAAAATAGAACTACTCTATGATCCAGCAATTCTGCTTCTGAGTATATTGCCAAATGAAATGAAAACAGGATATCGAAGAGATATATCTGTATTCTCATGTTCAGTGCAGCACTATTCACAATAGCCAAGTTATGGAAACAATTTAAGTGTTCACCAACAGATGAATGGATAAAGAAGATATGGCATATATGTGC
Organism: Panthera leo; assembly: GCF_018350215.1. Lineage (NCBI taxonomy): Eukaryota > Metazoa > Chordata > Mammalia > Carnivora > Felidae > Panthera > Panthera leo. The sequence continues at coordinate 63,953,578 of NC_056686.1, read as the reverse complement.
AATGGAACATGATTTAGCCATGAGGAAGAAGGAAATTCTGCTCTCTGCGACAACATGGCCCTGGAGGGCATTATTAAGTCAAATAAACCAGAGGCAGATAAATATTGCATGGTATCACTAGTATATAGAATCTGTAAAAAAAAAAAAAAACAACTCTAACTCAGAAACAGAGGTAGAAAAGTGGTCGCACCAGAGAGGGGGAGTGTTGGGAGAAATAGAAAGGTTGGTAAAAACGTATAAACTTTCATCTACAAGATCAATAAGGTTTACAATAATGTAAAACATAGTGACTATACTTAATAACACTGTAGTATATAATTTAAATTTGCTAAGAGAGTAGCACTTAAATGTTCTAACCGGGGCGCCTGGGTGGCGCAGTCGGTTAAGCGTCCGACTTCAGCCAGGTCACGATCTCGCGGTCCGTGAGTTGAGCCCCGCGTCAGGCTCTGGGCTGATGGCTCGGAGCCTGGAGCCTGTTTCCGATTCTGTGTCTCCCTCTCTCTCTGCCCCTCCCCAGTTCATGCTCTGTCTCTCTCTGTCCCAAAAATAAAATAAAAAAAAACGTTGAAAAAAAAAAATGTTCTAACTGCTCTCCAATTGTGAATTTAATCAGATTTTTAACTGTGCCGATAATTTAATGAGGTTATTGTTATTTTTATTAAGGTTCTGGTTATAAACTTAATGGGTTTTGAGTGCTCTTCCTCATCTTTATTTTCCACACAAGTCCTATTATTTTTTAGTGTTTGATTTTGCAAAACTTTTGGTTTTTAAGAAGCTTGTGTTAGCAAACATCAAAAACAACGGAGAAGAAATGACAAGCAAAAATGAAAAACCACCTGCAAGGCCATTTTAGGACCTCTGTTCTGCACCACCTCCTGCTGTGATCTTATCTTTACCTTTTGGTGATCAATGACTCCTATGTTGCTGATCCCCAGACTTGTATTCTCCAGCCCAAGCCATTCTCTGGTTTGGTAGGTGATATTCAATTATCTAAAATCTCAACATGGCATCTCCAAAGAATATATCCAAAACAAGCTTTTTATAGTTCCCCTTTCCACCCTACCAACATGTCCCCCAGCTCTGCTTCTCTTCCTAGCCTGATTTGGATTGTGTCCTCTGATTCTATTTTGAATCCTTATTCCCTCTCATCTGCTGCCTTCAGTGGGTCACAAAGTGCTATTGATTCTCACTGTGAAAAAAGCTTTACATCCCACCGTTCTGCATCTAATTCTGCTGTCATGGAGAACCTCATGGAGGACCTCATCTTTTGCCTGAAACCCACTATTGTTGAACTATTTCTCTGATTCCATCCCTGCTTTGCACACTGACATTTCAGACAGACTGAGGGACAGTAAGGGGAACTCATGAGAGACAAAATAGGCTGTTAACCTTCCATTCTGGTCAGAATCAGCCTTAGCGCGCATGGGCCTTATTTGAAGGGAATGAGTTATGTGGATAAGTGATACTGTTCAGGTAAATCAGAGGAGAAAAAAAAATCAGATGATCCTGAGAAGCATCTAAATTTGTTCCATCTGATGGCTGTCAACAGTGGATACAGCTGACTTTCTGAATATCTGGCACTTAAAAGGTGATTGAGAGGTATTTGTTGAATGAAGGTTGGAGCACTGGTGCCTTAGGACCCTGGGAACTGCCTGCCCTTTTCTCCTATGCCACTCAGATTTCAGATTCTGTCTTAAAATCCTTCCATCAATAACGAGAATGGAGAAGCTATTTGGTGTTCAGTCAGAGGATGTTTATTTTCCTTCCTGGAAGAAGACACACTGGATTGAATCGAGGGATTTCCTGTTTCTTGGAGATGTCAAGGAACTGATGATAGAGTATGAGAATGACCTTGTGAACAAGGGGATACTGTCTCGTCTAGTGTCTTTTCTTCTACTCACACCTTCTACTTCTAACCAAAGGAAGCTCTCTGAGTCTAAATATGTTCAAATGTTAGTTCATTATGCTTAATAAATAAGTTAGAAATTATTTGTCTTCTTCTATGTCTTTTAAATTTCCATTTTACATGATTATCTAGAACAAATTTCTCTATTTCAAATTTATTGGGTAACTTCCAATTACTTTACTGGTCATAAGTTCCTCAAATGGCATTTAAAGCTCTTCCTAATAGGACCCTGCCCACCTGTCCCCCTTAGCCTTGAATTCCCTTCTGTAAGACTGGCTACAGCCTGCTCTGCCCTATGCTGTTTTCTGAACATATCCTTTATTTATGCCCTTTTCCTGCTTTGTCTTAGTTTCTTTCTGCTATCTAGAATATCTTCACCTTTGGCATTGCTCATTATTCTTTTTAGGCCAGATTAACCATTTCCTCTTTCATGATGGACTTCCTGATCCTCCTTCCCTTTACAACTGGTTAAGAGGCCTCTTTATTCAAAATCCTAAATTACATAGGAATTTAAACAATAATTATTATATCAATAAGATAAACTACATGGACCTTCCAATACCTTGATTATTGTATAATTTTAGACTACACTTCTTTGTTATTTTGATTTAATATATGTTAATTTATTTTTTCTTTTCTTTTTTTTTATTTGAGAGAGAGAGAGAAAGAGAGGAGCAGAGAAAGAAGGAGAGAGAGAATCTTAAGCAGGCTCTGCCCTGAGCATGGAGCCCCATGCAGGACTCAATCTTTCAACTGTGAGATCATGATCTGAGTGAAAATCAAGAGTCATATGCTTAACCAACTTAGCCACCCAGGCACCCCTATCTGTGTTAATTTTTTGACACTAATCAGGTCTTACCAATTCTACATCTAATGGGACAACCAAATGGCATCTTTTTGGACATGGTTCCCTGTCTCCTTTGCCAGTTCCTCTTCTATAGAACCATTATATTGAATCTTTCGATTTTCATCCTGAATTATTCTGATTTCATGTATTTCTCATGTTATCTATTACCATGGGTTTAAATAATATTTATCTATTAACTTCTAAATGTACATCTTTATTTTCAATTTTTTATTTGGATTTGGAATTCATACAGCTGAGAGCCAACTCAGATATTTAAGGCTCAACATGTACAGTTGAATTCTTGAACTTCTCTAAACCTAGAAAGGAAGAGAAGAAAAAAGACAAAAATAACCTCTATTAAAAGGTGGAAGACTTTTCTAACAGTCCTAGAATTGCATATTCCTAAAAGGACCTTGGAATCATCTAGTCCATGTCCTCATTTGCATGAAAAACCCCACGTCTTCTGGTACAAAGTACAATGTTCTTTCCACTACATCACCTTATAACCTCTGCTAGGGGCCTCAGAAAAACCGTTAGTATCTACAATTCATTTTCAAGAGTGCAACAATTAATGCAATTTCAAAAGCTAAGTGATTATAAAACTGAAAATAAATCTCCTAGATTTACTCCAGTTGGGCAACCTCATAAATACTACTTAATTACCATATAATAATGTTCTCCAAATTAGGAGTTGACCCCACAAAGAGAACTACTCCATAGAAAGGATTTCTTCCCCTCAAATTCCAATAACACATGCACAAAATGTCTCAAAGAAAGAACATCCTTCAATGAAACTTGCCGTGAACCTTTCTCCAAGAGGAAAAGCTCCCTTACAAGAAGAAAAAGGCCATTATTTTTGGTGTGTATCTTTTCCTTACTATATTTTAGAGTATGAACAACCAAGTAAACTGAAAATTTGGTTCTTTAATCTAAGGAAAGATCTGTTGCTTCAAACAAAAGACAATACATCAGATGTTTGCTTTAAGAGCTGTGTACCAACAAAATAAAGTGATAGATGGGGACATTATTTATAATACATACCACAAAAACATAATAATCTTAATTATATAATAAGCTTCAAATGAATGTAAAAATACTAAGACCCCTGGAAAATAGTCAAAGAACAAATTACACAAATAATAATAATAATAATACAATGAGCAAACAAATATGTGGGGGATTTTCAATCCAACTAGAGGTGTTTTTATTGCCTTTTATTTTCTTTTGAAAAATTAAGAATGTTTTTATCTCTACAGAAGATAATCTATTACACTAGAGAAAAGTTCCATGTGCTAGGTTGGAAAGTCAGAGAGGAACCAATTCCTGGTTCTTTCTGAAACCATGCCCCCTAGGGTTAATGAGGTTAAAACTAGCAGAAAATGTAAAGCTTGTTTTTCAGCGAACTGTTTCTCCTTAATCATCCATTGCTTCTTTTCAGGCCCCACTAACAAATACACTAGTTGTCTCTGCAGAAGCCTGGGCTCAGGTCAACTGATAAGGTTCCAGCCTATGAACATCAATGCCTTGCATTCCTTAGCCTGAATGGTCTTAAACCACCAGAATAACCCTAGACTACCTACTGGCCAACCAAGAACTAGGCAGCCTAACCCAGCTTAAACCAGCTTGAGCTTGGCACCAAGTCAACGCCTATGCAGATGAGCCAAAAAGTGTCCAACAGTTACCATTGTTTCATTATAATGTTAAAGTCTCCACCCTAGGAGGAACACAAGCTTCATGAACATAACATATGATGCATGTATAGGCATATTTCCTAAGTATGCTGTGCAACTTTATGCCCGCCTTTACATATGATGACAAAGCTCCCCTCTCTAAACATTAATCTTAAATCCTAAATAAAAGAGCTTGCTCATCCCTACTCAGGGAATCCGGCTTTGGAAATTATTCCCCATGATCTTCTTATTTACTGCAATTAAAGATTACTTTGTGTCAGGACGTCTGGGTGGCTCAGTTGGTCAAACATCTGACTTCCATTCAGGTCATGATCTCATGGTTCCTCAGTTAGAGCCCGGTGCTGGGCTCTGTGCTGACAGCTCAGAGCCTGGAGCCTGCTTCGGATTCTGTGTCCCCCTCTCTCTCTGCCCCTCCCCCGCTGATGCTCCATAGCTCTGTCTCTCTCTCTTTCCCTCTCAAAAATAAAAAATAAACATTAAAAAAAAAAAGAGATTACTTTGGGTCACAATTCCACCTGGTGTACTCTCTATTGGTGACTCACCAAGGAGAAGACTCATGTTAGTCTGGTTACATTTTCACTCGGAGTTACATGTCCACTCAGAGTCTCAACTTTGGTGGGAAATTGGTACAGGTAACTCAATGAGTTATACTCAATTATATCTGAGATGTTGTAAAAAGGGTCTAGCACAGAATCTACACCCATGTAAGTATAAACCCATGACAGTAGGACTTAATTTTGTTCATGGGCTATATATACTCCTAGGGTCTGAACTTTTCAGGCATTTAATAATAATAATAATTCTTGAATTTAATTTCAAAAATGATTTGAATCACCATCTTGTTATAGGTCTTTTATACAAATCCCAAATGTTTTGCTATAAAATATGAGGGCCAAAGCTCTTTGTTTTTAAGTTTATTTACTTATTTATTTTGAGAAGAGAGAGAGAGAGAAAATGAGCAGGGGAAGGGCAGAGAGAGAGGGAGAGAGAATCCCAAACAGGCTCCGCGCTGTCAGCCGACACGGGGCTCCATCTCATGAACTGTGGGACCTTAACCTGAACTGAAACTGAGAGTCAGACGCTTCACCAACTGAGCCACCCAGGCACCCCCAAGGGTCTTCAGTTTGTGTGCTAACTTTACAATTCAATTTTTTGACATCTGGACAATTTCCCCTTTCAAAAAAAAAATATATATATATTTAACCAAGGAATTGAAATCATAATAACCAACTAATATAACACCAATTTTATTCCCACATTATTACCATCACTTCTAGTTATTTAGCACTTCACAGCAAAATCAACTTGCCAACCTATACCTTTACATATACATATTTATTCAATTCAACAAGAGTATAAAATGCCACACTCACTGAATATATTGCCACTAGTGATGATTTGTACCTAAATAATAACTCTCGAATAGAGCTCACTGTTTTATGGGTCTTTGGTGGGATTTTTAAAAAATGAATTCTGCACAAGAGAGGACATTAAAAAAAGAAAAACCCATAATCTGATTTTTCCCCCCATCCGGTCATTGTGTTAGTTTCTTTTTATTAATCTAAACAATAAAATCACTTTGACATACTACTGTTATTTGTTATTTATTTCCCACATATTTCCAAAAAAGGATTTAAAGTAGTCCATTTTAACATGCTGTTAGTGTCTTCAATATTTGGCTCCCTGGAAGCAGCTATAAAATCGAATACACACAGCTTGTTCAGTATAACATACTATAGAACCAATTTTTCCTATGACCAATAAATAAAAGCATGTATTGTATACCCACATACTTATTATGCTGAAGTAATTTCTATCAAATCAGCAATTAAAGTAAAATCTGACTTATGAAACAATCAATAGCAGAATGAAATGAAAGTAATTACAGTCTAATTTGTGAATACTGTATATAGCTTTAAAAATATTAAGTACAGATTCATTATATATTTGATTAGCTCAAGATTTCCAATTCTGACTGAAGACTCCACAGAGGCTTTCTAAAGGGGCCTGTCTTTCTTTCTTTCTTTCTTTTTTTTTTTTCCTTCAGCATTGCTTCAGAAGAACTGACTAGCAAAGGCTTCCCTTTTAGCCTGTTAATAACTACCAAAATATTCACAGTATTCCCTGGGCTTTCTCCACTTCTCACATCGTCAGGTTTTAGCATGCAGGCCTTATTCTCAACCCAATTACCTGGATATGAAGCAGGAACTTCGCAGCTGTCACAAAACACCTATACCATTTTAGAAAGGCATTGCTATCAATAACCAAAAACGGGGATTTTATCGCAGACAATATGTGAAATTGCACCTCACTGACAAAACCATTGCAGAACCTGGGTGATAATATTATTATAGTAATTACCATATGTCTTACATCAAATGCAACTCCAGTTTTATTATCATTCAGGTTTTCTAGAAGGAGATAGGAGGGAGCTGTCATAGTTAGACAGATAGTTTGTCCTCTATTCAACTGCCAGCTCCCTCTGAAACACAGGCTTTCTATTCTACTAAAGGAAATGCAATTATAACTCCATTTGCATCGAGAACAAGAGAAGCCCTGGGTTAATTACAGGTAAGGTTCTATTTACATTCCCTGGGGCTAGCCACAGCCAGATTCCATTTCTCAGGTGGAAAAAAGCTGCCAAAGTTTGAACTAAATCCACATTTTTTATTCCACTCTTGCAGTTCTGTGTGGCCAAAGGGAGTCTGTCAGTCAAAGATCTTTCAAACATAACCTCAGAAACCTTCATTTTCCAGACTCTGAATGTAGTTAAAGTAAGTTCAGAACCCAAAGTCTAAACAAAAGAAAGGAAAGATGGAGGTCTGAGGCATTCATGTGAAGATGGGGAGAGAGGGAGTGGCAGTGATGAGGTTTTGGGGTGATGGGGGTTCCGGAGCCAATGACCAAGAAAGAATTCTTGAAGATGTCTTTGGTATAAAAGGTGATGTTATTAAAGCACAGGGACAGGACCGTGGGCAGAAAGAAAGAGCTGCACTGGGTTGTGAAGAGTGGCTGTTTTTATACTATGGAGTTGGGGAGGTAAAGTCCAAAGGGAGGCCTCCACAGGGACTTGGATATGCTAAAGAGGACTCCTAAGAGACCTGAAGCCTTGCTATTGTCAAGCTAAGATTTCCCTCTACTAAGGCATTAACATTATGACTGCAGGGGGTTCTTGGAGAAATGGTATACTCTGTATTTGCCTCAAGTATTTGTCAATTGGCTGCAAGTTATAAGGAAATTTAATTTCACCTGCCATTTCCTTCTTGCCTTTGTTCCCCATATCACTATTGAGGGGTGATACTGGGGCTCCAGGAAATGGAGTCTATAGCATTCTGGAGATTAGACTACTGATAAGATTGCCTTTTTCGTGATTTACCAAGACATTGTCCTGTATGACTGTGATCTCTATCAGTTAACCATTTGTTTTATTTCCTTTCCTCTGTTCTTGGGCAGCCGGGAGTGCCTGAGGAATATCACACACATCCCATCTGCCTGCGGGGGTGCGGGGCGGGGAGGGGGGGAAGGTGAGTGGGGAGGGGGTGCTCTAGCTTGCACTTTGTCCTCAGCTTCCCCCATGCTCCCTCATCAGCAATACGTGTATTATTAGCATTATATAATCAACTGCTTAAAAATGTAAGGCAAAGGAGTAGGAAAAGGTGAGCACCTCAACACCAGTTTACTAACAGGACTATTTATTTACAAAAGACTGGACATCTAAAAAATAATTTTTCTCATCGGTGAGGCTTCCTGGACTCTTCTGGCTTTCAGGGTTTTGTTTTGTTTTGTTTTGTTTTTTATGAAGAAAAGATGGACAGCTAATATCAGAGATGTGTCTCTGAGTTCCTCTCTCTTGATTTAGATTCAGCTTTCCAAAAATATGTATATGGCAGGTCTTATGCCATTAACGTTCTTGCCAAGGTAATAGCAGACTCTTTAGTTGTCTGGTTACAATCTGATAATCTTCTGAATTCTGCATATGCTAGATGTCTAAAGCCAGCCTCTTCCCAGTCATTATCCACAATATCTCTGTGTTATTTTGCTCATACTCCTCACTTATTACTATCTGATAGTCTTTTGATTTTCTTTCTTTCTTTCTTTCTTTCTTTCTTTCTTTCTTTCTTTCTTTCTTAGAGAGAGAGAGCGCGCGAGAGAGAGAGAGAGAGAGAGAGAGAGAGAGTCAGAAGAGGGAGGGAGAAAGCACATGCACGCCGGATGGGGAGGACCAGAGAGAGAATCTTAGGCAGCCTTCACGCCCAGCTCAGAGTCCAACAATGGGCTCGATCTCATGACTGAGATCATGACCTGAGCTGAAATCAAGAGTTGGGTGCTTAACAGACTGGACTAAGCCACCCAGGCAGCCCTGATGGATATTATTTTAACACATACTGGTTAGACTGTTTACTTTCAGTTTTACTCTCCCTCTTCTCCCCCATCACAGGCACATAAGAATGCTATCTCCCTGAAAGTAGGAGTCCTTATTTGGAGCCTAGAACAGCACCAGACACATAGCAGGTACTTGTTCATTATGTTAAATGAAAGAATAAACTGCTATCATAATTTCAGATGATCTGAAGGTTTGCTCTGGCAGTAGCCACTGCCAGAGCTTCCTCTATTCATAGATGATGTAGATATGGAGAATGCTTTCTTTATAGACCATTTCTCCAGGAGCAAAAATTTAAGATTCAATTTAAGAAATGATATGGAAAACAATTCCAGTTTTATAAAGGTTTTAGATTCTTCTGAAGAAAAAAAGTTATCTCTGAAGAATTGTAATGCATGCATGCACTCCTTCCAGAAGAACCAGCCAGGGAGAAAAATGAGGGATGATTCTGACCTCATTTCACTCAGATCAGATCAAGAAAGAGGTGGGGACTGAAAAACTGGAAGAAGAAAAAGTATTACCCCTTCTAGTGAGGAAGGTGTGCATGCCACCCCTTTGCAAGGAGTATGTCCTACAAATAGAATTCCTTACTTTCAACCCGAAGACCTTCATTTTTCTTTTGTTATGCTAAATTGAAAATAAAACAAAAGCCTCCATTTGTCAGTCAAGAGGGATGAGAATAGTTCACATCAGTGCAAAAAAGATGGCCTTGGTAACAGCCTTGGAAAAGCTGGGCTACAAAATATTTACCAAGTTCAAGTTTCTTATCAGTGGACAAACCAAAATCCATTCACCTTCAACTCCAAGGGAGATTTCATAGTGGGATGGCTTTCAGCTTTGGTGAGAGTCGTACGACCTCTTAGAGACTATCCTCCACTCGGCAAGACTCTCCTCTGTGTATGATGAAATTCCTCTAATTCCCACCAGCACTTGTACCCATTTACCCACTTCCCTAAAGCCCTTACTCAGCCCTGCCCCTCTTATTCACTGCAGATGGGAAAACAAAAGTCATATAAATTCCCAGACTTCTCACTCCCATACCTATGAATGTATTTACCTCCACATGTAGGCTCATTTCTTGCTCTCTAGCCTGAGAGAAAGGTGTTCTCCCCCACCTAAGGCTACTTCTTCATGCTGTCCACCAGTTACCTCTCACCAAGTCCCGGGCCTCGCTTTAATAGCAATCTTCTTCCTTTCCCACACTGACCACCTCTCTTCTAATAACTCTTCGTGGCAACAAACAAGTCTCTTGGGTCTTAAGAAGTCTTTCTTTGATTCAACATTCCTCTTTAGCTATCGCCTAAGTAAACATTGACCTCTACGTCCTCATTCCTAAACTATTTAGTGTCTCCTTGAAATCTAACTTCCATCCCATCTCATTAAGGTCAACAATCACTTAATTTCTAAACCCGATGAACTCAGATTTCTTTTTCCTTTTTTTGGCGGGGGGACAGGGTACTCTCTTTATCTTGAAATTCTTGACATTCCTGACATCACTTTCTCTTACACCTCTGCTTACCTTCCTGACTTGGTTTCCCTTTTGCTGATTCTGCTATATGCCCCTTAAATGTCATTTCTTTCTTGAGCCTAGTCTTTAGTCTTATCTTCTACAGATGATCAGGTGATTTAACCCATTTTAATTACCATCTGGAAGATGCTAATGATTTGAATGAAATATCTGGTCATATCTCTCTTTGGAGAGTTAAATATATGTGTCTGATACATTTTTAACCACAGAATCATGTTGAGGCGCCTGGGTGGCTCAGTCGGTTGGGCGACTGACTTCATCTCAGGTCATGATCTCACGTTTCATGGGTTTGAGTCCCGCATCGGGCTCCGTGCTGACAGCTCAGAGCCTAGAGCCTACTTCCGATTCTGTGTCTCCCTCTCTGTCCACCTCCCCTGCTTGTGCTCAGTCTCTCTCTGACTCTCAAAAAATAAATAAATGTTAATAAAAAAAGTTTTAACCACAGAATCATGTCAAACCAACATATGGGAAACTGAATTATCATCTACTAACCAAAAGTTTATTATATGCAAACACTAAAATGGTATATTATAAATATAACTCATTTATTATTAAATATACACCTAAATCCCTCAGCCAGGCTTGATAAGATGGCAGAGGCTAGTCAATCAAATAATAGGAACAATGAGTCCCAATAATTTCAGTGCACATATCTCACTTTACTCAAAATATACTGGTTACAATTTGGGTAAGTCAAAGTATCAGTGTGTTAGTTATCTATTACTGAATAACAAATATACAAATTAGCAGCTTAAAATAACACATATTTATTGACCACTTTTTATCAGTCAGGAGTCTGGGCATGACTCTGCTGGACCCTCTGCTTAGGGTCTCACAAGGCTATGGTCAAGGTGTTGGCAGAGGTTATGGTTTCCTCTGAGGCTTGACTGGGAAAAGATTCAGTTTTAAATTCCATCTGGCTGTTGGCAGAATTTAGTTCTTGGTAGTTTCTTGCTTGCTGTTTGCAGAGGCTGCTCTCAGCTTCTAGAAGCTTTCTGCAGTTTCTTTCTATGTGGCGTCCCTCCAAAGGACCACTTACTTCCTCAAAGTCATCAAGGGAAGGAGAAATTCCAGTAAGATGGGAGCTACCATCTTATGTCATGTTATCACATACATATAATCATAAACATCCCGACACCTTTGCCTTGTAACAGTGGTTAGAAGCAAGTCACAGGTCCTACCCACTCAGGAGGATGGGATTACACAAGGGTGTGAACGTCAGCAGGTGGGGAACATGGGGCCACCCTAGGAGCCTCTCTGCCATGATCAATACATATTTTTTCCTTTATGTACAGGTGTCATAAATACCTTTACTTTTGACTGACTTCACAGTGTCTCCTCTGTAGTTAGTTAACAAGTACAGCAAAACCTTGGTTTGCGAACACAATTCATTCCGGAAACATGCTTGTAATCCAAAATACTTACGTATCAAAGCAAATTTCCCCAGAAGAAATAATGGAAACTCAGATGATTCATTCCACAACCCAAAAATATTCATATAAAAATGACTGCAATACTGTAATAGAATACAAAATAATAAAAAAAACAAAATATAAAGAAAAATAAACAAAATTACCTTTGGAAACCTTTGTGGCTGGTGTGAGGGAGATAAGAGAGAGGAGGGTTATTATGTAGAATGCCTTTCACTATCACTAATGGAATCACTGCTGTCTATTGGCTCAGTGGAATCTTTTACTTTTCGTGCAACTTTAACAAGGAACCTATCCAATGACCTAGAATGAAGGAAAACATTCCAAAACTTACTCTTATATGGAAAAGAAAAAGACCGTCCATAGGTGTTTTGAAGTGACAAAAAGTACACAAGTGCCAACTGTGAGTACTTTCCAACGTTCTGAAAAATTACTGATTTCTGCCAAACACTGCAGCCTGCCACCAAGCATCCGAAAATGGGAGACGATCCCCCACAATCCCGCAGCAAGAGAGAGAGAGAGAAGCATTGGTTCCTTTGTGATTATGTGACATTTGGTGTCACGTACTACTCATATTGCAAGACACTGCTGGTTTATCAAGTTAAAATTTGTTAGAAATGTTTGCTTGTCTTGCATAACACTCACAGAGCAAGTTACTCGCAATCCAAGGTTTTACTGTACACAAAGATTAGAGTGGCTGTCAACAAGGCTGTTTTGCAAAGAATCCATTCTCTAACTTAGAAGCTTGGATTTCCATATTTTAAACTTCTTTCTAGGAACCCACACAAGGTAACAGGGGTCTGCAATTGTGTAAAAAGAAAACTTTGTAGATTTGCCATTCATCTCAGCGTCTTTTTCCCAAATAGCCTGCTGGAGAGAAAGGTAATTAATTCCTTTTGAGTTTTACTCGTTTCCCTCCATCTGTTCTGGGGGAAGAGGAGAGTGCAGAGAAGAGAATTGAGCTAATAAACTATCAAAATGTTCCCCATGTCAGTCTACATTTGCTACTATTGCCCTAGAAAACTACAGGTTATTTACAACACTGTTATTTAAAAACGACACTACCCCTTTGATAATTCTACCCACTGGAGTAGATGTGGTAACGACCAATGGATTTATTTAGTTATTTAACAAATTCTTAAAGAGTGCATACGATATGCCAGACACTGTCCCAAAAGATGTATGCATCTATTCTCATAGCAATAGTATGAGTTAGGTACTATTGATATCTCGATTTTACAAGATGATAAGACAAAAGAAGGACAGATTTAGCAAGTTGTCAAGGCCACAAAGCCATTAGGGGGCACGATCAAGACTGAACGTGGAGCATTCTCCACGTGTTGTACTATGCTCTACTCACAGTATTCAATAGCAATATGATGCAAGCCACAGATGCAAACTGCGTCTGCAATTTTAGATTGTCTAGTAGTCACACGAAATCTTTTAAAAACTAGGTGAAGTTAATTTGAATGACATTTTATTAAACCCAAAATATAAACAATATCATTTCAACACATAATCAATATAAAATTATTAATGAGATATTTGACATGCCTTTTTCCATATTCAGGGTTCAAAATCTGGTGTGTATTTTAAGGGTTTAGTACATTTGAATTCAGAGAAGCACTCTGTGTGTGTTCAGTTTACTCTTTTAATAGGGGGGATGGATACTTGATTTGTTTATCCAACCTGAAACTGAAAAACATGTGAATTGGACACATAAGACTATATTGAGTGATTTTGTTTAGATGTTTAACTCCCCGAAGGCAGGTTTTTTGTTTTTTGTTTTCTCCCTCTCATTTTCACCACTATATTCTCTGTGCCGAGAACAATGTTCACAATATAAGCAAGCACTCAGCAAGTATTTTAGAAGGAAGAGAGGAAGGCTTGAGGGAAGCTGGACTCTGTTTTTCACCATCAGTTACCTGTATGAATCGTTCAACACATTAAGATGGCAAGTTTGTGGTCACTCGATTGAATTCATCAAATTATCACCCGGTGGTAGAGCCCATGGTAGGCACCAAGCCCTGAGGATATACGGAGGACAGGCCCAAATTCTGCCCTTAAGACACACACAGGGGAGACAAATACTTTCACCATATAGTGTGGGTATAGACAAGAACAAAACCTGAACAGCCTTGGAAGTGATCAACTGACCCTGGACGGGAGTGCAGGTGGAGGAGTGAGGATGGCAAGAGTCCACATCCTGAAGAGCAAAGATGAAAAATTCTGAGACCCGGCAAGAAAAGACATGCACATTTCCAAAATAAGGCACCTTTTCACTTACACCTATCCAGTTATGCACCTGAATCTTACTAGCTGGGGTAGACTCACCCATCTGATTTAGGTGAAATGCCATGGAAACTACAAGCAAAATCCATCATTCAAAGCAACTCTAAAACCCAGGTAAGGCAATAGAACCAACGTGCTGCACTTAATGCTGTGAAATTGGGGAAAACGCCCCTACTGAATCACAGTATATTGAGGACTTAATGTGACACAGGTGATATGAAACAAATAATCACAAGCATTTCCTTTTATTAAAAGTCACACTTCCAGGGGCTCCTGGGTGGCTCAGTCGGTTAAGCGTCCGACTTCAGTTCAGGTCACGATCTCACAGTCCATGAGTTCGAGCCCCGCATCTGGCTCTGGGCTGATGGCTCAGAGCCTGGAGCCTGCTTCAGATTCTGTGTCTCCCTCTCTCTCTGCCCCTCCCCCACTCATGCTCTGTCTCTCTCTGTCTCAAAAATAAATAAACGTTAAAAAAAAAAGTCACACTTCCAAAGCATGACTTTAGTGCAGCACACTACAATGAATATGGCTACAATACATCACATCATATTAAAAATCAATGAAGGATGAAAATATGAGTAAACATTCAAAACAATTCAGATTAGGATAAAGCTGACGACGTTTATGTTCTATTCCCTGGTCTTGGTGAAGAAAAGAGAGAGAGAAACAATAGAGTTGGTAGGAAAAGGTGAGACTATATTTCACCCTGGCTGATACTAGAAATCCCACAATGTAAATTGCTGAATAACAGCAAAGTAATACAAGGCCTATGTGTGGGGGGGCTCCCTCTCAAATGTTTGCTCCCAGATTGCCCCCATCAAGCTTCGTTTTCCTCCAATAAATCACATGTTGAAAAGATCACCATTTTCTACTTTGAACCCCAAATTAGGCCCTACAACATATGGTTAATCTTCTGGAAAAAAGGCATTAATACTGCCATACACAATTATACCAGAATCAGAAATAAATGAGTTGAACAGATTTACGAACAACCTTTATGGACAAACTCATCAATCAAATTGAAATGCTTGAACAATGCAATAATGCCACTTATTAGACAAACCTAAAGAGATTGGATACATTTGATCATTGCCAGGAGTAACAAAATGGGATTGAGATCATGAGGGGACTCTACAGTTAAGGAATAAAATACTTCATATCCCATTAAATAAATGGGACAAATGCAAAGAAAAAGAACCTCGAAGGCTCAATTGAAACCGTAAGTTACCAACACAAATTTCATGTATTACTGTCCTCTGTTTGTTTATTTATCTTCCCCCAGGGCTATTTTTTCATAATACACATTTCGTCTTTTTAAAAAGATTACAAGGACTTTGTTAAGTCCTTGTCCCTTTCACAGGAGTGATTAAAAAAAAAAATCTCACTTCACTTTCAATCTCTCCTGTAACCAAAATTTTGAAGATCCCACCGACTGTATTTTTCCACCTGCTTATCACCCCCTATCCTCCAATACAGCTTTATTTACAGTGATGAGAAACAAACAATATCAGTATAACTAGCAGCAGGGAAAAAATGACTAGGAAACTGAATTACAGTAAGATAAATAATGGTACATTCCTGGAATGTATTTTATATGCTCATTAAAATATTTTACTTGAATTTTTAATGAGGGAAGGTAAAAGCAATACAATGTTAAAAGTGATAAAAGCTGGATCTAAAATTATGTATTAGGTGTTATTGGAAGGTATTAACATTCATACATAATTTGAAAACATCCAAGTCAAAAGACAAATGACAAATTGGGAAAATATTTGCAAATACATGATAGACACAGAGAGTGTATTGATAAGATAAAAAAACTTTAAAAAGCAATTTTAGACAAGATAACCCCAATGTGGAAATGGGCAGTTCACAGAATAAAATGGTCAATAAATATATGAAAAGATGTTTGCACCATTAATGAAAAACTACTAGTACAAATGTCCATCATTTCTACCTAATGAATGGGTAAATATTTCATTTTCTCCTAGTAAATTGGGAAAACATTAGTAATAGTGATAATGGTATAAGGAATCCACTTTCCTTATGTATTACTAGAGAGAACATTAAGTGCTTAATCTTTCTTTTGACAGTCTTGAAATAGATATCAAAATTCACCTAGTAATTTTTCTAGAAATTTATCTCAAGCTCTTAAGTATAGGATACATACAAGTATAGGTACAAAGAGCTTCAGTGAAGCATTATTTCAGCAAACAGAAAACTAGAAACAACCTACCTACTCATAAATAAGGGACTGGCTGCACAATTTCTAAAACATCCCTCCATCCATTTAAAAGAATTATCTGCATTAAAAGGAATTTTTTTTTCATATTTCCTGATACAGGAAGATCTCCCAGAAGTTCAATGGAGTAAAGAAAAATCTAGATGAAGGGTATATGATACAGAGAAAGACCCTTATATAAATTACATGGATAATTGTGTGTAGGTATGAATAAAGACTGGGTGATAGATTTGGATTTGCTTTCTGTACTGCTTGAATTTTCTAAATAAGCATGCTGCTTTAATTTTAGAGAAAAAATTTATATGCAGAGACAAAAATGATTATCACTTGATAGCAGGATTACATGATTGTTTTCTCTTTTAGAGCTTGTGATTTTTTTCTGAGTTTTTATTATTACTTTGCTTTGAAATTCTCTAACAGGAAAAAAGTAAAATTAAGTAACAAGAAGGAAAGAAGACAGTCATGGAATTGCTGGTGGCCATTACCCCTGATCCTACCAGGTAGACCTATTTCCTCAGTTTTCCCACAAATGTTTTAGGGGCATGGGAGGTGTGGAGGTATCTGTTTCTCTGACCCACCAGGTTTCAGTAACCAGGGAGCCCGTGAAAGCTGCCCATGGGTTGAAAGTCCTGGTTTCAGTATTGCTGGGCTTATGGATTCAAATGTGTCAGGTTAGGTCCCAGCCATCTCTTCTAGACAGTTTTGGCACTAGTTATCTTTTAAATTTTTCTGTCTCTAAAGTTGACAAAAGCGAAACACGCCAAGTTTTTGAAGTGGCAATTTGCATCTCCCGCAGGTCTAAGGTATGGAAGAATTATTTACATTTCTTAATGGAACTCTTGGAAAAAATTAGAATCTAGGTTTTATTTATAGAGTTGTTTTCAAAACACCTAAGTAATGATGAAACATATGGGGCAGGACACACAGACCTCTTTATTGTTTTTCCTTTTTAGGTGTCAAATATTTGGCTCCGGTGACTTCCCATAACAATAGGGGCTTTATAGCTCCTGAATGCATTTCCATGAGAAACTGTCACTGAAATCTTAAAGCAAAGGACAGACTGCTTTTATTCTGAATTAATTTAAGTACAGTATTGACCGAAGGCAGAAAAATGGACTCTGCTATGGTCTGTTCACCCCATGATCTTCTAGTAGAAGTTACTCTGATGGCAAAGATAAATATGTCTCTGGCCTTGAATTGGCAAATTCAAATAGATTGCCGGAATCTTTACGGAAAGCAGCCCAGCTATAATTACTTACTCTTTTTAGTTTCAAAAAAGAAAAAAAATCTAATTATTGTTCATGGGCCTGTACTGGTCAGGAATGTTTGGACCCAAAAGACTATTCCTTAACCCTTCAAGGTCTCTTGGAACCTCTTGGTTCCAGTAGTTGAAATTGTCCTTGGTCTGAAACCCTGGATGTTTAAGCTAATAGAACTGCTGGTGATCCAGTCCAAGGGTAGGGTGAAGAGGAACTTTGTATGTATGTGACAGCATATGAGTTTCTCACTAAAGAAACAGGATTGAACTAGTCCATCAGCAAAGGTGATGTTGTGGATAAAAGGAGACATGTAAAAATTCTGGTTGCAAATATTTTAGGGAAAGGACAGTGCATTAAATATTTGGTATCCTCCATAAACTCCAATAAACTGGTAGAAATAAAGTTTGATTTCAATAATATGTGTGGATCCATCCAACCGTTCAACAAATATTTGTGTCCCTACATACAAGCAACTGGTTTGGATATTAAGATGCATGAGATGCACCCGCCATCAAGAAATGTGATTCCAGTGTGGCTTCCCAAATAGAAATATTGTCTCTAGATACTAAGGTAGTGGAGCACCTCTTCGATGTCTGCATCTCATTCATCACAGCTGGAACTGGAATGGAAGGGCTTACTGGAATGCAAAAGCAATGTCACTGAACAGACCCTGGTTTGTGGGCTTTGAAGATATAAATAGTATTTCTTTTATCTGGGGAAAAAAAGTCTTTAAACAATTCACCCACACTTACACACTTGCACACACACACACACACACACACACACACACACAATTTAAGACAACCCAGCGGAAATTTGTCTCTCCCACTCTTTGGTAACACAGCAGTGCTGATTTTCCCCTACCTGGCTCTAATGCTCATTTTAGTACCACCATGCTGTGTTTATTTGACCATGTTTTCACCAGGATGTTCATTTGATGCATTTTCAAAAGCTCAGGAGTACAGCATGTAGTACCTTTATATGGAATGGAACATTAATATGTGAAGCGCTGAACCGATCTGTATAGTATATATTGACTGTGATACGGGCTGGTTGGGATCAAGCTTTTACAAATACACTTCATCATGTCAATTGTTCTGTAAATCTATGAAATCTAACCTCAGCAGGGCTGGTGATGGAAGTGGGTAATCCTTTTGTTGACAAACAAGTATCCTTTATATCCAAATTGGCCACCTTTCCCCTCCTCCCTAATTTCCTGGAAGACACTAATCTGTTCTCTCTTTAATTTTGTCACTTCAAAAATATTATATAAATGAAACTAACCAGTCGGCTACCTTTTAAGACTGACGTTTCTTCACTCAGCGTAATTCTCTGTGGATTCATACAAGTTGTTGTGTCAACAATTTGTTCCCTTTATTGCTGAATAGACTCTCATGACATGGGTATAACAGTTTAACAATTTGCTCTTCGAAGGACATCTGGTTTGTTTCCATATTTGGCTATTCTGAATAAAGCTGATATGAACATTTCTGTACAGGTTTCTGTGTGAATGTAAGTTTTCATTTCTCTAGGATAAACTACCGAGCGCGTTACTGATGGAATCGCCAGTTTTATGAGCAACAGCTAAACTGTTTGCTGTGGCAAACATAGCAAAATGACTGTATCATTTTATATCCCCACCAGCAATGTGTGAGTGAGTGTTTCTCTGCATCCTTGACAGCATTTGGTTCTGCCACTAATTTCACACCATTCCAATAGGTGTGCAGTGGTATCTCACTGTGGTTTTAATTTGCATTTAACTAATGACTGATAATATGTTAAACATCTTTTTGTATGTTTATTTGCCATATGCATGTCTCCTTCAGTGAAATGTCTGTTCGTATCTTTGCCCATTTCCTAAGTGAATAGTTTTTGTGTCTTTACTACTGAGTTTTGAGAGTTCTTTGCATATTCAGACACTAAACCTTTGCTGGAAATGTGGTTTGCAAATATTTTCTCCCAAACTGTATCTTATTTGTTCTTGCTTTTAACATGGTCTTTGTTGTGCAAAACTTTTAAATTTTGATGAGATACAATTCATTAATTCTTCCTTTTATGGACTGTGCTTTCGGTGTCAAGTCTAAGAACTCTGCCCAGCCTTAGATCCCAAAGATTTTCTCCTAATGTCTTTTCTAAAAGTTATATATTTTTTACATTTTCCTTTAAGTCCACGATGCATTTTGAGTTTCTGATTTATAAGGTGTGAAGCTGAAGTCAAGATTCCCTTCTTTTGCCTGTGGATGTCCAATTGTTCCAGCACTATTTCTTCAAAATGCTATCCTTCCTCCATTAAATAGTTTCTGTGCCTTTGTTGAAAAGCATATTCGTGTGGTCTACTTCTGGGTTCTCTATTCCATTCCAATGATCGATGTGCCTACTCCTCTAGCAATACCACACTCTCTTGATTACCAACTACCTAGTTGGCTGCAGTATCAGGTAGAGTGATTACTCTCATTTTATTCTTCTTTTTCAAGATCATTTCAGCTGTTTTAGGGCCTGTACCTTTCCATACAAATTTTAGAATAAGCTTGTCTAGGGGCACCTGGGTGGCTCAGCCACTTAAGTGGTAGACTTCAGTTCAGGTCATGAACTCGCGGTTCGTGAGTTCGAGCCCCACATCAGGTTCCGTGCTGACAGCTCAGAGTTTGGAGCCTGCTTTGGTTTCTGTGTCTCTGTCTCTGCCTGCTCCTACCCACTTGTCCTCTGTTTCTCTCTGCCTCTCAAAAATAAATTAAAAATGTTAAAAAATAAAAAAGAATAAGCTTGTCTCGGTTACAAACAAAACTTTGCTTGGATTTGGCAGGAACTACATTAACTCTACAGACCAGTTTGGGGAAAACCAACATCTTTACTATGTTGAGTCTTCCAATCCATGAATACAGTATGTATCTTCATTTATTTAGGTCTTCTTTGATTTTTTTTTTTTTTTTGGCCAATAGTTTCTGGTTTTCAACATACAGATTCTGTACATGTTTTTGTTAAGTCTATATAAAGTATTTCATTAATTTTGGAGTGACTGTAAATGGCTTTGAGTTTAAAATTTTTATTTCCACATGTTCATTGTGAGTGTACAGAAATGCAATTCATTTATACATGTTGATCTTTTTATCCTGTGACCATACTGAAATCATTTATTAGTTCTAGGAGCTCTGCCCCCCCCCCCACTTGGTAGATTCTTTGAAATTTCCTAGGCAGATAATCATGTCATTTGCAAACAGAGATAGTTTTAAAACTATATTCTTCCTTTTCAATACTTATGCTTTTAAGGTTTCTTTTTCTTTCCTTATTTCAGTGGCTGGAACTTCCAATACTATGGTTAAGAAGAGTGGTGGCAAACATCCTTTCCTTGGTCCTCATCTTAGAGGGAGAGCATTCAGTGTCTCACTGTTACATAAGATATTAGCTGTAGTTTTATTGTATCTTTATCAACTTGAATAAGTTCCCCTCTGTTCTTAGTTTTGCTGAGAGTTTTCATTGTGAATAGGTGTAGGATTTTACCTAATGCTTTTCTGTGTCAATTGATATGATCATATACTTTTCTCCTTTAGCCTACTGATACAGCAGATTACACTGATTTTCAAATGGTGAATTCGTTTTTAACATCTCCAGTTTCATTTTCTGGCACTTATAAATGACAAATTCAATCTCATTAATGGTTATGGACTACTCAGGTTGAGACTTGGTAGTTTGTGGTTTTCAAAGGATTGCTCTATTTCTTGTAAGTTGTCAAATTTGTAAGTGTAAAGTTGCTCATAGTATTCCATTGTTATCACTCCAACAGATGCAGAATTTGTAGTGATATCCCTGCTTTATCCTCATATTGGTGATTTGTGTCTTCTCTCTTTGTCAGTCTTGATAGAGGTTGATCAATTTTATTGATTTTTTTTTTAAGAATCAGCTTTTCGTTTCCCTGATTTTCTGTTTTCTTGTTTTCAATTTCTCCTGCTTTTTTATACTGAAAAATAACAAGGCAGGAAAAGAAGAGCCCTTTTTCTTTCTCATTTTCTTTCAAGATCTTGGTATCCTCCTCTATCTTTTCTTCATTCTTTCTTTGTCTGAGAAAGGCTCCTTCTTCCTTCTTTCAAAAGCTGAGCACTTTCTCCTGAGTTTTGTTTCCGTTTTCTCCTCTGGCGTCATGCCAAATTTGGTAACTTTGGTTTTTCATAGACAAGCTAATCCTGAGCCCAGAAGTTTGTTCCCACCTCCATTCCATTCTAAATAAAGTCCCTCAGGCATAATTGCTACTAAATGATTGCTTCCCTTCCCCACCAAACTTCTCAAGTAGTTAGCTAAATTCTCTGCCATGAGCACTTTATATTCTGTTCATTCTTGCTGTTCCCTATTCTTGTAACTTCACCTTAACTATGTCTCAATTTATTTCTGATTCTGCTTGTTGGCTCGTACTTCTCCTGACACTAACCTCTCACTAAATGATGGTTTGCCCTGCTCTGCCCAACTCTTGTCTCTCCTTTTCTCTGTCTTATGTCTTCTGTTTTCTTGTGGCCTATGCCTGCTGTTTGCTTGTTACCTGTGTGCCTGTGGGCTTTAGTGTCACTCTATTATTTGTGTTTCTGCATTCAAACTCTTCAAAAGAGTATCTGATTAGTTGGCCAGTTACTCTCTAGTACAAATTGCTGGATTAGCCACATGCATTTTGTAAGATAAGCCCATAGGTTGACTCTGGTCTGGCCCCTGTTTTCTGACCCAATTAGCTGTGGCCAACACAGCAGGGTAGTGTGAGTATAAAGCATGGTAACTATGCATAAAAAACTTTCCAGGAATCTGGGGGCAAGGTCTATGAAGCACTCAGAATAAACTATAATTTAAAATTCCATATTAAATATACTCATGGGGTTAGTTTGTGGTGTTGGCCATTTTTAGTAAAGGAGCTCAGTATACTATTCAATAACAGACATTATATCCCAACTGGCAGGTTTTTATAAAAAAAAAAAAAACCTAAATAGCAGTACTTTTAGTTTAAATTTCTTTATAGTTTCTACAGCACATGATTTTGAAGCTCATCAAAGATTATCAATCATATGGCTGTTTTCCTTTAAGATGTGTGGAAAGAAGAATCCTCATTAAAAAATGGAGCTGGGGAGCAACTGGGTGGCTCATTTGCTTAAGTGTCCAACTCTTGGTTTTGGCTCAGGAGTTCAAGCCCTGCATCGGGCTCTGCATTGACACTGCAGGGACTGCTTGGGATTCTCTCTTTCCCTCTCTCTCTCTGCCCCTCTCCTGCTCTTTCGCTCTCTGTCTCTCTCTCTCTCTCTCTCTCAAAAATAAATAAATAAAATTATTAAAAAATTTAAATTTTGGGGATGCCTGGACGGCTCAGTCAGTTAAGCAACCCACTTCAGCTCAGGTCATGATCTCCCGGTCTGTGAGTTCAAGCCATGGGTCAGGCTCTGTTTTGACAGCTCAGAGCCTGGAGCCTGCTTCAGATTCTATGTCTCCCTCTCTCTGCCCCTCCTCCACTCACTCTTTGTCTATCTCTGAAAAATGAATAAATCTTAAAAATTTTTTTCAAAAATTTCAATTTTTTTAAATGTTTATTTATTTTGGAGAGCAAAAGAGGCACAGCGCAAGCAGGGGAGGGAGAGAAAGAGACAGAGACACAGAATTCAAAGCAGGCTCCAGTCTCTGAGCTGCCAGCACAGAACCCAAGGCAGGGCTCAAACTCACGAACTGTGATATTGTGACATGAGTCCAAGTCAGAAACTTAACTGACTGAGCCACTCAAGTGCCCAAACTTATAAAATATTAAAAAAAAAAAAAAAAGAGTTGGAAAGCCCTGAAGAGGGAACTCTCCTGCACTATTCAGATCCCAAACAAGAAGATTACTTCACATACACCAGTAAGAGGAAGGAAGAATTTCTCCTTGCCCGGCAACAGTTCTGTCAATGAGAAACTGCCACACTCAGCCAACAAGAAGCCATCACTATCCAGAACTCTTCAAAATAGCTCCTCCCAATTTCTTTCCTCCATAAAAACAAGATCCTCCCTTCTGTTCTCCAGACCTGCCTATGGTTTGCCATAGTTTGTCCCAAATTACAATTTTCTGCCATTTTTGAATAAACTCATTTTGCTGGTAAAATAGCTGGCTTTTGTGGGTGTGGCTTTTTTTTTTTTTTTAAGGTCAATAATGTTAAAAAATGAGATTGAATCATGAAAAGTCACTGGATTTACAGTAGTTGAGATTTTTAAATTTCTAAGTTTTGTTATTTTTTTGTAGAAGGCAAGATTTAAGAAGCCACCAGTACTTCAAAGGGCCAGATATACAGAGCTGACTAGAGAAGCTATTGTAAGACACTTGACTCTCTTTTCCTAGACATGACACATATACACTTTCCTTTCCCTTTTTTTTCTAATTTACATGTGAAATATAGTCGTCACTAGAAAGATGAATGCAGCATGTCAAAACATGATGCAGGACATTATTTCTCACCGTCTTATTTTTCCACAAATATTTCCAGCTTCAAGCTTCAGCACAGCTTTCCACCTTATTTAACGCCATACTTATGGTGTTTTCTCTGATTTTTATTAGCAGTCTTCAGTGAAACTGGTCATGGCTCTCTTCTATTATTTCTTGCACGCTGCTAAAAAATTCATTCTTTAATACTACAGCTCTTATTCTCACTAGAGCTTCAACTCCCTGATTACAAAGTTATTTTAGGGTAAAGGTATTCTGAATTTGCCAAGACTATAAAGAAAAAAGGTCAGAAGTTTATTTTTTCTTAAAGAAACTAAGAACTCTTGACTTTATCTTTGGGAATTAAGCTTTGTTCAGTCCACATTTACTCAGCACTTACAGTGTTAGACACCGGGGATGTTAAAATGAATTAATACAAGTTCTAAAATCAAAGACCTTACAGCCTAGCAGAGGAGACAATTGGATATAAGGTTCATGTACACCCGGTGCGACCCCTGGTAAATTTCCTGTGGACAACAAGGGAAAGGCACCTTGTCTTTTTGAGAGAGAGAGAGAGAGAGAGGGTGCTAAAGATAACTTTTCCATTAAAAAGATGGCAGACCCATGCCTTACAAAATGAACAGAAACTCTTTAAAGGAAGAAGGCAGGAAATTGTGAGGTGTGGGGGCAATCTAGAGGTGGGAACAGTATGAACAACTGGTGCATGTGAAGCACTCCACACTGATGGGTACCAGAGAATAACCTGGCTGCCTGGAGGAGAGGAGCCGAGAGGCAAGCAGGGTAGATGGGATGGACCCTCCAAGACATGCTTGGAAGCTTTCGCTCAATCCACAGGGCACCAAGGAAGCTCAGAAGCCATTTATGTTGGGAGTGTTGAGGTCACATTTGTTCTTTAGAAGGATCACTCATTTGCATGGAAGATGAATTTGAAGGGGTAAAAACAGAGGCAAGCAGACCGGTTCAGAAAGTTCTGTATTTATGATTAAAGAGAAAGATAATGAAGGTCTGAGAACCAAGGCATTAGTAAAAGGAGCAGAGACGTGCTTACGTAAGTCAGTTAAAAGGAAGCATTTTAATGCTATTTTCAATATCTTAAGTGACACTCTAGTAAACCTAACGTATAAATACAAAGAAATGAAAAAGAAAACAAGAAGTGAGCAGAATGGAATCCTTAGGATTCTTTCGTTACAGAGTGAGGCCACTTTACATCTCAGTAATACATCAGGAATAAGTACAGGACATTTTGACCTTGCTGTCAATACTTAGCCTAATTTTTCCTCACCTGATTTTTAGCAATGTTCAATGTTAGGAACAAGTCAGTTTTTGTCTATCATAAATTGTACTCTTATAGTTTTTTAGCTTTATTTTGTGTTGGCTATTTTTACCAGAAACGTTCATTGTAAATTGAAGGAAAAAACCCCTCTTTGCTTTCATGTACATGCAAAGAGAAAGAGTAAAGCACACACATAAGATCTTGGTTCTAGGCAGGGTCAAATAATGAAGACAAAATTTCCTCCTCCAAATCAAAACTTGTATGGTTGAATAAAGGAAGGCTTAGATCCTTGCCCAGCTGACTACCTACTCACCTGGAAGGGATTCCTGGGAAGACTCCACAATTAATCTAGGAGAAATTAATTATGAAGAAATACAGAGATTCTACTCAGGATTTGTATATTTTTTGTAGTTTGTTCATTATAATTATTTATCAGCATGCTTTGTTAATTTCCATACTACATTTTTAGTGGCATTTAACACAATAAAGCTTAATTTACAGGGAAACCATGCTAACATTTTCATTTAACCAAACATAAGGGAAAAACTTATTTGGATCATAAAGCTGCAGCCAAGGTAACATTAAGGTATATCTTAACTGCAATAAGAATAGCTAGAAGAAAAGAAAAAGCCTCAAATTTTGCACTAAAAAACACAATCCTACTTTTTACAAAGCCAATGACACACGTGCTACATTTTAACTGGTGCATTAAAAAAGAAATATGGACAAATTTATTCAAGCTTTGTGGTTTCTCCTTACTGAACACTGAAGATTGCTTCAAAATCCTATCCTTTGATAACTTCATTTACTTTCCAATGGATACCAAAATCTTGATGTTTAAAGAAACTTTACTTTTTCCATTCAGTGAAAAATAAAATTTATTTTTTTATATTAAATATAATTTATTGTCAAATTGGTTTCCATACAGCACTCAGTGCTCATCCCAACAGGTGCCCTCTAAAATTTAGTCCAAGATCATAAGGGGAAGAGAACATTTCTGGATCATGAAATTTATTTTTTTTAATAAATTATGTTTTTAGTCTATTTTTTTGTGAGAAAGAGAGAGAGAGAGAGAGAGAGGAGGAGGGGCAGAGAGAGAGAGGGAGAGAGAGAATCCCAAGCAGGCTCTGCACCATCAGCACAGAGCCCGATATGGGGCTCAAACTCACAAACCGTGAGTTCATGACCCGAGCCAAAATCAAGAGTCGGACACTCAACCGACTGAGTCACCCAGGTACCCCTGGAGCATGAAGTTTCTAGTTTCAGACCCTAAGACCAATGTAATATCTGACTAGGGCATAAAGAAGGTTTTTTTTCTTTTGAAAGGAACTAAAGAGAAAACAAGAAGATTGAGAGTCTCTCTGGCAACACACAACTATTCTTAAGATGCTGAACACAGAGTGGGTTGCTAGAGATAGTGCAAAGCAAGCATGCAAGGTGGCTGAGTCACTTCTCTCCTTGACACGTCATCTGTACCAGCCTCCCACCTGCAACTTCTACATCTCAGAAATGATTATGCAGAGCACAGGTATAGGAAATTTTGTTTTCAGTCAAAATCTGGATTCTCTTCTTGGTTCAAAGGCAAAAGATACTTTCCTTCTAAAAGCAATGAATGCAGTAATTCAATGGGAGATATATTCTACATGAATGCTTCAGAGCATTTTTTTTAATGCGGGTAACTAGAGCAATCTTGTCTTTAGTTTGGTAGAAAACATGTTTTCTCTTCACCTTCCAAATTCTCAAATACACAAAGTGATTATTATTACCACCAAGGTATTTTTATAAACATGTTAAAATCTTAACAAAGATCTATACCAGTCTCAAGCCTTCCCTGAGTGAGCATATGTGCTTACTTGCTTCTCTCTCATCTTCTAAAAGCAAGTGCAGTTTTTTAATTAAAGATGAATGTAGCTCAGTAGATGTTCTCCTGGTGCAAAGGGAATCCTAGAGCTAATGGGGTTAGCTTTATTAAAGCCTGGTTTTAATTATGTAGGATTCCAGCAGGTGCTGAATTTGAATTATGCTATTTTTTTGGGCCTTGACTACTTTTTAAATATACTGTTTACCTAATGATAATCAGAGAAACAAATTTCATAGTCATAGGGATTCTGACAGGCATACAAATCACTATCTGTATCTTTATGTACATCAACATAAACATCTTTATTATTATAGAGATGTCAATATTGATAATAAATGTCCAGTTCAAAGAATTAATAAATGTGTCTTCAAACTCACATTGATAACAATCTATAGGACAGGTGTCTTTAGAAGCATATAATCCTCAGTGTTTTGTTTTAAAGTTAATATTGAAATCTTCTTTAAAGTGTTTCACCAGTGATCGAACTGGTTACTGAAAACTAAGATGTCCAAATCTCTTAGTTGTTAGTACAGGCAAAAACCAAACCTATTATCTACATCTAAATTAAAATGTTTGGCTAATTTCTTTGGGCAATCAATTTAAACAGCTAAAATACTCTCCCCTGAAATTACTGTATTTACTTATCTTCCCCCCCCAAAGATTAAAAAAATTATACATCTTTAACCACTGCAATTGTGACATTGCATATCACCACCCACATATTCTAATTCCATGATTGCATGTATTTACACAAATTATATAATAAGATGCAATTACAATGATTATGGAGAAATAGGCAACAATTGAAAAAATTACAAATTCCCATTAAAATAACGCTACATGATATGAAAATCATCAGACAAACCAATACAAGGAAAGGAACAGTTCTAAGATGAATAAAACAATACAACACCAAATAATCCAGCAAAACGCCTTGGTTTTGGCAAATGGAAGCATGTTATACTAGGAAATTGGAGGCTTTTGGTTTAAGAGTAAAGCTCTTTTTCCTTTATATTTGTTTCTCAGTTGTAGAATGTGAATGTTTAACATTTTGACTTTCCTAAACACATTATGACCAGGGAACATTTTTTTCTCAGTGATTTCTTAGTATTTCAAAGAAAAGAGGAAGAGTCGTTACTGCAATAATAAAACATGAGCACACCATAGATATATCTGTGGAATTTTAGTTAGGAGAGAGCAAGTCCTGCTACAACGTTCTTGTCCTTTTTTCTATAAACTGTCTCCAAGTGTGCATTTCCTTTTCAAGGGATTTACAGTCTGAGAATATTGTTTGTCCAATTTCACTTTCCGTTTTGAAAAGAATATTCATAAGACAAATAATACAATTGATACATTTGAGCTCTCCATACATTGTCCTATAGTGTATTTTATTTGCATACCAACATCTCATTTTGTTCTCTATTTCAGACAAATATCTTTAATATAAAAATTAGGAAGTTTGCTTCTTTGGTTTCTTTTGCAAAGATTTTAGTAGACCGGAGACTATGTCTTGCCAGCCTAGGACAAAGAAAAATCCATATTCTGACATACCAGAATTATTTTCTTTTTAAGTCTATATATTTATTTTCAGAGAGAGAGAGAAAGAAAGAGAGCACACAGCAGGGGAGGGGCAGAGAGAGGAGAGACAGAATCCCAAGGAGGCTCCACACCAACAGTGCAGAGTCTGATGTGGGGCTCAAATGCTCGAACTGTGAGATCATGGCCTGAGCCAAGATCATGAGTCAGATGCTTAACCGACTGTGCCACTCAGGCACCCCCAGAATTCTTAACAAAGGAGATTAGATTAATCCTTCAATCTAATTTACTCATAATTTCTATATATTCCACACAGTCACATTATATTTTATGTAGTATTTTATATGAACCCCACAAGATGATCTTTTATACCAGTCAAACCCTCATTTTACAGATGAAGAAACTGAGGCTTTGGAGAGCTTGAGTACAGAGATAGGTGTCAGAGATAGAAAACAGTTACACCAAGATTTGAATTCTGGGCTCATCTTCAGCATTTATAGAAACACTTGCTGACTGTGGACACTGCAGTAGATATGAAGCTGTGAGATGAATACGACACGGTCACTGCCCTTGAGGCACGTAATGTCTTACAGCTTAGAGACACAAACACAAGCAATTTCAATATAAAATGGAAAGTGCAGAGAGAATGGCCTGAAGAGTTTTTACCATGAAACACGTTTCTTAAGGCAATATTAGATGCCTCTTGTATTTTACCATATAGCAGCATGGCTTTAATAAACATGGCAGTATGATTTAAAGTAGAGATAAATCAGATTCCTTAAAAAATGAAACTAAAATAATTTCAGAAAATAAAATTTCAATTTCTGAGAACCTCAGAGACTTGCATAAAATTGTAAATGCATTGATTTACTGATTAAATGATTAATGGAATGACCTATTTATTCATTCATTAAGATACGATCATTAAGTGCTTGCTCTGGGCCAAGTACTGTAACAGGCTTTGAGGATGCAAAGAAAACAAGACAAGAATCTGGCTGTTACGAAGCTTACAGATATTCAAAGCAACCCAACAGTGTGTTTGGTGCCACAGGAAGGGAAGGGGAAGGTGATATGGAAGTACACAGGAAGAGCTCTTTTTTTTTTTAATTTTTTTTTACATTTTATTTATTTTTGATAGACAGAGAGACAGAACACAGGTGGGGGAGGGGCAGAGAGAGAGGGAGACACAGAACCTGAAGCAGGCTCCAGGCTCCGAGCTATCAGCACAGAGCCTGATGTGAGGCTCGAACTCACAAACAGTGAGATCATGACCTGAGCTGAAGTCGGACGCCCAACCGACTAAGCCACCCAGGTGCCCCACACAAGAAGAGCTCTTAACCAGATATTCTGGAGGAAGTGAAGTCTAAACTGAGATTATAGAGTAGCCAAGCAAAGAGAAGGGTTAAGATCTCAGTGGCCTGGAGGCAATCTGGTCTAGTAGTATAAAAGCCTTGAGAAGAAACAGCACGGCAAAAATAGAACCAGAGAGATACTTAGTCTGCTTGGAGCCATGGGTTGGAAGGGAAAATGATGAGAAGTAATAGGTGGTATCATTAGAAAGTAAATCTACTGCATTAAAATTGGGTTTTAGGCTAATGGTGCATATGGGAAATGAACCCTTCCATTGGCTCTGCAGGTGGTCCTGCATGCTGAAAATATCTCATGTTACCTTAATAGAAATATTAATGCATGAAATCAATGTTTTTAATGTTAACGAGAGAAGTGAAAATAATGACAATATATAAAGGAGGGAAATCAGGACCCTTTTGGGATTAAAACTAAAGTGAGCCAAGGGGGCGCCTGAGTAGCTTAGTTGGTTGAGGGTCTGACTTCACCTAAGGTCATAATTTCATGGTTCATGGGTTTAAGCCCCACATCAGGCTCTGTGGGGACAGCTCAGTGCCTGGAGCCTCCTTTGGATTCTGTGTCTCCCTCTCTCTGGCCCTCCCTCACTCACACTCTGCCTCTCTCAAAAATAAATAAACATGAAAACAAACAAAACAAAACAACTAAAGTGAGCTAAGGATATTTAGCTAGAATCCAATAAGTGAAGCAGAGTCAAAGGCTAAGTTCAAACATCTGTTCTGATGGTCCCAATTATGAGCTCTCTCTTCCCCATGCTTAATAATGAGCAAAACCTCATGTAAATGAAACATGTAGTAACCAAGAATAGGGTAATATGGGGTATACCATTGTGGGGGAGTTGGCAGACTTTGAGTTCAGGACAAAGAGTGAGATCATGTCGGGAAGCACTTAGATGCTAAATGGAAGGGGCTGCCCAGAGCTTGGGCTATGTAAGAAATTTGTGTAGAAGGGCTTTCTCTCGCCAGTGTATTTGCAGCTAGCGAAAACCAACTAAACATCTTGTTACCATCGCTCCATGGAAAGGACCCTCGTCTTAGACTTGGCAGCTTTTGTGGGTTTGTTTGAGCTACTAAGAAATCTGACAGACGCTGCCTCAATTGTCTCTTTTGCTGCCACCAAAGATAGTGGGCATCTTCAGGGACAGTAGGAACAGGGGGATCTATGAGACTAGAGTAGTAAGCTCATAGATCATAATTGAATCTAAGCCCTGCTAAGGGTTTTATCTTAAGAACAAGAGAAACCCAAAGAATATGTAGATAAATGACATGAGAGTTGAGCTTTAGGAAGATCCCTGTGGTGGTAATGGATGAAAGAGGGCAAAAGAACAGATGGCCACAGGAAGACCAGTTAGGAAAATGCTGAAGGAGTGGGTGGAAGAATGATGGTGGCCTCTAAATGGGCAAGAGTGGGGATGTACAAAGTGGGTGGCTTCAGGAGGTATATGAGAGGTGACTGATTGGTGTATGTGGCATGGGAAGTGGCAGAATACAAGTATGATACCTAGACATGTGATTTTGGAAACTGGTTTAACAATGATTAATACAGAGTAGAAATAGGAAACACTAGTAAATGCTCAGTTACGGGGGGCAGAAGGCTGAGATGATGAATTTTGAACATGTTGAATTAGGGTACCTGTGGGGAAACAAGGGGATGTGTCTAGTAAATAATTGGATATGCAGATCTACAGCTTAGGAGAGAGACCCGCAGTGAAGACACCAGTTTTGTGCATTGATCATGCACATTGCTAAGCAAAAAGAGACAAGTTCAAGTTCCATACAGACACACCTTACTACTTAAGAGCACTTTCTGTTTATATTCCATCTGATCAATCAGAAGTGTCTTCAGAAAAATCTTGTCATGCCTGTACTCCACAATCAAAAACTTATGGGAGAAATACTATATTTAATGATAGTATTCGTCTAAAACTCAACACTTTAAGTGGCATTAATTTTCGTTTCCCATCTCGTAAAGACTTTCAAGAATAATTATCTGAGGAGGAAGTTCAAAAGTTCAGATATTATTTTAACTGCCTTTCTCAATTTAAATTCGTATTTCACCTTTTGCAACTGTCACGAACGACTCTGTTACTTTATTTTCCTCATAGAGGAAATGATTCTTGAAAAGTGCTGCCAACAAAAACCAGTGTGAGAAGCCTTAATGAGAGTGGCTTTATTCTCGAAGCTCTTGGAAAGCCCTCTTTGGTTGGGGGGGTGTGTCACTTTTTTGTCATATTCTCCATCTCAAAAGGGCTTTTAACTCAGCTATATTACTGTACCATAGAAAAGAATTTTGGCAGGCAATTTTTTTTCACATTAGCTTGGGATTTTTTTTTTTGTTGCTATATAATAGTTTAAATATCATTTGCTGCTCTTCGGTTAAGAACAAGAGAAAGAAAAGACTCATTGTGGCCTTTCCTCTCCCAAAATGATGAATACATTTAAGAACAGTGCATTTTGCTTCAAGCAGTTAAGTCATGCTAACTTTCTGTATGCTTATGAAAAGGTGGTTCTGCAACAACACTACAAATGCTACCTTTCTCGATCCTAACACCAGCTAAAAATCACTCTACTCTAAGGAAAGATTGCAGCAAATGAAAGATGAATGCATCACTGACCTCCACCAAAGCTTCCAAATACATCAGACTAACTGAAACATATCCTACTGCAGTTATTGGGAAGAATTTCTTGATAAAACACGTGGACCCCAAACTTCAAAAGAGTGACTGAAAAAAGTTATGTCTTAGGGGTGCCTGGGTGGCTCAGTTGGTTAAGAGTCCTACTTCTAGTTTTGGCTCAGGTCATAAGCTCATGGTTTTGTGGGTTCGAGCCCATGTCAGGCTCTGTGCTGGCAGTGTGGAGCCTGCTTGGGATTCTCTGGCGCCCTCTCTCTCTACCCCTCCCCAACTTGCTCTGTCTCTGTCTCTCTCAAAATAGATAAATGAACTTTAAAAAAAAGTTAGGTTTTATTCTATGAAAATAACTTTTCAATACAGAATAGTAGTTTTATCTTTACAACTGGAAAAATTATTTTTATTCATAATCAAAGCACAGTATTTTTACTTTTTCACAGAACTCAAAGCAAAATCCCTTCCCCAATTCAGTTTGAAGAACCATGCCCTGATAATTACTAATTACATTTCTTTTCTTTTATTATATTTTAATTTAGTTATAATTTTTTTAAAAGATGCAAGTATTTTTTTTGAGAGAGAGAGAGAGAGAGAGAGAGAGACTGTGCACGAGCAGGTGAGGGGCAGAGGGGGAGAGAGAGGGGGGGATTTTATTTTATTTCGTTTCATTGCATTTCACTTATTTTGAGAGACAGAGAACATGAGCAGGGGAGGGGCAGAGAGAGGGAGAGAGAGAGAATCTCAAGCAAGCTCTGCACACGCAGAGCCAGATGCAGGGCTTGAACTCACAAACTGCAAGATCATGATCCCACTGAAATCAAGAGTCGGTCGCTTAACCGACTGAGCCACCAGATGCCCCAAAACTTTTATTTTTAAGTAGTATCTACACCCAACGTGGGGCTCAAACTCACAGCCCCAAGTTCAAGAGTCATATATTCTACTGACTGAACCAACCAGGCACCCCTGTAATTACATTTCTTAAAGAAAGAATGAGCATGGTTCCTGATTTGGACATAAGCACACCACCGAGAAATATACTATTCTCTATTCCATGTGTACTTCCGTCTACACCTTCCATCTCCACATGAATCTGGTAGGGAGGATGTCAGAGCAGCCTTACCAATGTGGCAGAGGGTGACCGCCACCACCATTAACCTGACATTTAGAACTGCTTCCAGTTTGGTTCCAAGACCATAGAAATGAAATGGCTAAGCTAGAAAGGGTCTGTTCTTTCCATGGTCAGGAAATGCCTCAGAACTCTGATTCCTGTAAGTGATATCCCTCCACTGTGTCCTGGGGCAAAATACCTACTCCTGCCTGAAAGAGAAACATGATTTACTGCCTAACTCTACAGAAAGTAAACAAAGCTCTTTACTTATTTCCCCCCCCCCCCCACTTTTAGCAAAGTATAACATGCATAAAGAGAGATGCATAAAGAAAGATGTTATGGCTCAATGAATTTTCACAGAGCAAACATACCCATGTCAACAGCACCCAGATCAAGAAATGGAACACTGTCACACCTCAGCAGCCCTTCCTCTGCTTTTATTCATAGCTCCCCACAAAGACAAACACTAATCTGTCTTCTTACAACATAGATTGTCTATTTTTGAACTTTATGTAAAGGGATCATATTTGCGAATGGATCTTTCCATTCAGTATTAGGTTTGTGAGATTCATCCATATTTTGTGCTGTGGCAGTTCATTCATTCTTGCTGCCATATGGCATTCCATTCTGAATACACCACAATTTAGCTCTTGAGATACTGATGGATATTTGGGGCTATTATAACTAGTTTTGCTAAACACTGTTGTACACATGAGTTTTTAAAAATTATTTTAGAGAGAGAGAGAGAGCATGCATGTATGGGCAGGGGGGAGGACAGACAGAGAGGGAGAGAGAGAGAATCTTAAGCAGGTTCCATCCTCAGCACAGAACCTGATGCGGGGCTCCATCCCATGACTGTGCGATCATGACCTGAGCTGAAATCAAAAGTCAGACACTCAACTGACTGAGCCATCCAGGCACCCCAACATTCCTGTACATGTGTTTTAATGAATGTACTGGTGCCTATCACAGCACTCAATAGTTGCACATTTAAGTCCCTTCCCTTTGCTCTTCTCAACTGGGTCTCTAATATACTCCCTCACCACCTTTTGAAAGGATCCAGATTTCTTCAGAACCTCAAGGACGTGTTTGGTAGACTTTTGCTCTTTTTACCATCTGGCATTTATTCATCCTTCTAGTAAAATCACAACCCATGTATTCAGGTAGAACTTATCCCCTAAGACAGGCAAGGAATATGTGGTCTGTGTCTAAGCCAATAGAGCATCACATTCCTGGTTTGTTTGACTTTTATAATAGCTTTATTAAGACAGAATTTATATACCATATAATTCACCCATTAAATGCACATTTAATACTTTTTAGTATATTCAAAGATATGCAAAACCATTACTGCAATCAACTTTAAAACATTATAATCACCTCAGAAAAAAAAAAAACCCATGTCCTTTAGCTGACACTTTCCTATCTACTAATCCCTTCCCCCAGTGCCCAGCTTTACGAGTGTACTAATTTACTTTGTTTCTGTGGATTTTCCTATCCTGGACATTTCATAGAAATAAATGGAATTCTCTAATATGTGGTGTTTTGTGACTGGCTACTTTTAACTTAGCATAATGGTTTCACGTTTCATCCATATTGTAGCAAGGATCAGTACTTCATTCTTTTTATGGGTGAATAATATTCAATTGTATGCATATGCCACAGGCTGTTTACCCATTCATCAGTTGATTGACATTTATATTGTTTCCACCTTTTGGCTCTTATGAATAATATTGCTACAAACATTTGTGCACCAGTGTTTTTGTAGCTAGACATTATCATTTACATTGGTATATACCTAAGAGTGGAATTGTGGGGACATATGGTAACTCTGTGTAGCCCTTTAAGGAGCTGCCAGACTGTTTTCCAAAATGGTAGCACAGCTTTACATTCCTACTAGCAGTGTGTGAGGGTTCAATTTCTTTACATTCTTGCTAACACTTATTATCTGCCTTTTTGAATATAGGCATCCCAGTGGGTGTGAAACAGTATCTCATTGTGGCTTGGCTTTTGGCTTTCGCTGATGACTAATGATGTTGGGAATCTTTTCATGTGCTTGTCGTCCATTTGTGTATCTTCTTTGGATACATGTGTATCCTTTACTATTTTTAATTGAGTTATTTTTCCTTCTTATTGAGATGTAATTATTCTTTATATTTTCTGGATAGAAGTCTCTTATCAGATATATGAGTTGCAAATATTTTCTATTTCACGGGATGTCTTTTCACTTTCTTTACAGTGTCCTCAGAAGCATACAAAAAATTTTTTTTGAAAGAGAGAGAGAGAGAGAGGCAGAGGGAGAGGGAGAGGGAGAGAATCTTAAGCAGGCTCCATGCCTGGTGCAGTGTCTGATGCAGGGCTCAATCTCACAACCGTGAGATCATGACCTGAGCTGAAATCAAGAGTCAGATGCTTAAAGACTGAGACACCCAGGCACCCCAGAAGCATGCAAAATTGTAATTTGAATAAGAACAACTTATGTTTTCTTTTGTGCACATGCTTTTGGTGTCATGCCTAAAAATCCATTGCCAAATCCAAGCTTTTGGAGATTTACCCCTAAGTTTTCTTCTAAGAGTTTTATAGACTTATACGAACAGACATTTTACATTTAGGTCTTCGATCCATTTTGAGCTAATTTTTGTATGTGGTGTGAGATAAGGATCCAATTTCATTCTCTTAACATGTATATGTCCAATCATCCCAGCATTTTTTGTTGTTGTTGTTGTTGAAAAGATTATTCTTTCACCATTAAAAGGTGTTGACATTCTTGTTAAAACCAGTTGGTCATAGGGTTTAATTTTGGACCCATCTATAGGTCTATCCATATGCCAGTAACTCACTGTCTTGATTACTCCTTATGGTTAAGTTTTGAAATACAGAAGTTTTAAAATTTGAAAGCTTCTAACTTTTTCTTCTATTTTCAGATTCGTTTGGCTTGCTAGGTCCCTTGCAATCACATAAATTTTAGAATCATCTTGTCAATTTGTACAAAGAAGCCAGGTGGGATTCTAACAGGTACTGGGTTGAACTGGAAGATCAATCAGTATTGTTAAGATGACAATCAATATCCATAAACACAGGATGTTTTTCCATTATTTAGATCTTCTTTAATTTCTTTCATTAATGTTTGATCATTCTCAGAAAATAAGTTTTGCATGTCTTTTGTTAAATTTACTCCTAAGTATTTTTGATGCTATCGTAAATGGAACTGTTTCCTTCATTTCATTTTTGTATTGTTTATTGCAAA
This sequence comes from Panthera leo, assembly GCF_018350215.1. Taxonomy (NCBI): domain Eukaryota; kingdom Metazoa; phylum Chordata; class Mammalia; order Carnivora; family Felidae; genus Panthera; species Panthera leo. The sequence continues at coordinate 63,916,553 of NC_056686.1, read as the reverse complement.
TGTATAGAAATATAATTGATTTTGTATATTGATCTTGTATCTTGCAACCGTGCTGAGCTCATTTATTAGTTCTAACAGTTTTTAGTGTATTCCTTAGGATTTTCCTTATAAATGATCAGGAGTTTTTTGTAAATTTTATTTATTTAAATTTTTGTTATTTTTTTTTTAAGAAACATAATCAAAATAAAGAGGGAACCAGTTAATTTCAGTGTATCATCTTCTAACAATTTTTTGGAAAGGAGAGAATAACATCCTTTGACCCTGAGAAACTCTGTAAAGGAATTCAAGGAAGAAGTGATATACTACTCTTTTCTCAACTGACTGTAAAATAGGGCTGGAAAAAAGTCAAGTGTAACATTCTGCAATTCAAAATAGGCTATTCTATTTTAAATGGCCATCTAATAAACATATCGAAGAGAAATTAAAAATCAACTGTATAGTAAGGTAAGAAAGCAAAATTCAAATTAATAAAGACACTCAGGGAAAAAAGAAAAATAAGATTTTATTTGCTACACCAGACAAAAGATCAGGAAAATGTTCTCCAGTTCAGAAAACCAATGCAATGGAGTTTCTCTGCAAGTAGCAAATCCATAGCTAGAACAAAACATTTCTCATTCAGCGGGTCTTATATTCCCAAAGTGCCCTGTTCTCTTGTCTCTTGTTATTTCTCAGCAGTTTCCGAATGTACCATAATTTATCCTCATGTTTCCCAGATACAGTGTTTGATGACTTGTAATAAAAGTACTAAAATGATACACTAGTAGACTATGAGAATATATATCACCACAGGCTGGTCTGAATTCTTCCACATAAAAACCTAGGTTTTAACCATACTCACAATGGAGAATCCTGCCCTACTGTAAAAACAGGTAAACCTAGCCCTGGGCTGAGGCAGTCAGCGCTGTTGCCTCAAGGCAGGTGCTAAGAAAGGACAGGGGATGGATGTGCAGCAGGAACAAACAGGCTCCTTTCCATCCTAACTTGAGAAGGCCTCAAAAGAATGACCGGTGTGCTGATAAATAGTAAGGCCTTTTAGTCTACCAAAAGGACATTAGGACTAAGGAAGTAAGGTATACCAAATGAATACACAATTTTTTATGTCCTCAAAGTACTGTGCAGCCCTGTTGTTGATATGTATAAATATACCAATCACTTATTTTCATCAGAGGAAAATGTTGGAATTAATGCACCACACTTACTGCAACTATTCCATTTCCATTTCCTCAACTTCTGTGTTCTAAAGCCAAACATCTTCTCATTCAAGACTGTTGAGGAACTTTAGAAAGTATTTATTTGAGGGGCACCTGGGTGGCTCAGTCAGTTGAGTGTCCGACTTCAGCTCAGGTCATGATCTCACACTCCATGTGTTCGAGCCCCGCGTCGGGCTCTGTGCTGACAGCTCAGAGCCTGGAGCCTGCTTGGGATTCTGTGTCTCCCTCTCTCTCTGCCCCTCCCCTGCTCATGCTCTGTCTCAAAAATAAATAAAAACATTAAAAAAAAATTAAAAGAAAAAAAGTATTTATTTGAAAACGACATTGACATCTAATGAGGCTAATAATGTGCTGACTGTAAACATCACGTTTTTTCCTAAAACACTGATGTTCTGCAAAATATCAATCCATAAATCTGTTCACAATTCATTATCTGAATTAATTACATATTCGGATAATTTCAACAAACTATGGAATATTCATTAACAATAGAGGTTATATAAATGTGATTTCTAACATCTCTGAGGAAATAAATATATTTAAGAGAAATTATTCCTACTTACAAAGCATGAAAATGAAATATTAGAAATGATTATTTTCAACAGTTTGTTCAATTTTGAAACTAAACTGATCATTTTCTTGCTTTCTTTTTGTTCAACATTAGCATGTTTAACTGCTTTAACCAGGTATCAAAAGATTTTATTAAAATCTTAGAAAAAACCCACAAATATTTGGCTCCTCTTCATGGCAGATTTGATAAACATTTTCTTCTGCAAAAGAATGTTTTAATTCTGGGCTCACACCAAATATCTCTTTGACTATTGAATCTTTCTACTATATTGTAAACTACACAACATTTAATAATTGAAGTTAGCAATATAAGTTGCTGAGTATTACTTATTGTGGTGGAAACACTAGACTGTAATCATGTAACTTCATGCCTCAAACAAATTTCAATACTTACCGCGTCCCAACCCACTTTTATCACACATCTACCACTTTCAAAGTCCTTAGCAGCATTTTATTTTATTATTTATTTATTTATTTATTTTTTATTTATTATTAAAACAATTTTTTTTAAGTTTATTCATTTTTGAGAGACAGAAAGAGACAGAAGGCAAATCAGGGAGAGGCAGAGAGAGAGGGAGACACAGAATCCGAAGCAGTCTCCAGCTGTGAGCTGTCAGCACAGAGCCCGATGCAAGGCTTGAACTCACAAACGGTGACATCATGACCTGAGCCGACTGAGCCGCCCAGGCGCCCAGCCGCCCAGGCGCCTGTCATGTATTCATTTTTAATTTTTTTTGATGACTGAATCTTTTAAAAAATTGAGATATAATATATATCCATTTTTTGTGGTGAGAACAATTAAAATGTATTCTCTTAGCAACTTTGAAATATGTAATACAGCATTGTTGACTATAATGAAAGTATTGGTGCATCAGATCTTCAGAACCTATACTCTAACTGCAAGTTTGTACCCTTTGACCAACTTCTCCCCAATTTCCTCACTCCACCCTCCCAGCCCCTGATAACTACCATTCTACTCTCGGTTTCTAAGAGTTTGGCTTTTTTAGATTCCTCATATAAGTGCTGTCAGATAGAACTTTCTCTTTCTGACTTATCTCACTTAGCATAATACCCTCAAGGTCCATCCATGTTGTCACATATGGCAGGATTTCCTTCTCTCATGGCTGAATAAGATTCTATTTTGTGTGTATGTTATATATATTCACAATTCATCACACACACACACACACACATACACACACACACACACGTATACATACACCCACACATACCACGTCTTCTTCACCCATTCATCCACTGCCAGACACTTAGGTTGTTTCCATAACTTGGTTATTGTGAAAAATGTTATAATGAATATGCAAGCACATATATTTTCTGATATCCTGTTATCATTTCCTTTGTATATAAGAATTTATATATCCACATGTAGATTGGATTGCTGGATCATACGGTAATTCTATTTTTTATTTTTTGAGTAATCTCCGTACTGTTTTCCGTAGTGGCTGAACTAATTAATATACATGCCCATCAACAGTGCTCAAGGGTTCCCTTTTCTTCACATCCTTACCAACACTTGTTATTTCTTGTCTTTTTGATAATAGCCATTACAACAGGTGTCAGGTGTTATCTCATTGTGGTTTTGATTACAACTTCCCTGATGACTAGTGATGTTGAGCATCTTCTTATGTACTTGTTGGCCATTTGGATGTCTTCTTTGGAAAAATGTCTATGCAGTTTCTTGCCCATTGTTTAATTGGATTGCTGTTTTTTGTTGTTATTGAGTTATATGTATTGTTTACATATTTTGGAGAGTAATCCCTTATCAGATGCATGGTTTGAAGATATTTTCTCCCATTCTGTAGGTTGCTTTTACATTTTGTTGACTGTTCCTCTTGTTGTGCAGAATAGTTTGGTATAGTCTCACTTGTTGAGTTTTGCTTTTGCTGTGTGTGCTTTTGGTATCATATTCAAAAATTCATTGCCAAGATGCATGTCAAAGAGTGTGTTTCTATGTTTTCTTGTATGAGGTTTATGGTGTTATTTTAAGTCTTTGATTCATTTTGAGTTAATTTTTCTGAGTGGTGTAAGTTAGGGGTCCAATTTCATTTTTTTTGCATATGATTATGCAGTTTTCTCAACACCACTTATTGAAGAGACTGTCCTTTCCCCATTGAATATTCTTGGCACCCTCGTCAAATATTAGTTGACTGTATTATGTGTGTGTGTGGGCAGGGGGTATTTCTGGGCTCTCTATTCTGTTCCCTTGGTCTATGTATCTGTTTTTATACCAGTACCAAGCTGTTTTGATTACTATGGTTTTGTAATATAGTTTGAAATCAGGAAGCGTGATGCTTCCACTCCAGTTTGGGTGAGTCAGCATCTTCTGTGGTTTCAAACAAATTTTAGGATTATTTGTTCTATTTCTGTAAAAAATGCCACTGGAATTTTGATAGGGACTGTACTGAATCCATAGATGGCTTTGAGCAGTATGAACATTTTAACAATATTAAATCTGACCTATGAATACAGAATATGTTTTTATTTGTTTGTCTTCTTCAATTTCTTTCATTAAAGTCTTGTTAGTTTTCATTGTACAGATCTTTCACTTCCTTGGTTAAATTTATTCCTGAGTATTTTTGATACTTTTGTGAATGGGATTGTTTTCTTTGTTTCTTTTTCAGATGTTTTGTTGTTAGTGTGTAGAAACATAAATGATTTCTGTATGTTGATTTTATATTACATAACTTTACTTGATTTGTTAAGTTCTAACATTTTAAAGAGTTTGAATTAACTGGAAACATCACCACCTTCACTAATGAAATGGCATTGCTGAGAGGTAACACTGTGAAAGGTAAGTGGCCTCAATCACCAAGTGACAAATGACAATGGGGTGCCTATAAAGTCCACAGGGAAGGCCCATTGGGCACAGCTGGATACAATGTTTCCTTACTGAAATTTCTCCCCTGCCTCTTATGTGCTCCAAACTTCTATGTCACATGATATCGTTAACTACACTTGGTTGAGTTTGGTCATAACTCTGCACATAAAACTTCTTAGCATCCTGAACACTGCTGCCACAGGGGCAGTGGCTAGGCAGGGGGTATATACTCTGTGCCCTGGAATGGGCTGTTCAGGCTGACAGAAGGTCAGTTACCAAGAGACCTCAATAATGTAGCTCCAAAGTAGATTAAAAGCCAACTTCAGAAAGTTTTATAATGATACAGTTTCTGTTTCAGCTTCCAGGAAAGTCAAGGGGGAAACTTTGGGGGTTTGACACATTTTAGAAAGGCAAATGGTACAAAAAAATTATGGTTTGTGATACAGACACTTTCCATGATAGCATTGTCTTGAACCTGTTTCAAAGGTAAAGAAAATTTTTAAAGCCTACCACCCACGACTTATTTGAAAATATTTACATGTGTACCATGGTCACATGTCAGGGTTAAAAAAAATCTGAATATAACTAGCATCTTCCATTAATGGCTAATATTTCCTGAGCGTTTCTTATGTTCTGGGTATTGTACTAAAGGAGTAACATTTATTATCTTATAAATTCTTCCAATAATTCATGAGATAGATACTGTTCCTCCTTACATATTCTAGAGGCAATTGAGGCTCAAAAATAATTAAGTGATTGCCCCAATTCACAAGCAATAAATGGTAGATCTAGGATTGAAATCTGAACTCTGTCTCCAAAGAGGATACCCTTAAGCATTATGCTACAATTTTCCATTTCTGATACTTCTGCCTTCCTTTAACTCACTTCTTCTCTCCTTTTGCCACTTTGTCTCAGTGTGTCATCACATGGTGTCATTTTTCTCTGGTATGAGGGATAGAATCCAAGTCTGTCCATCCACCTGTCTATCTGTCCATCCTTTCCTCCCTATTGTCCTTCTTCTTTTCTTCTTTATCCACCAACTTCCAATAAACATACACTCTATGCCAAGCTATCTTCTGAGTGCTGGGTCTTCAAAGCTGTAGCTCTTGCCTTTTCTCATTGTTATTCCCTATGCTTGCCAAGATACAGATGTAAATTAAATAGAGAATACATGAATGATATTTAGAACTAGTCTTGCTCTCTAGTAACCCATGTGCTTGGCACTAAAGCAATGAAACTGGACATACTAGCAACTGATAATCGCTGGTGAGAGTAAAAAAACATTTTGGTAGAGGACAGACACCTGTTGATCCATTTTGAAGAAAGCCTATTTAGCAACTAGAGACCCCCATTACTCCACTCCATATTTAATCCTCCTCCGTCTCTGCACAACTGGACAGATTGAGGTGCAAATACTTAAAATGAGAGGTATAATTATGTGTGTTGGGGTTATCATGTGCACTTTATGTTGGTTGGTTCATTTGTTTGTTGCTTAAAAGACTCCAGGTATAAGAAAGCCGATTTTTTTTCTTTTTTCATAAATGTCCTCTGTATCAGTTACAAGTGACCCTTCTACTTTAAAAAATATCTAATTGTGTGATGTTGCTTAAGGGTCTTCTGTTCTCTCACCTCAGACATTCACTGTTTTTTTTAAGAATGAGATTCATGTGGAAGGAATATTTAAAATACATTCAGAGGTTTCTAGAGTTGAAGGGAAGATTTGAGATACTTTTTTGCTCTGTTCATAAAGATCTGTATCAGAAACCACATTTGTCTTCACTGCTTATAAGTAATGGTGACTGCCTTCCAGGGTAAATAGAAAATCACCATGAATAAAGGAAACAAAAGTCCTAAACATGGCTCTCTCTATTTAAGATCCACCTTATGGTTTTGCTGCTTCCCGTAAAATGCAATCTTTTGAAACAACAGCAAGAAACAAAAAAGCTCTAAATAACAATAGCAGCAGTAAGTGAGACCCAGTCTTTTTCTTAGTCCATAGTAACACTCTCACGGGAGTACTTTCATTCGAGACTGTCATGTACAAGTTGTGAAATCAAGCTTCCTACAAGTGTGAGCTTTGAGAGACCTGAGAAATTTACAACCTTTTAACTATTTACTCAATAGTGTACAAAGCAGACCTATGCTTGATCTATATAAACCAAATGAAGTCTCAGCTGCACAGGTACTTTCACAAGACCTTTGGAAATAATCGACCATGATTCTTTCCTATGACCATTGATAATCATTGTCCATGTCAGTCTTAAGCATGTAAAAGCTAGTGACTATATATATATATATATATATATATATATAATAAAAAATGACTGATGGAATAGAATTGAGAGTCCACAAATAAACCCTTATATTTGTGGTCAAATTATTTTTGACAAAGGTATCAAACTAAGTGGATGGGGGAAAGAATAATCTTTTCAACAAATGGTGCTGGGATACTGGATATCTGTATGCAGACATAAAAGTTGGACCCCTGTGGCACATCACATGCACAACTAATTCAAATTGGATTACAAACATAACTTTAAGAGCTAACACTAGGGGCGCCTGGGTGGCTCAGTCGGTTAAGCGGCTGACTTCGGCACAGGTCATGATCTCGCGGTCCGTGAGTTCGAGCCCCGCGTCGGGCTCTGTGCTGACAGCTCAGAGCCTGGAGCCTGTTTCGGATTCTGTGTCTCCCTCTCTCTCTGACCCTCCCCCGTTCATGCTCTGTCTCTCTCTGTCTCCAAAATAAACAAACGTTAAAAAAAAAAATTAAAAAAAAAAAAAAAAAGAGCTAACACTATAAAACTCTTAGAAGAAAACACAGGAGCAAATTTTCACTATCTTGAATTAAGCTATGGTTATTTAAATATGGCACCAAATCACAAATGGTGAAAGAAAACAATAGATCAGTTATCACCATCAAAATTAAAAACTATGTCTCATTAGGTTAATGTAAATAAAAGCCACAATGAGACACTACTTCCCACCCACTAGCATAATTAGAATAAAAAAGACGAACAATAACAAGAGTTGGCAAAGGTGTAGATACATTTGAACCCTTATTCATTGCTGGTGAGATTATAAAACAGTGCAGCCTCTTTGGAAAACTAGAAGTTCCTCAAAAGGTTAAACCCTGGGTTACCATATGATCCACCAATTCCACTCCTATGACATACTCCCAGGAAAAATGAAAACATATGTTCACACAAAAACTTGTACTCGAATATTCATTATTCCTTATTTTTAATAGCCAAAAAGTGGAAAAACCTAATGTCAAGCTGATAAATGGATAAATAAAATGTGGTATACCCATGTAAGGGAATATTACTCAACAATAAAGTAGGAAGAATTTCTGGGACACCTGGGTGGCTCAGTCAGTTGAGCATCCGACTTCAGCTCAGGTCATGATGTCACAGTCTGTGAGTCAGAGCCTCTGGTCGGGCTCTGTGCTGACAGCTCAGAGCCTGGAGCCTGCTTCAGATTCTGTGTCTCCCTCTCTCTCCGCCCCTCCCCTGCTCATTCTCTGTCTCTCTCTGTCTCAAAAATAAATTTAAAAAAAAACCTAAAAAAATTTTAAAAAAGGAAGGAAGAAGTTCTAATACGTGAATGAACCTTTAAAAATTGTGCTAAGTGATGGGGCCCCTGGGTGGCTCAATCAGTTAAATGTCCAACTCTTGGTTTCGGCTCAGAGCATCATTTCACAGTTTGTGGGTTCGAACCCCATGTTAGGCTGTGTGCTGGCAGTACAGAGCCTGCTTGGGATTCTCTCTTTCTCTCTCCTTTTCTCTCTCTGCCCCTCCCCTACTTGCACTGTCTTTGTCTCTCTCAAATAATAAATAAACTTATAAAAAAATCTTTAAAAAAATGTGCTAAGCAAAAGAAGCCAGTCACAAAAGGTCAGATATTGAATGACTTAATTTAGATGAAATGTCCAGAAAAGGTAGTCCATGGAGCAGGAGTGGAGTAGTGATTGCCAGGGACTAGGGGCAGAGAAGAATGAAGAGTAACTGCTAACGAGTATAATTTCTTTTAGGAGTGATGAAATGTTCTAAAACTAGATTGCAGTGATGATTGCACAACTCCCAACATGCTAAAGACCAACAAATTATGTACTTTAAAGGGGTGAATTATATATGAATAAAACTATTACTAAAAGTTTAATCAGATCACAAAACATTTATTGAATATTTGCTTGTCTGCTTTTTAAAAACCCATCAGGAGCTCCAAGTTAGAGTTCTAGTGCATCCATCAATGTGCCAAGCTGAGAATCCAGAAGTAAAAATTTTGTCACACAGAATTTTTGACAGCCAAACTGAAAGCATTTGAGAATGTCACCTAGGCAAGAAAACAGAAACTCCAACCACCAATCTATTCCTACTGAAAAATTGATTTATATGTACATTCCAGCCAAATGAGATAAAGAAAAATTAGCACAATGATTTGTTTGGGGCAAAAATGACAAGACAGTCATCCCTTTTCTGATTTAAATCCAAAGTGAGAAATCCAATTATGGATTATATTTTCTTGTGGGGTTTTTAGTTTGGGGGTAAGGTTGGCCTTAAAGTTCATCTTCAGTTGTTCCATTTAAGATTTTCACTCCAGGGGGTGCCTGAGTGGCTCAGTCGGTTAAATGACCGACTTCACCTCAGGTCATGATCTCACAGTTCATGAATTTGACCCCGCATCAGGCTCTGTGCTGACAGCTCAAAGCTTGGAACCTGTTTTGGATTCTGTGTCTCCCTCTCTCTCTCTGCTCCTTCCCTGCTCACGCTCTGTCTCTTTCTCTCAAAAAATAAATAAATGCTAAAAAAAAATTAAAAGAAAAAAGATTTTTACTCCATTCACAAAACAAGATCCTTTTTTCTTTTTTTTAAGTCTATGCTTTAGATGAAATCTCTTGCCATGTTTGATGACCATTTAAATCAATTACTGATACTCTTCTGTTCCAACACAGAACATAAAAATATGGTTGGGACATGGGGCTAAAAGAATTACTAAACAAAAATATTTTTGACTTCCACAAATAGAAGTCTTCATAGTGGAGAGTTTTATTGTTTAAAATATGTATGATGAATTATTATATTTTTAAAACTTACACTGGATGACAGGAGAATTGAGATTTTTATTTGGAAAGACTTTGCATTATTTGCTGCCAGCCTCTATACATAATCCTCCACTTTCCCACTTGTGAATATCTTTTAATTATGCTTAAATTGATACACATGGTATAATTCCATCTATGTGAAAATAATGTACATAGAAAATAAACCTTAAAAAAGCATATCAAAATTTTTACAATGGTATGTTATCTCTAGTTTACAAAATTTCTGGAGATTTTAATTTTATTCTTCTGCTTTTCTAAATTAACCATCATTAATTTATATCAATTAAAAATAGTATTTAAAATTTTTTTTAATGTTCATTTTTGAGAGAGAGAGAGAGAGACAGAGCACAGGTGAGGGAGGGGCACAGAGAGAGGGAGGCACAGAATTGGAAGCAGGCTCCAGGCTCTGAGCTGTCAAAACAGAGCCCAATGGCAGCGGGGCTCAAACTCACGACCTGTGAGATCATGACTTGGGCTAAAGTCAGATGCTTAACTGACTGAGCCACCCAAGCGCCCCTAAAAATAGCATTTTTAAATTTGCTGTTGGTACAAGCACTCAGACAAAATTCCTTGAAAAGTTGGATAAAATGTGTAAAAATTGTTTTCATTAAGGGAATTAATGAGAAAGTAAGGGAAATACACAGACATTGAAGATGAAGCCAGAGTACAAATCTAGCACGTTGAGTGGGCACTGAAGGCAGCTGATGCTCCTAGGATCTGCTGATCCTTTCACCTGGAGCCCTGGATTTCAACAGTCCTATGGAGGAGTAGGAGGCACATCCTTGAGCCTGAACAAGGATGGGAGATCCTGGAAGGCCAGTAATGCTCAAGGGAAGGGTGAACTTGCAAAAGAAAACCTTGTAGCACAGGGAAAGTACCTGTTTTTTCTGTCCTTGGGCCTGGGTGAAGGTGGTAAAAAAAAAATTTTCCTCCACGATTCATAAAAATCATGCAGATTTGTAGTTTACATTCACTCTATTGGCATGTCATACAGATGGTGAGGCTTAATTAAAGTGGTGGTTCTTAGTTGGCAGGGCCCCCAGGAGTCTGGCAGAAGCAAATGCTTCTCCAAATGTATTTGGAGGAATACATTTTCAACATAGGCCACTAAGGATTCCCACAGACATGGTCCAGATAAACATGGGAGTCCTGATAAACATACACACCCACACAAACACAAACAAAATACATAAATTCCTTTGAATAAAATTAGAACAAAAAATGCTCAGACCTCCAGTGACATGAGATATTGGAGTTATCAAATACTGAAATAAAATGAATGTAAGAGAAATACACTATGAAAAAAGACCAGGATGATTTGGGGGGGGGGGGATTTAGAAATGACTTGGGAAAAATCCTTGTGGATGTGTTAAGTAACAGATTAGACACAGAAGAATACAGAATTAGCAAAGTGAAAAATCAGAAATTATCCAGAATGTACCACAGTGAAACAAGTAAATAAAATATAATGAAGAGATTGAATGAAGAACAGGCAATATATTTAAAGATAATTTAATTTAAAGATTGCCTAAAATGTAGAAACTTAGCCTGATGGCAAAGAGCTTAATATCAACACTCAGAGGTAAAGAAACCACAGGAATTGAGTCTTCAAAATATTGCAAGAGAAAATAATTAATTATCTGTAATTGTATTCGCTTTTAAGAATGTGGACAAAATAAAAATATTTTCATATTAACTAAAACTGCATTTACTACCAAAGCATCCTCATCAGCCAAAGTTCTAAAAAATTCATTGCAGGAAGAAGGATAATGGAAATCTAAGTTGCAAGAAGAAATGATGCAAAGAAATTGGTAATATGCAGATAAATGGACTATCTGACACAAAAACAACAATGATGCTAATATCCAATTTGTTAGGCTTAAAAAAGAGAACTCAACTACTTCAATAAAATGGTACGTACGATTAGTGTTCAAGCTAACCAGCCAGGGTTAACGTATTCTAAAGTCTTTGAATTGTCTGTAAAGGGGATAAAGATAGTAATTAACTTAAGACTTTGGTAAACATGCATGTTAAAATTTCAAGTATAGCATTAAGAAAATAAATATCAAGAGTATAGGTTATACTCTTGAAAAGTTGGGAATTGCATTCTTATAGGTTAAAAAACAGAATAGGTTAAAAAACAGAATAAGAGGGGATAAGGTCGGGACAAGGACAACCCTCCTCCCATCTCCCAACTCCATGAATCCAAAGGGCAAAAAGGAAAGGGAGGGAAAAAAGCATAGAAAAAGAGACAAATAGAAAGACAATATTTGAGACTAAAAACCTCCAACATATCAGTAACATATAGCAAAAATCACAGGAAATGTAAAAGAACTAAACTTAACTCTTAAAAGACAGTGATTGTAAGTTTAGATTAAAAAATAAATTCCTGTTATATGCTATTCATATTACTGTTAATATCAGATGAATGGGACCTCTGATTTGGGCCCTGTGCTTTAGAGATTTGCTACTCAAAAAGTGGTTCCTGGACAAATAGCAGCAGCATCACAGGGTGTTAGAAATACAGGTTCTCAGGTCCCAAGCCAGACCTAAAGATTCAGAACCTGGATTCTAAGACCTTCAGCTGATTCATATGCACATTAATGTTTGAGATGCACTGCTTAAAGGACACAGCTTATCACAAACAATGCACAAATTATAAGAAAGACCACATGGCACCTCTGTCATTCTGTCATAGCATTATTCATAATCATAAACTTCCACTCTGTGTCTAACACCATTCAGACCCCAGAAAAAGTGCTTCTCCACATTTCTTGCCTTGTCTTTTTTTTTTTTTTAACGTTTATTTATTTTTGAGAGAGAGAGAGACAGAGCATGAACAGGGGAGGGGCAGAGAGAGAGGGAGACACAGAATCTGAAACAGGCTCCAGGCTCTGAGCTGTCAGCACAGAGCCCGACGCGGGGCTCGAACTCACGGACCGTGAGATCATGACCTGAGCCGAAGTCGGACGCTTAACTGACCGAGCCACCCGGGCGCCCCTCTTGCCTTGTCTTTGAAACAAAACACCACTCTGCTTTCAAATGTCATTAAGATGTGTGGGTTGTAAGATGGAGCTGGTCACTGCTTGAGTTTGTGTACGGGGGGAAAGAGAGTAGAATAAGAATTTGAGATAGTGATAAAATAGAACATATGAAAAGAAACTTCATAGGGAGGGCAGAATCTGAAAAAAATGAACACAAAATCTTCAAGGAGGTAGTCTGCTTACATTTTGAAAAACGAGATAATGTGAGTGAGTAGACTTATTTTATTTCTTGTTTGAGAGAGAGAGAGAGAGAGAGAGAGAGAAAGCGCAAACAAGCAGGGGCGGGGTGGAGGGAGAGGGAGAGAGAGAATCTCAAGTAGGCTCCCAGCTCCCTGGCAGAGCAGAGCCTGACTTGCCGCTCAATCGCACAACTGTGAGATCATGACCTGAGCCAAAATGAAGAGTCAGTTACCCAAGAAGCCCCTGAGTGGGTAGACTTCTATCAAACACCACCTGCATAAAATTCTCCAGCATGATATTACACACATTTTATTTAATAAAGATTTAATATTGATCAAACAATAACATGACCAAGAGAATGATTCTAATCAAATCCCTAACTACAATAGGTCAAATAAACCTTTGAACTTGAAAATCTTTCCTAAATGCAGACATAATTACCGACTAAAGCAATTAGGAGGTCTGTGGGCTTCCATTTGTACTCTTGCCTCAGGCTCTGCAAATATTATGGGCAGGTCTGGACATACATAAAATGTTAAGTACACAGAAAGACTGAAAAATTTAGGATGGAAAAAAGATATAAAAGCTAATGCTAAGCAAAGGAAATCATACTGACTATTTCAATATCAGCAAATGGAAACAAAACGGTCTTAAAAATCACATGCACTAAAAAAAAAACCCACATAGTGGACTTCACATTTTGGTTTAAAAAAACAGAAAAGGTAATGCAAAAAATTGGCAGAAGTAAACCAAAATTATATCATATTTACACCAAAGTATTAGGAATATGGAAAAATTTCCCTTTCGTTCTATTTTTCAAAACGTTTGCATTATTTTTAGACAAAGAAATATAATCAATGCAATTAATGGCATTTATTTATTTATCTATTTATTTATTTGTTTATTTATTGCAAGGGAGTAGGAACAGCTAGAAGTTAGGTGGTCTGTACAAGTGTGCAGTGATGGGAGCTAGAGACTCAGGTGTTTCCATGGGGATGGAAAAAGACAGAAAAAGGAAGGAAGTACTTCAAAAAATGAATGAGAATGCCAATGTTCATTGCAGCATTATTCCTGATGGCCAATAGGTGAAAATAACCCGTGTCCATTAAAAGATAATTGGATAAACATATTGTGGTATATACATACCCTAAAATATTTTTCGGCCATAAAAAGAAACAAAGTTCTATTTTGTTTGTTTTGAGTTTCTATTTAAATTCTAGTTAGTTAACATACAGTGTAATATTGGTTTCAGGAGTAGAATTTAGTGATTCATCACTTACATATAATACCCAGTGCTCATCACAAGTGCCCTCCTTAATACCTATCACCCATTGAGCCCATCACCCTTCCCACCTCCCCTCCAGCAGCCCTCAGTTTTTTCCTCTATAGTTAACAGTCCAGGGGCACCTGGGTGGCTCAGTTGGTTAAGCTTCTGACTTCGGCTCAGGTCATGATCTCTCGGTTCCTGAGTCTGAGCCCTGCGTGGGGCTTTGTGCTGATAGCTCAGAGCCTGGAGCCTGCTTCAGATTCTGGTCTCCTCTCTCTGCCCCTCCCCCACTCTCACTCTGTCTCTTTTTCTCTCTCTCCCTCTCAAAAATAAATAAACATTAAATCATTACTTTTAATTTTACAGTTAATAGACTATTATGGTTTGCCTCCCTCTCTTTTTTCGTCCTTTCCTTATGTTTATCTGTTGTTTCTTAAATTACACAGGAGTGAAATAATATGGTGTTTGTCTTTCTCTGACTTATTTTGGTTAGCATAATTTACTCTAGCTCCATCAACATCATTGCAAATGGCAATATTTCATCCTTTTTGATGGCTGAGTAATATTCCATTGTTTGTGTGTATGTATGTATACACACAAACACCCCACATCTTCTTTATCCATTCATCAGTCAATGGACATTTGGGATCCTTCCACTTGGCTAGTGTTGTTGTTGTTGTTGTTGTTTTAGAATTTTAAGTAATCTTTATACCCAACATGGGGCCTAAACTTATAACCCTGAGATCAAGAGTTGCATGCTCTACCAACTGAGCAAGCTAGGCACCCCTATAATTTGGCTATTGATGATGTTGCTATAAACATCAGGGTGCATGTGTCTCTTTGAATCAGTATTTTTGTATCCTCTGCATAAATACCCAGTAGTGCAATTGCTGGGGTGTAGGGTAGTTGTATTTTTAATTTTTTGAGGAATCTCCATGCTGTTTTCCAGAGTGGCCACACCAGTTTGCAGTCTCACCAACAGTGTAAGAGGGTTCCCCTTTGTCCCCATCCTCATCAGCATCTGTTGTTTCCTGTGTTGCTAATTTTACCCATTCTGACAGGTGTGAGGTAGTATCTCATAGTAGTTTTGATTTGTATTAAAAGGAACAAAGTTCTGATGCATGCTACAACATGGGTGAACTTGAAAACATTATTCTAAATGAAATAAGGCTGACATAAAATGACACGTATTGAATTATTCCACTTACATGAAATATCTAGAATTTTCCTAAATTCTTAATGATAGAAAATAGAATGAACATTACCCGGGGCTGGAAGAAGGAAAAATGGGAAAGTTATTGCTTAATGGTTACTGAATCTGTTTGGAGTGATGAAAAGTTTTTGAAATAGGTAGTGTTGATGGCAGACCACACTGTGAATGTAGTTAATGCCACTGAATTGTATAGCTATAAATGGTTAAAATGTCAAATTTTAGGATATACATATGTCACCACAATAAAAATGTTTTTAAAAATGGATGGGAAGGATTCAGTGCCTTAATCTAGAGGAGAGAGGAGACAACTCAGGCAGAAAAACCAAGGACTGGTTTGATAAAGGGCTTGTTGGCAAAGATCTCATGTTCTCAGACTTGAGAAACCACCAACCAAGATGTATAAAATATATCTCCTGCCAGTTGGCCGTCAGAGTAGAGGCAGGTCCTGATGTCTCTAATGACAGAATTATTCCACCTGTGGACTGGAAGAATAACAGGAGAGCTGAATTTATGCCAAAATCAAGAAATAACAGCTAGCACATACTTGAAAAATGTAAGAAATAAAGAGTAGCTCAGAGACATCTTTGAGTACAAAACACAGTCAAGAAGAACAGGCACCAAATTCAATAAGGTGGCCACAGGCTGTTCCACCAAAATAGCTGTTGATAGGTTGGAGGGAATTTAGAGAAAAATGACCAGAAGGATTAAAAATAGGATACAGGAATTTTGTAAAAACTAAAGGATGAAAAATACAGAAAAAAGTGCTCACTAAGAAAAGGTGATAACTATAATTATTTGTGCTGTAAAATTTCTTTTTTAGGAAATACAGTTATGTCAAAGTAAACCTGCACTGTATATGGACAAGGAATTAGGTCTGTATGACACACGGACAGAGAATTAAGTCACAGACTGAAGCCCTGAAAGTAAAGCCTAACAGGAGACATATATCTGAACAGAAACCACTCAGTTACCATGAAGATAGCCATCATTTCTGTATCCTGGAAGCCGATATGAGTTTGCCACAGGCTATGGCCACCGAAAGAGCTGTGGACGAGTTAGAGGAAATTTAGAGAAAAGTGACCGGAAGGATTAAGGGACTACCGGGAATGATTCATAAAACTTAAAAATTCTGGAACACATTCTGTAGCTGAGCAAACAGGCGGGAGATGAAAGGTAGGGAAGGAGGCATTGTCACAATTTAAAAGCGCTGGAGGACTGTAAACAAGAGGGAAAGAATGGAGATCTTTTTTTTTATATAAATTTTTTTTAACGTTTATTTATTTTTGAGACAGAGAGAGACAGAGCATGAACGGGGGAGGGTCAGAGAGAGGGAGACACAGAATCTGAAACAGGCTCCAGGCTCTGAGCTGTCAGCACAGAGCCCGACGCGGGGCTTGAACTCACTGACCGCGAGATCATGACCTGAGCCGAAGTCGGCCGCTTAATCGACTGAGCCACCCAGGCGCCCCAAGAATGGAGATCTTAAGCTAGAAGAGGGATGTATACACTTTCAGGATTAATAAGTGGAAAATTTAGCACAATTATCAAGATGTATTTTCTGACTATTCTAACTCTAATTGGAATATATTTTGGTTTTAAGCTACTAAACAAGGTAAGCACCTAACGGTATATATAGTTCATGCCCTCCTGTATACCACTGATAACATCATATTGTTAAAACAATACAGACATAGACCCCACATACCCAACAGGAAACAATAAAAAAATGGGAAGGAATTACATTAAAATGTCATATATACGCACATCTGTTATCATCTGATATGCATTAAAAAATCTGTAAGGAAATACATTAAATTATTAATAATAGTTATATTTTGGTGGCAGGTTTATAAATAATTTTTATTTTCCTTTTACTTTTTGCCACTTTGAGAAGCCAATGAATATAAATGCATTTACAACTGTGCATTGTTACAAACAAACTGTGCATTGTAAACAAACAAAAAAGTTTGTTTTTCAGAACCAGCACTCTGGCTCTCTTCTCCCTTTTCTTTTCCAACACGCTACAGCAGGGATGATGCAGAGGAATCTTTTCCCAGATCAACTCATCACCCTTCAAACTGAGCCCAAACCACAGAGTTGTTAATAAAAATAATGGGCATAATTCTTCAAGGGATTACTGATGACTAGAGCATCAAAGCAAAGCTTCATTCAGTCTGGCTGGGGCATTGATAGTGAATACACACAAATTCCTACAATCCTCTTTCCCTTTTCCCTGTTCTGGAGTACAGGAAGAATGTTACCACTTCCTGCACTTTGATTGTTCAAAACTTAAACTAGTGAAGTAAAAATGAAATGAACCGGCTTTATAATTTACAATAGAGAGTGGAAACACTATGGGTAATGGGTAATGACAGACAGCTTGGAAATCCCTGACAACAGCCTGGCTGGTGAGACACTCCCAAGTCACCCCATATATGGGCCCCATAAAAAGAGTTCTTTCAGACATATGTGGATATATAGATAGATAGATGATAGATAGAAGATAGATAGATAATTTGCTCCCAAAGCCTTTTTTTTTTTTTTAATTTTTTAACATTTATTTGTTTTTGAGACAGAGAGAGACAGAGCATGAACGGGGGAGGGTCAGAGAGAGGGAGACACAGAATCTGAAACAGGCTCCAGGCTCTGAGCTGTCAGCACAGAGCCCGACGCGGGGCTTGAACTCACAGCCGCGAGATCATGACCTGAGCCGAAGTCGGCCGCCCAACCGACTGAGCCACCCAGGCGCCCCAGCTCCCAAGGGCTTTTGATTTAGGAACCAGACTCCTTCTCAACAAATTTTACATTAACTTATGGCCAATTTCCTTCTGATGCAAATGACATAGAAATTTGAGTTTTCGTAGAAGTTGTTAACAAACTTAAGTGATTTAGAAGAATGACAATGGCTCTCTCTGTAACTCTGTAACTCTTCCCACAAAGAAGGAAGAAATCACTCTTTACCCCATACTTCCAACAGATCTATACCTGGTAAGATTCATCATGCAACAACTCGACATGGTCATTCTAGAATCAAGTCTCCCCCCATAGAACTGTTAAACAATAGTCTCTTGCTACACATTTATGCCACACCCCCCTGGCTGTGCTGCAGGTGGGACCTTTAGTTCCTGTTGTGGCCAGTGTACATTATAGCGTCTCCAAAAAGAGGTTGCTTTATCCTTAACCATAACACCACTGCTTTGCTCAAGTCAGTGTATGGTATTTAGATACACAGCAAGGTTGGAAATTAAACCAAGTTGGAGTGTTCTCTGGGATCACCCCCCAACTCTCTTTGCTAACTACTGAGAGGTAAGCTTGAACCACAAACCGGCTGTTCAAGAGCTGCATCCAGACTGTCGGCACTGACATGCTGGGGTGGGTAATCACAAAAACTTAGGCTGGACAGGAACTTACGGTCTCTTTACCCTCTGGCCCCCAGCATCATTCAGTCAGATTGCAGCAACAGTCTGTTAACTGGCCCTCTTCTTCTCATTCAGAAATGCTCTGACCTGTGCCACACCGAAACCATGGTAGTAATCCATTGGAAGACACATCTGAGTGGAGTCACTCCTCCAATTTAAGTCCCTTAAAGACTTCCTCAAAATTTGCAGGACAAAATCTAACCTCTGTAGCATGCAAATACTGATATCTTAACCTGCATGGTAATTTCATGTCTGTTTATCTGCCTCCCTCAATAGCTCTAAGTTTTGTGGAGTCAGGGATCACATCTACTCATTGTTGCATCCTGGGCTCTCCCACAAAACCAAGTATATGATACGTACACAATATTATTTAATAAATAAGGTAATGAATTTAATTTAACTCTTCCTCTTCCACAGACTAACTCAGGCCTAGAAGTTACAGAACTTGCCAAAGAGCCTGTAACAAGTAAAAGGCTTGGGTATGGCCCCCTGACTCCCATGATACCATACTGTCAATGTCCCCAAACATGGGCATTCTAGATCTCAACACCTGGTCTACCACTCTGAAGTGTTAGCAGATGCTGCTCTGTATTTAAAGAGGAACCAAAAATTAAAGATATGTATGCCACATATGTGAAATCCTTTTGCCTCCTACTTATCATTTCTGCCCATTCCTTTGACTAGTGAGTCTATTAGCCACTCTTGTTCAAATCTCTTTCTATTATATACAGTTACAACAAGATTCTGCTCATCAACTTTCAACAAAGATTTATTTAGTTTTGACATGTATGAGATACAGTTTTTGGTTCTGGACATGCCAGGATGAATTAAATTATATTCTTTGGCATCAAGAAAGTACAATGTAGGGGTGCTTGGGTGGCTCAGTCGGTTAAGTGTCCGACTTTGGCTCAGGTCATGATCTCACAGCTCGTGAGTTCAAGCCCCGCATAGGGTTCTATGCTGACAGCTCAGAGCCTGGAGCCTGTTTCAGATTCTGTGGCTCCCTCTCTCTATGCCCTTCCCCCACTTGTGCTCTGTCTCTCTCAAAAATAAACATTAAAAAAATTTTTTTTAAAGGTACAGTATAGTCAGGGAAACATGCATGTGGACAAATAATCACAATATTGTGATTAGAGGCATATATAAGATACAGAGAATATTTTAACACTTACCAATATACAGTAATTGTGATATTTCCTCTGCTGTGATTTTCCTGTGGTCAGGATTAGGTCCTTCCTCTCATTCCCTCCCATGTGTCTAATACACAGTAGGTACCCAGCCTAACGTATGATTGACTAGCTGACTGACTAATGCAAGGCTGGCATAAGCGAATGTGGGATCTACTCTCCACAGAGGTTCCATCTGGGAAAACTTTAGAAAGCAGATGCAGGAGATGCTTGAGCTGGATCTTAATGAATGATTAGTTCTCTACCTGGCAGATAAAAGGAGAAAGGGCATTCCATGATGGAGGGAAGCATGAGACAGCAAGATGTGTTCCCTGGGTGTGTACAACTTGGGCGGGGGGGAAGTGAAGTTGGAGAACTAGGCCAGACAGACTCTGTTGGGGCTTGTGAGACTTCCTGTGGAGTCTGAATGTGATCCTCTAAGCAATGGGAAGCCATTGGAGGCATGCGAAGAATATGAGCAGATCTGTAAATTAGAAACGCAATAATGCAGTTCAGTCAGTGGAGAGGTCCCATATGTGCAATTAATTTCCAGAATATGCTTTCTTATTAAAAAAATGGTTTAACTCTACATTTCAGTCTGCCAGAGTGTTCTCAGACTCTGTGACATTCCCAGGAATACTACACGGACACCTTCTTAGCCATTTAAAGAGAATATAATAAAAAAAAAAGCTTCGTTTTCATACTGAACTATAACAACTATCAAGGTTAATTTTCCCTACTATGGGTAAAATGGTTTCTTATCTGCCTTATGTAATTCTACCTCAGAGTAAGTATTACATCTTGGAACTTAGGAGGAGTTAATGGTTACTTGCAGAATGGCAGTGCTTCAAACACTTGGTTAACTGAGTCTCTTGATGATGCTTTCTTCCCCTGTGGAGAAGGTAATTCAGTTAAATGAGTGGTCTGGTCATGACATTTTCTGCGAATAATAAGGAGCTCTTTTTGGCTTGGTTTACTTTTTAAAGGTAAACCCACTCAGATCTGCCAATTGTTCCAATTACATGGGTGCCACGCATTTTATGAAGCCTTTAGAGAACCCATCGCTAAGCCAGTGGTTGGTGGAAGCTCTTTTGAACTATCCAGAGGCATATTCTCATATTCATTTCAGAATAATAAGATGTTTAAATATTTATTTCTTTCCAATAACTGGGTAGGCCTAGGCTCTTCTTTTTAATAAATTCTGTTCAAATAATGTTGAGTCACTGCTTAGAATATATTGGCACTGAATTTTCCTTGTGGTAATGACATTCATGTCAGAGACCCACGTTGTAGCCCCAGCTCTGCCACTCACCGGTGACTGTGGGCAAATCACACGAGCACTTGTGAATTCCTTCTGGTAATTTTCAAGTTTCCTTCCAGCTCAAAATTCAAAGAGATCTGATTAGCTCAAGTACATAGAAATGCAGTAGTTACAGAACTACAAATGGTGGCAGGAGAGATTCGTATTTACGACATGTAATATTCCTTTTCAGTAATGCCACATGGTTAGAAAATTTTCAGATGGGCTTATTTTAGAAGTAATTTAAAATCTTTATATAGATATACTCATTTATCCAACAAATACTTACTAAAGACCTTTTATATACCAGACATTATATTAAAGGCTGAGACTACAATGATAAAAAAGAGGAAAAAAAGCCCCAGACTTTCTGATCGTAGAGCAGGGAAGGCAGACAATTTTAGACAAGAAATAACAATAAGCTGGAATAAGTATTATCATGGGATCCTGATTGTGAAGACAAAACACACAGCTCAGATTTCACCTGGGCTACAAGTCAGGGAAGGCTTCCCTGTGGACATGCTGTCTAAACTGAAAGAATATGCATGTCTATGACTTTTATTTGGGAAACCCTAATTGAATAGAGCATGCAATAAAAATATTTATTTGTCCTAAGCTTAGACTAAGAGTTTAGGACTAAAACAGCTCATGAAGAAGAATCTGAGTACATCTCATAAGTATCCCCACCCTCAAGTTTTTAATCAGTCATTTAATCATAAATTTACTCCCATGGGAATTCTTTTCTTGAATCAGGCTTACAAAGCATGACTAATATTATTATTTAAGAAATACTCATTCATTGTCTTTCTATAGTTACGATCATTCACTGCAGCTCAAAGAGTATATAGTAGATATACAAGAGGTTTTAATGATTTGTTGATTAATGATGAGTTTTAATTTCTCATAGTCTTTTCTCATCTTCAATATTCCTTCATCTCGGCATTCGTAGGACAAGAATTCGATTGCACTGCCACTTGACCCTGAGGGTTTTGGAAAATCCCCTGTGTAGTAGATGTCATGTTTCCAGGACAGATCCGATGGCAAATGTTCTGTCTTGTGGCCAACACAAATTTCTCATACCATGAGTTATGAGATTTGGTTTGGAAACATGGTCACCATATGTGACAGAGACCATTGAACAGGGTAACAAAGTTAGATCTCTTCAAGAATCCAGGCGGCCCTATGCCATGCCAAAGGAAAATCATAAACAGATTGAACATTTTCAATTTAAAATCTATCCACTCTGAAGTTGCTTTGATATCCAAATTGTTTACTAAGTATTCATTGCATGTCATATATTATACATAGAGAAAGAGACAGCACACACACATATATTAAAACAGGGCTAAAAAATGAAATTATAGTTTGGAAGTTTTATAACTGCTAAACTAAGAATAGTATTTAAATTATTTTATAGATGAGAAAGATCACAGAAATTGCCTCCTTTTTAGTGTCAATGCCTTGATTTATTGTTTCCTGGTTTCATATTATTATTCAGCACTTGCTTTATTATTTAACTTTTCTTGCTTCTTTGTCTTTTCTCTCCAATTAGATCAAAGATTCTTTGATGGTAGGCACCGTGTTCTTCCTCCAGAATACCCAATTTTGCAACTATTAGACCTTCAATGAATATTTACTTAGGGCTATGAATCGTTCAAAAACCCAGAAACAAATTAGCTACAGAACTACATATGGTGATTAAAAACATTTCAAATGATGGTTCTCAAACTTTAATGTGCTTAAGAGTTGAAAGGGAAGACTGTTAAAATGTGAACTCCCAAATCTCATTTCCAAAGACTCTTATGTTATAAATCATTTCTTCATCTTCCTTCCCATAATTATTATTATTAGTAGTAGTAGTAGCAGTAGTAGCAGTGGTAGACCAAAGTAGGAAAGATGAGATACACATGCTGGGTCCTTGGGACTCCATTGATGTTTCTTATAGAGGAAGGACTTTACATATGGTGAGGTAGCTTTGTCCCTCTCCACAACCCCCTTTCCCCAAACACTCTGCCTTCTTCCTTCCTTTAATAAATACTTGTGTGTTCATTAAGTGACAAGCATTATTCTAGGGCCTGGAGTTAAACTGGTCAACAAGATGTACAAATACTTTGCTATCTATCACAGCACTTAGATTCTACTTGGGGGGGAAGACAAACAATAGACAAGGAGACTTTAAGATTCTTTCAGACCTTGTTAACTAATATAAGGAAAATAAAAGAGGCTAATATGATAGAGAAGACCATTAAGGATTGAGCTATTTAAAGAGTATGGTCTACAAGAAAACATGTGATCTGAGGACTGAACGACCAGAAGGAGCCACCCATGTAAAAGATCTTGGGCAAGAGCTGTCCAGGGAGAGGGGACAGCAAGTGCAAAGGTCCTCAGGCAAAATGAGGATTCAAGGATCAGCAAGGAGACCACAATGGCCAGAAGTGGAGAGGGAACCAGCTCAGACTCATTTACCAGGTGTGGTCTGGGCTTTGGTATGGGAGTATCTTGGCATTACTCCTTGGGAAGCTGGAGAAATACTTCTGGCTCTCAAAATTAAGGAAGATTATGTATTTCAATAAGTGTTATATGAGCACTTCTCCTATTAAAGGCAACCACATTACTGCAACTCCTCACCCATGAAAAACAGTTCATTTCATAATTCTTTTTGGTTGACAATTTGTGATAACAGGGTTTCATCACCATTGGCAGATTACATTTTGTAGTACTTGAGCACCAAAATTTAGGTCACTTTGAATTTAAGATCCAAATTATCTATCATTGATTGGATGCCTCAAATATTGTAAAATGGAATCTCATAAATGGGACAACCTTGTATTTGAGAATTTATATGCTTTTTAAAGGAAGAATGCTTATGCCACAATCCTAAAGTAAGTTATATGGTATGTGCCTTTTTTTCTGGTTTGGAATTATTTTTCAACTCTTGCATTGACCTGTCCTATCACTCCAACTGGACATCCGTGAATTAAAAGCAAACATACTGCTACCTCCAAGCAGTTTCGTTTTGTCTGAATAACTCAGTGCTTAAGGAAGGAAAGAACCAAGACAAGCATGTTATTAGTATGTGTAAAATCCATTCCTGGGAGCTACTACTGAAGCAAGGAGATAGCAGCTCAGCTTCAGACCCCATTGATCACTGCTCTCTCATAAGCCATCTTAGAAAAGGGCAGCCCAGGTGACAAGTGGGCCTTCTGTGATAAGGGCTCGTGTCCATTGGAAATGGGAATCAGCTCCATAGTTTCATTTCACAGGGTCCACCAGATGGCAAATGACTTTATCTACCCGGACCAGATCCGGGCTGGAAACAGAATGCATTCCATGCCCCCCTTCCACTCTGCTGGAAAAATTGGAGTTTTTCTGTGAAGGTTGCTTGATTTAGTGTGTGTGTGTGTGTGTGTGTGTGTGTGTGCGTGCACAAATGCACACTTAAGCGTGATTATAGTTCTAAATACAAGTTTCCAAATGCATGAAAATTGTCTTCTTTGCTTGTGTCTGGCTGCTCTGGTTAGAAATCAGTAGCTTCCAAAAATGGGGACCAGCATAGTAATGGCAGGATACAGATACAGTAGCTGCAGTGACAGACATGTAACAAGATTGAAATGAGTTGGTGAAACATTTGTGGGAAAAGGTCTGGGGAAAAGGGTTGGAAATGAAGAGAAAGAATCTATCTAACAGAAAATGAAATGTCTTCATTATCACAAGAAACTCCAAGTAGCCTTCACTTAGTCACACTGGAATTACAATTTCAGCTCACATCGTTTGCGAACGAGGAAGTAGAGAATATGACCATGGAAAGTGATATTTTAAGCTTCAACACACATTGCTCATCACTGGCTTGACTTGCAGCATGTCTTTCAACAAAAGCACATAGTGATTTAATCTCAACAGTAATTTAGTCTGCAGCCGTATGAGACAAGACTATCATTGCAGACAGGCTGTGATTTGTGAAATTCAGGTGCTGGGGATTAGGACCACCTGTTGAATTTAATCTTAGAGTTATAATGTTAATACCATCATGTAACTGAACATAAACACTACATATTTATCAGACTTTGGGACCTCCAGCCATGGAGATGTGAACATTTTCCTAAATGGTATCTGTAACTCTCTCCAGATTCTGTAAATCAACAGCAAATAAAAAGTCTGTTGGAATTCTGATTCAATATGCAGTAGCATATGCCTTGGTGGTCATTACATTCGGCACATCCTATAATTTTTCTAAGGCCTGATATGAGCGTGGAAAAACAAAAAAAGCAATCAGGGTATCATCTAGCAACATAGTAAGAATAGAAAATCTTTCATTCTTTGTAAATCAGAGAAAAAAATCTTAGCAATATTCTAAAAAATTTCTACCTCTGCCTAAGCAAGACTATAGGAAGATCCCAAGTAAACCTAAGTAAACAGCAACTTTTGGAGAGGACGTATACACGTTACACATATACCTCCCTATAGCCATCAGAAATGAAACTTCACCCAATTTCCAGTCAGTTAGATAGTAACAGTAAAGTGATTACATTTTGAGTAGAAGTTTATATTTAGTTCAGTGGGACAATTGGGATAATGCCTGGAGAGAAGGCATAGACTTTAAGATTTGCATTTGTTCTTTTGCTTGGGGTAGGGTAAACGCTGTTGATCCTTTGAGTACGGAATTTGGTGAGATGTTGGTTTTCTAGGAAAGAATGCCGTTGGTATTAATTATATGCAGAGACCTTCCTGGTCACATTTATAATTCTCTGCTAAGAATTCCAAGGACTTTCACACACATTTATCATTCATATAACAACTTTACAATTTATAAAACCCTTTATTGCAGATTATGTCAAATTCCCATATGGGAGTTTCAACATTCCTTCCCAAAAAGGGCTGGTTTTCATTGTAATGAAATAAGGCTCTGAAACATTGAAAATGGAATCCAATAATATATTTGTGCAAATAGACACTGTTTTGAAAACAAATATGAGGGAATCATATTTTGCCTTATGCTATCAATGTTCTTAGCTGGTGTCTGTCCAGCAGGAGAACACAGAAAGGAAAGTATTAGGAATACCTTCCCAAAGGCAGATCAAAGCTTTCAGCAAATTTACCTTTTCACACCCCATTAATCAAAGCTTCGCAAGAGCTATCTAGCCATTTTCACTAAACAACAGCCATGAAAATCCACTAAGTTCAATAAATTCATCATATACCAGTTACACATAAACACCACATCCATCCAGTCAGAAGCAGATGTCTAAACTTTTCTAGAACTCTAGCCCTTATGGGTTGCTTTTGCACATACAGATATAAAGGGTGTAATCAATCAACATCTCCAAGAGAAAACTGAAGCTGTTATTATAAAACTAATGACCCTCTCTACTTTTGATTTTAGGATTCTACCCCCAGCTCCTCCCCCCACCTCCAAATCACTTCCTAATGAAATCCCTTCCTCTTTTCTGCTTCCCCAAATTTTCCCCAGTACACATTCCACCTTTTCAGAGAGAATTTCCTTAAACCTTCCAGGACAGTGAACTTTCTCATCTCCGCACCCTAACAGTGCTGTTTTATATCTAGCATTTCTTATATATTATACCTATCAGTCTACCTATCTAACCATCCATCCATGTTTCATGGTTTTTTTGTTTTTTTTTGTTTTTTTGTTTTTTCCCACAAGTATCCAAAGATCCCCAACCCTGGGTCCTTTTGACCCTCCAAAATCCTTTTGGCTGTATGCATTGCACAAATGAGTGGAAATATTTTGACTGCCACTTAAAAAAAAGTTTGACTTTTTCATGCACGGTAAGGCCAATCTTTGTTTCTCAAGCAAAAGGACCGCCTGCTAAATATTACTTTGGCTCATAACCATAAAATCTAGTAATACAAAAAGCAGAAGAGCTGCGTGGTTTCAAGAAACTCTCTAACCTTTATAGAGCAGATACAGAATGGAATTGTGTTTTAGTAAAAACATATTAGGAGCTTCAAATAATGGGGAATATATTTAAACTGTATTAAAATATCTTTTCAGAATCAGGAAACCTGATTAGAATTCTCCCAGAGGCTTCTCACACTGAAACCAGAGATTTATTATTTGGGGGAAAGGAGGCTCAATTTTTAAAAATCCATCTTATTAATTATTAGCCAAGCCATGCAACGGCTTCTCGGAAGGCAGAGAAAAACAGGCCCTCAACGATGAGTTTCAAGCCAATGGAAGCGGAGTTTGTGCCTCCAGCCTTCCGCGCCTGCCTTGGGACCGCTCCCCAAGGCTGTGGCAATTCTTCCCAGAGCAATCCGAAGCCGAGATCAGAGGGGAATCTTTGAGCAGGAGCCGCCGCGGCCGAGGACTGGCAGTCACTCACCCACCAGTTCCCAGCGGGGCAACGCTCAGGCTGTTACTCGCGCCATCGCCGGCTCTCCTCCCAGCAAGGGCGCGACTGGGCTGCCAAACCCGACGCTTCAGGAACCCAGCACCCACCCCCGCAGCTGCAATTTTGGGGCTTAGAGGGCTTCACCTCCGGGGCCGGTTCCTGTTAGGATACTGGGCTTTAGGTCCGCTCATCTCACCCCTATTCCCTGGAAAACTTTACCTCCGTCTCCAAACAGGAATTCATTCCGAGAAGGAACTCTCCCACCCCACCCCGGCGGCTCCGCTCCCCCTTCCAGCCTCCACAAGGCACCTACTCACGGCGCCTCCCAGCCCCGGGAAAGGGGGCAGGCTCAGGTGTGCGGGATCCCCAGGCTGGGTGGTGCGCGCGCCGGCGAGCGAGCTGTCACCTTATGGTCCGCCACGCCGAGGTATCCGTCCAACGGCCGCGGTGCCGCGGGGATCCGGGGTCTCGAGGGGGGGCTGCTCTCCGCCGACGGCTGCGCGCTGCCGGTCGCCCCTGCCTGCTGCTGCTGCTGCTGCTGCGGGGGCCGCTCCTTCTGGCCGCCGAGGCTGCTGTACACGAGCAACAAGCTGGTGCACATGGTGGTGAGCGCTAAACACACAGCCAGACCATGGCGCTGCGGGCGGGCGGGAGAGAGCAGAGGGGAGCTGCTGAGAGCCGAACCCGGAGGAGCGCGCCGGCGGTGACACGCGCGAGGCGGTCAGACGCTCGATTGGGGGGGGGGGGGGGGCGGCGTTTCGGGGCTGGAAGGAGGTGGCCGGGGTCCCAGCCCCCGGCGCGCGCGCCGCGGGGCAGGAGAGGCACCGTCCTCTCGCGCACGGCAGGGGATGCTCCCGAGCGTGGCTGCTCTCGGCGGACGCCACCTCCCAGATCTCTCGGCAGAGGGCAGGTGGTGCGCGGCGCCCAGCTTACACGAGGGAAAGCGCGCCGGCCGCGAGGGCAGAGGTGGGCTCGCACTTTGAGGAGGGGCCCCCTCCACCAGCTCCGCTGCTGGAACCTCTAGCCCTTGCACCCTCTCTCTCCTTCTTGGACCCGCGGGGCTCTACCTCGGCGATTTTTGCAAGTTTGAAATCCGACAAGAAAACCAAGAAAGTCTGCAAATGTTCCCCCCTCCCCGCCCCTCTTAGTTTTTGCCAGGCTGTTGCTTTTGGGTATCCTCCACCCCCGAACCATGCGCCCACCCCTCCACCGCTTCTTCAGCTCTCCGTGGGGCCCCAGACCTCTCTCCCGAGATCCAGGAGCCGAGGCAACCCGAGTTCCCATCCCGGCTCTGGGATTCCGAGCCAGGCAGAACCAGGGAACCGGAAGGGGGCACCGAGCAGGTGGAAAGTTGTCCCTTTGTAACAGGCGACCTCGCGGCGCAGGGGTAGGCGCCCTGGAGCTCTCCCGCGCGCCCCGGGGACGCTGCGTCCCGGGGTCCCCGCCTCTGCTCAGAGGAGTTGCAACAAATGACTCACCATCAGGGTCTTCATTTTGGGCACCTCTTTTGTGAGGAATCCTCAGGCACACGCGTCCGGAGCCACTTTTTCTTGGAGGGTTTCCATGGTGGGTGATGGGGGGGCGGGCGGCTCTGATTTTCGCCCGGCTGCCAGCCGCGGCTGAGTGGGTAGGAGAGCCGCGGGACCCAGGAAGAGCGGCTGTTGCAGAGATTAGAGACAGAATTAAAACTGAACCGGACCCTCGTAGTCTCTCAGTGATCTACACAACTGCCGCCTGCCGCCGCCTGCTGGGTCCTAAAGACCTCTGCATCTCCCCCTTTCCCGCCCCCAAATAATAATCTTTTCAGCCGAGTGGAATTTCTGGGGCGAGAGAGTTAACCGTGCCAATGTACCCACCTATTGGTCCGAGGGCTTATTTATCTTTTATGAAGTCATCAAGTAAAAACGAAGGAGAACCCCATTGGATTCTGAACATGATAGCCATTTGAAAATTTGCAAACTAAATTGTTTTGTAATTTTGATAAAAAGTCAACTGTGCAAATGTCAGTAGCCCTATTTATAGCTTTTGCATTTGTGTTTCTAGCATGGGGAAATCTGTCAGGAAATAATTTTTCCAAAAAATTATTTATTATTTCAGTTGCCCAATTGTAGGCTTTCTGATACCTCCTTTAGTTTTACTTTTTAAATCCAATTATTCTCATGCATCCTTTATATTTAAATTTTCATCTAAATTATTTAACTCATTACTTGTTCTAAAAATTACAATTTATATTTTTATCAGAACTTTGAGGTTTCTAGTGTTCGTCTAAATGATTTTTAAGTGTTAGAAACAGTCGGCACATCACAGTCACATGATTAACTGGACCTGTAGATTCTTCTTAATTTTAAGGAAAGCTTTTCAGCTGCTAGAGATAAAACTGCTTACTGCTTATTTTTTGACTCCTAAGGACTTTGGTGCTCTCCTTGTAATGGTCTACTGCCCTGACAGTACATAATTTCACATTTAGAATTTCAATCAAAAATTTCTAAAAGTTACCGTTTTATGTTGGGAAATTCATGTCAACAGCTTGTTGTAAGGCCACTCTCCCTCCTGCATTGAGTTACAAGTGGCATTTGTTAAATGTCTAATTTAGTTAAAACATATTTCTTGTGAAATTAATCAGTGAGAATAGTTGTCTTAATGTATTACTTAACACCTCACCTGTAGCAGTGTAATGTTAAAGATTACATTGAGATGGAAATGATCAGCAGGCCAACTGAACCATAGGCACAATAAGAGCTTTCTCAAGGCCAAAAAAGGCATTACAATCATTTTTTAATCTTCAGTAATCCATTGCTCCACTGATGATACAACAGGAACTATTTTTAACCTACGAGGCATCCTTCCACACTTAGTATTAAGGAAGTTAAAATTATTGGTACAACAGTGACTATCAATGCAATGTGTTTAGGGGGAGGCAAGACACACGTAGGATTTAGCCTTTTAAGGAAAAGCAAAAAATTCAAAACACGGTCCTACATTGCCAGCCTTGAAGCTGTTTATTCAATTTGTGCTTTAGGCATGAATAGTACCAGTTGTTAGGGCAGGAAAAGCGGCAGCCAGAGGAGAATCTTATCAGGTCATAGCAATTCTTTATTGTATGGGTGCACTTGACACTCAAATTAGGGAAACAAAGGACCAACTTGATGAATCATCACAAACAGATTATCTGTGTTTCTCCAGGGCTCCTTCTGAGATGCTGCTACACTAAGATCCTGCATTTTTCAGGATCATTCCCCTCCCATCTAGCAAGTTGCCCAGTGACCGATAAAACACGTCTAATATATTTTGCTATGCCAAACAGAGCCATCATATT
Source organism: Panthera leo (assembly GCF_018350215.1). Lineage (NCBI taxonomy): Eukaryota > Metazoa > Chordata > Mammalia > Carnivora > Felidae > Panthera > Panthera leo. Next base: position 63,885,574 of record NC_056686.1, on the reverse strand, counting down.
TATGATTTAAGCTCATGGCAGCACGTTGGACATCTGTTACACGGTATGTCTGACCACATTCATTAGGCTTATGCTTTTTTTTTTTTCCTCCTGGGATGGCAGTTAGCTAGTTGCTAAATCCACTTATGAGATGGCCAGAGTAAATTTAAAAATGTAATTCTGAACTTGATTTAAATAATTTCAAGGTCTCTGGCTTTCAAATACTTGATTAGATTGATGTGATGGTTTTAGGCAGTCTGGCCTGAGAGCAAAATGGACAAGATGGGGTGGGGGAAGGGCAAATGAAACAAGTAACAGAAGTTAAAATCCTTGTGCTGTTCAATTCAGTGATCATTTAATTATCACCTGCTATGTGGTGGTTCTATATTAGGGAATGCAGGGATGAATAAGACACAGATCCCCTCTCCTCTAGGAGCTCACAACCGTGTGTGTGTGTGTGTGTGTGTGTGTGTGCATGTATATAAAGTGTGTGACAAGTCTGCAAGTTGGCAATAAAAGGCAGCACTAGAGATTCAACATATATTTATCTAGTACCTACCATGTTCAGCACCTACTCTGGTGAACACCTACTATGTGCCAGACATTGGTGTTACCTGGACGAACAGATCACATGCTGCCCCAAGGAACTCAGTCTACTCCCACATAAATGCTATGAACCTTTATGTTACAAAAACTAATTAGGAAACAAATACTTGATTTGTTTTTCAACCTCCAAGTGCTTGCTTGTTTAAGATCTAAGGGGTTTGATATTTTCAAGGTACCCACTGGTGAAGTTTGTGTAGCTTCATGCACACTTTTCAGTTAATCATTTGAATATCCGGAAAAAGAAGAAAATGGGCAGTGCTTGCAGACACTTGCTTGACCTGGAGACAAGAATACAAGCCATAAAGCTATTTTAGTTCATCTAACTTGTCCAGTTCAATACAAAGTGAGTCGGGGAATCACAATTTGCTTCTCAGAATCCAGGTAACTAAGATAGATTTCTCACCACTTAAAATTTTGCCACATTTTGCCTCTGGTGCCATCACATCCAATCAAATAGATTGCTACTTTTGAAGAAAAAAAAAAGAAAGAAAGAAAGAAAGAAAGAAAGAAAGAAAGAAAGAAAGAAAGGAAAGGGCAAGAAATTGAGTGTTCCGCAATGTAGGTTATGTGATAAACTGAAGGTGAGAATTTACAAGACATGTCATGGGGTGAGGAGGAGGAGGTGAAATCTGAAACTCAGAGGGGTTACCAGCCTGTAGGGCTTGGCCACAAAGGCGCCATGAAGCTACTGGAGGAGGAAGAAACTTACTGGAAACTCCTGCACCCTGCCCATGATTCCTAAGTGACCTCACAATTCAGAAACAAGTGTTTCAAACATTTCAAAGACAGATGAAAAGCAGAAAATTACATAATGTAAATAGCATTTGAGATACAACTTGCTTTCCACTTGATCTTAGAGAAGGAGAGAAAAGTTTCACTAAACGCTACAAAAGCAAAAAGCTCACGAATGGCAGAAAGTCCTAGAACAAATTTGAAATTTGCCCATCTGTGTTCCGCAGTTTGCTTAACTCCCTTTACTTCACAGGTTGTGCCTAGTGGGCTAGTTGGTTGAGAACAAGTCCTTGGAGTCAAATGTCCAGGACCCAGATTCGGACTTTACCACTTACCAGCTCTGTGACGTTGGGTAAGTTACTTAGTTTCTTCATCTAAAATGCCAATCATGAGAGCACCTACCTCAAAGTACTGTTAAATGAGATACTACAAGTGTCAAGAAGCATACTAACAGACTCTTAAATACTGTTAGTCATATTTTATGATCATGATTAATAAACTGGGTTTGAAGGCAAAAGACCAGAGATTGGCCTATGTGACCAAGAGCTACATGACCTTGAACAAGAGACTTAATAAGTGGGGGTGCCTGGGTGGCTCAGTCTGTTACACGTCCGACTCTTGATTTTGGTTCAGGTCATGAACACACAGTTCATGAGATCAAGCCTCACATTGGGCTCAGTGCTGACAGTGTGGAGGCTGCTTCGGATACTCTCTCCCTCCCTCTCTATCTCTCCTTCACTCACATAGTCTCTCTCTCTCAAAATAAATAAGTATTCAAAACAATATTAAGCAGACTTATAACTTATCTGTAAAATGGATATAACAGAGCCTATCCCACAAATGCTTAGAAGGCTTGTTAAGATATTATATATGTAACTGCTTTGTGAACTGTATAACTCTGTGTAAGTTAATAGTCAGTCATCTATCAAATACCAATGGAGCATCTACTATGTGGCAGACCCTGTTCTAGGCCCTGGAATTATGACCAAAGCATGCAAGAACTCTGCCCTAGGAGACTATATTCAAGCTAGGGCAATAAACCAATGAAATAGAATGTCAGGCACTAGGGGAAAAAAAGCAGGGCAAAGCAGTTAGAAATTGGGGTGGAATGTGCTGTTTTAGTTAGGATACTCACATCTGAGCAGAGATTTGAATAAAATGAGGGAAGGGTCCATGAGGTATCTAGAGGAAGAACAGTCTAGGCAGAGGGAACAGCATGTGCAAAGTCCATGAGGGAAGAGCTTGACTGGCATGTTGAGATAGCAAGGAGGTTGGTGTGGCTGGAGAAGGGAGCAAGAGAGAGAGTGGTAGGGGAGGAGGGCAGAGAGGAAGTGGAGGGGCAGATCATCTAAGGCCTCCTAGGCCATGAAAAGGACAGTGCGAAGGAAACCCACTGAAGGGCTTAAAGCAGAGGAAAGCCATGGATCCTTAATGTTTTGGAAAGGTCATCTGGCTGCTATGCTGAGAATAGCTTTGGGGAAGCAAGAGTGGAAGCAGTGTGATCCCTTCGGAAGTTATTGTAGTAGTCTAGGTGGAAAGAGTGATTGGTTTCAGGATTTGCTGGCTATTGGGTATGTAATAGGAGCAAAGGAAAGGAGGCAGACCAATGCAAGGCAGCTGGGAGAATGCAACTGCTATCTCCAAGATGGGAAACACTGCAAGAAAAACAGTTCTGGGTGGCTGAGAATGGAGAATTTGGATTTAGATGTACTCATATGAGATGTCACAGGCAGTGGAAGTTCAGCCATGATGCTGGGCTCAGAGATGTGATCTCAGCATCACAGCTCATGAAGGAATGAGGTCACCTAGGAATGAGCCAGGACACAGAAGAATAAAGGTCACAGGCCCAAGCCCCAGAGCTCCAAATTTCAGGCAGCAAGAATAGGAGGCATCATTACAACAATAATACTGAAAAACAATAAATGACTATCTGAACTTGATTTGATTTAGATGGCTGATTATTTTCATTTCAAATGGATTTTCCATTCCAACACATTTAGTCATTTATGTACTCCAAGCACTTTTCACATTCTGTGATTGTACTGAGTACATTCATTTATGTATTTATTGTTCATCCTTTCTTCTACATCATACATTTTCTAGAACTGGAACTATGCCCTATTACCGTTTATAATCTACAAGACTGGTACGTAACTGAGGGTAATGATATTAATCACTAACATTTGTTTAGCGCTTACCACGTGCAGACACAAAGCTAAGAGTATTACATATATTAGCTTCTTCCATTCCCACAACAACTCCATGAGGTAGGTACTGTTACTGCCCCCATTTCACAAATGAGTGAACTGAGGCCCTGAGAGTCATTTGTCCAAAGTCACCCAGATATTGAGTGGTAGCATTGAGCTAAATAAATATTTGTTAAAACAAATAATATTTGTAAAAGAATGAATGAAAAGCTTTGTAAGAGTGCCATGACCAAGTTCTTCTAATGAACTCTAAGTTGATATGATTTATAAGAATATAGTTTACACCCAATCTTGAGGTAATATAACCAAAGGCAGTTCTTTGTTTTGTGATCTGGTTTTTTTTTTTTTTTTTTGCTACTTTTCTTGTTTTACGATACATTTTACATACAGTCAAATACACAAAATCTGAGTGTACAGTTTGATGAGTTTTGACAAAATTGTGCACCTGCTAATCACCACCACTCTCAAGATAGAGATCATTTCCATCATTTCAGACAATACCTTCATGCTTCCTTTTCAGTCATACTAACCCCACCCAATAAGCAAACAGGCAAACATTGTCCTGATTTTTATCACTATAGATTAACTTTCCCTATTCTAGACCTTAATATAGAGGAAGACATACAATATATATGCCGTTCAGTCTGACCTCTGCCACTTAGCATAATATTTTGAGGTTTACCCATATTGTTGAGTGTCTTCACAGTCTGTTCAGTTTTATTGCTGAGTACTATTTTATGGTGTGAAAAGAGCACAATTGTTTTTATCCATTTTCCTATTAATGAATGCTCGGGTCGTTTCCAGCTTGGGGCCCTTAGGAAGAGACTTAAGAACGTTCTTGTCTTTTTGTAGATGGACACTTTCATTTTTTCTTGCACGAATACCTGGGAGCATAATGGTCAGGTCATGTGACAGGTGTACAGTCAACATGTGGAGAAATCGTCAAACTGTTTTCCACGGTGGTTGTACCATTTTTTATTCTCACCAGCAGTGAACGAGAGCTCCACTTGTTCCACCTCCGGGTCAGCACCTGGTGGCGTCAGTCCTCTCAATGCCTCTTTGCTTTTGGAAAGTTTTCAAGATAAAGAAATCCTTGCCTAGCCAGGACCCTTCCTCACTGTGTGTCCACTCTTCCCTTTTAATCTCATCTCCTGACTCTCTACCCACGAACATTTCGAATTTACAGGGACACCTTGAATTCATGGTACTTATGGTGAGTGAGCTGAGCCTTTACACAAGCTGCTCTACTTTGTGTTTCCTCTTCACATCTCTGCCTGTGCCTGGTCCATTGGCATCCCCCATTTTCGGAACCTGCCGTTGGACTGTGAGGCTCCTCCTTTATGCTTTCAAGCTCGGGTAGAAGCACAAGCTGGGAACCACACAGGCCAGGTTTGATGCAACCTCTGACTCTTAACTCACCTGTGACCAGAAGCAATCCACGGATAACTCTTCTCAAGTTTCCTCATTTGTAGTTGGCCAGTAGTAAGACCTTTCTGGAAGAGAGAGTGGTTGTGTAGACAAAATATACTAACATATGTAAAGTGTTCACCACCTTTATGACTATATGGATGGATCAAACAAAAAAGTATGTTTTTATAGCCTGCTTCATATAAACAGAGGGACATCAATTCTCAGATGTTTATTGAGCTTATAATAAAAATAGTAATGAAGATGCATTGTGTACTTGCCATCAGGCATTATATTAATTATAGGCATCGACTTATTTAATGTGTAATAATGTCATTTCCATTTTACCAGCAAGGAAACTGAGATAGAGAGATGTGAGATCATTGCCCAAAGTCACATGGCTAGAAAGTGACAGGTCAAGAGTTGACCAGGTCTATTTGACTGCAGGCCCTTCCCTCATAATGTTTGCATTCCACACTCCGCTGTTTTCTGTATGCTCTGACTTCAGGCCAGGTCCTCCTAGATGCTGCAGGTGCAAAGAGGGGAGTGCAGAAGACAAACCCATTAGCAGATAATTATAATCAAGGGTTCAAAGTATAAAAATTGAGTTATAAATGAAGAATTAGAGGGGGCACAGAGGGACATGTAGCTATATGAGAGTGATTCAGCTATGATTTCTGGCAAAGGGCAATGCTCAGTTGGTTTTTTTTGGTTTTTGGTTTTTTCATTTAAAAAAATTTATTTATGTATTTATTTTTTCAACATAATTTATTGTCAAATTGGCTAACATACAGGGTGTACAGTGTGCTCTTTGTTTTAAAGAATCACTAGAAACAGGGTAGGAGAAGACCAGTGTCTCCAGGCAGAGAGGTCAGCAAAAACAAAGGCATGGAAACAAGGAAACTCATGTTATGTGCTAGGAACAGACAAGGACTTTATGGGTGAGGCAGGGAGTTTTCAGAACCAGGCTGGTTCTGCACAGTTGTAGAGGTTGTGCAGCACAAAAGGATGCACATTTAAGTAGGCACAACACAACTCAGACACTGCAGATTTGTGTATTAGTTTGTCCATCAAGCATCTTGCTCTATAGACACCAGAGAATTACAACAATTTTCCATCAGATAGGAGTAGAGTGTTGTAAGTAACAGAAGCCTTTTAAAATTTGCACAATAGTGCTATTTGGGCTGAGAGGGGTCTGGTCAGAATTACTTTCTAGTGGCTGTCTCTGGAGACAGTGAGAAGGAAGGATTTGTTGGGGGAAAGACTAGAGCCAGAGAGAGCAGCCAGGATAATGTTGTGGAAATCCGGGTGAAAGATAAAAGCTTCAGCCAGAGCAGTGCGGGTCGGATGGATTCAAGAAATTCTTAGGCAGGTATTATGTTATAATGGCTAAAGTGGATCAAATCCTAACTATGCAGAAGAGGATTTATAAATACAAAGCCGTGCTTTTTCCCATGCAAAATAGTGTGTATAATTCTGGCCACATTTCAAAATGATATAGTATAATAATAAAAAATGGCTTACATCTTGTCTTTGTTTGGGTTCTCTCAGAAGCCTATGCTGGGATAAGGATCCATGTGCAAGTATTTCTTTGGAAGGTGAAGAAGACCCCAGTGGGGGAGTAGGGAAGTGGCACAGGGGGGATGGTGGCCAATAGATGGCTTGTCATCAAGCAAGCGACTCCTGTAGACAACTGGGGCTCAGTCCTGCTGGGGAAATTTTGGCAGTTAGTACAGAACTTAGTCGTTGGTTATTCCACCTGAGGGCTGAGGGAGTAGTGCTGTTTGTTTGGTTAAGGACTGCTCTGGGTGTGGAGTGGTGGCCGTGGATTCCTTGGCACACACCGCCTGCTGACAGGTGGCAGAGCGCGCGGGCTCTGGAGGCAGGAACAGTCCCTCAGGCTGAGACTTGCAGGTGCTGGAGCTCTAAGTCCCCATCTGCACTGAAGTGGCAAAGGCAGAGGATGTGGGCAGGGCACCCACAGCATCTGCCACACATGGAAATTGCTCTTCAGAGTTTTTGAAGGATTCAAATTCCTTATGTCGTTTGAACCTCCCAATAACCTTGTAAGGTAGAAACATGTGGTTTCCAACTGAGGAATCTCTTATTCATGGTCAGTTCCTACTGCCTCCACAGCTGCTATTTCAAAGAGAAACATCTCTTGTCAGGGTCCCTCCTTTTTTCCTCACTCCTGATTTGTTTAGATGTCCGTCTTCTGATGGAGATTGGTGGCAGGTGAATTTAGAAATTTCGTACTGCTCACCTTTGTTTTCGCAGATACTAGAAACAGTAGGTGCTTAGTAAATGTGACTAGGTGGATGGATGAATGATTATTATCATTGCTGTTTTAACTTTGTTACAATTGGGACTGAGAGAGCTAACACAACTTATCTGAAGTCACACAGCCACTTAGTAGAGGCAGGTCTTGAACTTGGCTCTTCCACTTTTCTCTGGAAAAATCTTACTGCCACCGCACAGCTCAGTGAGGGTGGACGTGGTGAATATTTGCGGGGGATTCGTAAACCCTACGGGCCTATGAAGTTTTGGAGTATTTGAGGGGATGCCAACAGTTATAAAGAAAGACCAAGAAACTTCAGTAAACTCCTTTTATATTAGGAGTTGATTTTTGTTTCATTATTTATAATATCTCAAAGTAAAATGGGGCTAGATAAATAGGGGCCAACACTGTGACCCCATGAAAGGAAACACATTTTTTCCTCCAAGTGTGAAGGATAAAGGACTATATCTGTAGGACCTGATGTAACATAGCCATCTGAAGGCTGAGTGGGGATGTGTGCTGCAAAGCTCCCTGTGCTCCTGGCTAACCCAGGAAGTCAAGGGTGATGCTGGGCCTGCATAGAAGATAGGTTTTTTAATTCTTTTAATGCAGCACACACCACAAGGGGTAGTAGCTGAGAGAGGGGAAGCCAGTTAAGGAGTTTTCAAAATGAATTTGCAAGTGCGTTCTTGAGGGTCCTTGCAATATTTCTGCTAATGTAAAAGGCATGATTGATCTATCTGCATCTTTCTGCTTCTCTTCCCACGCTAATTTATATCATTCTGTGAAATCTTTGTGTGGAAATGATGCACATGCCATTTAAAGTAGCTGATTTTATTTCAGCAACATTGAAATGTTAAACTTTTAAAAAGTCAACATCATAAAAAAAAGTCAGCTTGAACTTTGTGTCCTCCTTGTAGCTGAATGTATGATTTTCAAATTTCCTTTTAGCTGTGGACTTCACCTACACTTCACCTCTGTGTAAAGGTAAGGGCTCCACTGTCACCTACATTCGTGTTTGAATCCCAGCTCTGCCTTTTATGGACTATGACTTTGAGCGAGACACTAAATCTCTGTAAGCCCCTCTTGTCTCATCCACATAAGGGGACAGTAATACTGTCCTCCTCAGAGGGGTCATTTTAAGGATTAAATGAGGTAATGATGATAGAACCTAACACACGCAGGGCATTTTCTAGGGACTTAATCCGCGTAACAACCCTCAGTTATGTACTATTGTTATGTTCCTTTTACAAGTAAGAAAATTGAAGCATAGATGGGCAAGATATCTTGCCTAAGATCCAGTTACTAAGTGGCAGTATCAATATTTGGAGCCTCACATCTAATGAAATTTAAAAACCCCAACTCTGTCAACTATTTTCATTGTTAGAATAATAGCTTTCCTGGAGGCTCACCATACGAATTAAAATTGGAACTGTCCTGGCTGACATAGAAGTGGGAAGCCATGGGGGCATCTCCTCAGAAAACAAACATAACTAGGAAACCACTGACTTTCCTAACACTGGTAGAGAAAAAACAAACATTAATAAAAAATGAAAACAAGCGGATGGATACCTACACATGTTCTGTTTGTTTTGCCTTATATGTCCTATTGGATACTTCAGAAATAACTACCTCTCCTGTTGTTTCTCAAATAAACAGCTGCACCTCCCAAGATGACAGACAGGAGCCATGACAACAGGCTTTTTGGACCTGCTTTTATGAAATCCTAGCAAGGGTATGTCAGTGACAACCAGATAGTTTTGCATTAAAATTTGTACTTAAATAACAACTTAAACTGTTTGAAAAATGTTCATTCTGCAAATATTGATGGGGTGTAACATTATGTATCAGCCATGGCTCTGGTATTTAGGGTTTGCTAGTACTGAAGTAGAAGCCCAGCTATACACGGTGATATGTCCAACTCCTAAGTCATTTCTCTTGGCCCCTCAGGTGGCCCTTCCCATTCGGTCCCTGTGGGCAGCGGAAGACCACTTCTTTGTTGTATCATCTCAATCCAGACACTGGTGTCTTTTCCCACATATCCATATGTGTTCTGGAATGTTTCTATCTTCTTCCTGTAGAGGCATGTGTTGTTTCATTTTCTATTTCCAGAACCTCCTTTCCATCTCCTATCAACTAGGGCTATTCCTCATGTGAATTTGTTTGCCTTTTCAAGTCAGATAGAAGGCTGGGATTTCCTTCAACACAATGTCTCTGAAGGGACAGGTCTGCCAAAGTGCCTCACTTGCAAGATTATCATGAGGCTTAACCTTTGTAACTCATTTTACCCCTGACACAGGCGCTGGCACATAGTAGGCCATCAGTCACACATGATTTCTGTTCCTCTTTAAAAAATACGGTAGCTTAAACTACACACCGTAAGATCATTTACAATTTATGCATTGTTATACATCAGGGCTTAAATATATGGAGATCATTTCTTCCTGTTGTAAGTTATCATCAAATAGAATTTATGAACCCTCAGATTCATGGGGTTGGGACGAATGGTATAAAATTGAGGCAATAAAGCTCCATTCTGCACTTTTGTTCAGAACTTCTTTCACACACATTTTTGTACCTAATAATAATATTTCATAGTTGTAAAACTTTTTTTTTTTTCAACTTGGACATTTGCTACTATGGTTGGCATCATTCCACGCTTACATTAACTGGTCATATGCACCAAGGAGTTAAGTTTTAATTTATCTAAAATTTGGTTCCTGGATTTATATATGTCGTAAGTGGAAAGGCTAATTGAAAAGTGATAAGATTTGAATCAGAGTGACTTGACATGCAGCAGCTTCTAGGACTAATTAATTAATTAATTGCTTTACTTATCAAGCATTTATTGAGAACCTACAATGTGACATGCAGCATGGTAGATGCTGATAATACGAAGATGAAAGTTTCTCAGGAAACTCACAGGCTGCCAGTAGCGAGACTTCAATAAAGGATTGCAGTCTGGTGGATAGAAAGTACCATAATAGCAACATGTCCATGGTATCGCAGCAGCAAAAAAGGAGGAGCAATCAACTCACCAAGTTTTAAAGTGTGGGTTTCAATATTATTTAGGTCTAATGAGGCCAACCAATCAGGAGGTGATCGCCATTGCAAGATACTTTGTTATACTCAGAGATCCCAAAGAAGAAGGCATACCATATCACAGAGGGCCACATGGGAAAACACCAGGGTTGGTCAGAAGGTGGGAGGAGGTGGGGATGTGGGCAAGAGCCTTTCCTGTGTTTGGGCAAGGCCAAGTAAGCAAGTGTAGGATGGGCTAGTTGAATAATTTCAATGGACTCTAGGGCAGAGGGACTGTCCCTTGTCTGGTATCCGGTCCTGGAGTGATTAGGGCAAGTAGTTGAGAGCTGATAAAGAAGGCATTTAGGGGAATGGACTCTGGATTGCCTGTCACATACAAAAAGCATGCTCCTAGGCTACTTGTTTGCTCTCTAGGAATTAGCTCATGCTTACGGGGGCAGTCTTCCAGGGTAAGCAAGGCCCCAAAGCATCAAAACATAAAAAAGAAAAAAACTTGGTTAATACAACTCTGTAGGGCCAGGGCAGCCAGGAAAACTGGCCTAAACCAATAGGAGAAGAGCTTTCTGGGCAGAGGGTTCAGCTTATGCAAATGCCCAGGGACATGGAAAGCGTGTGTTTAGTTCAGTATGTCTGGAGTCTGGAGTGAAGGTGCACTAGGAGTAATGGGGTTGGGGTGGGGTGGTGATGTAGGTAGGAGTCAGTTCATGAAGTTTGCTTGGCTGTGAATTTGGACTTCTTTTTTTATAAAGTAGTGAGGAATAACTGACAGGTTTTACATAGGAGGGTGACAGTGATTTCAGTTTATTTCTGTTTGGTGAAAATCTATGCTACTAAATCTATGCTACTTAAAAATTAATGAGGTTTCACATCTCATCTTTGTAAGATAAACAGCATGATATGTTTAGTACTTTCGATGGTTATGTAAAGAATGTTTACTCTTTATTTCCTACAGATTATAAATCCTTGGTATTCTCTTTCCAGAACCCTCCAAGCAGGCAGGTAGTATAGCAGAGAGTATAGAGTGATAAGGCAGTAATTAAAGGACCAATGTCCTGTTTAGTTCATTGGTTGAGTCACCTAACTTCTCCAAAGAAAGGCCTAGTAGTTACAGTCATCCAGACTGTGGGTGGGTGTGAATCCTGTCTCTGCTACTTATTATGTGACCTCGAGCAAATTATTTAACTTCTATCTCAGTTTCCTCATATGTAAAATGGAAAAAATAATACTTATGGATTGTAAGAGGATTTGGATTTGGTTTCCTCACCCATCATGCCTTTACCAGCAAACCAATGTCTTATGTAGGGTTATGATGGTCTATGTAACATTGGACCAATGGGTGCACATCACAGCAGAATAAAGGGCAATGAGATATGGAAATCAATGGTACTATCATATTTCTCAACCCGCAGAAGCAGCAAGTCTTCTACAGTGGAAGTATGGAATATTTTTTTTAATGTTTATTTTTGAGTGAGAGACAGACAGAGCACAAGCAGGGGAGGGGCAGAGAAAGAGGGAGACACAGAATCCGAAGCAGACTCCAGCTCCGATTTGTCAGCTGTGGAGCCTGATGCGGGGCTCAAACCCACAATTCATGAGATCATGACATGAGTGAAGTTGGATGCTGAGTGAAGTTGACTGAGCCACCCAGGCACCCCTGGAAGTATGGAATATTAAACATTGCTGTTCTTGTTTGAATCCAACATCCTATAAAGTTAGTGTGCTATCCTATAGGCTGCTGTAAGTCAGAGATCAATATATACAGGCTCTTTTCCTCCTCCTACTTTCTATGACCAAGATACAGACATTTTGAAACCAACAGCTAGAGTGGAGTGATGCACATTTGTGCTTTTTTGTGCACATTTGTGCACATTTGAAGCCACATTTGTGCTTCCTGTCCTTATGACTCTGGGTTCCATTTTTACCAGGAGGTAAAATCGTTACCATGAAATGAAAACTGTGAATGCTGCCTTGCCTTTTCAGATTCTTCATGCCCTGAGGCAACCACCCCGAAAGGTATTGTATTTCAGCTGGGCTGGTTGACTTAGGGTAGCAAGGTAAAGTAGGATGGCTGCTACATAGAGTAGGAAGAGATAAAGATGGAAACAGTAGATGCTGCATGGAATCTTAATGGAAGACTGTCACAAAACTACATAGACAGGTCTACCAAGGGCTCAAATCTCTCAAGAATGAAAGCTTGTGTCATGTCAATTAACTTGGCAAAGAGCCAAATATCAACAAATGAGTTGATGTTTCAAGGAAAAAGAGCACAGAATGTGTAGACTTGAGATGTATTTCTTTCCTTGCTATTCTACAGTGATGCTAGATGTGTGGATGTATGTATATAAAGATAGATAGATAGGGAGATAGATGATAGATAGATAGATAGATAGATAGAGAGATAGATAGGCAGATGAGTGGGTGAGTGAGTGGATGGGTGGATGAATGAATACATACATGCATACATACATACATACATACATATGTGTGGGTATACATAATAAAATCTCACACTAACACAAAAATTGGAGCCTAAAACCTAAAAAATATTTGTATTATTATGAGGTTGGTAAAAAACAATATTTAGAGTTGGTTTTTCAGTCACTATGTAAAAGAAAATGAAAAATTTTCAGTTATTAGTTATGCAGGAAATAGACCATTATTACAAACAGAATTGTCCTATGCACAGAACTAGGAAAGTCCCAAATGATTATAAGGCAGTTACTCTCTAACTTCAACTTTCTACCAGCCTCTCACAAGAAGATAAGAATTTTAGCCCAGCTCAATTTTGGAATAAGAGCTGAATGGAGAATAGGAGTCTGTATAATAGTGTTATATTACATTGGCATAGACTTACTTTTGTGAGGGAAGGTATGAATATATTTTTGATTTGATGTCGCTTCATCATTTTACCTGATAAATGTATTGTTTGAATTAAGTCTTAAGGATTACAGAGGTAAGTTTTGTTAATTTTGTGGTTTCATCATTTTACCTGATAAACATATTGCTTGAATTAAGTCTTGAAGATTACAGAGGTAAGTTTTGTTAATTTTGTTGCTGCACATAATCCATTTTCCTTGGGGTGTTTTGGGGAGGGTAGTTACTTGTCTTCCATTCATTTCATTAAATGGCACTCTCAAGTCAAGGGGCCCTGCCCTTCTTTGCCAGTAAGTGAGTTCATGACCAGGTACACATGTTCTAGGCCAAGAGGAGTTTCCCTCTCAGGACATGAGAGCTTGAGTAGAGTGATACAAAGATGGAAACAAAATCTGATTGAACTGGACTCATCCCCAGGGTAAGAGCACCCATGATTGGTTCCTTCCACCAGAATCTCTGGAGCTATCTTGGTTCTTGCCCCTTCTGTGCCTGATTCTTCTAATATTCCTTCCATCTTGGGCACTGTCCTCAATTCTTCCAATAAATTCATTTTGTCTTGTGTCAATCAGAGACTTGGAATCTAATAACCCTAAGTCAGAATAGAAAAGCTTTTAAAGAAGGTAGGAAAGGGAAAGACAGTTACTCCTGACATAAGGAAGATGTGAGCAAAATAATGGTGGTCTCCAATAGCATTGTGATTCTGGATAACCTCATGTAGCTCAGAACAGTTAGTATAAAATTGATTGTGAAGGGGTTTTTGTCCTTACCTGGTGATTCCCAATATCCACGCCATGGAACTAAGCCAACAGTTTCTCAACTGTAGAGTGGTTGGCATACTTGAATATCATATGCAATTTGATACTAATATCAGTTGAAATGTCAAGATTTATAGATGCATTGCTTCTTTTATAAATTAGAGAAGATTCAAGGCTGCCCTTTCTTGGGGGCATCTTGTCTACTTCATTCTGATTTGTTTTCTTGAATGGGAGAGAACATAGTAGAATTTTAATTGCCACTCAATAGTTGTATACAAATCATCATGTATTGTCTAAATCACAGAGCACGGTGAGCCACTGTACTGATGTGACAGTGATGGTTATAGAGGTGATGCATTGCTGTGGTGTTGGGGAGTTATAGTTCTATCATTACTTCCCTTTTATGTTTCATTTTACCCATGAGTATATTTATTTCTAAAAAAATTCAACCTTAACACAAAAGTTAACAGAATAGAACAAAAAAAATCCTGTATTTCCTCCACCCAGACTTCCCAATTGTTAATAATTTACCACATTACTCTCTCTCTCTTTCTCCATATATATGTATACATATATATGTGGTATTCTTACAAGGAATGGAAAGCGCGCACACACACACACACACACACACACACACACACATACACATATATGGTATTCTTACAAAGAATTGATTCATGCCTCGGTCTGGTCTTAAGGAAATTGGAAGAACCCAATCTGTGCATTTAATTGACCTGTCTCTTTAGTGTCCTTCAATTTGGAATAGTTCTTCATCCATGATAGTTTTAAACAGTGCACCCCTTTCATTCTGTAGGACAGCATTGTTCAATACATGAACCTGTGTGTGTGTGTGTGTGAACTCACAACTCCAAGATGAAGAGTCACATGCTCTACAGATTGAGTCAGCCAAACACCCCTGAAATATGTGTATATTTAAAACTTTTCTAGTAGCCACATTTGAAAAATAAAAAGAATCAGGTGAAATTGATAGTGATAATATACTTGTTTAATCCACTGTATTCAAAATGTTATCATTTAAAAATGTAGTCAGTATAAAAATTATATATTTACATTCTTTTTTTTTCATACAAAGTTTTTGAAATCCAGTGTATGTGCAGCTCATCTCAGGACTAGTCACATTCCAAGGACCCAGTAGCCACATATGGCCAAGTGGCTATCACACTGGACAATGCAGTGTTAGCATGCCCCACAGTCTGTGTCCACTTAGTGTCTCCTCATGACTAGGCTTGAACATGCATTCTTTGCAGGAATAAAGCTGTGCTCTGGGTGGCTTATCACATCAGAAAGCACACATTGTTGAATTGATTCAACACTGTTGATGTTAACCTGAACCATTTGGTCATGATTGTGGCTTCCAGGTTTCTCTACTGCAAAATTACCCCTTTTCCTTTTGTAATTGATAAGTATTTATCTTGTTCCTCATCAAACCATCACCCACCAGACTTTAACTTCAAGACAACTTCTGCCTTAGGCAATTGCTAGTATATTGATTGCCGGAAGGTGTCTTCTATTTCCATCTTTCATTCTGTATTTATTAGTTGGTTTTCTAAATAAGGGAGAACTTATCCATCTTCATTTATTCATATATCAGTGTGGACTCATGGATTTTCATTTTACGCAATTACAGATTTTAATCAGTATTTATTTATATATTTATTTATTTATATAAATATTTATTTATTTATTTTGGGGGGGGCAGGTGTTGAGAGAGAGAAGAGAAAGAATCCCAAGCAGGTTTCATGCTGCCAGCACAGAGCCTGACATGAGGATTAATCCCATAGATCATGAGATCATAACCTAAGCCGAAATCAAGAGTTGGATGCTTAACCAACTGAGCCACCCAGGTGCCCCAATCAGTATTTATTTTGATGCTTATAATGTTTGAGATTTGACCAGTAGAAGTCTCTTCAAGTTGGTCTCTCTGTTGCTTTGACATATCTTTGTCATTCTTTGAACATTCCTTAAATTCTGGTCAAATAAGATATTCCAGATTTGTCTCATATTTTCCTTGGCTCACCCTTGGAATTAGTTATTTTCTCTTTAAAAAAGTTTTTTAAAGTTATTTATTTTGAGAGAGAGACAGAGAGAGTAAGAGGGAGAAGGGCAGAGAGAGAATGAGAAAGAGAATCCCAAGAATCCCCAACGTGAGGCTCAAACCTATGGACCGTGAGATCATGACTTGAGCCTAAACCAAGAGTCAGATGCTTAACTGACTGATCCACCCAGGTGCCCCAGAATTACTTATTTTCTCAAGGAGACCTGTTTCCTTCTAATGTAGAATGGTATTTAGAAACCAAGGTTTTGGTGTGTGATGTGTTTATTTATATTGGGTCAGTGGACAGAACTAAGATATAAATATATCTTTTATAAATTATATATGTATATATACATGTACATTGATATTTATTTATATACCTATTAAAAAACGCATGAGCTCACACTGATACCTCCAGTTCCAATCCAGCACCTTAAAGATCTTTCTAGTCTTTCCCTTTTCTATATTTTTAATCCTTTTCCTGACATTGAGAAACTTGGTTTCCATTATTTTGAATATATGTGTTTATTCAATCCTGCGCATGTTACTATTCTTTAGGTCATGCTGTCCCTTTAGTCCTTAGCCTCATTGCTGCCTTCTTGGTTCCACTGTCACCTCCTCCATACCACTGCCTCCTTTGTCCCCCAACCTATGGTCACCTCCTTGGCCCTGCTGTCTTTCAGCCCACCCCTCTGTAACTTGATTCATGCTACTTCTCCAAGGGAAAGGGAAAGAAGGAGAGGAGAGGGAACAGGAAGAAGAAATGCTTCTTTTTTTTTTTTTTTTTTTAATTTTTTTTCAACGTTTTTTATTTTATTTTTGGGACAGAGAGAGACAGAGCATGAACGGGGGAGGGGCAGAGAGAGAGGGAGACACAGAATCCGAAACAGGCTCCAGGCTCCGAGCCATCAGCCCAGAGCCTGACGCGGGGCTCGAACTCACAGACCGCGAGATCGTGACCTGGCTGAAGTCGGACGCTTAACCGACTGCGCCACCCAGGCGCCCCTGCTTCTTTTTTTTTAAGTTAAGAAATCAAGCATAGACTTAGGCTTTTGGGAGCATGGCAGATTGGATATTTTGAAAAGCTCTCCCACTGATAAACACCTAGGTGGTGGATACGTTAAAATCAAACAACAGGTGACCGAGCGGACTCTCGAACACGTGACCGCGGCGGCGGCCTTCTTGGTTTATCTGTGGCGGGAGAGAGCTGGGGACTTAGACCGGGGACCGGAATTGGGGACGGCGGAGCTCCGAGGCTTCCCGCCGGTGCCGGCCTCCGCCCTCGCCCTGTTTAGATGGGCCGGCCACCTGCCTGCTGGGCCTTCGGAGTGAGCTGGGCGGCCTCGGTGCCCTCGCCTGTGAAATGGTCCCGGGGTTGTCCAGGGAACAGCATTGCCAGAGGCCTATGGGAGGCAGCGGGGACGTGCACGGCCGTGTGAAGCAGGGCGATGACCTGAAAGACCAACCGGGAGTCCCGAAAAGCTGACCGTGGGTGAGGTTGTTGAGCAGAGCAGAGCCCCTGCCCTCGGCTGACTTCCAACAAGGGTTGTGTGACGGGCCTCTTGGCTTTCGTTGCAGACGACTGAGCAAGATACGGCTGGGTGAGTTTGCAGATCTGATTGACCTTATTCGGCAATTCCCGAGCGGGACCGCGTCCCATCCCGCCAGTGGCAAGGAGCTCTGAGGAGCTGTAGAAAACGGGAGGCTCTCGTAAACCGAAGTGGGCCAGAAAAAGGAAGTTTCTAGCAAAGGTGGCTTCTTTTCAAGCGAGGTCACCTTCCTCTAGCGAGAGACAGGCGTCTGTCAGCCAGATAACCTCACTAGTGCTAACCAGGTAGTTCTAGATGACTAGTCAAATTAGGTCCCGTTCCTGGGAGGGGCTGAAACTGCAGTTAGGTTAGGTATGAAGCCTTGGATCGCTGACAAAGCTTTAGCACAAGTGACTCCCATTTGGGGCCTTTTGTTCCTTTTTTAAAGTTGCTAAAACTTTACAACAGCAGTGTCTGCAGTGTACTTGAGGCCTGTAGTCGGGGACAGACTGCTGAGGCCTCATGGCCTGGAAGTGGAGGAGCCAAGGCTGAACCTAGACATCAGTCCGACCAACCTGCAGACCCTCAACCAGGTGGCTTTTGCACCCTGAGAAGTAAGCCAACGGGACCACCCTCTCTCCATGCCCTTGAGAGTCACCCAAGCCTTGAGGACGCTCCCTTTTGTCACTGCTGTTCGCTCAAGATACTGGTGACCCTGGAGGGCGGGGCCGGGTGCTTCCCAGTCTCCCTTCCTGACTGGGGCAGAACTGGCTGGTATCTCGAGCCCGTTACAGGAGGGACAGGAGGGCCTCAGGCAGAGCCGGGAAGAAGAGAAGCAGTGGGAGGGAGGGGCCTGAAAGCCGGAACTGGAAGGAGGGCGGGGAAAATGTGCCAGGGCGCCAGGAGAACCACCCTCAGCTTGATCCATTCGGTTCAGCAAGAATCCGTCAAACACCCGCTGGCTCCAGGTGCTGAGGATCTAGCATTAAACAGAAGAGGTAGACATCCTCGCCCTCCTCGAACTTCCCTTCCAGTGCAGGAGAGAGACCATAAACAGAGTAAACGTTCACACCGTGTTCGAAGTGATACAGGCTGCTGGGAAAAACCAAAACTGAGAAAGGGTCTAAGAGGTGAAGACAACTTTACTAAGGGGCAGGGTAGGCCTTACTGAGAAGGTGACTTGGAAGGAAGTGAGGGAAGAGCATCCAGGCAGAGGGCGCAGTGCATGCAAGGGACCCGCAGTGGGAGAGAACCTGCAGTGGAGTGTGGCTTTGTGGAGTAGGCAGGCATCAGAGAGGTAACAGGTGGCCACAAAAAGGGCTTGGAATTTTAACTGAGATAAGGCCGTGGAAGGGTTTTAAGACAGGCTCCATTCCCCACATGAGCTTCTTTGCTGTTCTTACCAGCTGGGCACCCTCCAGAGGCAGGAAGGCATTATGCCTTCTGTCCCCAAAACCACATTGGCATCTCTGTCTTCTTTGCCCAGGATGGGCAGCAACCCTGTTCCTTCCACTTGATTCTCCTGTCCTTGACCCCCACTCTAGGCTGTGGAATCTTCATGGGGAAAACCTGGCCCTGACCAGTCTGTCTCCCTCTGCATCGTTCATTGCCCAGGTATCTGAGCTCCGAGGCTGCCACACAGTGTGTGCACATGCTAAGGTAGCAGGTGGGAGCGAAATCTCCATGTGGTGTGTCCTAACAACACCCACAGCTGTGCTCTTAGAGGGTCAACAATGATGTGGGAGGCCTGTGCAGCACTTCCAGAAGGGGGTCGGCTTTTGTCCTGGGACCCTACCTGTCACTTGTGTCCCCAGCCTTGAAGTGGGACTATATTTCCATCATTAGCCCCAGTGTCTAGAAAATTGGGCGTTCCCAGATCTCAAAAAGCTTGTGGTCTGGGATGGAGCACCTGGGTGGCTCAGTTAGTGAAGCGTCCCGACTCTCGGTTTCGGCTCAGGTCATGATCTCATGGTTTCATGAGTTCAAGTCCCACATCAGGCTCTGCACTGACAGTGCAGAGCGTGTTTGGAATTCTCTCTCTCTCCCTCTATTTCTTTCTGCCCCTTCCCCTGCTCATGCTGCCTCTGTCTCTCAGAATAAGTCAACGAACTTTAAAAAAGAAAACAAAGCTTGTGGTCTGGGAGCATAATTAAGGCGCTGGAACCATGGGCCCAGAGGTACAGTGTTCACAGCACAGGGAGGGCCTGCAGCTGTGCAGACTGTGTGGCCACTTCTCCGCAGCCTTTCCCCGACTGCCACCCACCAGCAGCATCAGGATGTCTGGTCCCCAAGAGGAGGGGCTCACTGGCGGATTCGGTCATCACAGTATCCCTTGCCTGACTGTCTCTTTTATTTTCAAGTCAGGTGCTTTAATAAGAGTATCTGGGAAACACAGTGGGAGCATTTTTATTTTATTTATTTACTTTTTAAAGTAAGGCTCCACACCCAACATGGGGCTCGAGCTCATGACCCTGAGATCAAGAGTCGGATGCTGTACCGACCTAGCCAGCCAGGTGCCCTGATACGTTATTATTTACTAAAGTCCATAATTCACATTTTCTTAGTTTTTCTTGGTGTCCTTTTTTGGTGCCAGGATCCCATCAAGGACACCGCATCACATAAAGTTGTGCACCTCACTTTCTTCTGAAGGTGCAGTATTGAGAGGAGGCTAAAGCAGCACAAAACTGCCGACCTTTTCCTTGGCTTTAAGTCTGAGTAAACGCTAGGGCTGGGGCTGCATTTGGGTTTTGGTGTTCTGCCTGACAGGTGTCAGCTGAGTGGGGCTCTTGGGTCCTTTGCAAAAGGAAGGGCACTGAGGAGAAGCCCCACACCCCAGACTATCCCCTCTCAGAACCGCCCCTCGGGCGGGGAGTGATGGGGAGTTATGGTTTAATGGGTTGCAAATTTCTGTTTGGGATGATGGAGACATTCTGGACATGAATGGTGGTGAGTGAGGGCTGCACAAATTTACAGATTTCCTTAGTGCCCCGGATTGCACACTTAAAAATGGTTCAAATGGTAAGTTTTATGTATTTTCACCACAATTGGTTTTATTTCTTCTTAACGTTTATTCAAGAGAGCGTGTGTGCATGCACAGGGGAGGGGCAGAGAAAGAGGAAGAGTGAGAATCCCAAGCAGGCTCTGGGCTGTCCGTGAAGAGCTTGATCCCACGACCTCAGGATCACGACCTGAGCCGCTATCAAGAGGCGGACGCTTAAGCCACCGAGCCACCCAGGTGCCCCCACGATTTGTTTTAAAGCTGAAGAAACGAAGATGCAATTTAAACAAGACTTCTGCTCCTTGCTTTTCAGTAAAGGAAACCTGTGTATTTCACCGCAAAATGAAGCTGTCCCTTGAAGGCCTTCTGTTCCCCAAGTCGGCTTCCTCCACAGACCTGGGACCTGCCATCGGTGCAGATGGGGCTCCGGCACCGTCACCTTTACTGTTACTGCTAATGGCATCAGTAGGACAACCTGTGATTGATCACTCCTTGTGCTGGCAGCCTTGCCACTTGACCTCACACAGCCCCAGAGGCGATTCTGCTCATAGGCCTCATGTAAAGAAGGATACCTCAGCACAGAGAAATTAAGGGACTCACCCGCGGTCACACAGCTGGTGGCAGCAGTGCCAGGATTCTACGTGAGCTGGCCCTTTCTCGCCACCCACTGCAGGGCCAGCGAGGCAGCCCAAACTGCAAAGCCATCCTCATAACAGATGTGTCCTTCGACAAGCCGGGGGTATGGGGGAGGGGGGCGGAGTGAGGCTGGTGTGTGGCTGCAGAATACTCCCTCTGGTCAAAATAAGGACTGGCAAAAGGGACTGGTCGCCTTCCTTAAAAGCAAAACAAACAATGGGGTGCCTGGGTGGCTCAGTCAATTGAGCTTCCGAGGTCGGCTCAGGTCGTGATCTCAAGGTTTGGCTCAGAGCCTGGAGCCTGCTTTGATTCTGTGACTCCCTCTCTCTGCCCCTCCCCCATTGCGCTGGCTCTCTCAAAAATAAACAAACATTTTTAAAAACCCTGCAATAACGGCCATGTTTATCAAACATGTGGCTCCGGGTTCTAGATAGTGCTCTCCAAGTATCCCCATAGATCTCTAGCCCCACGGGGGCTGGGTATTGATGTTCCACCAAAAGAGTCCCAAAGCCAAGTAGCTTGGGAAATGTTGCACCTGCCCCTGTCCCCAAAGATTCAAAGGACTTCCTAGAGGCTCTGAAAAGTCCTGTCATGAAGAAACAGGTTAAGCTTTGTCTAGCCCAGAGATTCCTGAACTTAGTTGACCCCTGCCACCCATTTTGATACGAGACCCATTGACAGGGGTGCCTGGCTGCCTCAGTCTGTAGAGTGTAGAGCATGCAACTCTTGATCTCAGGGTGGTGAGTTCAAGCCCCACATTGGGCGCGGCACCTACTTAAAAAACAAACAAACATTGACAGCCTCCAAGTTGCTATGCACAGACAGCTCCCTGTGCCTTGATGGGTGATGTGCCTCTCAGTACAGGGTCTTGCTTTTGTCTTCACTCTAGGTGAGGAATGGAAGTGCAGGGTCCTCTACATACTCAATTTAGAGATAAATACTAGGGGGGTGCCTGGGTGGCTCAGTCGGTTAAGCGTCTGACTTCGGCTCAGGTTGTGATCTCGCAGTTCGTGAGTTCAAGCCCCGCATCAGGCTCTGTGCTGACAGCTCAGAGCCTGGAGCCTGTTTCAGATTCTGCACCCCCCCTCCCGCGCCCCTCTCCCACTCATACTCTCTCTCTCTAACATAAATAAACATTAAGAAAAAAAAAAAAGAAGATAAGTACTAGGGACTCCTGGCTGGCTCAGTTGGGAGAGCATGTGACTCTTGGTCTCAGGGTTGTGAGTTTGAGCCTCACATTGGGTGTAGAGATTACTTAAAACCTTCATTCATACATACATACATACATACATACATACATACATACTAGAGTGTTCAATATAAACAGCAATTGATGTCAAACTTAAAGCCTGACTGGCAATGCCAGGAGATGCCAGCATCTATTGTGATAAAATAACATTTTCTGATAAACCATTTTAGGTCCTGTCACTTTCAAGGTGCATAAGAGTTTTGTCTTGTCCATAAAAATGTTGACGTGTTCCCCTCCACCCATGGCGAAAGTGAGCATTGCACTGAAGTTAAGCGAAGTCCTAACCTAGCAGGACACTAGGTGTCCTGTGCTTTACATTTCACTAGACCCAACGCATTCTGCTGGAAATTTTGGGTTGTCTCTGTAAAATGTTTACATTTACTCTTTGGAGTAAAGTAGGAGGTTCTTTCTTAAAAGTGAGCACTAGTGGGGCACCTGTGTGGCTCAGTCAGTTAAGCATCTGACTCTTGATTTCAGTTCAGGTCATGGTCTTGCTCTGATGGGATCGAGTCCCACATCGGACTCTGTGCTGACAGCACGGAGCCTGCTTCAGATTCTCTGTCTCTCTCTCTGCCCCTCCCCTGCTCATGTGCACACTCTCTCAAAATAAACTAAAAAAAAACAAAGTGAAAAAAAAATCAAACAACAAAGAAAAGTTTTAAATACATTACTAAATATGCAAGAAAGTAAGAGAAGTTTTCAAAAGCCAATAACCCCCCAAAACATAATCAATAAAATAAAATTAAAAATCCCAGTGATTGGAAGCCGAAACCAGAACGGTAGGCATATGCAGAAAGCTGGGCTGGCCTGAGTGGGGAAGGGGAGAGAAATGCAGTTCCCAGTAAAGTAGAGCTTTGAAGCTTGGTCACATACAGAGATGAGGAATACGAGGCCTCAGGCCTATGCAATGTTGGCAGCTGAACAGGTCAATCCTACGTACGTTTAGAACACTGTAAGGAGGCTGACCCTCACCGAGAAGCAGGGGCTAGAAATTGCCAATGAAACTGGCCTATCTCTGCCAAGCAGAAAAACAAAAGTATCTCCTGAGAATTTGCTACCATAGATTTACTCTTGTGTAGTGTCTAGGGTTTAAATTTATACTACCTCTGTGGCCAGGCAAATATCAAGACAAGATATTAAATTAAACTGGTTCTGGCATCTGAAGCTTTTGCAAATTTGAAGATGGAGAAAGCCATCTTAAGCTTAAGCTACTTAGATTCTCCAAGATTAAGTTCAGGCAAATACAAGCTCATGATTAAAAAACAAAACAAAACAAAACAAAACAAAAAACAAAACACCACCAAAAAGAAAAACTTACCAAATATATGAGAAAACAAGCTACCATGTTTGAAAATCAGCGAAACAGCCAATCAAAGATTTGGACTCCGGAAGCAGCAGATATTTAGATTAGCTGATATAGAATATAACATACCTATGTGTGAAGTATCAAAGAATGGAAAATAAAAAAGCAAACAACAAGACGCTATCAAAAACCAACCAGAAATATTAGGAAAAATACACATATAATCATTGAAATTATGAATAACTCAAAAGAATTCAGAACTCTCCTACACCACTGGTAGGAGTGTAGATTGGTACAAATACTTGGGAAAACTGGATGTGTGTATTAAAAGCAAATGTATAGCAAAGCCTTTGACCTGGCACTCTACAAGCTTAGAAGATATGTGGATTTCTGTGCACCAAAAGCACATCCTAGAATGTTCATAGCAGCACTGTGTGCAATAGCTCTTACCTGGAAACCACCCATGGCTGTCAATAAAGCATTATGATGATAATGCATATATGATTATATACATAATGATGTATATGAATACAATAGAAAACTATCTGGCAATGACAGTGACCAACCTAGAGCTACACACAACCTGTATGAATCTCACAAACACCTTATTGTGTGAAAGAAGTCAGACAAAACAATACACTATGATTCCCTTTAAAGTTCAAAAATAGACAAAACTCATTCATGCTGGAGAAGTCAAGATAATAATTATTTTTGGTGGGAGTTAGTGACTGAAAGGAAGCATGAGGGGGCTTCAAAGGAGTTGGTAATGTTTTTTGGTCTGGGTGCCAGTAATACAAATGTGTTCCATGTATGAAACTTCATAGGTTGTATATTTAGGATATGTAAGTGTACTTTTATGAATGTATGTTGTACTTTAATAAGAAAGGTTGAGTATAAAAATAATTCTACCTTAAGAGATACTGAGTAGTGTATCAACATTTATTCATTCATTCAATGAATATATTTATGCACTGTTCTTGTCGTTACTGGAAATATAGCAGTACACAAGAAAGATCTTGCCCTTAGAAAGCTTATATTCCCCTAGTGGGGAGAGAAAAATAAATAAAAAAGAAAAGAAAAAGCAAGTAAGTACATTATAAAAGCATAGGTAATGATAAGTGCAGTGAGGCAGAAATTAAGAAAATGCAATGAAGAGTGTAAGGGAATAGATAACATTGGCGGGGGGCCATCAGAGTTCACCATAGGGAGGTGGAAACAGTGCAGGAACTGGAAGAAGGGAGAGCAAACCACGGAAATATTTAGGAGGAGACAAAAGCCCTGAAGTATGAAGAACCTTGAGCTTCTGCTGGAAGAGGTAAAAACTCTCCTTAAAAAATAAAGATTGGCAGTCTTTAGCTATTTTTTCCCTCATGAAATATTTAGCTAATTACATGTCCATAAAGTTTCCTTGACAAATACTTGTGATAGGATTTGCTTCTCCACGAAATGGGGCGGGGGGGTAAATGTTGGTCACCAATGGTGGGTTCTTACATCTGAATGACATTTGTCCTGCATGTTGCAGTGGGGAAACCACTGAGAGCCACTGTCCTAGGCCATGAGAAGTCACTGTAGGGAACTAAGTGGAGGAGTGACATAAGATTCACGTTTTGGAAGGATTATTCCAGCCATGATGTACAGGATCCAGAGAAAAGAGAAATACATAGCCAAAGAGCATGTGGCATACAGAGAGGGGAGAAGGAGGGCCTTTTTAGACTTGACAGCACAGGGCAAAAACAGTCAACAGCATGGTCTAAGTAAAATGACACTGCAAATGTACCTTATTGCATATTCTGTGACACTTTTGATTCCTGTGGAAGGGTGAAGTTGTTCCAGGTTATCTTTCCCTCAGGATAGGAGCTGTTAAGGAGAGATTGTTCTGATAACATAGGTTACCAACTTAGTTTTCATTTAGTTGAGTGCGTTTTCACTTAACGTGTGTAAATACTGATGGAAAGCTTACTGTTTTTATTTTGGTTTTTTTTTTTAACTTTTATTTAAATCACTCTTGAGATCCAAACCAATTTAGTCATTCATTTCCAAATTCTTACAGATATTGAATAAAATGCTGGTTGGCACCTTTTTAACTGAATCCCGTGCATCAAGCAAGAAAATATATTTGCTGAATTATTTAGATAATCCACTAAGAAAATAGTCTTAGCTGGACATTTCCTCTCTTGTTTTTCTTAAAACAACCTGTATCTAGAAGAAAGGTTCCCCTCCCTCTTGCCTATTTTCATAGTGTTTTCCCTGTGTAGGCTCATACAGAGTGCAAGGGAAGATAAACCCCACCTTCCCCATCACCTTCACCACGACTGGTTTTTTTGTTTTGTTGTGTTTTGTTTTGTTTTTTTGAGAGAGAGAGAGCGTGCGCACGAGGGAGCTGGGGAGGGCCAGAGGAAGAGGAGGAAGAAGAGAGAGTATCTCAAGTAGGCCCTGTGCCCAGCTCAGAGCCCAATGTGGGGTTCCATTTCATGACTGTGAGACAACGACCATGAGATCATGACCTGAGCAGATGTCAAGAGTAGGAAGCTCAACTGACTGAGTCACCTTGGCTTTTAATCTTCAGTAATGCAGTGAGAAAGAAATGTCTGTTACTTTTCAATGTGAGTGGTTTTTGACTTCTCTCTGCTAAGTAAGTCCAGTCCACCTGGCATCTAAGAGACTTTTGTTTCTATATGGACATCAGCTCTCAACTTCCTCCGGGTCCCTCATGGACACTCACAGGTGCTCTGTAGTCACTCTGCTCACATAAAGAGAAAGCACTCCTTTGTTCCACCAGTTGAATTAAGAAGCACTTGTTGAGGGCCTACACATGTACTGGTCACACTTTTTTAGTTAAGGAACTAATTCTTCCAGATTACCTTTGATAAGTGGATTTATTGCAAGGATGCACAGGACAGTGGATTATTGTATTTTCAGTCTGTGAAAGAGACAACTACCTGCCTCCCACTGTTTTTTCTCTCCTTTCTGTTGTAGAGCCCCCCGCTGAACCCCACCAAACTTTAGCAGGGTACATAACTGTAGGCTACCCAACCTCTCTTTGCCTAGAACATGACTTCCTTTCCCTTTGCAGGGATAATTCCTTCATTTTAACACTCTGCTGAGGCATCTTCTCCTCTGCAAAATCTGCCCTAAGCCCTTGTCTCCAGCCAAGCCGGCATCTCACATCTGTGCTCCCATAGCACCCCGTGCTTTCTTTCCTCTGCAGTAGGATCTATTACTCTGTGTCACAACTTTATGCACACTGACACATTTCTCTTAATCAACTGTAACTTTCTTGAGGGTGAAAACTGGGCATCTGTCAATCTCTCTGGTTTGCAATCAATGTTTAAGGAACCGAACTGACTTGGGAAGAATGTCAGTACCTAAATTCGACACTGCATCTACATCTGTCTTTAAATTCAACATAAATTCTATGCCAGGTTATAATTTCCTGCAGGCCTTCGCATTCTTTGACATTTGCCCGAGTAACACTTCATAATAGGAAGGAAACAGATTAGATCCCCTCTTCTGGTAATTACAGAGACTGAGTGAACAGAAGTTACTCAACATTAAGTTAGAAGTTACTCAATTGTCAAACAAGTCTGGACAATTGTTCTGGCCTCCAAGGCATCATCGATGCAGCTCAAGCTTGGAAGCAGTGGTGCTCGGAGTAACTTTGTGGTTGTGTCCTAGGATGGAAGTTGAGCTGCTCTAGCAAAGGGAGCCCAACACATTCAAGCTTAAATAAGATAGAAGTTTATCTTTCATATAACAGGCCCGAGTTGGATGGATGGGTGTACCAGGCTGAGTAGGTAGTTCTGCTACCAAGCCAAAGACTAAGGCTTCTTTGTAGCTCATTTCTCACTCAAGGTTGTTTTTACATCTCATCTTTTACCACTTGGGGTCTGGAAGCAGTTTTTTCAGTCCTGCAAGATCCCACATTTCTAGACTCTCTACTACATTTCTGCTTGGAATTGCCCATTTTCCCCCCTGAAATTGTCTTATAATATTGCCAAGTACAGCCAGAAATATCAAACATGAAATTAAATTGCAATTTCTCTACCCCTCCCTCTAAGGATTCTTGTTCAGTGGGCACATTATCTGCTCCCCGTGAGATGGTTTTATGTTGAGGTGAGATCTGCTCACCTCAGGAGATGGTTTTACCAATTACGTGACATGGATCTCCATCTCTCTGACTTTACATAACACTTTTCTAAACACCTCAGTGCCATGTGTTATAGGTTTTGTTTGTTTTTGCTTTTTTATTTGGTGACAGCTCATTGCTCTTGTTCCCAATATGTGTATTAGTCAGCATAGGGAAGTGTAAGAGATTGTATTATTGTTTCCAATTATTTGCTGCCCTCCCTGTGAAGAGATTTTAATTCTCTGCTTCATTGTAGCAAGGCTTAACCATGTGACTTTCTTTGGGTAATGAACTGGGGACAGAAATGTTGTGTGCCACTTCATGGAGGTCTAAGAGCCATCATGTGGTTCCACCGGCTTTCTTGCTCTGTCATGAGAACAACAGTGCTCCAGATAGGGGCTGCCTCTTCATTCTGAAGGAAGAAGACACATAAACCAGAGAGACAGCCAATCTACAACCACCCTGGTATTTTGGGCATAACTTAGTGAAAGCTAACTGATAAAGATAGACTATACTGCAGTAATAAATATATACTCAAATCATAATGGCTTAACATAAAAGAGTTCAATGCTCTCATTTAGGGTAGGGTAGGGGTGGCTTTGTTGTCTTTAGGATGCAGCCTCCACTTGAGATTGCTTGGCAAATTGTCACGGACAGCCAGGGCTTTGAACTTATCTGACCAAGTTCTCTTGGTACCACATGTAACTAAATCCACTAGGATGGAACCTCATCATGGGCCGAATTTTTATTTTTATTTTCTTGTACTTCAGATCCTCTTAGCTTGTTTATATAGTTTGACTCTTGCCATTTTGAGATTTGTTTTTATCTTGGATGCATGATGTTTGTAATCATTAAAGAAGGATTAATTTGGTTGCTCCAAAATGAATTCCATTCTATTTTTTCAAATTTGATATTCTTTTGAACTTATTCCAGAAACTGCAAAGGGCTACTGGCCTCATGGTGTGGAGAGCTAGTTGGGCTTCTACAATTTTGGTATGAGGGGGAAGGTTTAGACTCAGTATTCCACCTCTCTTCTCTCAGTCTCGAACTTCCCATAGAATTTCTAAATGTACCAAAGTGACCTGCTTATTTCTTTCTTATCTAAAGATGGTGATTAAAATTAGCTCAGCGCTAAAGCTCTAAAAGCCTTTGAACAGATTTTAGCTGCTCAGTCTAACTTTGATTAGGATATGTTCATTTAGGTGTTCCAACTCTTTTAAAAACTCTTCAGTAAATTTCCAAGCCTCTTGTCTAATACAACTGACCGATTGCCTTTCCAACTCCCAGCCCTAAAGGAGTCTAAAATCATTCTCTGACATTCTCATTGACTAATTGGACTTTGATTGGTGTCAGCTGCTGCCAGCTGTGATAAAACTGTTTTTAGTAAGCCTCGACATTCTAGAGGTGACATTAGGTCACTTCCTCACACTTATAAACAGCAAAGTTTTAGAATTGAGAAAAGAGTTGATGCTACAGATAGTCTTTCATTCAACAGACCTAAATTAAGAACTGACTTTGTGCCACGTACTTTTGGATTGGGGTAAAAACTTACTCCTTCTTCCAAATTCCCACCGAAAAGAACAAATTAACATAATTGGAAAAGATGGTGAGTCTAGACAGAGGGAAGGGCTATCCAGCTTTGAAACTGCTGTGTGGGCAGGAAGATCCCATGTGTGGCTAAAGAGGAGGAGATGAGGGGCTCCTGCATGGCTCAGCTGGTTAAGCATCAGACTCTTGATTTTGGCTCAGATCATGATCTCACGGTTCGTGAGTTTGAGCCCTGCATCGGGCTCTGTGCTGACGGTGCAGAGCCTGCTTGGGATTCTCTCACTCCCTCTCCTTCTCTGCCCCTCCCCCAATCTCTCTCTCTGTCTCTCTGTCAAAATAAATAAATAAACTTAAAAAAAAGAGGAGGAGATGACATGAAAATCTACAACCTCTGACTTACAACCTCTGACTTACCCACCTACCCAGCAGTGTAGGTGATGTGGCACATGAGTGTGCGTGTGTGTGTGTGTGTGTGTGTGTGTGAGAGAGAGAGAGAGAGAGAGAGAGAGAGAGAGAGAGAATCTTCATGCAACCCTTACAACACTGCCAGCAGGTGAGTATCAGCATCTCCACTTAGAAATGAGGAGATCAGCCCCCTCATAGTACTCACTCAGAGTTTGTAATTGGATCAGATGGTAAGTTGTGCAGGCACCTAATAAAGGCAGTTGTGCCAGTTAGAGAAGGGATGCAAGAGCCGCAGCTAACTTCCTGGATGCCATGAAACACATGGGAAAGAACCGCTCACACAAGGATGAGGCTCCCCGAAGTGATGAACCTGGGGTTGCAGCTTCCTCCAATTTCCCTGAGGGTCGGCCAGACTTCTAGTCTTGCAAAATGAAACTGCAGTAAATCTAAATGCTCTCCTTTTCTATTTGAGCCTGAAATATTTGATCAGGGACCCATATTCTCTGTGGCAGAATCTGCCTGACCTCTCAGTGCTGGGCAAACAGAGAATACTTGCTGGATGTGTGAGAAGGTATAGCAGCTCAAAGACAGTGTGCATGCTAATGAACCAGGGCAAATGCTGCCCTTTGAATTATGGGAAGAAGGATCATTCATGATGAAAAAGCAGGCAGTCCTGAAAAAGGAAGGGTCTGAAAGTAAAAAACTATTTCTTGGAGATGAAAAACATCAACTCTGGGGGCGCCTGGGTGGCTCAGTCAGTTGAGCGTCAGACTTTGGCTCAGGTCATGGTCTCACAGTTCGTGGGTTCAAGCCCTGCATTGGGCTCTGTGCAGACAGCTCAGCCTGGAGCCTGCTTCGGATTCTGTGTCTCCCTCTCTCTCTCTGCCCCTCCCCTGCTTGCACTCTGTCTCTGCCTCTCTCAAAAATAAACATTTTTTAAAAATTAAAAAAAAAAAAAGAAAATCTCATCTCTGAATTCCTGCAATAGAAGAAGCAGACAATGAATTGACCACAGGAGAGAACGGAATTAATGAGTAAAAAAGTAAGCTTGATAAATTGTCTCAAGATGCTAGGGGAAAAGGGATAAAAGAATAAAAACAATGAGAGCAAAGAGACACGTGACATGATCTAAGTGAGCTGATGTTGTATAAATGAAATACTTTTAGGAGAGGATACAGTTGGTGGAGGGAAGTAACAATCAAAGAAATAGTAAAAGAAAAATATTTTTAAGTGAAGAAAAAAACTTGACTCTTAGAGTTGACATAATCAAAATGATTGGATATTAAGGCAAAGTTTTTTTTTTAATTTAATGATTTCTCAATGCAATGAAACAGGTTCATTATAAAGGAAAATAATTGGCATCAGAATTCCTCTTGAAAAATGAACACTGAGGTTGCCTGGGTGGCTTAGTCAGTTAAGCCTATGACTATTGATTTCAGCTCAGGTCATGATCTCAAGGTTGTGAGATTGAGGCCCACATTGGGTCCCTTGCTGGGCATGGAGCCTGCTTGGGATTCTCTCTCTCCCTCTCTCTCTGCCCCTCCCTCTGCTTTCATACACCCATGTGCCTGCACTCACTCTCTCTCTCTCTCTCTCAAAAAAAAAAAAAAAAAAAAAACACACTGGCAGAAAACAATGGACATTGTCCATATAAAGTCAAGGGGCAAAATATTGTATTCCCAGAATTCTAAACACAGCCCCATCAGCCTCCATATGGGAAGATAGAGGAAAACAATCTCTAAAGTGCAAGACTTCAGAAAGCATATTCTTAGTGTACCTATCCTGAAAAAAACTATTGAATAAGTGCTCCAGTGAACCAAAAAATTAATCACAATAAAACATTTATAAATCAGGAAGATTTATAAAAGAAAATGTAGTGGAAGATGGAACCAATGAAATAGCATTAAATTTAGATTACTGTTGCTAATATAGTTATGAAAGTTACTGCAAATGTCAAAAATAAAGGGAAAGAGTAGATAGGTAATGTCAAAGTGTATTAAAAAGATTGAGATCTAAAATCCTAGATTATTTTAACAAAAACTCAGTGGTAAAGAGCAGGGTAGAATTTCACATTTTACAAGAGGTTACATTTTACAATGTTACATGCTTGATGTTGATACAAATGTGTATCCTTATATATGTTTTTAAAACATTTTAAAGATGAATACCAATCTAGTAGGTTAAACCCTCTTTTTTTCCAGCGGCTCAAATCCTCCCCTCTCCCTGCACCCTTACCCACGCACCTGACTATGAAAGAGGTACCGGTGAAGACTGCTGTGGTTGAGCCACAACCCAGGACTCTAAGCCCCGGGCTGCACTTTCACCCTCACAAGGGCCCCGAGGCCATGCGGCAAAACACTGCAGTTCACAGAAAGAAACTTGAAAACCACCGTACTCGTAGAATAAGATGAAGAAAACTTCCATTAGATCACAACTTTTGCCAAGGTGCTATGGGTGGGTTACAGGCGAGCCATGAGATAATGATCTCTGACTGTGTGGCTGGGCAGGCCTGGGGCTAAGGTTTAACCTGCAGCTGCTTCCTCCAGGGCCTCTTGAAGGCTGGAGTGGTCAGATAGTGTGCTCCTTCGTCCCCACAGGCTGGCAGTGTGTCATCTCATTTGCATTCTGCTCACTATGCTGTGCAGAGCCAGGGCAGGGACTCACTCGTAGCACCTGCATATCTCTTTCGGCAGCTACAGTGTTCACAAGATAATGTTGGGGGGTTCTGTAGTAGCTCCAGGTGAGGTTGGTCCAGTGCAGAGACTTCCTGTTTCCACATGTACGCATATCTGAAGCCTCTGTCCATTTGTGGCAGAGTGCCTCTTTAGTAGCAGCTTAGCTAGCTTCAGAATGGCCTGTCCAAGAATATATCCTTATCCCGAAAATTAGAGCATTGCCATATATATATATATATTATATGTATATAATATATATAGTGTATATGTGTATGTTGTATATATTGTATTATTTTGAAATACTTAATATGAAAGAAATTCAATGGATTCAAAATCCATTCATATCATCATAATCAATTTGAATATTACATTAATGCATAAAAGAAAAAGGAAGAGCCTAGTTTCTTTAAATATAATTTGAATGTGTACATTTTTGTATAATTGTAAAACTGCTTTAATTTTTTAAATCACCAACTTGTGCAAACCAAGTTTCTTATTGATGGTGCCTATTCAGAATTTGAGGGGTGCCTGGATGACTCAGTCAGTTAAGTATCCTCTGACTCTTGATTTTGGCTCAGGTCATGACCTCACACTGACAGCAGGGAGCCTGCTTGGGATTCTCTTTCCCTCACTTTCTGCCTCTCCCCATCCCTCAAAACTAACTAAAGAAACTAAAAAAAAAAAAAAGAATTCGAAAATATCATCATGAAAAATTCTTTTCTTCTTTTAATTTGAGAGAGAGAGAGAGAAAGAGAGAATGTGGAGAAGGGCAGAGGGAGAGAGAGAATTTTAAGCAGGCTCCTGGAGCCACATGCAGGCCTCGATCCTACAACCTGGGACCATAACCTGAGTCAAAATCAAGAGTCAGACACTCAACTGCCTGAGCCACCCAGGTACCCTGAAAAATTCTTCACCAGGAATTTGGTGTAGTTATGTCAAGCACAAAATATAATACAAATAAAATTGAAAGCACATTCAAATTTTTATTAAACACCTTGAGAATATTTTATTTGGAAGCTTTATACATATTCAATGTTCAATGTGTTCTTCAATTTTACTCTTTTACTATTTTACATTTTAATCATAATTTTATAATATAAAGAAAATATATTTTACACCAAGCCCTATATAGATGCCTTTATATTTCCTCCAGTTTACTGATTATGCAGCAAAAGTACTATTTTCCTTGTGTGTGTGCCATAACGTGAGAGATTAGGAAGCACTGTATCAGGGAAATACACATTCAGAGAAAGTCTGATCAATAACCAGAATAAAGGGGGAATAAAAGAAGCCCATTTAAATATTAGCCAACAGTTATCAACTGAGAAGGGGTAGTTATAAAACAATATGTATGGTTTATTTCCACTTTTGCAAAATAAAAAAAATATTAAAAATACTCCTAGTGGACATCTGTGGCTGTCTTGCCAGCTTACTGTGATTCCTCTCTTCTGGTTACTGCCCCTCTTCAACTCGAACATTCTGGTAGGATGAAGGCAGCCATGTTTGTGGAATGTAAGCATGCCCCATCCATGGCTGGTTGAATCAGGGTGGGTTCTTTAAAGAACCCTTATTCCTTTCCCAGGGAGCTTTGGGATTGTGACCCAGAATGTCCAGTCTCAGTCTGGCTGCTCACTTGAATAGAGAAGATTTAAAAATCACATGATGGTGGTACTTGCCATTTTCTGCCACAGGATGAGGAAACAGAGATGAAGGATGGAAAGAACAGATTTTCCCAATTCCCTGCAGTGTTTTAGTCTGTTTCTAAGACCTTCTTGTAAATTCAGGGAGACATCCTACTATCCTTATTGTAAATCTCCCCCTTTTGCATTAATTTCTTCAGTTAGGTTTCCTTTGCCCACATCCAATGAATATATTATATATTAATTCATATGAAAAGATGAAAGACAGCAATATCTACATTAAAATATTATCAGAGCTTAACTCTGGATGGTAGACTATGGGTGAATTTTATTTTTTACTTTGTTTTTAGCAAAACTTTTCCAAAAAGCGTGTATTACTCTTGTGACAAGAAAAAAGTTAAAAATTGTATTTATTTAGGTGTAAGAATTTGGGTAATTATGTTTATGTCTAGTTATTACATTTGAGCTCCTAATTTTTGAGCCTTATTATACATGACATAAAATGGAAGACTTGAAAAATAATTCTAAGAATACTGGTCTTTATTATTTTAACTATGATACTAAAATAAAATCCTGCAATATACTCTTTAAATATATATAAAAGAAAGCTTCCGACTTTGGCTCAAGTCATTATCTCACGGTTTGTGGGTTCAAGCCCCGCATCGGGCTCTGTGCTGACAGCTCAGAGCCTGGAGCCTGCTTCAGATTCTGTGTCTCCCTCTTTCTCTACCCTCCCCCTGCCTTGTGCTCTGTCTCTCTCTCTCAAATATAAATAAACATTAAAAAATTTTTAAATTGTTATATATCTCATTTGCTTGTTAAGGGAGGAATATATAACCTTTTTATTGCTGTATAAGTTGTACTCCATTTAGAGATTTTTTTTTTTTACGAGAGAGAGAGCACATGAGCTGGGGAGACGGGCAGAGGGAGAGAGAGCATTGTAAGCAGGCTCCATGCTCAGCACGGAGCCAGATGGGGGGCTCAGTCCCATTCCCCTGGTTGGGATCAGGACCTGAGCCAAAATCAAGAGTCGGTGCTCAACCAACCAAGCCACCCAGGTGCCTCTAGAGAAATATTTTATGAAAATAAAGGTATTTCCACTCAATTTCTTTTAGTTAGTCAAAGTGAGCCGTCAGAAAATCAACAGATTCCCTATCCTTATTCTCATAGTGGACTTCCACTTCCCTGCAATGTCTGTAACATCAACAAAGTGAGATTTCAATGAACTTCAGCCAATGTTATTTTCCTAGGGGGATGGGGAAGATAAGAAAGCATAGTTAATTTGGGGAGCTGCCCACTGGTCAGTGGACTAATAGGAAAGTATGTTTTTAATGAAGCACAAGAAGAAAAAAAATGGATACAAAGTCTCAAACCTCAGACTGCTTTCAAAATACCAGGAAAAAATCTGAGCCACAAAACACCTGATTTAAATTTAAGATACTAAGGAGGTGAGAGTGAGAACTTCCTTCTCAATGGTCTCTTTCTCAGGCAAAATAAAACACCCAACACATTAATAACTTGGCAAAGTTGGCCACGTGACTCAAAAAGCTTAAATGCTGCAGTAATTCATCCTGAAGACTGTGTACTTTTGTGCTTAGCATGGACAGGTTTACCTCAATGAATTTTGGTGCTTATTTAATGTTGTTGTCTTTAAGATGAGAAATGGAAGGGTGACATTTCCTGATGCATTTTCACTGGCAAGTCTTGAACAGAAATAATCCCTAGCATGATTTGTCTGATAACAATACAATGGAGTAAATGACACCTGTACTTTGGGTGAGAAAGGAAAAAGAGTTTGCCCAGTAGAGAAAGGAAATGTTTGCTTAAAACAAAAAGGTATTGGATAAGACAGTGTGAATAATTCTGGTTTTTTTTTCCTCAATACTAACCCTAAACGTTGCTTCCATCTGATTCTTGAGTCTGTCACAGACCTTGGCTAGTGCTAAATGTAGGCTTTGGATTCAGGAGACCTGGTTTGAATCCCTGGTGGTGAGACTTTCGAAACGTAGTTTAATATTGCTAATTATTATTTCTCTTCTTTGTAGAACAGGATAATAATACTCACCTCCCAGTTGTGGAGATTAAATCTGATGAAAGTATCTGTCACATTCTCTGACATAATGCACACTCTTGCATAGTATTTCCATTCTTTATCTATATTATATCTGGAGGCTCTAACCTTGTCTGCCTTGAAAAACTTCCACCACACAGCCTCCTTATCTTTTACAAATATATTTTGTTCATTGAACCTGCATTCACATTTCTTCAGGATCACTTATATATTTGCTATTTGAAGATTTTCTAGAATATTCTTCTAGGGACACCTTCTTCTGTCCAAGGACACAGATTCCATTAGTTGTGAGGATCTGGGAACTATCAAGTCAGTAGCTTGGAAATATTCACTTTTGAAACTTGAAACTATCATAAAGTACGGATTAGTTGTCCTTGCCTCATATGGTTGTTGGGAGAACTGAATGAGACAATGTCTAAAGCCCTTTGCATGATGCCTAAACATGGCTATGTGGGTGATGATGTTGATCATGTTGGATAGTCCAAAGTGTGCATGCCAAAACAATAATTTAAACCAAGTAATGATGTTGAATTTTTTTTCAATAAAAGATTAGAGTATAGCTCTAGATTGCAAATAGGATTTGACTCCTTTGCCCACATGCTTTCTGAAATGGCTAGGTCAAGAAGGATTCTGAAGCTGCATCTTGGCTCAGTGGGACTGAGTGCTGTATCTGATTAGAGATGTCAGCCATGAGGAAAGGGGGGAGTGACATTTACTTAGCAGTCTTCTTCTAGGTAAGTTGTTGTTGTTGTTGTTGTTTTTTTGACAACTGCTTAGGTGGAACAAAAGATTCCTTGATCCATTTATCTTACCCATTCCCACTCTCTAGTGTAAAAAAAATACTCTGTGGTAACCAAAAATTGGAGAAGAAGGCCCCCCAAAAGTCATTACTGATTTTAGAATTATTACCTCACAAACATAGAAGTAAAAATAAGGAAGCTAAAAATGTATCAGAAATTTGGGTAATAGTAATTCAAAAGCAAGCATAGCATTGCCTGAAAACCCTGATAAATCAAGACAACACTAATTATATCCTAATAACAAGCCTTGTTCCCCTAAAAAGTGGGGATATTGACTATGTGTATATTCATGCAAGAAAAGGTTTCCAATGTTGCCAAGGCTTGAAGAGTGGTCAGACTTAGAAGAATCCCAAATCAGAGGTTTCTACAATTTCTGATTACATACTAATTTTAGTTTAACATGATAAATACTACTAATGCCCCCCAATATCCTCGAAAGGACACTGGGCATAATAATTGTATATATTCACAAGGCTTGTGGAGTTGAATGAGATGCTAAATCTAACAGTGAGCACACTGGCTGGCACATAGCATAAGCACAAAAAGTGTTAGTTATTATTAGATCGTGTAATTTTAGGAATTCTGGTGAGATGCTGCTAACTCCTTAAATTCTTTTCTATCTTCTTTGTGAGCCCCACTACACCACTTGAATGTACTTCCTTTCATTTAAGGTTTTGATCTATGATTTTTAAAAAGGCATATTGCTTTGGGAAAACTGACACTTTATTCTTTTGTAGGTTTAGCATATTTATAAGTGTCTATAATGAGCTAGACACCATGCAATGCCCTGTATGTGAAAGAGGGTCACAAAGATGAATGTCATGGTTCCTGACTTCAGGGAACTATCAGTCTTTCTGGGATGTGCGTGGCTGCCTGGATTAATCTGATAACTTCTATGATCAGGCCTAACCCACCTTCCCACATGAATTCTCTATAACGGTACGTTATGCTGTGTCCACATTGAACCACCATATTTCCTAAGCAATCTTTATGCTTTCCAATCTCTGCCTCTTGTCACTTTCTATTTCTTCTAACTTGGAAAGATTACTGTTCTCACTTTTAGGAGAAATAGGTCAACTGTAGCATCACCTGTGAAATCTCCTTTATTATCACAGTCTGAAAGTGAGACTCCCTTCTTTGAATAGCTGTTGTGGTATGTATTTTTGGTGGATGAATCAATGTGTGGATGAGTAAATAAGTTTGTATCTTATTATAGTCGTGGGGCATGGGTAAAATCATGTCTTAGGCATGCTGAGTGAATCTGCAGAATGGCAGGAGATTCTGAAGGCAAGTATCAGAGGTTTGGGAGTTAACATGCGTACAGCAAGATGTATTGTGTACTGGGGTATAAGGGCAGTAGCTCTGGAATCCAAGCCCAATTCTACCACTCTATGTATGACCTCAAGCGAGGTTTTCAGTTTTTCCATCTGTGAAATGGAGATAACAATAGTACCTACATCACAGGGGCATGAAGATTAAATGAGATAATAACTGTTAAGCTCTTGAGATGATAAGAACTTTGCATATGGTAGGAATTCAATAAATGTTAATTATCATTATCATTTGCTATTTTATGAACTTCTCATTCTCCGTGTATCTGCAAGACTAGACACAGTGGTGGTCTTGAATCCAGCTCTTTAGGTCCATCTTTCTTCATACAGAAATTTTTAAATTTCTTATGCAAATATAAAACTGGAGACCATTAGAAGACTATTTGAAGTATCAGGAAATGCAGCCTGTCGAACTTCTATTATCTGTTTCAGAGGAGCCAGTTCTTCAGCTGGAGTAGTTCCTGCTCCACTCTCTTTCAAGTGCATACCTACAGCACTTGATGTTCACCTCTTTCTATTAGCTGGTAATAGTTGAAGCCAATTAAAATGCAATTAATAAGTGATAACTCTTGTGTAGAATGATGCTGGCTTGTGGCAGAGGCGTTTGGAGATGAGCTGCCCGGCAGGCCTGTCAGGTTGGTGGAATAAGCTGGAAGCCCATTTAAATGCTCTTTGAAAAATAACTGAAATGCTTTCCTCTGAGTGTCACCAATAAAGCACAAAACACATCCCCAAGAGCAACTTGATGTGGTGCTGTTTACAGCAAATTGCCCTGATCAAGAACAAATGCATCATTTATGTTGTGTATGTGTGTGTGTGTGTGTGTGTGCGCGTTAAGTAATGTACGCCAGCCACTGTAACAGGAAATTTGGATAATGTAATTTGGAAAGAAGAGCACAGATGAGAAGATTAGAACCTTATCTGCAACACTACAGAGGATCAGAACCTAACATTTGAGGTCAGTCAGAGTTTCTTTCAAATCACTTTTCATTCGGTACTTAAGCCATACCTCACTGTGGCTTCACAGTTCGGTGTGGACTGGCATGTTGGATGGTGGATGGGTAGAACTGAGGGACATTGGAATGAGGGATGAGACACCACAGGAGGAAACATGGTGGGGGAGAGGAGCGGGAGAAAGGGATGGCACTCTGAAAGGGGGATAGCCACATGGTTAGCTCCCCCGGGTTTTTCAGGAGAGTTCTGGTTTATACCTGTGTTCAAGCATCTTATCTATTTAGCACCCTCTTCATTCCCAGCGTCCCAGTTTATGCAATAAATTATATACCGACTAGAGTTTCAACTGCAATGCTCGATTTCACTCTAATAAGCCAGAAAAAAGTTACGTAGAACAAAATCTGTCACTGGCTGCTGAAATTCCAATTTGTCTAATAGGGATTTAGAAGGAAAGGCAAGAGACTGCATGCCGAAAGGCGTAAGTACATTCACTTGGTTACTTAGGTGATAAAGGTGACACATCTGGGGCTAGCAAGATAATCAAATGTATTAGTACCTAATGCAAATTTGGTCCTCTGGAGGACTGACAATCCCTTCGCCTGGGACCTGCTACTGCTCACTTTGTGACGGAAATGTTGCCTCACTTTTCAAGGTAGTTGAAGTAAGAGAACACAGACAAGTGTCATGGCTGCTTAAGAGATGAAGATTTTATTCAAGGAGGTGGGCTCCAGGGAGATATGGTCAAAGGGCTGATTCTAGGCCAAAGACTAGAATTTGTTGCCCTGGAAATAGTACCTCCCTCCTCAGAAAGCAGAGCCCACTTGTACAATCATCTCCTTGGGTCCCTGCATGACCACCCAGGAGGGGCCAGTTGCCACCTGGAAGAGCAGAGTATAGCTGTGTCTCACTCCATCAGCTCACACGCTAACAATGGAGTGAATCAAGAGTGTTAACATGGCTCCTGTCCAAGAAGGTTATTACTTTATCTCATTTTTTTGAAGCCAAGTGTTATAGCTTTTATCCAGCATTGTAGTGGAGGCTCTAGCCATTGAAGGTAAGAAAAAGAAATAAAAGTTACCACAGTTGGACAGAAATAAACAAAACTAATTATTAAGAGATGACATGAAAATTGTCCAAGTGAAGGACCTAATTTATGTACATGTACACACACACACACACACACACACACACACACACTCACACACATCATGAGAATTTAACAAGATTGCTAGATATAAGACCAGTTGTGTAGCCACACAATAGCAACCAAAAGTTATAAAGTGTTGTTAAATTTAA
The DNA here is from genome assembly GCF_018350215.1 of Panthera leo. Classification (NCBI taxonomy): domain Eukaryota; kingdom Metazoa; phylum Chordata; class Mammalia; order Carnivora; family Felidae; genus Panthera; species Panthera leo. The sequence continues at coordinate 63,845,077 of NC_056686.1, read as the reverse complement.
TTAAAATACAGTTTAAAATAACAAAAACTATGCTACCAAGAAAGAGATGTCACAAAAGATGTCTGCCTTTTATGTGGAAAAGCACACAATTTTACTGAAAGACATGAAAGAAGAGCTAAATAAATGGAGACATGTTTCTAGACAAGGTGATCAGGTTTTCCATAATTGATCTGTTAACATAGCAATTGAATTCTTGATGAAACTTGATAGATAGCATCTAAGTGCATATTGAAAGAGGAAAGGATGAACAAACAGCCAACAACAGCTTGAAAAAAGAAAAATGTAGGGGAACTTGACCCACCAGTTATAAGGATTTGTTATCATGCTTTCCGTTAGTTCAGTGGATGGCTACACAAAGGGATCACCTAAACAGAATGAAGAGCCAGGAACAGAGCCGCCTGGATGCAAACCTAACTTTACAGGGCCCACATTGCAGACCAAGGGGGGACAATTAACTATCCCGTGGAAACAAATAACATTGGATCTCTGCTGCATATTCTAAACAAATCTAGTTCAGGTGAATTGAAAGTTGAAAAGTGAAAGGAATTTTAAAGCTTCTAAAAGAGAATATAGGATAAAATCTTTTACCTCAGGTAGGGAAGTATGTTTAAACAATTCACACAAAATACAAGCTATGAAAGAAAAGGCAGTAAATTTGATTATGTGAACATAACATTTTTTTGTTTATTATAGGCAGAGAAAAAGAAAACCTCAAAGAAAATTGGCAAAGGAGATGAAAAAGACCTTCTATAGCACAAACATCCCTGATGCTGGTAAATATATGAAAATATTTAGCCTAATTAGTAACCAGAGAAATCCAATCAAAACTACAACGAATTTGTGTCTTACACCCATTATACTGACAAAGTTGGACCACATTAGTCTTGATGAGAATGTGAGAGTGTAAATCAGTACAACCACTTTGGAACATTCTTTGCCATTATTTTTTAAACTTGAACAAAACATATCCTATTAACTAACAATTTCATTCTTTTTTTTTTTTAATTTTAATTTTTTATTTTTTAAAATTTACATCCAAATTAGTTAGCATATAGTGCAACAATGATTTCAGGAGCATACTCCTTAGAGCCCCTTACCCATTTAGCCCATCCCCAGTCCCCAAACCCCTCCAGCAACCCTCAGTTTGTTCTCTATATTTATGAGTCTCTACCGTTTTTCCCCTTCCCTGTTTTTATATTATTTTTGTTTCCCTTCCCTTATGTTCATCTGTTTTGTCTCTTAAAGTCCTCATATGAGTGAAGTCATATGACTTTTGTCTTTCTCTGACTGACTAATTTCACTTAGCATAATACCCTCCAGTTCCATCCATGTAGTGGCAAATGGCAAGATTTCATTCTTTTTGATTGCCAAGTAATACTCCATTGTATGTATGTGTGTGTATATATATATATATATATATATATATATATATATACCGCATCTTCTTTCTCCATTCATCCATCAGTGGACATTTGGGCTCTTTCCATATTTTGACTATTGTTGATAGTGCTGCTATGTACATGGGGGTGCATGTGTCCCTTTGAAACAGCACACCTGTATCCCATGGATAAGTGCCTAGTAGTGCAATTGCTGGGTTGTAAGGTAGTTTTATTTTTAGTTTTTTTATTTTTTCTATTTTTAGTTCTATTTTTATTTTTCTGTTTTCCAGGGTGGCTGCACCAGCTTGCATTCCCACCAACAACGCAAAAGAGATCTTCTTTCTCCTCATCCTCGCCAACACCTGTTGTTGCCTGAGTTGTTCATGTTAGCCATTCTGACAGCTGTGAGGTGGTATCTCATTGTGGTTTTAATTTGTATTTCCCTGATGATGAGTGATGTTGAGCATTTTTTCATGTGTCTGTCGGCCATCTGGATGTCTTCTTTGGAAAAGTGCCTATTCATGTCTTTTGCCCATTTCTTCACTGGATTATTTGTTTTTTGGGTGTTGAGTTTGATAAGTTCTTTCTAGATTTTGGATACTACCCCTTTATCTGATATGTCATTTGCAAATATCATCTCCCATTCTGCCAGTTGCTTTTAGTTTTGCTGATTGTTTCCTTCGCTGTGCAGAAGCTTTTATTTTGATGAGGTCTCAGTAGTTCATTCTTGCTTTGGTTTCCCTTGCCTCCAGAGATGTGTTGAGTAAGAAGTTGCTGCGGGCAAGATCAAAGAGGTTTTTGCCTGCTTTCTCCTCGAGGAATTTGATGGCTTCCTGTCTTACATTGAAGTCTTTCATCCATTTTGAGTTTATTTTTGTGTATGGTGTAAGAAAGTGGTCCAGGTTCATTCTTCTGCATGTCACTGTCCAGTTTTCCCAGCACCACTTGCTGAAGAGACTGTCTTTATTCCATTGGATATTCCTTCCTGCTTTGTCAAAGATTAGTTGGCCATACATTTGTGGATCCATTTATGAGTTCTCTATTCTGTTCCATTGATCTGAGTGTCTGTTCTTGTGCCAGTCATACTATTTTGATGATTACAGCTTTGTAGTATAGCTTGAAGTCTGGGATTGTGATGCCTCCTGCTTTGGTTTTCTTTTTCAAGATTGCTTTGGCTCTTCGAGGTCTTTTCTGGTTGCATACAAATTTTAGGATTATTTGTTGCAGCTCTGTGAAGAATGCTGGTGTTACTTTGATAGGGATTGCATTGAATATGTAGATTGCTTTGGGTAGTATCGACATTTTAACAATATTTGTTCTTCCTATCCAGGAGCATGGAATCTTTTTCCATTTTTTTGTGTCTTCTTCAATTTCTTTCATAAGCTTTCTATAGTTTTCAGTGTATAGATTTTTCACCTCTTTGGTTAGATTTATTCCTAGGTATTTTATGGGTTTTTGTGCAGTTGTAAATGGGATCGGTTCCTTGATTTCTCTTTCTGTCACTTCATTGTTGGTGTATAGGAATGCAACCGATTTCTGTGCATTGATTTTATATCCTGCAACTTTGCTGAATTCATGGATTAATTCTAGCAGTTTTTTGGTGGAATATTTGGGGTTTTCCATATAGGGTATCATGTCATTTGTGAAGAGTGAAAGTTTGACCTCCTCCTGGCCGAATTGGATGCCTTTTATTTCTTTGTGTTGTCTGATTGCGGAGGCTAAGACTCCCAATACTATGCTGAATAACAGTGGTGAGAGTGGACATCCCTGTCTTGTTCCTAACCTGAGGGGGAAAGCTCTAAGTTTTTCCCCATTGAGGATGATATTAGCATTGGGTTGTTCATATATGGCTTTTATGATCTCAAGGTATGCTCCTTCTATCCCTACTTTCTTGAGGGTTTTTATCAAGAAAGGATGCTGTATTTTGTCAAACACTTTCTCTGCATCTATTGAGAGGGTCATATGGTTCTTGTCCTTCCTTTTATTGATGTGATGAATCACGTTAATTGTTTTGCGGACATTGAACCAGCCCTGCATCCCAGGTATAAATCCCACTTGGTCGTGGTGAATAATTTTTTTAATGTATTATTGGGTCTGTTTGGCTAATATCCTGTTGAGGATTTTTGCATCCATGCTCATTAGGAAAATTGGTCTATAGTTCTCCTTTTTAGTGAGGTCTCTGTCTGGTTTTGCAATCAAGATAATGCTGGCTTCATAGAAAGAGTTTGGAAGTTTTCCTTCCATTTCTATTTTTTGGAACAGCTTCAAGAGAATAGGTGTTAACCCTTCCTTAAATGTTTGGCAGAATTCCCCTGGAAAGCCATCTGGCCCAGGACTCTTGTTTTTTGGCAGATTTTTGATTACTAATTCGATTTCCTTACTGGCTATGGGTCTGTTCAAATTTTCTATTTCTTCCTGTTTCAGTTTTGGTAGTGTATATGTTTCTAGGAATTTGTCCATTTCTTCCAGATTGCCCATTTTATTGTCATACAGTTGCTCATAATATTTTCTTATTATTGTTTTTATTTTTGCTGTGTTGGTTGTGATCTCTCCTCTTTCATTCTTGATTTTATTTATTTGGGTCCTTTCCTTTTTCTTTTTGATGAAACTGGCAGTGGTTTATCAATTTTGTTAAATCTTTCAAAGAACCAGCTTCTGGTTTCATTGATCTGTTCTACCATTTTTTTAGTTTCAATAGCATTAATTTCTGCTCTAATCTTTATTATTTCCTGTCTTCTGCTGGTTTTGGGTTTTATTTGTTGTTCTTTTTCCAGCTCCTTAAGGCATAAGGTTAGGTTGTGTATCTGAGATCTTTCTTTCTTCTTTAGGAAGGCCTGGATTGCTATATATTTGACTCTTATGACCGCCTCTGCTGTGTCCCAGAGGTTTTGGGTTGTGGTGTTATCATTTTCATTAATTTGCATATACTTTTTAATTTCCTCTTTAACTGCTTGGTTAGCCCATTCATTCTTTAGTAGGATGTTCTTCAGTCTCCAAGTATTTGTTACCTTTCCAAATTTTTTCTTGTGGTTGATTTCGACTTTCGTAGTGTTGTGGTCTGAAAATATGCATGGTATGATCTCGATCTTTTCGTACTTACTTAGCACTGATTTGTGTCCCAGTATATGGTCTATTCTGGAGAAAGTTCCATGTGCACTGGAGAAGAATGTATAATTTGCTGCTTTAGAATGAAATGTTCTGAATATATCTGTTAAGTCCATCTGGTCCAGTGTGTCATTCAAAGCCATTGTTTCCTCACTGATTTTTTGATTAGATGATCTGTCCATTGCTGTGAGTGGGGTGTTGAAGTCTCTAATATTATGGTATTACTATCTATGAGTTTCTTTATGTTTGTGATTAATTGATTTATATATTTGGGTGCTCGCACATTTGGCGCATAAATGTTTACAATTGTTAGGTCTTCTTGGTGGATAGACCCCTTGATTATGATATAATGCCCTTCTGCATCTCTTGATACAGTTTTTATTTTAAAGTCTAGATTGTCTTATATAAATATGGCTACTCCGGCTTTCTTTTGTTGACCATTAGCATGATAGATGGTTCTCCTTCGCCTTATTTTCAATCTGAAGGTGTCTTTAGGTCTAAAGTGGGTCTCTTGTAAACAGCATATAGATGGGTCTTGTTTTCTTATGCATTCTGTTACCCTATGTCTTTTAATTGGTGCATTGAATCCATTGACATTTAGAGTGAGTACTGAAAGACATGAATTTATTGCCACTATGTTGCTTGTAGAGTTGGAGTTTCTGGTGGTGTTCTCTGGTCCTTTCTAATCTTTGTTGCTTTTGGCATTTATTTATTTATATATATATATTTTTCATCTTTTCTCCCCTCAGAGAGTCCCCCTTAAAATTTCTTGCAGGGCTGGTTAAGTGGTTACAAACTCCTTTAATTTTTGTTTGTCTGGGAAACTTTTTATCTCTACTTTTATTTTGAATGACAGCCTTGCTGGATAAAGAATTCTTGGCTGCATATTTTGCTGATTCAGCACACTGAATATATCCTGCCCCTCCTTTCTGGTCTGCCAAGTTTCTGTGGATAGGTCTGCTGCAAACCTGATCTGTCTTCCCTTGTAGGTTAGGGACTTTTTTCCCTTTTCGCCTTTCATGATTCTCTCCTTGCCTGAGTATTTTGTGAATTTGACTATGATAAGCCTTGTTGATGGACGGGTTTTTGTTGAATCTAATGGGGGTCTTCTGTGCTTCCTGGATTTTGATGTCTGTGTCTTTCCCCAGGTTAGGAAAGTTTTCTGCTATGATTTGCTCACATAACCCTTCTACCCCTGTTTCTCTCTCTTCCTCTTCTGGGACCCCTATGATTCTGATGTTCTTCCTTTTTAATGAGTCACTGATTTCTCTAATTCTCAAATCGTGCTCTTTTGCCTTAATCTCCCTCTTTTTTTCTGCTTCATGATTCTCTATAAGTTTGTTCTCTCTATCGCTGATTCTCTGTTCTGCCTCATCCATCCTCGCCACTGCTGCATCCATCCGTGATTGCAGCTCAGTTATAGCATTCTAGATTTCATTCTGGCTATTTTTTGCTTCTTTTATCTCTGCAGAAAGGGATTCTAATCTATTTTCGACACCAGCTAGTATTCTTATTATCGTGATTCTAAATTCTGGTTCAGACATCTTGCTTGTATCTGTGTTGGTTAAATCCCTGGCTGTCGTTTCTTCGTGCTCTTTCTTTTGGGGTGAATTCCTTCATTTTGTTATTTTGACAGGAGAAAAGGAATTAATGAGGTAGAAAAATTGAAATTAAAAAAATTAAAATTAAAAAAATATTAAATTTAAAAAATATATTAAAATTAAAAATTAAACACACACACACACACACACAAATCGGATAAATGATGCTAGATCCTAGGTGTATTTTGGTCTGGGTGTTGAAAGTGGTTTGACAGATTAGAGAAAAAAAAGGGGGGAAGAAGGAAAAAAAAGGAAATCATTTGAGAATTTGAAAAAATGAATACACTGAAGTAGACTAAAATGAGATGATGGGGGTAAAATAGAATTTGAAAAAATATACACAAAAGTAAAGAATATAGTAGAAAAAATTAAAGAAAAATATTTTTAATAAAAGTTAAAAATAAATATGAATTTTTTTCTTTTTCTGTATTTAAGAAAGAAGAAAAGAAACGAAAAAGAGAACAAAAGAAAAAAAGAAATCGTTTGATAATTTGAAAAAGTGAATACTCTGTAGCAAACTAAAATAAAATGCTGGAAGTAAAATAGAATTTTAAAAAATTTACATAAAAGTAAAAAATAGGAATAAAAATTAAAGAAAAATATTTTTAATAGAGATTGAAAGTAATGAAGTTTGAAAAAGTAATGAAAGTAATGAAGTAATGAAGATTGAAAAAAATGAAGTTTTTTTCTTTCTGCATTCAAGAAAAAGAAAAAAAATGAAAAAGAGAAAAAAAGAAAAAGAAAGAAAAAAGAAATTGTTTTAAAATTTGAAAAGGTGAATACACTGAAGTAGACTAAAATAAAATGATGGAAGTAAAATAGAATTTGAAAAAATTTACACAGAAGTAAAAAATATAGTAATAAAAATTAAAGAAAAATATTTTTAATAAGAATTGAAAATAAAAATGAATTTTTTCTCTTTCTGTATTCAAGAAAAAGAAAATTGTAAAAGAGAAAAAGAAAAAAAAGGAAAAAAAAAGAAAGAAAATTGAATGGATGAACCTGCTAACAGATTGAAGTAGGACTGAAATTGCTTCGTTTTCCCCTAGAAGTCAGTCTATGTAGCGCTTTGTAGTCCATAAACTAAGCCGGCAGTGAGACTTGTGCGTTTGAAGAGCGAAGTTGGCCCAGTTGGGCGGGGCTCAGTGTAACAGCTCCGCTCTCCACTAGATGGCGCTACAAGCCTACTGGGGTGGATTGTTGTGGGGCTTGTAGGTGCGTATGCGCATGCGCGGGAGTGGTGAAACTAGCGCCCCCCCCCAGCAACCGAGTCTGTTCTCCCGGATCGTGCACCTGTCCTCTGTCTTCAGCTCTTGTCCACTCCCCACTTTTTCACTCTCCGTGACCAGGCCGCAGGCAGTACCTCTCTCCCGAGTTTTGTCTCAGATGCAGCTCTTTTCCCCGGCCCCTTACTTCCGAAGGACTGTGGCTTTGACCTGTTCCGCCCCTCTGCGGGAGGGTCTCACCGAGTAATGGCCGAATGAGCAATGGCCGAATGTCGGCTGCACCCAGGAACGCTTACTGGACCCTGCTGCAGCTGGTGCCCTGAGACTGTGGCCAGGTGCCAGCCCACCCCAGAAAAATTTCACGAGATAGTGTAGCAGCAGCTTTTCAGGGATTATGGAACATCGCAACACACATCTGGCACCAGTCTTCACCCTCAACAACCTTGCCCCAGCACCAGCGAATGTGGCTGCCTTCCAGGGTCTGCTGGGACCAGGTGGCTTCAACAGTGTCTACCGAATGTCCTTCCAGCAGCGGAACCGCTTTCCCTGTGTGGCCCGAGAACCTCCCAGATCCCACTCTGTTCCTGGGGATTCGCCCTTCCCACCAGAGCATCGCCAGGTATGGAGCTGCGGAGTTGCAGCCTTTGAGCTCCCCTTGTTTATAGTCTTATTGGAATTTAAACCCTCTCCTTTGTCCTTTCTCCCTTTTTAGTTTAGTCCCTGCGGCTGTTTCCAATTTTCCACTTTCTCTCCTGCTGCTTTTGGGGAGGGGTGCTTTTCCCATATTCTCAGCCCCCCTCCAGTCTCCCTCCTCCCTCCGCTCACAAAAGCACCTCCCTTCCTGCTCCTTCTCGGTCCCCAAGTTCACCTCTCCGCACCGTGTACCTGCTGAATTCTGTGGTTCAGGTTGTGCAGATTGTTGTGTTAATCCTCCAGTCAGTTTTCTAGGTGTGTAGGATGGTTTAGTGTTGGTCTGGCTGTATTTCATGGACACGAGACACACAAAAAACTTCCACGCTGTTCTGCCATCTTGGCTCCTCCCTCCTGACAATTTCATTCTTTGATGTATAGGTATGTGGATAAATTCTTGCTCATGTGCATAATGTATAAAAATATTCAGGGCACCTGGGTGGCTCTGTCAGTTAAGCGTTTGATTGTTGATTTCAGCTCAGGTTATGATCTCATGGTTCGTGAGTTTGAAGCCTGTGTCAGGCTCTGCACTGACAGTGAGGAGACTGTTTGGGATTCTCTCTCCCTCTCTCTCAAAATAAATTAAAAATCAATAAAAAATAAAAAAAATATTCATCCTGGTTTACACAAATGTCTATTCAAATGTCCGCTGACAGGAGAATGGATCAATAATTTGTGGACTATAGAGAGGTGAAGATGTTTGAATGCAGCTTCATGCTTCAACATGGATGAGAACCACAAACATAATGTGCATAAAGAAACTAAGTCACAAAAGGACACACAGAGTGTGATTCTACTTAATAAAGTTCAAATGCACAAAAACGAGTAGCATATATTTCTGGGTTACGTGCATATGTAAAAAAGTATTTTAAAAAGCCATAATTTTTGGTGGGGATGGAGGAAAGAAGAAAAACTGTGGGTAAAGATATCAGGGGCTGTGTCAGAATTAGTAATTTGCTATTTCTTAGGCTGGCTTGGACATATGGATGCTCGCTTAATCATTCTTTATACCTTAGCCATTCACTAGGTATATTTTTTGAATGTATGAAGTATTTCATGAAAAATACATTTTTAAAAAGCTTCTAGCTGGCCACAGACTCCCATCAACTGATGCAGGCAGTCCAATTATTTCCTTATTTACAGCTGGATTTTATACTTTTAACTTTGGCTCATCCCTGAACAAATTTACCGAACATGGTCTAGTGATCAGATTAGCAGCCCTCTATAATGTTTTAGCTAATCCCAACCTCAGCATATGCATAATACAATTTTAATGACCCAGAACAACATATTTAGTCATCTAGTATAGGCAGTTTCCCCATTAGCAATTGCATCAGAAATCCCCCAGTATGTAATTTCTATTAGTGACTTTATTATGAAGTTCCATCGCTGCCTGCTGGGGGCTATACCAGGAACCAGATTTGATGATCCCAACAAATGTTACTTCCTCCATGAAGCCTCTCTCAACGCCTGAAGGCAGAATTTGTTGTTCTCTTCATCTCAGTAGCATTTCCTTGTTTGCAAAATGGAGAATACTGACTTACACCTTATAGGTTGCCATGAGGAATAAACGAGATAATGCATTTAGGCTCGTGGTAAGCACTCAGCAAATATTAGCCATTCTTGTGTTTGTGTTTGTATTTGTATTCTTGTTATTATTCTTATGCCCTTATTGGAATACATGGCGTCAGATGACTTGCATTAGCTAATCATGTGTAGCTCTATCTCCCTCTGCATCTGCAAGCCCATTGAGGGTGTGATGTGTGTCTTCGCCTCTATGTGCTTCTGGTGCCTAGTATTGTTCTCAGCATGTAGTAGGCACTTGATACATACTTCTTGAATTTCGTCAAAATATAACTGTTTTTACGATTTCAAATTCTTTTAAAATTTAGGATTTCCAGATCTATTCCAGAATCCAGGCCCTTGAAACCCCCTGAAATTTGTGTCTCAACTCTGTGCCTAGGGGATGCCAGTCGTATTTGGACTTGGCCCTTGCTGGCTATAATCAAAGGTTTGGTGAGATGATGGCAGGGCTCCCATAAACCCTTCCTGAGGAAAATGAGAAAGATTCACCCTTGGCTGGGCAGTTCGCTATTCTGATAAGAAAAAAATTTTTAAAACGTCATTTGTTACCGCCTGGCTTGGTCAGAAAACGTAGGACCCAAACATGAACAAAACCTTCTTTTCCTAAGTCAAATTGTTTTCTTGAAAAGATATATTTTGGAAAGAAGGAAAAGAACGCAGCATTATTGATCACAAGGCTATAATAATGTTTTCGTACAGAATGTAATTTGCTGCTGAATATAATCCAATGAACATTTAGAGCTAGGGCTTGGGTCACTGATGCTAGACTCTGCTACTCTATGTGGATCTGAGGAATAAGTGATAGCTGATATGATGTATGGCAAGGAGAGGGCCAGAGAATATAGACATTGAAGACATTCAGTTAGTCTGTTCCTCCGAAGATCTTACATGCTAATCTTGATCTGTGACTAATTCTAGTTGTATAGTCACATGCTAAATATATCCAAGAATTTCCCCATTAGAAAGAAATAGTGTGATGTGATATGTAATATAGATAAGTATGAAATTTTATTGGGAATTTTATTAGTTTAATTAATAAGCATATAAAATGTATTTGGTTAGAGGATTTATAAAGATATAATTATGTGGTTATATATGCTTAAAATAATTTGTGTTATATTAATAGAAATAGAATATAATAAATCAATGAATTTGAGGGAAGAGATTTTTAGATAGTGAGCTATTTTAAGGCCCTATCAAGATGGAGAGTTGGACGCCAAGAGGATCTCTGTTTTTGTGATCATAGCAATGGCAAGAGCCAAGGACAGCAATCAGTTTCACTAAGTAGGGCAGAAATCTTGGATAAAAATGGACTCTATAAGCATCACTCTTGTTGGTTCAGGTACTGAGTCCCTCTTCATCTCGAGATATGAGGGTGAGCAAAACTCCATGCAAAGGCAGTAAGCAGTCATCAAGGCAGGGCAGAACATGGTCTTATCAGTTGACCCCTGGAGTAGGACTTGGACTGAAGGAACGGTGGGAGGAATGGTAATGTGTGAGATCAAATGGGGAAAGGTTTTCATGGTTAAAAAAGAGGTACCACTCTTTCCCCTTCAAGAGCCTAGGATGCATTGCTCTTAGTATTCATTTTGTCCACCAGAGTAGCCACGATACAAGTCACTAAACTGAAGTTTATAAACTCACGTTGCCTCCTTGGTACTGTCACATTAGTGACAGGGAAGGAAACCCTAGAAGTAGCATGTACAGGAGCCCACATAGTAGAAAGAGTATGACTTTGGAGTCAGGCAATGCTTTCTTTAAGTCCAACCTCTGCCACTCACAGGATCTCAGATCTTGTGTAAGTTACTTAATATTTCTGAGCCTGTTTCTTAGTTTTTATAAAATGCAGTGGAAACAGGGTCTTCTTAAGCACAGTTCTATTGATTTTTGTTTTGTATTTTAATTAAGAACTAGAGATTACATCTATCAAATGCCTGGTACATTGGAGGTGCTTCAAATTCTCCTTGACTAATAAACGGTTATTGAATGTAACTCTGGTCAGGCCCTGGGCTAGAATGTGGGAAAGAAAGATGAATGAGATGCTATTGTATTTATTTATTTCCTTCAAGAAACTTGCTATCTGGTTGAGAAGACAGGTGAACCGGTGTGGTAACCATTTCACAAGAAGGAGCAGAAGAAACCAGAAGGCTGCTTTCTAGTATCTAGCTGTTCCTCTATTTTCTTACAAAAAAGAACCTCAAATTTTTGTTGGGGACATTGCCCTTCTGCTAACCTTTACGATTAAGTTACAGCCAATAGGAGATAGTAAGTTCTGTGTGCAATGTCTGAGATGTTTCCTGAAGGTGAAGGGATATTCCTTTATTGCCTCCTTTTCTTTTTCTGCTGTCTGGAATGTGGGAGCTGGAGCTGGAGTGGCCAACTTCGACCTGAGGTGTAAGTCATGTGAGGAGAGAATAGTGTGGCAGCAAAGCAGATTTACCATTGAATCTAGATCTTTGGTAATAGTGAAGCTAACCTCCAGCTTTGAGTGTCTTACCTTCCAATGTAATTTATATGAGAGAGGAATAAACATATGTTTTGTTTAAGCCTCTGTTCTTTTGAGTTTTCTATAACTTGCAGCCTAACTTAATTGACTTAGGATACAGTGAGGAATACTAAGGAGAGACTGGAGACTTTTGAGTGTGGGGGCGGGACCAGGAAAGGCTTCTCAGAGTAGGTGATGGTTAACAGGTTGGAGAGGATGGGCAGGGGCTCTGTCACCTGATATGGTATTCAGACATTAGGAGTTTGGTTCTGTGTCTATTTGTATATATTGTTGGCATTACCTAGGCAACTTTATTAGAAAGAGGGTTTGAGAGTTCTTGTATAAATTGACCTACCATTTCCCAAATAAGAGAATGCTGGAGATTTTCACTGAGAGGCTGAAACATTTTAAATTTACACTGGTATTTTTAAATTTACACTGTGTGTGTGTGTGTGTGTGTGTGTGTGTGTGTGTGTTCATGTGTGTGTGTTCATGTGTGTGCATATGTTATGATGCTTTGGAAATGCTAATAGCTGCTTTCTCCTAATATTTCCTTTTATTCCTTGACCCTTCTCCCGTGTTTTGACCAACTCAATTAGTTTGTGTTCACTGGCTCAAAAGAAGAAAGTGGCCACGCAGAGCAGAGCAAAGGGAATTGTTTTGCTGGCTTTTCAACTTCAAAAGTATAGGCTCTGAGAAGATTCTCAGACTGTCCAATGAAGACTGGAAAAAAATTCTGTCACTGGAGATAGGATCTGGTCAGACAAGAAGAACTGATGGGTTTGTAACAAGTCCTGTGCACCCTGGTTTCTGAGCCCAGCGCTGGGCCAAGGGAGTGAGGCCACTGGAAATGGCAGATAGCTTTGTGGGATCTGAAAACAGAGGGTCTGTTAGCCCTCTCCTAGAATCCTGGGTTGGTGATAAGGCTCCAGAAGAGAAGAGACTGTATTATGTCTAGGCAGAATGAACCTTAGATATTCAGAATTTCCTTGAATTCCAGTATGATATGGAAGCTGCAAAGTGATTCCAATGTGTCCAGAAGTGTCCAGAAGTAGCAGCAAGTGTGCCTCTAGATCCATAGAAGTCTGGGGGAGTCAGAGGAATGACTCAGAGGTGACTGGAGGGCATAATTCTGTGGATCTTAACATGGAACAATGACTGTGAGAATGTGGTGCCCACCCTCAAACACCTTGATACTGTGTAATGCCCTAGACAATAGACGCAATGGGTGATCCCACCATAGAAGAATGGAGCTGAATCCCACACTGCCAATCTTGTGAAGGGCAGCTCAGTTCAGTTATAGAAAAATAAAGAAAATGATTGTTCTTGTAGACCTGAGTATGAGGAAGGATAGGGATTAGAACCTGCTGCATATTCATTCCCTCAACAATAATTTATTGCATACGTATGAAGGAATTGACACTATACTAGGCATTTGGGGTACTGCAGCAAACAAAACAAATGAAATTCCTGCCCTGGTGTAGCTTACTTGTTAGGGAGACAGACAATATATAGAAAGCACATAAATGTTATATTATTCACTGAGGTAGTCATAAGGATGAGGTAGAAAAGTAAAGCTGAGTCAGGAATAATTTATCTATACTAGAAGGTGAATATTCATACATTAATGACAAGTCTGGATAGAATTCCTTCCTCTTATTGCCAGTCTTGTGTGTCATATTGATCCTGTGTAACTGATGAGAACGCACAATCATTGATCACTCTCAAGGTGGGGGATGCCAGAAATGATGATGAAGTAGGTAAATTGTCTATGATACCTTTTAAAGATCAAGGCCAAAGCTGAAGTTGAGTGCCAGATTTTGGCTAAGCCCCAGGGCTGAAACTGAACTTCAATGCAAGCCTCATGTATCATCTGTTTTAACCCTTCATTCACCCCACTGGGTAGACATTTGTATTCAGTTTTCTAGATGACAGCACTGACTCTCAGAAAGGTTAGTCAATTTGGCTAAGATTCTACCAGGATTCAGGCCCAGGACTGGAAATTCATGGCCCTCACTACATTAAACTGGGAAGAACATTCCAGCAGGATCCATAGGCTGCACTGCTGGACTCTCTCTAGCTTTGCAGGCAGTTTGGGGGTTTCAAACAGAAGGAGGGGTTTTGGAAGGGGGTAAATAGGCCTGAGAAATCCTCTGCCATCCTCTGTCTACCCTCTCTTGGCTTAGGGAAGTCTCAGAAAGTCATAGCACAGCCATTCAGGATGGAGGGTAGAGTGGGTTAGGAGGGGCAGGAATGTTTTGCAGTGAGACTCGGAAGCATAGATTATTCTGCAGCAAACCTCTGTGGATTGCATTCAGCTATAATCAATCTGCAGACCATGGCAGAGACATATGTTACGGTATTAAACCGGAGGATTAGAAGGTTTGAAGGGACCTTGGGGATCATCCAGTCCAATCACCACCCTAATCTATGAATTTCCTCAGTAGGATCTCTGACTTGGAGACACCTCACCTTTTTGTTCTCCCATCTCTTATTAGAGAGCTTCTAACCTAGACTGAGCAAATGCCTGTGCTCAAAAAGGTCTTTCTGTTCTAGAGGTGAGTAAAGGGTAATGACCAGCTACAAGGGACAAGTAGCCCTGGGTTGTTTGAAAGAGACATCTAGGGACAAAACTCAAGGGTCTCTGTCCAAATTCCAATGTATCCACTGATAATGACAGAAGAAGAAAATTGGAGCTGATTTTATCATAGTGGGGGCTATAGACCTCAATTTCATGGCCCTCCTCAATATAGATATCAACACTTTGACAAAGTTATTGGCCAATTGACTCACAGAATAAGCATTAATAAAAGAATTCAACCCGAACAATGTGCTGTTTTATGGCCAGTACATGTAGGCTCACCTGTATGAATTTACTGTGCTTATTTAATATCCTCTTTAAGATGAAAAATGATGCCAGCTCAGTATTAATAGCATTTTTTGACACTGAGAAAGTATTCCTGTGGATTGAATGGCAGTTGCTTCTTCCTCAGACAGAGATTGGAAACTTTATCTCGAATGTCTTGCACAGGTGATGGCATCCCAGGCAAACAAATGTTTGCACCAGGGAGCTTGCTTATGGAACAGTGCATTACCGCAGGCACCTTGACTTTGCAGGCTCACTGGTCAAGGTTGTGCTCTTTCAGAGAGTCTTTGTCCATTGCCAACAAGCCAGTATAAAAGGAACTTCTAACTCACTCATATATCAATTTACATGTTAGCTCTTGAGATATTCTCTATCAGATGGCATATTTTGCTTTTTCATTATTCTATAGCTTACAACTTCTTTGAGTCATAGAATCCTATCATCATGAATAATGCAAGATTTATAGAGACACCCTGGGTATGAAATTATTCAAAGTTTCCTTCGAGATCCTGAAAGTGAGGGGGGAAATGCTATGGAAATACTTCAGGGAACATGGGGAGCACAAGATAGTTATCTTTCCCAAGGCTCTGATTCTCTGCCTATAAACTCAGGGAGAGTCGGAAAGTAGCTTCTAGCCCTAATATCTCAAAAGTCTATAATTTCTTTCCTGCTTTTAGGAACAGATTCTTAGAGAAGTCTTCCTATTCAGGCACATGATATTTTATTTCTCATTATTTTCTATGTAAGATAGTATAGGCTGGGTAAGGTGTTTGGCAGAAAATAACATTGGATTAAGACTCAGGAAGCAGATTGTAGCTTTGGCCAATGAAAGTTGTATGGCCTGAAATAAATCACTTAAGTAAATCACAAAATTTTGGTTTGTTCATTCATAAAATGAAAGCTCTGAATTCAACTCTATTTTTTGTTTTGTTTAGTCCTAAGAACTTAGGTCTTTCAGACCATTGGAATACATAACAAATCACAAAAACAAAAGAAAACATAAAATTGTTATTTTAACTTCTTTCTAAAAGGATTACATCCCTTTAAATAGAGAAAGAGTTAATGCATTGGGTTCTTATTTGGGGGAGGAAATACTAGGTAAATACTAGGGAGGAATACTAGGTAAACCAGTGTTTTTCACAGTGGTATTCATGAACTCTTGAGAAGCCATACCTGTATTTTGAGAGGCCTGCAAGTTCCTAAGTCACTGGTGTAGAGAGACACCAAACCAGGCAGTACCTAGAACTGGGAACCGGTGGGTGGTAGTTAGAGGTAGATGGTAAGAGGGCATATGGGTCAAGGTTTTGGCAGTAAACAGAAGGACATTTAAATTGAGTAATTTGAGGAGAGCTTACTAAAGAGAGTATTTCCAAACGTGCATTGGGTGCAGAAAAGCATAAAGGGAAAAACAGTGCCCAGATACTGTTAACACTCCTAGGTTAGCAAGGGTGGAGATAGGAACAATCCCCAGAACAGAAACGGAGAAAAAGCTGTGACCTTCAACTGAGGCACACAGCCAGTGCACAGATGGGGTCTGAGAAAATACTTTAACTTCACCCTCCCTTCCACCTCAGTCTCCTGCAAGGTTCCACTACACTGAACTGGACCAGGGCAAAGGAAGCCACAGTTGTAGCCAGACAGGTCTGCCTCCAGGATGGCAAAGCAGGGAGATGGGTCTGTAGAAGCAAAATGAAGATATCCAATACAGATAGGTAGAGAAAAAGAAAAGTTTCAGACCTTTTAAAAGGATGACTCAGGGGCGCCTGGGTGGCTCAGTCGGTTAAGTGTCCGACTTCGGCTCAGGTCATGATTTCGTGGTCCGTGAGTTCGAGCCCCGCGTCAGGCTCTGTGCTGACAGCTCAGAGCCTGGAGCCCGTTTCAGATTCTGTCTCTCTCTCTCTCTGCCCCTCCCCTGTTCATGCTCTGTCTCTCTCTGTCTCAAAAATAAATAAACGTTAAAAAAATTTTTTTAAAAGGATGACTCAAATGTTCAGTACCATCTATACTGAAGGTTGGCTTTCCTTAATGTGTTTCTGTTTCATAAAGTCCTATAAATTAACATGGCTCTGAATTTCTTCTCTCCTTCCAGTACTTGATGCAACATATTGCACACGAGAACCTCAGCAAAGACATGTTAATTTGATTCGATGGATACTTATTAGTGAGTACTTTGGAGGCAAAATCTAGAGGAATGTGATAGTTTCTCAAAACTCATACATTCCCTTACAAATTGAGAAAAGGAAGAGAAATAAAAATTTCTAGATTTGAGGTTTCTGAGGAAATGAAATACAAAGAGGAGAGGGATGCCAAGATTTTGTTTTAACTATTAACCATTATTAATGAGGCCGTTCTGTTTTATAATGCCATTTCATGGTTGCTATCTTAGTCTGGTCTTTAAAACAACTTTTGAGTTTCTTTTGGTTCGGAGTTTGGGGGGACTTTTTTTGGTTTCGGTGTTGGTTTTTACCGCCATTTTATAGATGAGGCGGATGAGGCCCAAGGAGGTAGAGCAATTTGCCCAAGGTTACCTACTAGTGCTGATGCCACTGTTCATTCCACCACGCTGCTCATTACTTTAAAAAGACTCAATGTAAGATTCCCTGAGGGGGGATGTTAGCCTACTAATTTATTCATTCTCCTTTTTGTAAGTGGAAAATATGACAATTTTATTTGAAACCTAATGGACTATTTTTTTTTGAGGGGGGGAATTGAATTTAAATGATATCATCAATCACCTAGCCAGATGATGTATGGCTTCAGGAAACAAAATTAAAGGAGCTAAAGCAGTTAAGCATCTATTTTATTTCTGTTTTGCATTTTTAACAGAACCAGAATACAGTACATTCACCAACACCTGTTTGTTATTTGCAAAATACTATATTTAACTCGTTCTTTAATTGAGCCAGGATTTCATGTCAAATTCAGATTCTGCAGATGGATTGTTTAGAAATAAAATGTCACATTTCTTGTTCACACATCTAATTTCTTTTTGACCTCAGAGAATTCCTCAAATCTAATGAAACTGGTAGGTAGAGGAGCGAGGAGAATCCGGCTGCTATCAGGCAGTTTTCTTCCTCTTTATGTATTTTTATGATATCTATTTTGCAATTACCAAATGGTGGTCTCAGGGATACCCATCTGTCATGCCTAATTAGGACTATTAGGGATGATTTTATGATCTCATTTGTATAAAAATCAATGCATATAAAAATATTTATACACCTCCACCTCCCCCCCCCCCCCCCCACCCTACATTGGCTGTTCGTAATGATGACATATACATTGAAACAGGGAAGGGAGGGAGAAGACTATAACTTTCTACCTTTAGTATTTTTTTTTACAGTATGCATTTGTTTTATAACCTAGTAAATGTGATCAAATGCTTTAACAATTTAACAAATATATGAAAGATGAACCAACAATAGAAATTACCTTAAAATTTAGCAATGATTCAGACCCCAAATACTGGGATCTATGAATTACTACCTACCATCTACAGCGGACCACCAAAATGCTGTCATCGCAGTGTCCCAGACAACTAGGTCGTACATGAGAATACCAAGTCAGGCTGCTGCTGCTGCTGCTGCTGCCACAGGCTTTGGGTACTTTGCAAGTCACTAGCACTTTCCTGTAACCGGATCAGGTCAACATAGTTCTATTAAATTGTTCTTTTTAATCCAGTCATTTTGGCTCATCTACGTAGCAAATTATTCTGATGAAAGTTAGAATTTTCAATATCCTACAATATCCTACAGTTCTTTCTCTTTTCAGGCAAGTGGAATACGAGAGCAAGTTAGGAAGAGAGTTCGACAAAAAGCAGGTAGTTAATTCCTCACGTTTAGGAAAGATGCTGTTATGCATGACATCTAATTTCACCAGGGACATTTTTGAAGCTCCCTTCTGGTTTTCTCTTTGGAATGAAAACCAATCCAAGGTATGACCTTGCAACCAACACTACTTCTCTTTTAACAAAATTTCTTTTTTTACCTTTTTGGATATATGAAAAGAAATTGTTTTTACAACACAAACCACATTTTCAACTCCACTGATGTGTTGCATTTGAGCATCCGTGAAAATTTTAAGCCAGGAACGCTGAACGACAACATGTAACTCATATTTTGTGTGTGTGAAAAATTCCAATTCTCTAAGAAATGCTATTTTTCTCTAAGATGATTTACTGAGAATGGAAGTTCAGTAACTTCTCTTTGATAATGATATTTTTGTGTTATTGATGATTTTATGAATTATTGATATGCAGTCTGGCTGTCCAAAATGCAGACAAAAATGTGTTTTGGTTTGTCTATTTGAGTTAGGGTATGTGTGTGTGTGAGTGTCTGTGTGTGTGTGTGTGTGTGTGTGTGCAGTCATTAAAATTTGGGACTGACCAAGCAAGGATGATCCTCTTGCCTTCACCATTTTGGGTTTTCCTCAAGCTACTGAGACCTGCATTAGAGCCAAGAAGGCAAGAATTTACCTGAGGGTACAGAACTCAGAAATAGTTCTGTCATGGGCCTTGTCAAATTAGTGTCCTTGGGGTTCAATCATTTATTCAACAAGTATTTAAGAACCTGATATGTGTCAGGCAGAACTAGGCACTGGGGATACAGCTGAGAACAAAATTAGGATTTCAGTGTTTTAGGTAATGTTTGCTCCCCAGGGAGCAGACTCTCAGCTGGAGATTTATTAGGTTGTATTCTTGGCTTCAACACATCGGGGAGAGAGGCCAGGAAGAAGGATTGGACAGAAGGGAGAGTGAGCTACACTATAATCTCAGTAGATTATAATTATTTTGTGCTCTCTAGAGAAGAAGTAATTCTTCTTCTCTAGAACTTGTTCCTGAGATTCCTATCTTTCTTCTCTCAAGCCCTTGCCGAACCAACCAAGTTTTCATCAGTGTCCATGAGTCCACTGATACCTTGCCTTTTTTTTTTTTTAACATTTTATTTATTTTTGAGACAGAGACAGAGCATGAACGGGGGAGGGGCAGAGAGAGAGGGAGACACAGAATCGGAAGCAGGCTCCAGGCTCTGAGCCATCAGCCCAGAGCCCGACGCGGGGCTCGAACTCACGGACCGCGAGATCGTGACCTGAGCCGAAGTCGGACGCTCAACTGACTGAGCCACCCAGGCGCCCCTGATACCTTGCTTTTAACACAAACTGGATGACCCTGTAAACTGCCCAAAGCTCTGCCCATTGGGAGGATTTCCAGTCATTACTGTCTCTCAAGGACATCTCTGAATGAGGTGGTATTGCTGTTACCATTCCTTTTCAGCTTTCACTCCCATACCAAAGTAACCTGTGAACCAAGTTTCAGGGTCTTTTCCTCATCCATTAGTACGTCATGAGAAATCTCCCAGGCAGCCTTACATGTTACACTGCACGTGAGGGAGAAGTCCTGGTACAAAAACAGTAGTGGATGACATGTGTCTTGCTTCCTCTGATAGATGGCACGTACACTCCAGAATTACTTGTGCTCAATCCTGGTTGTACCACTTCCAATTTAAGATAAACTTCTGCTGGGCCCATCCAATTTTATGACTTGGTGAATCTGACAGAATTCAGGTCATGATGGACAGTTCTGGCCACATGGTCATTTGATGCCCCATAGTCTGTCTTTTCCCTACAGCCCAAGGACAAGACTACAAATATGTATTGCTGTCTGTTCAAGTGAGTGCAACTATTTCTGATCCTCTTTTCTGATGGGGATGGGAAAGAATTCATTGCCAGATCAATAGCTGCTTAGCATGTATCTGAGGTTGTGTTAATCTGCTCTAGAATAGATGGCCCATCCAACATAGCACTGCAATTGGGGTTCCAACTTTCTGAGTTTGCAGTAGCATACTGTCATCCTCCAGGATCCATCTGTTTCTTTATAGCGGCCAGACTTATGAATTAACTGCTGTTCTGATGAGAATCACCATTTCTACATCCTTTAGGTATTACAGTGGCACTGGTTTCTGTCATCCTCTCGGAATGTAACATTATTTTTCATTTCTTAGCTTAGAATGTGGAGCAATTTCACAGCCTTCCACTTGGCCTTCCCCACTATGATAGCTCTTGCCTTGCAGGTCAAGCATTCTCTGTGTCAGTTGTGCCTACTGCTAGGTATAGTGAGACTATTAGTCCAAGGCTATGATTTTTCTTGACCTTTCTATATCCTCATACTAATGGGGGACCATGATGCCACCTTTAGGTGTCAATGTCAAGTCATACTCTGTGTCCAAGAGTCCTTTCAATGTTTGGGTAATCTCTTTTCTTTTGTGTACAGCTACTCAGGTAAATGGTAATAGGTCACTTTGGGGGAATGATTAGTGTGCACCCTTTGGTGGTGTAAGAAAGCCCTTATTCATGGGGCCACCCTCTTTTTTAGCCTGTGGATTCTGGGTCTAACACCTGGCTAAGGCCTGGAAACTTGGCAAGGACTTGTGATCTTTTATCAGGGTGACTGACTTCCTCCTTGATTCTCATCTTTGCAAGATATCACTTCATCTATCCTTCCCTGATACTTTTGATTATGTATATTGACAAGTACCCTTGTTGAATGCTTATTTATTGTCCACACCCCCACCCAGGGATGCTATATATAATTAACCATCTCCATAATCCTCGGTAGGTCCAGGCCTTCCTGACTACACTTCTGACTCTATCAACCACCATAATTGCATCCATTAGGTTTCTGGCATCTGGACTTTAATGTTTAAGTATCTTATCATCCATCTACTATTGATGACTCACATACTATAAAGGAATCTCCGATTTCAGCTCTGGCCTACAGAGAAGAACCACTATTGAACCTCTTACCGATACAGGAACCCATCTCACTAGTGCATTCTTTATTGCTCTGGTAATTGGTGTATCATTTGTGTTCTTTCATGGAATATAGTTCTCTAGTTGGTTGTTTTCAGCCTTGTGTAATGTATCCACTCTATTATGGTTCCCTTCTCTGAGTCTTTTCCTCCCCACCTTTTTAAACCATATGTCATAGTTATTCTAGCTCACTTTGTGGGGATCATCATTTTTGCCATGCTCTAGGTGTTATCCTAGTAACATATTCACATTATCTTCCAAAGTCCTTGCCAGGGTGTTAAATCTTGTATCCTGGGAGAGTGCTCCCAAATTGATAAGCTTTTCCTTCTTTTTTTAAAATTTCAAGTTTTTATTTAAATTCTAGTTAGTTAACATATATGGTAAAATTGGTTTCAGGTATAGACTTAGTGATTCATCTCTTACATATAGCACCCAGTGCTCATCACAGATAAGCTTGAGGTGGTGACTAATGTATCAAAGTTTTGGCAGGGGGGAGCGCTGTTAACTGTAGAAAGATGCCCAGTTGAGCAGAGAAGCATTTGAACTGGGATACAGTCCCAGTGGAGGCTGAGCTGATCCTAAGGGGAGTTCTAAAGCCAGGATAAGCCTTCAGAGTTGTCCTGACTTGGGGTGAGAGAGATGGGGCTTTGTGTCCCCTGTGGACCAGTCATCGGATGCTTAGTGCTCCAGGAAGGGTCTGCGACCTATGGCAAGGTGGCTGTCTGCAATCAAGGCTATTCCTGTTGAGGTTGACCCCTAAGAGCTTTCTGTTGGAAGTGCTCTCCATTCTTCCTGAAGAGGAATCTGGATGGTAGTGTATCAGCATCAAACTACAGTTATAATAAATGACAATCAGCATCCCCTGGGTCTTGGTCTGTCCAAGCACAGTGCTATATGCACTATTAACATTATTTCATCTAATCTTCTCAAGAATCTGATGGGATAAGTACCATTATTTTCCCCATCTCAAAAATAAGAGCACCGAAGCCTGTAGAGGTTAAGTGGCTTTTCTGGGGTGATACCTAGTAAGCAAAGGAGCTGGAATTTGAACGTAATCACTCACACTAAGGGACCCACACCCAGCCTTCCTCATATTCTGAGTTAAAGATATCCATGCATCAGAATGTAGCCCAACTGAATGAAAATGGTGGTAGGTCCTTTGTTGCCCCCTGCCCTGTTTTCTGGGTATTCTTCTTTCATACTCAGGAGTGCTATTTGTTTATCCTACACTTTTGTGCAAATTAGAAAAAGTACTCCCTGTAACTGTGGTGGGTGTCACAGTTCCTTGGGCACATGGATTGCCTGGCAAATAACACCTTTTAGTGAAGAATAAAACATCTTTATCTCCAGGGACCTCTGACTTGCTCTAGTATACAAAGCTTGGCAAACCAAAGTCAGGCTGGATTTCAGCCCCTGCCTACCCCCTTGGATAAGTACCAGTGTGTATAGCACTTTGTCATATAAATGACTTCCAATGCTGCTGTCAAATACAGGTGGCTCTTAAATCCCCATTTCCAGCCCATAGCAGTGCCCTGAGCTTTATATGTGTTTAGTCAATGGGCCACTAGATACCCCCTTCTCCAAAAACTTAAAACTGACACTTAAAACTGAAAATTTTTCAAAGCAGAATTCCTCATCTTCCTCTTCCATCTCCACAAAAATCTGTTACTTCGTCTATATTTTCTAACTCTGTCACTGGCCCTGCATCTCTTAGTTGCCCAGTTTAGAAACATGAACTCAGTTAACATTTATTATGCACCTAATATGTGTCTGGCCCTAAGCTGATGAACAAGACAAACAAGGTCTTTCTCCTCTTGGAATTTACAACCTAGTGAGAGAGACGGACAAAGGCTAGTAACCAAATAGGCAAAATAATTCCCAATTGAGATTGCTATTATGAAAAACATTAGCAGGGTGATGGTGATAGACAGAAAATGAGGAAGGGCCTTATTTTTAATAAAGTATTCATGAGTTACTTCTTTGAGGAAATGACATTTTAAATGAAACATGGAGAGAGAAAAGAAGCAAGGGCAGATGTTTCAAGTTTGATGAGTCATTTATAATGCTTCACTCTGTTGCATCTCACACAACCCTGGTCTAGTGCTTTTATTTCCTAAACAGTTCATAAAGCAACCTTCTCCTTTCCAGTTTCCTTGCATGCTGTTGCATTTAGGACATCATGTTTTCTTTCCCTAATCTCTTCAAATGCATCCTAGTCCCTGCCATGCCTTTGTCATGGTCTCTCTCCATTCCAGGCTCCATAAAAAGACATAAATTTGATCATATCATTGCCCTCCTTAAAATCTGACTATGGCTCCTCTTCTCCTTCAGTATAAAACTTAAGTTTCCTGGCATGGAGTACTAGATATTCCTACCTTGGATCTTGCCAGGCCTCTGGACTCGCTCCCATAGTTCTCTGTGTACATTCTGCTTTTCAGCCATATTGAATTGCTTACTATTCACCAGGCGCTCACCTGCCTCCATTCCACTTATAGTTGCTTTCCTGGAACACCTCACCACCTCCCGTGAAGCATATCAACACACCTGGTGCTGTGCAGATTGTGATTGATTCACTTCCTCACAGCCTTTCCTTGAGAATTGTCAGCTGTACCCTCATGATGGCACCTTTCTTTGTCACACTGTCCTCTGTAAAATGTGGCTTGGTGGTTTTATTTTCTTTTGCCCATATCTCGGTTAAAAACACTCTTGTTTCAGGTTACTGAGTCTTCTTCCAAACATATTCTTCCCAGTTTTTTGATACGTATTTCATCTCTTGCCAGAAATTGCATCCAACAGCTAAATCTTGTTCATCTAACACCCTATGTAGAGCTATGTGACTTGATGTGATCCTCTCTCTCAGAGTCAGAAATTTTTACTGGGAAAAAGGATTAAAATGCCATGAGACTCCCCAGTTCCCTGATTTCCTAGCTAGAACTTTAAACTCTCCATGGATAAATTCCACGTTTCTTTTGATTGCATCATTGGCTTTTGAGATCATGTTACATTCAGTATCTATTCATGTATTCAGATATTATACACTGAACACCTTAGTGGTTCTGAGTGCAGCTATGAAGCCAAACATATGTTGGTCCAGTTCCACTCCACCATTTACGAATGCTTGGGCAAGTTATATAAGCTCTGGGCACCAGTGTCTTTATCTGAAAAGTGGAAATAAAAAGTCATTTTTATGTTACAAGGATAATAGTAAAAATATGATTTATCTGTCTACTAGGTACCTACTTCATGCCAACCTATACTAAGTGTGTTACATATCTTGTCATTAATTTTCAGTTATCCTACAAATGGGTATTATTAGCCCCTGTTTTATAAATGAGGAGGCTGAGGCTCAGAGATTGTGACTTTTCTAAGATCACTCAGCTGGAAAGTGGTGGTAGTCTAGGTCTGTGTTACTCCAAATCATGAACACTTAGCTGGTTCTCTGGCAACTGCAAGAGAATTTATCTTATCACTTGATACATGCCTCCCTTCTTTGATCTTAATAGAGATGCTGATTTCAAATTTTCACTCCAGAAGCAGTATCATATACTTATTACATCTCTAGTGTTATTATTTTCCTTTTATTTTAGTTCTGTTAAATTTGTTGAACTCACCAAAAGCCCAGGTCATTTTTTGAATAGCATTATTGTTTTATCCGGCCACAGGTAGTACATACTTAATGAAAAAGAAAAAAGAAAAAGATAGGCATAGAAATGAAGAACACTTTTACCTTCCAGGTCATTATTAATGTAGAATTTTATTTCTTTTGCCACATTTGTAATATTTTTTAAATATTAAAATTTTTTTTTAAGTTTACTTATTTATTTTGAGAGAGAGAGAGTGCGAGAGAGAGTGGGGGAGGGGCAGAGAGAGAGGGAGAGAGAGAGAGTCCCAAGCCGGCTCCCTGTTGTCAGCAGGGAACCCGAAATGGGGCTTGATCTCGTGAACTGAGATTATGACGTAAGCTGAAACCAAGAAACCAAAAAGCTCAACTGACTGAGCTACCCCCAAGTGCCCCAAAATATTTTTAAGTAATATTTTTTGTTGCTCAACTCCTAGATTATTTATTTTATCTTGCCCAGGTTATCTTCTTTTTTTGGTCTTTTCATCTTAATTTGAATATCTACTTAATTTGATTTGATTGCATTTTTAACATCTGCAACTGGTCACCACCTAGAAAGGAAGTCAAGTAGAATTCTTACCTTGAAGACAAATAACTATCATTTCCTTGAAAACATTGGAGACTTTGGAGTTATCCTCTCCTAAAAATGCCTGCTTTATGGGTGGTGTGGTTATATAAAGATCACTGGTTGTAGATAAAAATTTTAAGCTTGCTTGTTAGTCTTCTCAATCTTCGTGATCTCTTTGACCATCTTCTAAAATTTTCATAGTAACTTAGGGGCGCCTGGGTGACTCAGTTGGTTAAGCGTCTGACTTCAGCTCAGGTAATGATCTTGCAGTCAGTGAGTTCAAGCCCCGTATTGGGCTATGTGCTGACAGCTCAGAGTGTGGAGCCTGCTTCAGATTCTATGTCTCCCTCTCTCTCTGCCCCTCCCTTGTTTGTGCTCTGTCTCTCAAAAATGAATAAACATTAAAAAAATAATAAAATAAAATACTAGTAGTAACTTAAAAGAATTGGAGTCAGTTGAATTGCCAAACTACTGATTTCAGGAAAAATAGTCACTCGTAAACCTGAGTCATATACATCCTTAATATATAAGGGACTCATAAATCTTTAAGAAAATTAGCAAACTGCCCAATAGAAAAATAGGTATATAAACATATTTTATAAAAGAAGATATTTAAACCACAAATAAAATATTTTAATTGATTTCCATTAATAATCAAAGATATATAAATTTAAATTGCTATTATTACTTATTGGAATATTGAAGATTTAAAAATTGCTAATGCTTAAAGCTGATGACCATGTGATGGAATTAACTCATACTGGCAGTGGGAAGCAATTTGGAAATATGTATTGAAAACCTTACCCTTCATATTGTTTGATGCAAAAATTTCTTCTCCAAAATATGGCTTAAGGAAATAATGATGTATATAGACAAAAATTTAATGCAAAATGTTTATTGTGGTGTTATATAATAAAAGGAAGAAAAGGGACATACTTTGAATTAGGACTAGTATTAAGTAAAATATGTATATATTTATAATGAAATACTATGTTAGCTATTAAAATAATATCTATGACGTTTTTTAATGACATGGTAAAATGATAATACTATAATATCTTATAAAAATAATACAAAATTGTATATTTAGTTGTTAACAGCTGTGTAAAATGTTTATATAAAATACTGAAAGTAAATATGTCTGATCAAAAATTAAAAGAGGTTATTCCTGAGTGGCGTAATTATTTGCTGAGGTTTTTGTGTGTTTTTTAGAGAGAGTGAGCAGGAAGAGGTGCAGAGGGAGAGAGAGAGAGAGAGAGAGAGAGAGAGAAAGAGAGAGAGAGAGACTTTTAAGCAGGCTCCCACGACTCTGGGATCACTACCTGAGCCAAAATCAAGAATCGGATGCTCAACAGACTGGGCCACCCAGGCACTCCTATTTACTGATTTTTAATCAATGTCTTTCTACCTCTTATATTATATTATAATTTCTTTCAAATCCTCAGTAGCAAAACAGTAAATGTTGTTTTTTATAAAGCAGTACACTAGAGCATTGTCCATTCTGTGTATCACCATTTACAAGTTATTTTGGTCATGTTGAATATCTCAGAAAAACTGTCCTGATTTTGTTTCCCTCCTGTCCTTATTTGAGATGAGGAACCAGAGTAGCTGGTCATCAATAAGCCATGACATTTATCACCCTCAGAGTTTCTGCTCCTCCTGCTCTTGAAATGGTCCCCAAATCCCAGTCTGCCTTTGTTATTGCCTTCAGGACTGGGGTCCTCTTGAGACCCTAAGTAAGGATGCACCCCCGCCCCTCTGCTAAATAGAGGGATATACCATGTTTTTACCTAGAGGCTACCAGCTCCCAGCTACAAATCAAAGTAATTGGCTGGAGTTGGTCAGAAATACTGGAGGGCACATTTCGCAGAGATAAGAAAATGATGAGTTGGTTGTCTGTGCTCATCTTCCTACGCCTTAGTTCTTTGTCTCCACCATTAAGTCCTTGATGAGTTACGGGGTTCTGAGATGGGGAGAGTTGAATAAACTCTCCATTTTATCTGGTTCAGATCAGAACACTATATTTATTATAGAAATATTTAAGAGACATTAATTATCAAGATGAATTGTGTTTTTGAGCCATTGCTATCACAAGGCACCTAACAAAATACTAGTTTCCTGAGACTGCCAACCAAACCCAAATGCAAGGATGCTGCTAGTATGGTGCTGTGCAAGACAGGGTGTGTAGATACTTCTCTCTGTCATTTCATATTTTATATTGATGGTGGGCAGCAAACTGCCCTTTGTCCTTCCACCCTAGATGATAATGATAGAAAAAAAAAAACCCCAACACCCAGTAACATTTTTTACAAAGTACTCTCCCCTACACTGTCTCATTGAAGAGAGGACGTCAGCGTGGTGAGGTGGAAAGAATTCAGGCTTTGCATTCAGACAGACCTGGAGTTAAATCCCACGTCACCACTTACTGCCTGTGAAAGCCATCTGCAAATTTGGATATACTGCCTACTTTGCAGTTTTGATATGAAAATTATCAAGCACATATGTGACTACCTGGTTTGTTCATTCTTTTGTTTACTATTCAAAACACACTATGCTTGTTCAGTTTCAGTAACCAAAGAAATAGAAATTAAAACAAAGTGGTATATAGGGCACCAAATCAGGCATTGTTCCTCTTTACATAGAATTTATAGTCTAGTGGGTTTAAATATGCATTAATCAAATGCTAACAAATAAATTAAAAGTTGCCACTGTGGTAAATGCTATCAAGGACAGTTTCATGATCTCAATCAAGTAGAAAGTTGTGCTTAAGCTGAGATGTGAAGAATGTGTAAGAGTTCCCTAGGGAAAGAGGAGAAAGACAAACATTCTAGAAGAGAAATTGGCAAGTGCAGTGGCTGGGGAGTGTGGCAAGTGAGCAGGACAGAGAACAAAGGACAGGGTGACAGGTGTGCCTGGAAAGATGGGCAAGCTCCAGACTGTGAAGGAACTTTTGGATGAGTTAAGGAGTTTGTCTTTTTTTTAAATTTTTTTTTCAACGTTTTTTATTTATTTTTGGGACAGAGAGAGACACAGCATGAGCGGGGGAGGGGCAGAGAGAGAGGGAGACACAGAATCGGAAACAGGCTCCAGGCTCTGAGCCATCAGCCCAGAGCCTGACGCGGGGCTCGAACTCACGGACTCACGGACCGCAAGATCGTGACCTGGCTGAAGTCGGACGCTTAACCGACTGCGCCACCCAGGCGCCCCAAGGAGTTTGTCTTAATCACAATGTGTCATGTTGAAAATTATGACAAAATTGTAAAAACTATGTTAGAAAGGACCCAGAGAATATGCAAAATACTAATTACGTAGCTCAGGAGAGAGATCATAGTAGCTTCAACCAGGATGGTGATGGTGGAAATATAGAAAAGTGGATGAAACCCAGAGACTTATAGGAGGCAGAATAGCACTCGGTTATGGAATGAGTGTGTGCATTGAGCAGAGTATCTACAAAGCCTACTAAATTTCTGGATTGCATAACCCAAAGCCATAAAAAAAGAAAAGGTTGAATGGCAAATATTAGGAGTTTCCTATTTGGAAGTGTTGAGTCTGGGGTACCTTTTGATATCCTAAGGAAGAGTTAAGTAGAAACATGGCGCACAGTCAACTTTTTAAAAAATGGCATGTATTATTCATCATATTATATAAACATTTTATATTCATAACAGTACAAGAAGCTGTCTATAACCTGTCCCATTGGTCAGCATGTCCTATACTGAATCCACCCTAGCTACTTGTAGCATGGCAGTATTCATTAAAGAAAACTTGGTTAACTAAGAAAAAAACTTTAAGAGAGCCACAGCGGTAGCAGCATAGCAACACATTCAGGACAAATCCCAAACATACCCCTGGACTGTTCAGTACCTAGGAAGCTTAAGGATGGGACCCCAAAACCCAGGCAGCACCAGGAGAGCAGCTATTTCTGTCAACTGCTTGTTAGAAAAACTGAAATCCTGATGAGTCTTGGTATTGCTCACTTCTACATCCAAAATTTGGGAGACTTTGTATGATAGGTGTAAACTAGATAATATGAAAGCATCCTCGCTGCAAATGAATCTAGGAATCCAGTTCAGGAAAGCAAGTTAGGAGAGGGTGCAATGGGTTTTGAGAGAGCCAATCTACAGTATCTTTCAGGCCACCTTTTGAGCCCTTTTAAATTCCAACACATTTCTCTTTTCGTCATTCAACTTATGAGCAACAGCATGCTTCTGCCTAACATAGCACAGCCGTCCCTCGCACAAGCAAACCATGCTCACCCTCCCTTCGAGAGATGGAAAGGGATGAGCAGGGACCCAGGCAGCTTGCAACCTGTGAAATATTCATTTTTCTCTTCTTCCTTTCAAAGCCTGAATTAGTCTGGGCTGGTAATAGACCCCATCCAAAAAAAAAAAAAAAAAAAAAAAAGATCAATGTTTCTCAGGCTCTCTTGCACATAGTGTTGGGTGTGGTGACACAGTTCTGAATAGTTGAATGTAGGTAGAAGTTACTGTGTAGAATTCTGGGAAAGACTTTTTAAAGGGGGTGCAGACCGATGCTGACATGTTCCATTTTTGTCTTAGTGTTTCCTTTTTCTTCCTGCCTGAAGTGTGGATGTACTGGTAGATGCTTTAGTGGTCACCTTGTGATCACCCCATGAGAGAGAAGCCCAGATAATCATAGAAGTCTCAGCCCTGACATACAAAAGCCTCTGTCCCAGCCCTGGGTTACTCTTTCAGGCTTACTCTTACACAAGAGGAGAGTCAGCTGCCAGCTTTTTGTAAGCCATTGTCTCTGGGCTATTCTATTACAAGCAACCAAACCCAAATTTCTAACCAAAATGTCTTCTCATTGGGCTCTCTTTTGAGGCAATATTCCCTTTTGCCCCTTAAAATCTATTTTCTACACCACAGACCAGTGATCTTTTAAAATGAAAATGACTATATAATTTTATCACTCAACCCCCTTCAATGATTTCTCATTACTTGTAGAGATAATTCTGTAGTCTTTAGCATGACCTGATCTCTGCGTACCTCTCCAACCACATCTCAGGGGACTTCCCCTTTTTCACCAGGCTTTGGACACACCAACGTTCTTGTCAGAAGTCATTCTTAAATGCCTTCCCTTAGCAGGAAATGGTTTCCCTCTGTTTTTACCTCCTTTATACTTACTAGATCGTAACTTTAAATATCCCTTCACGGGGTGCCTGGGTGGCTCAGTCGGTTAAGCGGCCGACTTCGGCTCAGGTCATGATCTCGCGGTCCGTGAGTTTGAGCCCCGCGTCGGGCTCTGTGCTGACAGCTCGGGGCCTGGAGCCTGTTTCGGATTCTGTGTCTCCCTCTCTCTGACCCTCCCCCGTTCATGCTCTGTCTCTCTCTGTCTCAAAAATAAATAAACGTTAAAAAAAATTAAAAAAAAAATAAATATCCCTTCACAATATGATTTATTCTGACCCCATAATTTAAAAGAAAACTCCCCTGTTAATCTCCCTTGCTGTGCTATGTTATTTTTTCTTCCCTGGCTCTTATCACAAATTGTATTTACATACAAGCTTATTTCTGTATGTCCCTCATTTGATCATAACTCCATGAGGGCAAGGCCTTTATCTACATGGCTGATACTTAACACTGAGCACAGATCCTTATACACAGTAAATGTTTAATAAATATTGGTTGAATGTTAAGTGAATTAATCTGTAAGATTCTGCCAACAGCAGACATGTTTGAGCAGTTCAATCTTATGCATGTTCATAGACAGCATCAAATAGAGTTATGGGATTTTATTGTGATAAAGGACCTTAGTTATCAATAGCCAGACACAAAGATGGAAAAGATCAGGATGATTAAATAAGTTTTTCAAGGGTCAT
Organism: Panthera leo; assembly: GCF_018350215.1. Taxonomy (NCBI): domain Eukaryota; kingdom Metazoa; phylum Chordata; class Mammalia; order Carnivora; family Felidae; genus Panthera; species Panthera leo. Next base: position 63,813,305 of record NC_056686.1, on the reverse strand, counting down.
GGCACCCCTTTCCTCAAATTCTAAGATAATTAGATAACTAACTTGCTAAGCAACTTTTGTTCATTTAGTCATTCGACAAACATTTATTGAGCGTTTCCTATGTGTCAGACAGTACACTGGAGAGAGGTATTAGAGATGAAAGACATATGTTGCCCAAGAAGAGTGCCCACACAGGTAGATATGGAGACAAGTGTTTCTGCAGAAGGAGGTGTAACATCCTCTGGGACCACAAAATGAGGGCACCTCAGCCAGCCGAGGAGTGTAATAGAAGGCTTCAAGGAAAAGATGACGTGTGTGAAGTCTTGAAGATAAATAGGCATTCCATAGGCCAATGGGAATGGAGATGGGCATTTTGACTGGAAGAAACAGCATATATAGACATGGAAATTGAAAAGAAGGCCAGAGCAAAGTGGGGCATTTATGGGAGATTCAGTCAACTCCTGACATTCCCTTAGGACTCAGTTCAGCTGTCACCACACAGGGGAACTCTCTTGATTTGGTTTGCCAGGCCTTTCCCTATTATAGAATGTACCACACTGTATTATGACTCCTCTTTTGCTTCTCTGTTTCCCACATAAGACTGCACATAAAAGTCCGTAATGAATATGTACTAAATGGAAATTGGAGTTTGGGCAAGGACCAGATCATAAAAAACTTGAGCAGGTGAGTTGTGTGCCTGAAATTTTATTTTTATTTATTTAAAATTAAAAAAAATAATGTATTTATTTTTGAGAGAGAGAGAGAAAGGGGGGGCAGAAAGAGAGAGGGAGACATGGAATCTGAAGCAGGATCCAGGCTCTGAGCTGCCAGCACAGAGCCCGATGTGGGACTGAGATCATGACCTAAGCTGAAGTTGGATGCTCAACCGACTGAACCACCCAGATGCCCCTATTTATTTAAAAATGTTAAAATGTTAGCTTTGCGCAGTGGCAGTATTGTAGCCAGTGAGGTTTATCCGAGGCGCGATTATTGCTAATTAAAAATGTTAAAGTGTTTTTATTTGTTTTAAGAGAGAGAGAAAGAGAGGGAGATGGAGGGAGAGCGCAAGCAGCAGAGGGTCAGAGAGAGAGAGAGAGAGAGAGAGAGAGAGAATCCTAAGCAGCCTCTGTGCATCAGTGCAGAGCCTCTCTGGGGCTTGAACTCACAAACCTTGAGATCATGACGTCAGCTGAAATCAAGAGTCATATGCTTAACCAACTGAACCACCAGGCACCCCTAGAATTTTATTTTGAATGGATTACCATGGTCTTGGGAATTGAGGGCAGGTCTGATTCAGAGAGGCTGAAAGTGAAGGCAGGGTGAGTGACAGAAAGATATTGAGAAACTATTTTTCAGATCCACTTTATGCTTAAGATAAAATCTCTTTAAACCAGAAAATGAAAAAATGAAAATTTATTTGAAAATAAAAAAATAATTTTCATTAAAGAAAAACTTGGGGTCAGTAAACATGCATGACCCAGGCTGTCTCCTACATGTTATATAATGTCAATGCAATGCCTCTTAAGTAGTTCCTTACTGCAATTTTATAGTGAAATTCTATAAGTAATACTGCTCTCTCCTGTGGTTCCCTTTGGATGCCCTGTCCATCTATCCATCCCCCTCTTCCTTTCCTCTTCACCAGCAAACTTCCTGGAAAAAAAGTCACCATTTTTTTTAAAAACTCAGCCACTTCTCAAAGATGCCAAAATGTGCTTTTACTACTTGCCTAAAAATTCTCACATTGTCTGAATTGTTCATTCTGTTGATAGCTTTTGGGCTTCAAAAATATGTTTTCTCTCTTCCTGCCCCCAGCCTTGTCCCCACTCAACAAATGATGTGCTGCACTGAACTGTTCTTTAAATGTTACAATTCCCTTCCCTTCTTTTCCCAGTCTACACAGAACAATGTCATTGTCATTCACCTCCCATGCTTCCAGTATAACCAGCACATCTAACTTTTAAATCAATATTCCCTAGTCTCTGTTTCTTTCAAATGAATGTATCGTAGATATCTCAAACTCAGTAGATCCTAACACAATTGTATCATCTCCCTCCTCCCCATAATGCCTTCTCTTCTCCTGTGTCCTTTATCTCAGGTAATGAAATCGCCATCTACTCCATATGTATACCTCAAGAGTCAAGGTGTTAACCAAGCCGAGGTGTAAACCTCAGAGTCATTCTTGGATCCTCTTTCTGTGTTTCATACCCTTCCCTGCCCCGCCAATCCAGTTATCACCAAGGCTGACTCATTCTCTATAAAATAACTTTTAGGTTGTGGTTGTAATGATCAGAATTGTCCAAAAATGGCACTGGAAGCTCACCTTCATTGTTTGGACAATGAGCTAGTGGGACTAGGGGTTCCTCTTTCAAAAGAAGGGTTGCACCCAAGCACCACTTCCCATGGGTCAAGAGGTTTTCTCTTTCTAGGAAGGTCAACTGCATCATTTCATGGGCCCAAGCTTTCTAGATTTTGAAGAGCCAGCATTCTTGGTCACTTTCCAAACTGCTTCCACCTCAAGTTCAGACAATCTTGTACTGGGCAGCCTGCAAAGCAAGACTGTTTTCTCAAGCTTGTCCTATAAAGACAGAGACCTATGGCTGAGTAGGGGCCATCTTTCCGCTGGAACGGAGACCCACAGTGCGTGTCCAGCTGAGCGTAGACTCATGCATTTCTGTGGAATAATGTACAGATCCAGAGACCTTTTCTCTTTCTTGGCTTCCTGATCCAGCTTCTAAGTTATTCCCTTTCCAGTAAAGGCTATTCCTAAACCATGACCATATGCTCTTATAAAATATATCCCAAACCATTGTAAAGAACAGGAAAGAAGCCACAAGGGACCCAGCTGGCATGTCACAGTTCCTCTCCATCCTAAAGCAGTAGCTTTTGTTAAAATCCTCATTACCTCTCACCTGGAGTAGTGCCTGCTAATTCAACTCCTGTCTCAGGTCTTACCCCTTTTTCATTCTAACCTTCATACACTGTCTCGGGAAAAGTTTAAAATGGAAATGTGAGCACCTACTCCTCCTTTTAAATCTTTTAGTAGTAACATAGGGCCTATAATGGTGTTTTTCTTTCAAAGGAAAAAAATTCTTTCAGACTCCTCATGCTGACTTAAATTATTTATTATATTATTAACAGAACCTATAGATAAGGCTAGGTATAACAACTCCTTTTTCTCATAGATAATATACAAATCTAAATCCCAAAATAAATATACAATTAAATATAAACAAAACTATAGAGCCAATACAATTCTAATTAACAACATTAATTTAATGTGGAAGATTAATAGTAGAAATATAAAGTTAAATCTTTCTATATTTCTATGTTATGTCTTTAATCTGTTTCTGTATCTTAAATTTAAAAATACTAAGGAGGATAATACTGCTTACTCAAGGATGCTGTCCATAATGGTATTACGTGATATCACATTATTGTTTATCACTTTAGGATATTCAGACCACCTATTTATTCTAATTCTGCCTGTGCAATCATCATCAAATGCCAATTTTAATGAACGGTCCCTTGATCCCTCTGAGGCTATATTGGCAATTCCAAGATAAGGTGATCATTATGGCAAATTTAAATATGCATTAAATGATTGCCTAATCCAATTATTGCTGGGTTTGTGAATGGGAAAGTAATACTAAAGTTATTTTTTGTTTCTTATAGTTGTTGAAAAATATTCATGGCTGCAACACAGAGCCAGTGGAAAGATGTCAGTAAATACTGGATATGACTCATTCAGACCATTTTGAAATGACTTGGCCATAAATCAAGGTTTCTGTCATTGTTTCCATTTTGTCTTAAATCTAGAAGTCTATTCAGTCTAAACAAATACAGTCCATGTATATGTACAGTGCCCCATGATGTTGTATGGCCTTTATTTGGAATAAACAAAGCATTTTATTTAATAAATCTGTCTCAGATAATTTGTTATAAACCAGAAACACCAAAGGGCACGTCTTTCCCCAGTACAATGTTGTTTTCATGATCTCACATCAGAGCTTCAATTTACCGTCCAACCTAAACAAAAGTCATATTCTAGGATGTGTTTTATTTCAATTATCAATAAGAAAGAAACAGTTTTTCATAACTCGTAAAATAATTCAACATAAATACAATGAATTCAATGTAGGACAATTGCCATTCTACCCTTAGGCTGTAAATGTAACCCCATACAATCAAATCAACTTATTAACACATTACAAGTTGAAAACTGTCACTTTAGGTTGGGATGCAAACTGATTGTACAGTGTTTTGTCTGGACTGCACAGAATTATTTTTTACAATCGCACGTGAATAGTTTTTTAACTGGCACGTGATCTCTAATATACCATGGACTCTACCACTCTTGACTATTTTATAGCCAGTGTGAACATTTATTTGCAAAATGGAATCAATTGAGTATTCAACTCCTGCATTGGATCTAAGGTAACAGTGTAACCATGGGCAACAACTATGGTGGTAATCGAAATGGTCCAGAATATACCAGCATTCATTGTAGGACTTTTGCTTGTTTGCTTTTGTTTTGTTTATTTTGATTCTTATCCAAATGGGGGGAAAAAATCTTTTCTGGGAGAAATTTTGCATCTCAGGTGTGTGCCTTCACTTCTTCCACCCCAAGGGTATGGACTCCTTTGAGAAATACTGGTCTATAGGATGAAATCCAATTTCTTAATTGAGTGTTTATTCCATTTTAGTGCCATCTCAATTGTTCAACAGATCTTTCCTTCTCTCCTATCATATACTCTATCTTCCAGCCAGATCAATTGCTTTGTTTGTTTACATTTCTGTACTTGACATTGTATTTTCAAAAATTGGAGGCCTACGATAATGATACTTTTCTCCAAAGAGGATTTGGCCTCTGCTGGGAGCTTGAGGCAATACTAATCTCAGACAACATTCATCTGAATTTAAACTTTGAGGTTCCCTGGGTGTGCCTGGGTGGCTCAGTTGGTTAAGCATCTGATCTTGATTTCTGCTCAGGTCATGATCTCACACTTTGTGAGTTTGAGTCCAACGTCGACCTCTGTGTTGACAGCGTGAAGCCTGCTTCAGATTCCCCCTCCCCCCCCGCCACTCCCCCACTCGTGCTCTCTCTCGAAAATAAATAAACATTAAAAAAATTTAAGCTTTGAGTTTCCCTGGACCTCCTAGTCTCCATGAGCCTAGGCTGCAAGTCCAGGAAGGTCGGTTTATTTCTGGTCCACTATTGACACAAGCCCCTTAGGGTCCCACTTGAATGTGGAACGATTGCTGGACTCCCCAGATGGGGCAGGTCCTAAGGTTTTATTTTTTCCCTCTGTTCTTTCAAGACCACCAGAACCACAAATTGGTTTTATAGCTGTTGATTCCAAATAAACAAGTGCTCAGGACAAAAGCAGTTTTGGATGCTTCCTACTCTGGGCTTCCTTCTCTAGATCCTGAGCAACTCCTAGACTGTGTCTAAGTTATTCTTGGGGTCTTGTTAGTTCTCGTGTGCTTTTAAGAAGATGTTTTTTACATTTCATCCCTCCCCTTTGTTACCTGCAGTGAGAGGGTTAATTAAAATCACTTAGACTGCCATCATTAGAAGAAATTTCACTATAGTACCTCTCTGAACCATCAGTTTGATCATCTGGTACAGAACAAGGCATACAGTTGAGGCTCAGTAAATGTTGTTGAAAGAATCTGTAGCAACACCAAACCTAAAGAACTATATTAAGGAAAAAAATGAGATAACACATGTAAAAACACAAATTCAAGGTGCCATTGGATGGGTCTAGTAGAGAGGTGTAGTGACCTGCCCAAGGTCCCAAAACCAAGTGTGGGAAGAGGCAGAAGTAGAAATCAGAATTCCCGATTCCCTCTCTAGGGTTCTAGGAGAAACAATGCTCTAATGAATAACTGTGTTGTGGTCTTAGAAAGACCACATCCTGGGAGTGATGGAGCTCATTGCTAATGGCCTCCTGTCAGGACAAAACTGTTTCAGGGCAATGTGACTGCTTCCCAGGATGTCTCTGGTTGCACATAAATTGACTGTCTCAACTCAGTCTGGTGAAACTGCATATGGCATGCACAATACAGTGAAACAACAAACCAAATAAATGGAACATGTATAGCCCTGCTTAAAAAGGACAAAAGCCTCTGGCCAGTGTCTCTGCCTTTAAATTGAGCCAAGATCTGTGTTGAATCTGACTGGGGCTACATAGTGGAATGTGATAACGGGTTTGTTGTTGTAGCCTGAAACTTTAATGTATTAATCTTCTGCTTCACTCATTAAGCATGGCTTAGCTAACATCCTCTCAGTTCCACTTGCCTTAAAAAGTCTTTACTGAGGGCCTGCCATGTGCACTGCTCTAGGGGGTCAGAGGTCAGGAATATTGGTAAGACACACACAACCTTCCTTCGAAGAGACTGTACCACATGGAGACAGGCATAGGAACACAATCATTATATTCCAGAGTACTTCACTATCAATGTCCCCAAGGGTCAGGGTGGGGGGCCTTTCCTGCAGATGGGTTTCTCTGACAGTTTTGGTCATAGATTACATGTTAGATCTTCAATCCGATGAAAGCTAACCCCAGAGTAAACACTGATGTCTGTATTAGGTTTAAATTGAACTCAAATGGTGCTGACTACAGACTCACTTAATATTTCTAAGAGCACATTTGTTTCCCTCAGCTGCGTGTCCTTCAGCTGTGAGTCCATTCTATTTCTCCGGACCTGATTTCTCAAACTGCCAGAAGGAAAGAGTGTTCCTAGTTGAAAATTCAGCCCTAAAGAGAAGCTGGAGACTATGCAAATCTTTTGAGAAATCTGTTTCTCACCAAATTATTCATTCACTTCTACAAATTCAAAAGCTGGGATAAGTTTCAGGAAAAAAAAAAAAAAAGAAGAAATCTGATCAGATAAGCTTCCATGCTTTCTAGCTTTTGGGCACTAATTCACTCTGAACTGATCCAGCTCTCACCATCTAATATTTCCAGCCATTTCTAAAGGGTATAAAGAGTAGATAGTTTCTTGATTTATCGGTCAGGCAATGGTCAGGAAAGTGTGTGTGTGTGTGTGTGTGTGTGTGTGTGTGTGTGGTGAGTGTTATGGGAAAGACAGTGGGAATAAAACCTACCTTGAATAAAAATAATGCATATCTAAAGTGGATCTGGCATTTGACACTGAGCAGGATGAATTTTCTGCACAGTATTTGATATAAATGGGAAAATGGAGGGAGGGAATGATGCAGTGTCAGCACATGGGTTGCAAATGCAATAAAAACAGTATCTGAAACTAAGCAGGGGAAATGGGAAACAGTTTAAAATACTCTGAGTGGAAAAAGGAAAAGCAGGAAGAGTAGTTTTAGTGGAAAAAAATAAATGTGAATCAGAAAAGAAGCAAGGGAGGAAGGAGTGGAAGGAAGGAGAAGGGGGTGGTGGACAGAGAGACAGAGAGAGAGAGAGATGGAAACAAAGGGAGACAGAGACAGAGACAGAGACAGAAACAAAGAAAAAGACCTGCTTTGCTGTAGACACTTCAGTACTTACCAAATCTTGGAAACAACTCTGCAAAGTAGAGGTTACCCCTATTTTACAGATGAGGATACTGAGGCTTTGAGGGTACAGTGAAATTGCCCAAGGTCATACAGCCAGAAAGTGATGGAGTTGGAATTTAAAATTAAGTCCACCTAACTCCAAGGCCTGTGCCCTTCCAGTTTCCTGTAAGGCTCCTTGAATGTGTTCCGGGGAGTAATCCTGTGCTCACAGTGGGGCAGGGGATTAGAATTCTGAACAAAGTGCTTTCTAATCATTTTACTGTCAGAGGGCCTCCACTCTACTTAGAACCAAACTCCAATTTTTTTCCAGTGTGAAAGGAGGGTTTTGCAAAATAGAAAAAGTGCTTTCATTCCAGAGAAAACCCTAGGAATAAGAAAAAAGGAATCCATAAAGAAAAGCCGTGGGGGAGATAGCTAATACCACTAGTTTCATTCTCATGAGGGAAAAAGAGACATTTTAGAAAAGATCTATTGTGTGAACTTGAAAACAAGAAGTAAGGTCAGAAGTGCTATGGTGGCAGGTCCGTGGAGGAAGTAGCCACTAGAATAATAGCCTTGATTGCAAGCCAGTGTTAATTAGGCTTGTGGGCTCCAAATGAGCAAAGAAGATTGAGCTCTAACCATCAGTTCCCATGTGGACATTTTTTTTCTTTTTTTGTAGTACAAAAAAATTATTTAATTTTCCTTTCACGTTGTCCTTTTGAATCCTCACATTAATAAAATCATTTTTAGTGGAAATAGCAGCAAGAAATATAAACTACTAATAGCAAGCATTTTTTTTAAATGCCCATGAGAAGAAGCAGCTAGGAAATTGACACCCAATTGCCAGGCATGTTTTACAGCTTTGCTCTTTACCATGGATCAGAGATGGAGCATTTGCAAGTTTCCAGATGGATCATGCTGAGGATAGCCAGATCTAGCACAAGGCAAGTGCCTGCTCCATGCCTGGTTGAATCAATGAGAAGAAACACTAAGGCAAGGGGCCATATACCAGAGACGAGGAGGGGTAAAGCATTCAGGAAGAGAGAAAGGGAGAGACCATTTCCCCTTGGTTCATTCTCCCTGTAGCTTGCACATCTAGTTCTTGATAGTCATTAACATTATTTGCTTAATGCCTGGCTCCCCAAATAAACAGAAAAGCTGCATGAGGTTGGGGCTGTATCAATCCCATGTAAGGCACAGTGTAGTGGTTAAAATTTTGGCTGTGGAGCTAGGATTACTGTGTTCACATCCCAGCCCACTACCTATTAGCTTTGTAACCTTGGGAAAGTTCAGTTTTCTGAGCCACATTACAGGGGTGATAGTGTAGAAAAACGGCATGATTTAATATTTGTTATAATAGTGGCTGCTACCTATATAAACTAGATAAACTTTTACTGCTATAATTATTCTTTATAGCTGTATACCTAGTACCTAGCTCATGTAGAATTGTTTGTTTTTAAAAGAATGAATGGATAAATAAGTGAAACAAAAATTTAATTTCTTTTTCCTCCTTGAAGGAAATGATTTTCTTCTTAAGTGACGAGAAAGCCCGGATTTGCCAGATTACCTTAATTTTGTGGCAAATGCTAAAATAAAGTCAAATTCAGGACAAATGCCCAACGTGGTACACTGATCTATTTTGTTCACATATCCACACTTCTAATGTTTCCAATAATATACATAACTTCTGTTTCATGATTGTTTACAGGGCACTTATGCCTGTGAAAAGGCAATTCACGTCCACCCTTGAATATATTCTGGTTCTTAGTGAACATGCTTTAGCTTTACTTCCAAATGGAATCAACGTTGTCCCACTGGGAATTCTGTAGAACAAAGAGCTCCCCTGTTTAGAACTACCTTTGAAGCCAATTCATTATTCTTACTGTGAATTTTAATGTCTTTATCCTTTTCCTCTTTCCCTGTTTTCCTTAAAGTTCTATTCCAAAACATCTATTGCGGACTATATATCTGACCAAGGAATGAATAATTCCCCTCTGATGGTGGTGGAGAAGGCTGGGTCAAGACCACTGTTTACTCATGGAAGTGACACCATCATTCAGCAATCCCTATAGTGTGAGATGAGGCTAATAAATGTGGAACACTCTAGTATTTCAGGCTGGGCTGTACCAGCTCTAGATAGCCTCTATAATCTTTGTTGGGTGCTTTTGTATTCGATGGACGTTCTTTTAAGAGTTTCTCTTCTCCTGCACTGAGAAGTGTCTCCTGCACTGAGACATCCCGAAGAGATGAAGCAAGTTTGCTTAGAGGTGCTGCCTGAGGTTCATGATCTCCCTGAATTCTAAACAACATAAACATTCTTGGTGACCAGTGGCACCGATGTCACCTCTGTTGCGTGTATTTTGAGACTATGACTTCTTGCGTTTTTGGAAGAGTGTTGTCAAGTAGCATCTGACAGGAATAACTTTGAAGAGTATGGCCTAATAATAATGAAATGATAATAATAATGAAAAACCAGGAATAGCATGCAATATGAGGGCCCACGTACAACCTCAAATTGCTCATGTAAGAGAACAGGGCTCATTTCCATATTTCAACTATTACCGATTTAGTACTTGGCTTCCTTTATTATTTATCTCAAATGATTGATGTTAAACTTGAAGTGTGTCTTTTGTTGATTTTTAAGGATTAAACTTTTTACTTTGAAAGAATTGCAGAGTCCCATGAAGTGGTAAGAAATAATACAGAGAGACCCTGTGTATCCTTTATCCAGTTCCTCCTAACGAGAATTTCTTAAAACTGTAGCACGATATCATAACCAGGAAGTTGATATTGATACAGTCAAGACACAGATCCACAGCAAGAGTCCCACACACCCACTTCCTCCATCCTCTATTATCTTTAACCCCCAGCAATCACTGATCTATTTTCCATTTCTACAATTTTGCTCTTTCAAGAACATTTTATAACTAGAATCACACAGGATATCTATTATTTTAATCTTTAGGAGAAAGAATGCTGTAGCTAATGATGGGGATAAAAGTTAAAAATTAAGGTCCTTGCCTGGTGCCACTGCTAAGTAGTACTGTGACCTCAGGAAAGTCATATAATTTCATCTGTAAAATGAATTAGATCTGAGGATCTCCAAGGTCCCTTCCAATTCAAAATTGTTATGATTCCATGACTCACATGCTACCACATCTGAATTGAAATGATAGGAAGGCCGAGCTAAGGCGTTGGGAATGAGGAGGGAATGCAGCCTGTCCAGGCTTCTCTCTGAAGATGTTTCCAGCATGTTCTCATCTTTTCTACTAGAATGTCACTCTTGGATACTCTCTGCCATGTAAAATCTCTCTCCATTTGCAATTATAGGAAGCAGTAGAATAGTCAGGGATTTTTCTCTCTGCCCTTTCATTAAGTGGGGTTATAAAGGCTTCTCTGAAATGCACCAACATAGGAAAAGCATAAAAGCTTTATCAAAACTCCATCTTCTCTCATTCTCCATGAATACTAAGAAAAGACAGTGGGGTAATCCACATATAGGAACACCTCCTGGTCATGAAGAGTCCAAGAAGAATGCAGGGCAAAGCAGATGGGAGGGTAGGCTGTTGGCTGCTGTTGCTCCAAATGCAAGGTGCAGCAGTTCAGGGCCAGCTTTCTGGTGTCTCACTTGTTTTTTTTTATTTTTTTATTTTTTTTAATTTTTGTTTTCAACGTTTTTTATTTATTTTTGGGACAGAGAGAGACAGAGCATGAACGGGGGAGGGGCAGAGAGAGAGGGAGACACAGAATCGGAAACAGGCTCCAGGCTCTGAGCCATCTGCCCAGAGCCTGACGCCGGGCTCGAACTCACGGACCGCGAGATCGTGACCTGGCTGAAGTCGGACGCTTAACCGACTGCGCCACCCAGGCGCCCCTCTGGTGTCTCACTTGTACTCTTGCACAGGGGCCCAGGTGTAGAAGTGGTTTGTCCACTCTCGCTGCCCTGAAAGTCTTAATAATTTTATCTTTGAACTTATATTTTATAAGTAAATTTTGATGAGATAATGAAGTAGGTGTGTGAGTAGAGAAGGGATGGGCAGTGCATGTTCACTGTTTGCCACCCCATTTGTATGGAGCCTTCCAGTGCCCCACGAGCACAGAATTCTGGGGGATATACAATGTGTGGGTGTCAGAGAGACTCAAATCCAGTACAAGCTAACTATGGTATGTCTACAACTGAGTAAATGGGGTGCTGAGCTCCAAGAGACCATGCTTTCCATTCAAACTAGAACCTGCTTTGAATGCTTAAAGAAGGCAATTGTTTCTCTCTTTTTTTAAATTTTTAAATTTTTATTTATTTTTGAAGGCAGAGAGACAGAGCATGAGTGGGGGGGAGGGGCAGAGAGAGGGAGACACAGCATCTGAAGCAGGCTCCAGGCTCTGATCTGTCAGCACAGAACCTGATGCAGGGCTTGAACTTACGAGCTGTGAGATCATGACCTGAGCTGAAGTTAGATGCTTAACCGACTGAGCCACCCAGGTGCCCCAGAAGGCAATAGTTTCTAAGAAACATGAATGACCAAGGGACCTTTGCATATCTTTTCTTCCTTATATTGCTTCCACATGACGACATAAGGGGAAGGTTCCTGTAATTCCTACTCCTTTCAGTCCTTCCTTACTCATCAGTAAGTCAAAGATGGACTGTACATGTACTAAGGAGTGAAAAGAAAAATTGTGTTAGTGTTGTGCACTGTTCTGGGAAGAACAAAATATATATATGGACGAGCCATAAATTGTGTAATTTTGGTGATTCTGCATAATAGTTAAATGCTATGATATATGTATGTATGTATGTATTTATAGAGAAAGAGATAGAAACAGCACAAATGGGGAGGAACAGAGAGAGGGAGGGAGAGAGAGGATCCCAAGGAGGCTCCACTGACAATGCAGAGCCCTACATGGGGCTCTATCCCATGACCTGAAAACCCTGAGATCATGACCTGGGCCAAAATCAAGACTTGGTCACCTATCCAACCAAGCCACCCAGGCACTCCCTGATATTTGCATTTAAAACAGACCTTGCACAATATAAATATAAATAGTAAAATTCATCATAATAATTTCACATTTTATTTTTTTTTACTTGGGACCAAATTAAATAAAAAAAGAAACTCCATGATGAACTGAGAGACATATCACAGAAGAAAGGAAGAACTTTGTATGTTAGTGCCTTTAATGACACTCTCCCCTGTTCTGTATAAGAAGCCCCACATTTTGATTTTGCACTGGGCTCACAAGTGATGCAGCCAGTCCTGGGTGGTCTGATGGTGGTGGGATGCCAAGCACGTGCAAATAGAGAGAAGCTTCCTTAGACGTACTTCTTGAATTTTTTGGTTTAAAGAAAGAAAAACCGACTTGGCTAACTCAATCAAAATATTTTTATTTTGTTTGGGAAGGATACAAGGTACTCACAGACCTGAAGGAACAGCTGAGAAAACAGGCTCAGAAAAGGCAGAAGTCAGGAAAGCTCTAGAGATTCAGGTGCAGGAACCAAAGGTCAGTCCTGTGGGTATCATAGTGGGAGTGAATCTGTTCCAGCTGGTTGTTTCTGCTTGTGCAGCTCCACTCAGCAGCCTCAGTCTGGAAGGAGACTTGGACTGGTCCACCGTGGCTTGCCATGTGGTTAGAAGAGGGCAGATCTCCTTGATTGATAATACTCGAAGATTGCACACAGTGGGGAAGAAGTCATTCCCCAGATAGAAATTGGGCTGCTGTACTACAGGAAGAGAAAATGCAAGCTGAGTTGCAAAAGCAACAAAGGCTCATTGCACGAGCTGAGTATTTGCACCACCAAAGTGTTCGACTATTTGTGCACATCAAAGTCCTGATTTTAATAATCAGATAGAGACCACCAGTCCACATACCTATGTACAACAGAACTTAGATTATTTTTATTTATTCATTATTCACGCAAGAACATATATTGAGAGTTTACTGTAGATTGTACTATATTAAATACTATTGTTAAATATTGATGATACAGTCATGTGAAAGACAGACATGTCCCACCTTCAGGGAATTTATAACCTAGAAAGAGATGAGAGATACAGTATTATCAGAAATTATGAAATCCTAACAAATATACACCAACACCTGTGAATGTATGCACAAAGGACATATGGTAGGATTCTGACATTGATGTCCACATCCTTCCATCTGAGTAGCTGATGGAAAGCTGTAGTAGTGTCTGCAAAAGCACAGTCTTCTTCATTTTCCAAACGTCACTGGCTTAAGCTCCATCTGTCTGGCATGGCTAATTCTTTTGCAGGCTCTGTGAATCCTTTTCTATAGCCCACATAGTGGTTGAGAGAATGAGCTCTTGAAACCCAACTGTCTGTATTCAAACTTGATACCACCACTCATAGCTGTGTGAGCCTGCCTATGTTACCTATGTTCCCTTCCGTAAAATGAAAATAATCCCCCTACTTACCTGGGCTGGTGCTTAATAAATGCTAATCTATTACTCCTACCACCACTATTTGACTCTACTTTGTGATGTCGCCTTTATTGGCCGCACTCACTAAACTCTCTAGCCCCTCCCCTTTCTCTCCATTATCTAGATTTACAGTGCTGTTCACTAGAACTTTCTCCAGTGATGGAAATGTTCTATATATCTGCATTGTCCAAAGTGTAGCCTTTAGTCACACATGGCTCTTGATTTCTTGAAATGTGGTTAGTGTGACTGAGGAACCAAAGTTTTAATTTTATGTCCTCTTAATTAGTTGAAATTTAAATTTAAATAGCCACATGTGGCTAATAACTACCATATTGGATAGTACAAGTCTAGAGAAAGGAGCTTTGATTGAATAGAGGACAACATAGGAGCTTTGAGTCACATGCAGGGGATTTCTCTGATAGGGACATAGCTGAGTTGGAGGAGAAAAGATATAAAGGTTGTATTCTCCCTCTCTTCATCTTGCTTCTCTTTTTCTCTTTTTTCTTCCATCTCATACAAGATTGACATTAGGGGATCCTGGGTTGTCAACTTTTTCATCATTTGAGGAGTCAAAGGTGGGCCCCAAGGTGAAGGTGAAAGGGAGGTCAGCCCCTAGCCTTGACCTTAGCTTGAAAGGTTAAAGTATTTGTGCAGTCTCACACATACCAGCTCAGTTCACTGGCATAGAAGACCTGAAAGAAAATGGGAACAAAAGCCTAGCTGGTGACAAGGAGGTTGCATTTTTCTAAGCTCTCTATTGGACTGCTCTATTCATTAGAAGCTTAGTTGGGGGCCAGGATTCAAGGAGTTTAGTTCTTTGTTATGAAAGTTTAGAAAGGGTTATCAGCTTTAAAAAGTCCCTATTTATGGCCCTGCTCTTAGTTCCCTTTGGTTACAATCTTTAGAAATAATATTACCAAGTTTTTTTCCCTGCAGAAGACTGCAAAATTCTGGCCATCTGATTCCTATTAGGATAGTACATTAAAATAATGCCAAGAAATGTGCGCTTTTGTCCTCAGCATTTCCTTGAAGGTGATTGACATGTTCCTTAGACTGTCGGAGGCATCCACACAGTCTTGAAAAGAATTTAAATTGTTGCAGCAGAAATGCAAAGAGGGAAAAGAGCCAAGTGGAGGGTTTTTGACTTCTGTTACAGGCTATTGGAGTCCGCAGCAGAAATAAGTTTTGAAAGACAAAACTTCTGAGTTTTCATCAAGAAAGGAGAGGCTTTGAAAATCACAAGGACAGCCCTCAAGCATACAGGACCTAAAGATTATGCCAGAATATTATACTGGAAAGGGAAACAAAAAAAAATCAGATGATTTTATCTCCAGGGGCTTGACGTGAGGATCACTGAGACCTAGAGGTAAGCAGAAAGTGAAATGGGGCATGGGCTTAGAGAAGGAGCTGGGAGAAGCACCCCACATAAGGAAACCACAGGGAAGGGAAACGTGTCAGCAACAAAAGATCACCCTCCCCTTACACAGTGGTGCCTTGTGGAAGCCAGACCAATCCTGTAGACCACCTATCAGCATTCCAGGAGGTACTGCCCATCATCTAGCTAGGAATCCACATTAACCCCTTCGTGTTGTCCCTGATGGCTCTTAGTAATGGCTTCCAGCACACCCATTATTGGGTTGTTCACCAGAAGAAGTGAAATTTAATACACTTTGCTAAGTGAAATTTTGCGAAGCCCCACCTGAACTGTTCCAAGTAGACTTTCCTCCATTTTTCAATCCCCCTGGGACACTCACAAGCCCCTTAATTACAAGATGAAAATATCTGATGCTGATAGGCATGTGGCCAGCGTGTAGGGGAACATGGATGGGTTGCAGAGTAGAGAAACCCATCCCAGTTATATAGGGAATGCTTCAAGGCCTTACTTTGTTCAGAGCTCAAGTTTCATCTCTTTATAATCTGGATGCTTTAGTCACCCCCATCTATGTTTTGTCTTTCCAGTTTTCTACCATGTAGGAGATACTGTTTTGACTTTTTAAAGAAAAGTACCTTTCTAATTTTTTGCCTTTTGGGTAGAAACATGGGCTCCATGTATTAAACATTCACTTCTGGTTGAGAGCACATTTGATTCAATTTAATCAGTTTCACCAAGCATGTATTGAGTTCCAGTTCTAAATCAGGCACCATGCTACTTACTGGTGACACAAAGTTGAATGAAAGATGGTTATTTGCACTCATGGTCTGGATAGAGCTTAGTTCTGTGTAACTCCTTAAAGATCATGATGTTCATTGACATATTCCTGTTGCCACTGTGGAGCAACTGGTAGACATTAAAACATTCCAGTAAATGAGTTTGGCTTTTTTTCTTGGCCACAACTATTACTTGACTTATTGAATAGTGAGTAATATGGCTCTTGAAAAGAGGTTAAAGAAGGTATTTGGTGGTTCTGCCTACTTCAGTTTCTCTTTTTGCCAGTTCTTACATTTGTCATTCAAACTTCTCAGCTCTGAAACCCTTTCCTACTCCCATGACTACCTCGTGCCCCACCTGCCTGGCACTGGGTCAGGCTCCTGTATGCTTCCAAAGCTGAATTCCTATTGTCTTGGTTGTTCCCATTTAGCTTTTGGAGACAGCTGCTTGAGGGTAGTTGATTGGGTAGCTGGAGGCTGTCCAGCTCTATTTGGCTTGTGCTAATAATTTAGAAGGTTTTGTTTTATTTGTTTCCCATTCTGGATTTTAAAAATGGAACTTTGCTGAGTGGGATGGAAAGGTAGCAGGTGGGTGAGGCTGGGAGAATGGGACCGGGTGCATCATTCCTGCCACCTGTTAGGCTGAGAAATTCATTCCTTTCTCTTTTGTGCTTTGTCCCCACCATCTGCCAACCTATATTAGTTAGGTTGCTTTGGTTACAAGTAACAGGAACTAACTTGACCTCATTTAAGTGAAATGGAAGTTTATTGTAAGGACATAGGGATCTTCACAGGACCCAAGGACAGGTGGACTTCAGGAGGGATTTTGAATGAGCATTTGGAAAGACTGGCTTTCTCGCTTTTTCACTCCTTATCTTTATTTCACATGATTCACTGGCTTTCTCTCTCTCTCTCTTTCTCTTTCTTTTTTTTTTTTGAAAAATTTTTATTACATTTATTTATTTTTGAGAAGCAGAGAGAGACAGAGAACAACTGGGTGAGGGGCAGGGAGAGAGGGAGACACAGAATCCGAAGCAGGCTCCAGGCTCTGAGCTGTCAGTGCAGAGCCCAAAGTGGGGCTCAAACTCACAAACCAGGAGATCATGACCAAAGTCGGAGGCTTAACCAACTGCGCTACCCAGGTGCCCTGTCTCTTTCTCTTTTCCTATCTCTGTTTCTGTCTTTGTCTACAGACTCTCTTTCTAGGTATCTTGTCTGACATGTGAAATGTGGCTACCCCAGAGCATTCAAAGTCAGCTTCAGAGACTGACCAGTACTTCTAAGTCCCAGTTCTGCATCCACTTCCAATTGGTAAGTATTGGTCTGGTGCTTATTCCTTGTCCAATCAACCAGGAGGAGAGGTGTGGGGACACATAGTATAAAAACTTGCTGGGAAGATCCACTTCTTGGACCAAGAAACAATCCCCAAATAAGGGAAGATAATTGAGAATACAGGCAGATTTACTAAGTTCACTTATCCCTAGAGATGTGCTATATTATATGCTTCCCCCCCCCCCAGATCCATCCAGTTCATTATTTATATGATTTTTCCATAGGAAGATGTGATCACTGCAATTCTTCAAGGCTACCCATCTGCATCCAATCAGACTCATATGGTGTTAGGCATTGAAATTCCACTGGCTAAAGCTCTCCACATAGTAACATCTTGGTCTCTAAATTCTTGAGTGGCTGGTGTTTCATTAAAGATGCTGAGGCCTAATAATGTCTGAGTATCTCTGCTCAATTAAGTATTGCATATCCAATAACAACAATAAAGGAACAATAGCTCTTTGCATTTCTGGGCCCTCACTTCTCCTACTCACCAAAAAAGGGCAATAGTGATATTTGGAAGGTCAGGGTATCTGACTTAGAGCCCTGACTCTAGTGATCATCCATAGACTAATATGATCGTAACCTCAGTTTTCTCGTTGTCTCCAAGTAGTACAATAATATCCACTTCATTAATTAATTCTGGGATTTATTAGATGCCTACTATGTGCCAAACATTGTTCTAGGCTTATGATACAAAGGCTCTGCCCTTATATATTTTATAGTATAATTTGAAGACCTACACTAAGGAAAAAATATTTTAGTAATCATAAAATATATATTTTATTATTATTATAAAATATTTTAGACATAAAAGAAATGACAAATAATACAGTAGATACTTGTATACATGATCAGCTAAAGAAATAAAATATTCCCATGGCTTTTGAAGTTCCTGAACACATCTCCCTCCTTTTCCTTTGAAGTAATCACTTTACTTCATTCAGCGTTTATCATCACCATGCATTTCTTTATATATTCATGTTATAAATCAAACTGTATCCTCCCAAATATGTTTAAGTCCTCACCCCCCCATACCTATGAATGTGACCTTATTTGGAAATAAGGTGTTTGCAATTGTCAAGTTAAGAAAATATTATTAAGGTGGGCCCTCACCTATTATAACTATGTCTTTATAAAACGGGGAAATTATGACACAGAGATGGACAGGCATACCGCATGCCGGGAGAAGCCGGCAGAGATCAGGGTGATGTATCTATAGGCCAAGAAACACTAATAGTTGCCAGCAAACTGCCAAAAGCTAGGCTAGAGGCATGGCACAGGTTCCCTTACGGCCCTCAGATCCTAACCCTGCTGACACCTTGATCTCAGATGTTTAGCCTCCAAAACTGCAAGACAAATTTCTATTGTTTAAACCATCCAGCTTGTGATACTTTGTTACAGCAGCCAGACCAAACTAATACAATTTTATCTATATATTCCCCAAACAAGTTATAATTGTGTTGAGATATTTTTAAACTTTATATATAAACAACACCATGCTACAGATAGTATTGTATGACTCAAGTTTTTCTCTTAGAATTATGCTTATGAGATTCATCCACTGGTACATATAGTTTTAATATCTTTATTTTTATTGTTGCATAGTAATCCATGTTATTAATGTATAGTAACATCTTGGATTGCAAGAAACTTGTTCTGTGAATGTTCTGCAAGATGAGGAAACATTTCTAATAAATTTTAATTTGATAAATGAGTGAAGTCTTGCAATACCAGTAGTATGCGATGCTGAATGCTATATGATCACACTGGGCCAATGGTTCTTCTCTCTCTCTCTTCCTCTCTCTTTTTGTCTGTCTGTCTGTCTGTCTGTCTCTCTCTCTCTCTCGCTGTGGGATTGTGGGTGATCATTTCCCATGCTTGGATGCTTGGTCTCAGGCTGAGAGGTGTTTGGCAGAAATCAGTGATTTTTCAGAAAGGTGGAAGGTGCTCACAACTGGCATTCGTGTATTTTTTGTCACTTCAAAGCATCTATGGACAGTCCTTTGCTTTTCCATACAAGAGTAAGCTTAGGAAGGCTTTGCTTCATTCTAGGCCAGGCTGCCTGCAGATATAGACTCTTTCTTCTGCTGCTTTATTGCCAGTTACATTAAATACAGCATATGCCAAGAGTTATTAATACTGTACTATAGTCAACAGCCATGGGAGTGTATACAATGACCCCCATGCAGAAAAAGATTCCATTGAGCCAATAGATAGCAGTGACTCTGTTAGTGATAGTGAAAGTCGTCCTATACAATAACTCCCCTCTCTTGTCTCCCTCACACCAGCCATGAAGGTTTTCAGAGGTAGGTGCAGATTGTTTCTTTTTCTTTATATTTTGTATTTTCTTTATTATTTTGTATCATATTACAGTATTATAATCATTTTTATATGAATATTTTTGGGTTGTGGAACGAATCATCTGAGTTTCCATTATTTCTTATGGGGAAATTCGCTTTGATATACATGTTCTTTGGATACAAGAATGTTTCTGGAACGAATTATGCTCACAAATCGAGGTTTTTACTGTACTTTGGTTAATATAGTTTAATTATCCATTTTCCTGATGATGTACATTACAAACAATACTACTATGTACATTCTCATCAATATGTCCCTGAATACATTGAGGTGGTTTCCCTGGGATTTATACTTCGGAGTTGAAATTCTAGGCTGTTACATATTGTGCAAATTTTCACTCCCACGGGCAATGTTAAGAAGTTTGTATTGCTCCTGTTGCTGCACAACCTCACTAACATACAGTATCATCCAATTTACAAATTGTTTCCAATCTGGTCAGTGTGCCTAGAGCAGATATGGAAAATTATGAAGGGTCCTATGAGCAAGTAAATTCAGGGTCCAATGAAGATGCATAAGGCAGGTCCAAACTAACTTGACTGGTGTGGTAGAGAAGGCTCCCTTGAGGAGTTACCACCCCAGCTGAGACTTGAGACACAAATGGGCATCAGCCAGGTGAAGAGAGGGTCAAGTGGGTGGTGGGGGTAAAGGAAGCAGCTTGACCAAAAATGTAAGAGAGAGAATAAATGTAGCATTGTTGAGCAGGGGGACAGAGAGCACAGCCACTAATGCTAATATAGACCTTACGTGGTAATTCAGGTAGATCCTCTTCCTGGAGGGGCAGCAATGGTCAAAACGTCTTTTTGAGCTCAGTAATGGCTCCTGTTGACTCCAAGGCTGGGACATATGCTTTCAAGGACATATTCTTTTCTCAATAGGGATTTAGATCAAAGTCCAAAAACTGGGAACAGCGGGCTTAGATTTCTCAATTGCATTTTCTTTGTATGTCACAATAATTTTTTTATAATTTTTCCATTTTATGCCTTTAGTATTTGTGATACCTACTTTTGTATGTTAACTTGACTGGCCACAGTGTGTGCAAAGTAAACATTATTTCTGGGTGTGTCTATAAGGGTACTTTTAGAGGAGATTGGCATTTGAATCAGTGGACTAAGTAAAGTAGATTGCCCTGCCCCTTGTGGGTGGGCACCACCCACTATGTTGAGGGCCTGAATAGAATAAAAGGCAGAGGAAGGGAGAACTCACCCTGTTTTGCTTCTGGCCTGCCTGCTTGAGTTGGGTCATTTCATTTCATCTTCTCCGGCCTTTGGACTGGGATTTAAACCACTGGCAACCCCCATACTCAGGCCTTTGGACTTGGACTAAATTACACTACTGGCTCTCCTGGGCTTGCAGGCAGCAGATTGTGGAACTTCTCAGCCTCCATAAATGCGTGAGCCAATTCCTCATAATAAATTTACGTTATGTATATATGCAAACATATATATGGAAATACACACACACATACATACACATTCATATCCTACTGGTTTTCTTTCTCTGGAGAACACTAATATAGTGTTAAAAAGCATTAAATGAATTAAGCCACCAATATTCTTTACCATCTTATACTCACTTATCTCCCTGACCTCTGAAGTTATTTAAGTTTGAGAACCCAAACTAAGACTATAGTGATATGTATACGGAGTGGGAAGGGACAGATAGCTTACTCTGGACATAGGTTGCTTAATTGCAGATGCTCTAGCTGAAGTCACTGGTAGGAATACAACTCTAGTGGTCAGCTACTGCACAAAGAAACCTTAACTGGACTATCAGGGGTCACTCTAGCCCCTGGGACTGGATCTCATTACTCCTCTGGCAAGTTGAGGAGCTTGGAAAGCTAACAGTATCCCTGCCCACTTGGCTTACACATATGGCCACTTCCCAAGACTCAGAAATCTGATTTGGAATACGGTGTAATGGCGGGAGGATCTAGGAGTGGGGAAGGTTGAGTTTTCCAGAGAAGATAGAGATTTCTACTGAGGGACTTTAAATAAGGTTTTTAGCAAACGAGCTTGCTACCATGCTGGCAGGGAGCCTTGGTAAATAGTGGGGGAACTACCCATGAGGGATAGCTTCTTTCTGAGGCTCAGGAAAGTCCAATTCAGTAGAACCTCCTGTTCTTTTCTAGATTTATAACTCCTTCCCAAAATTGCCCTAACCCTTTCATTAAGTTTTCAGCCTATGTGCTACATATCTGGTGTATTGGATTTGGGGAGACTGAGAGGTCAGGTGGCAGGGAGAGGGGAGCCTAATTCATCTACGAGGCTCCCCCAGAAAAGGGCACCAGGTCCATTCACTATGCTACAATTCAGACTTACAGTATCAGAGATGATTCAGGAAAGATGCCCATGGGGAATCCTGGAAGGTCGGGAAAGGAACAGGGTATTAGAGATATAGGTCTCAAAGGACAATCAGCCCGCATGCTATAGGTTAGTTTCATACTAGTTCTCAACCATGGCTGCAAATTAGAATCATCTGGGAGCTTAAAAAAAACCATAATGCCATACTGCAACCCAGACCAATTATAAATCAGAATCGCCAGGGAGGGAGGATCCAGGCATCAGAATGTTTTTTTACAAAACTTCTGAGGTGATATCCCAGGTCAGCCAAGATAGAACATTGAGTTAGAGGATGCTGCCTTCTGGAAGGCTGTGGAAGGCAATGGTACACTTGTCTTACAGTTAGCCTCCATGATAAAATAAAGTGTATTTGAATAGAAATTCATCTTAGGACTTGCACATTATTGTTAAAGTGGTTTATTAGTGGAAACAAAACAGAAAATGGGTGGCATGGGGGTGTGAAAGAGAGAAAAACTATTAGAAATGAAATGCTTTGTGGTTCCTAGGTGGCTCAGTCGATTAGGCGTCTAACTCAGTCTTGGCTCAGGTCACAATCTCGTGGTTTGTGAGTTCAAGCCCATGTCAGCATCTGTGCTGACAGCGTGGAGCATGCTTAGGATTCTGTCTCTCCTCTCTGCTCCTCTCTCGTTCTTTCTCTCAAAATAAATAAATAAACTTAAAAAATGAAATGTTTTGATTTCTTTGCTCGTGAAACTTTGCAAAGCAAGATTATGAACTTTGCCAAATGAGATTAGATTCCCACCATATTTTATCTCTTGTAGCAATTGTAATTCTTAGCAACAAAATGTCCTCCTGCACCCCCCTCTGGTTCATAGATCCCAAAGAGGTTGGGTACTCCATCTCAGAAATTCATTCTTCCTTGAACTTACAACATGTTCCCACTCTGGGGGCATTTGGAAGGAATTGCTTAGAAAAAGCCCTGCAGGGATGCTGTCATAATGATGCAGTTTTAAAGAATACCCCAGACCACTTGTGGGGAATCACTAACCATCCTCCTGCGTTTCGTTTTCTTTCCCAATCTCCAAGCTTTTTGCAATCCTTTGGTTTGGCTTCCAAGGCAGAATTTACGATATGTTGCTGACAGAAGAACAATTGCATTTTATCCAACAGTCTTGTTGGGTTTCAATTTCTCACCAGGAGAACCAAGGTTCCCTCTGTGTGTTCATCTTTATTTTGTTCCACGGAATGGAGAGGGGAGGCAGGAAAACATGTGTGCCCTTGGCAAGCAGGTCGCAGGACAGATGTTTCTCCTCCTTTTTCTAAATGGGGAAGCAGAAACTCTTGTGTGCACATGTGCACGTGTGTGTGTGTGTGTGTGTGTGTGTGTGCGTGTGCATGTGTGTGTGTACTGAGTCGTCTGCAGTGTGAGAATAGGAAAGACAATGGATCTTCTTTGGCTTCAAATAATGGCCAAATGGGAGTTCGGTCTTCTCTTTCAGACAGTGCTTGCTTGAGTTTCATGACACTAACACTGCACTGGCATCTCAATCTCTGATCTGTTCAGCTAATCATTGCACCTGGCAAGCAGTTGTTTCCCGTGGATAAGGGCCTATGTTTGGAATTTAGAGGCTATAATTGAAAGCCCTGGAAATTTGCTTTCAAAGCCTCATTTTTAACCAGAGGATGCCAGTTGCCTTTTATTACGAGATCGCATTGCCTTTTATGTGAATTCAGTTGAGTGGGTTTTCTTTAAAAAACAGACATCGTGTTCTTCCCCCATCTGTTTTCAAATGTTTTATTCAATATTTGTGTCTCATCAAAATTCGGGTATCACTTTCCACATCTTCACATACCTGAGGCTAGTTTGCCTTCCAATTAAATGCCCCTGGTTGGCTGTCCTTCTCCTCTTGCACTACTGTTGTTCATTTCTTCCTTTTCTGTATCAGGCCTGAAAAAGACTCCACAGGTGTTGTCGCATTTAGCATATTTTTACTTTTAGCTCTGAATGAAGATAGTGGTTCTGCAGCGTCTGATATGAGTCTATGGGCTCAATCGATAATGAGCCTGTTGAGACAAACAGGCCGGCAATTGTTCTGGCCAGGCCAAAGGAGGTGAGCAAAGTGCCAATTGAAGACCCAGTGGTGAACCAGATGCGGAGAGCAGAGGCTGTACTGGATTAAGGAAAATCGCACGGACTCAGCTTGCACCCGGAACTAAAGCAGCTTTGGGAAAGGCATATGGCGAAAAATAAGCCAAAGTTAATCGCAACGTCAGGCGTCCAATAAAGCAGCATCTGCTTGAGAAGGAAAGCATATCGGCCCCTGCACAGTGACTTCTCTCTCGCTCCTGACAAGCAGGGAGATGTGCAGAGTGGGATTAGCAGGGCAACGAACCAGTGCTGCTGTGGCTCCCAGGGTGGCAGCAGAGCTCCAGCCCATGTGCGCCCGGGGCCCAGAGACCGCCGACACCTGCCAGAGGCGGCCAGCTGCGGATCTGATAATCGGCAGCTGTAGGGCAGCTACCGCACTTGTCCCCCCTCCTTTTCCTCCCCACTCGTAAAACAGCCACCACCGTGCTCTATTGTTTCCCACCAATTCTGCCTGCACTGCCGGTTATCAGCAATAGTCTGTGCACTCAAGTGCATGACCTCATTTAAAGAGCTTTGGCAGAATGTCAGCATCATGTTTTCCCCTCTGCCTTTAATGATGGCGTCCCTTTTGGCCACTTGATTCTGAGTCTGTCATAATTGTCACAAAGAGCCTCTATGTCCAGGATTTGTAACCCTCCTACTCTCCTCCCAAAGAGACAAGAAGGGGCCAGAGGGTTACAGACTGTCATAGGCTGGCTGCCATGCCTAGAATTTGTTTTCTCAGTTATGGTTTCAGCTTTGGGCTGCTCTCCTGCTTGAAATTCGATGACGTTTTCTGAGGGGCATTTCATGGAATATTGAGGTGGGATGTAAATAAATGTCACTTAAGAAAATAGTTTTCCATGTCACCTAACTTTGAGAAACACTGGGTTTTATTAAGTTTTCTTATATACAAATTTTATTTTATTTAAAAAAAAACACTTTTTTAATGTTCATTTATTTTTGAGAGAGACAGAGACAGAGACAGAGTGAGAGCAGGGGAGGGGCAGAGAGAGAGGGAGACACAGAATCTGAAGCAGGCTCCAGGCTCTGAGCTGTCAGCACAGAGCCCAACATAGGGCTCAAACCCCTGAAGTGTCGGATCATGACCTGGGCTGAAGTTGGACGCTTAACAGACTGAGCCATCCAGGCACTCCCAAATTTTCTTTATTTTAGAGAGCCTTAA
Source organism: Panthera leo (assembly GCF_018350215.1). Classification (NCBI taxonomy): domain Eukaryota; kingdom Metazoa; phylum Chordata; class Mammalia; order Carnivora; family Felidae; genus Panthera; species Panthera leo. Next base: position 63,787,922 of record NC_056686.1, on the reverse strand, counting down.
TATTTTTAAAATGTGATGTGCCTTATGGATGTGGATAATGTGGAGTTGACAACATTTCCCAGTATCTTTGGACTTAGGACTCTTTTGGAGGAATATTTGTTATGGGTTGAATTGTGTTTTCCCCTGCTCCCTGCCCAAATTCACATAATGAAACCCTGTCTTGTCAGTGTCAGCTGTTGTAACAGAAATACCATAGAGTGGGTGTATTAAACAAGATTTATTTCTCACGGGTCTGGAGGCTGGAAATCCAAGATCAAGTCACTGGCAGATTCAGCGTTGGTGTGAGTCCCCTTCCTGGTGCATAGAGGGCCATCTTCTCTCTTCACATGGTAGCAGGGGCAAGGGAGCCTCAAGGGTCTCTTTTAAAAGGGTGCTAATTTCATTCATGAAGATTCTGCCCTTGTGACCCAATCACTTCCCAAAGCCCCCACCTCCAAATACCATCACCTTGGAGATTAGGTTTCAACCCATGATGTTGGGAGGATGGAAGCATTCAGTCCCTAGCAAGCCCTGATTCTCAGTAGCTCAGAATGTGACTTTATTTCCAAATAATTCCAAATATTCACAGATGCTATTAGTTTAAGACGAAGTCATACTGGGGTAGTCTGGGCCCCTAATCCAATATGACTGGTGTCCTTCTAAAAGGGGCAGATTTGGACATGGAGACAGATACATACGCAGGGAGAAAGAACTCCATGTGATGTGATGATTGGAGTTATGTTGCCCCAAGATGAGGAACACCAGAAGCTAGGACAGAGGCCTGGGACCTAGCTTGCCCTAGTGACTAGAGAAGGAAGGTGGCTCTGAGGATACCTCAGTCTCAGACTTGTAGACTCCAGAACTGTGAGAGGAAAAATAACCGTTGTTTAAACCGCTCAGTTTGTCGTAGTGTGTTATGGCAGCCCCAGGAAACAAATACAGTATTCAGGGCAATACTGTTTTGAAGAACTTACTTTGAGAAATTCTGCTTAACAGGCTTCCCTGAATAGCAGTTATAGCAGCCTGTGATCATATTTGCAGAAGTCAGAGATTTTAAGAAGTCTAAGGCTCAATATAAGATGTTTGATATATTTGTGGGAAGAGTTAATTCTGATTAAATTGATGTTATTTCACATTTAGAAGACAAATCTTGGGTCAACCATATGAGATCTTTTTGTTAAGCAAATGGACACACTGCCTTCTTACATCCCCAAATGCTCAAATTATAAAACTAGTTTCATTACTTAAGCTGATGGTAATCTTTCTGCTTTGCCTGAATAACTGCTGCAGTCTTTAATTAGATGGGTTGGCAAAAGTGTCCCAGGAGTTACACTAGCTGTCTTTATTGTATTCCTTTATCCCACTGACTTGAATTAAAATGGAATGTGCTACAATCTGCAGCTGCATGTGAGCGAGTGGTGCAGCTATTTGAGAGAATTCCTAAGGTTGAACAGTGGTACCCAAACTGGGGGCCTTCATGGATAAGCACATTTTAGAAATTCATTTGGAGAGTGGCATAGGTTTGTAAATTTTTTCTTTTGCTAACTAGGGATATTAAAACAATAAGTGATGAAATGAACAACCATCAACAACCACCATGTGCTAATGACATCATTTACACTTTTTATTTTATCAAATAAGAATATTAAAACAATAGCCAACTAAATATGCCAAAGAAACACCCCAAAACAACATCTGTAACAACCCCATACTCGTGATACTGTTTATAAAAGTGAAGAATATTTCCTGAACTAAGAAGATGGAAAGATGTCATGATTATACCAGTGAGTTGTTTTGAGTGCTATGTTCCAGGCATATTCGTAAATGTTTTATATGCACGAACTCAATCAATCCTCATAAAAAAAAACTATAAGTTTCTATAAGAGGGGAAACTGAGGTACCGGGGTAAGTAGTGAGGCTGGGATTTGGATTGGCAAGTCTGGCTCTGGAGTGTGTGATGTTGTGATCTTGAACATCTCATGATCCTGCCTCTCTAACAAGACAGTCCTTTCCAAAAAAGAAACCTCAGCAAACTGAGTGTGTATGGATGTTTTTATTCTCTTTTTTCCATGTTGCTGCAGACCTGTAATAACATCATCACAGAGTAGTCTGGACTGGCATTTGAGAAGCCACTATAGCTGAAGTCTCTGTGCCAGCCAGGGACCAGAATAGAAATAGCTTGTGCTATTTGGGGAGGGAATTCCTAAGGTATACAGGGAAATGGCTCGTTTTTCTTTAATCAGTCATCTACGTTTTGTGCTAGAACTTGAGCAACCATAGCAAAGTGAGGACAAATCAATCATTTCAGCTGACATTTTGAAAATACTTAAGGGTGGCAGAAAGTTAATGTATCAAATGTTATTAAAGGTTTAAAACAGCCAAACCCAAACTAACATTCTTTAAATGTAACCTCAGAATCTGGGCTGTGATTCAGTGCTGGGCCTGGTGTAGGTTTGTGTGTATGTGATATGATTTGGATTCCAGAGCTGAGATACATATGAAAACAGACCACATAAGCCACTCAAAAGTACATACATGGTCTTCTGTACCTGGAAATTGCTACAGAGATATAGCCTTTGCAAGTGAAAACCTTCATGGTGTAGTGTGAGTTAATGAAAAGAGCACTGCTTTGGGAGCAGATAAACATCCTGGCTCTTATTCTGCCTTGCTGAGTGACCTTGGAAAATTCACTGAGCTCCCCTGAGTCTATTTCATTTGTGAAATTGGAACAATTAAACCTTATATTATAGGTTTTAAATGAGGATTAGGCTAATTGATGTCCAATGGTTAGCATTATTACTGACCAAAAGAGAATTTTATTTTTCAAACAAGTATTTTATACAATGTTCATATTACCAGATCCTGTTCTAAGTGACCTATAAATATTTATCATATTCTATGAAGGTAGATATTAGTGTTTTCATTTTAAAGTTAAGAAAAATGAGATATAGAGATAGAGTAACTTGCCAAGGTTACAGAGCTGGTAAGGGTCAAAGGAGGGGTCCCAACCCAGGCATTCTGGTGCCAAAGATCATGCTCTTAATCACTGTGCTGTAACGTCCTGATAACTGAAGTTGAAATACTTATAGTTTTAAGTACTTATCAGTCCACCATAATTGAAAGATGTGCTTTACCAGAACTTCAAAAATTTTTTTTAATGTTTATTTATTTTTGAGACAGAGAGAGACAGAGCATGAACGGGGGAGGGTCAGAGAGAGAGGGAGACACAGAATCCGAAGCAGGCTCCAGGCTCTGACCTGTCAGCACAGAGCCCGACCCAGGGCTCGAACTCACAGACCATGAGATCAAGACCTGAGCCGAAGTTGGATGCTTAACCGACTGAGCCACCCAGGCGCCCCTTACCAGAAGTTTAGAAACAAAGGAAATAGTTGGGTCTGGACAGATTGTATATGGATGTAACTAGCTGTGCATCTGCACTGCTAACTGCATAGAAATTGCATTACAGTGTGGGTTTTCCTACTAACCACCACTTTCTTTGCACTACGGGTTGGCACTAGTGTGTGGGCATCAGCTTCCCAGACGGCTTCTATTCCTCTCCCATTTCTATCTCTTCCCATTTACCCGCTGTGGTCTGGCCTGACTCCCTCCCTCCCCACCACTCCAGGTTCTGCCCTGACTGTCACTAGACGCAGGAGTTCTGCAACTCTCTCATGGGCTCTCTGCCTTTATTAATGTTTTCAGCGTGGGCCTCCACTCTCCTAACTTCTTCCCTGATTCCCGGCCACTTCCTCTCCAGATATCCTTTCCTCCCCTTGTCAGGCTCCCACTTGTATCCGGTCCCCTCGCTGTCAATACAGGACTTTGCCTCCTTGTTCTCAGAAGAACAGAGGCCAGTGCACACAAACCCCTAAGCTTGCCTCATTGCCATCACTTTGACACAGGCGCAGCAGGATACAAACAAAGGTCCTTCCTCCTTTCCAGAGCTTCCCTGCACTTGTGCTTCTGGTCTCACTGTTTGGTCTACAGGGCCTTTCTTGGTCCATGATTCTCCCTCTTTCTCTTCAGCATCTTCCTTTTTGTCAGGTTTTCCCCATCTTGAAACAAATCCCGCCTCAGCCCTGCAGTGCTTCAGGCTCTTGCCCTTTCTCCTTTCCTTTGTTGACATGCATCTTGGAAGAGAGTTGTACTAGCTTTCTCTCTTTTCTCTTGTGCAATCTAATTCTCACTCCTGCATTTGGCTTCTTTCCACAACACTTGACTAAATTGCTCTCCCGATGGTCATCAATGGTCTGTTAATTGTTGAATCCAATAGCATCTTCTCAGTTATCACACTTGACCTCTCAGCGAGACCCTGCATGGTCTGGCCCAAGGCCAACTCTCTTGCCTCATTTCCTATTACATCCCCCTTACTTACCACACCACAGCTACACTGGCCTACCCACTGTTCTGCAAACAAGCCAACAGTGCTATTTCATGGCCTTCGCATGTGCTGGTGCCTTTGCCTCTAGAACATTATTCTCCCAGATATTTGCATGGCTTTCTTTTTCTTTGTTTGGATCTCTGTGTACATGTCACTTCTTAAAGAAGCCTTCCCTTCCCATGTTATCTAAGATGGCAGGCATCTCTTCTCCCATCACTTTCAATCCTCTTGCCTATTTTAGACTTTTGCATAACATGTATTACCACCTAGAGGGCAGGGACTATTCCTTTTTTTCTTCTTTGACGATATATTTGCAGCACTTATGGTAGGGCCTGGTGCATAGAAGTTCTATCAATGTTGAGTCAAATGAACAAATTTGAATGTCCCTCATCTCTTAGCTTCTATGACACCACACTTTCTGGTTCTCTCATTGCTTCCTAACCATGCTTTCTCTCATTTGGCCTTGTCTTCATCCACCTTGGATGTTAGGGTTTTTTTCTTGGTCCTTTTTCTTCTGTGCTCTGTATCTTGCTGTTGGCAATCTTACCCATTCTGATGGGTAAGCCCTTGCTTACATGGTGATGTCTCCTAGGTCTTTATCTCTTGGATCTTTCTACCCAGAGGAGGATCCATATTTCCAACAGACTACTATACACCTCCACCCAGAGATACTCAAACTTAATACTCATTATCCTACCTCCAAGTTTCTTTATTCCCATCTCAACTAATGGCACTGCCACCTACTGAGTTGCTCAAGCTAAAAACCTCCTACCTTCCCATTTCATGTCCAAATTCTTGTGAGTCTACTTCAGAAGATGCCCATTTCTTCTGCCATGCTTGAGTCCAGATCCTCATCATTTCTTGTTTGGACTATTCCAATAAGGTATTATATGGTCTCCCTGCCTCCAGTCTCTCCTACCTCCAATCCAGTATAGCTACATAAACGTTGCTAGAATTATTTTTCTAAAATGAAAATTTGATCATCATTTCTTCCTGTGAGAATCTTAGTGGATACTTACTGCCTTGGGATTAAAACCCACCTCCTTAGTGTGACCCATAGGCCCTCATGATTGGGCCTAAAGTACTTTGAATCAGTTCTAAGGTCAAGACTCAGACTCACCAGTTACTTGGTGAGCCATGTTCAGGTGAGAAGACCAAGGCCTTCTCAGTGTAAGGTGGGAAAAGGTTGGGATAGTTAACCTAAGGAGCATATTGCCACAATGCCAACTGGCTAAATGTCCTTTCCTCCAATGATGTGGAACTTTTCCTGAGTAAGATTAATAAATATCTTTGTGAAGTATGCTTACCTCAGAGGTAACAGTGGTAATATTAACCAATTACTGTAGACTAGCATTATTCTAAATACTTTATATATTTTAATTAATATAATCATAAAACAACATCAGGTAGATACTATGTGATTCTCCCCACTTTACACATGAAGAAACTGAGGCACAGAGAAGTTAAGTAACTCTCCAAAGTTCTTATAGATAGAGGTTAGGTTAAGTAACTCTCCAAAGTTCTTATAGATAGAGGTTAAATGGGGATTCAAATTCAGGTAACATGACTTACTATTAGTGAGGAAGTCAGGGGGAACCACAGGATTTATTGCGAAGGAGACAAAATTGGAATTGAGGAAGCCCTAATCCCTTCTTCCTTCTCTGGGGCCCTCTGACTGGGCTGCAGAGAATGCCATGAGTAATGGAGGCAGGAATGTACAGGAAAAAAATTTATGGGGAAGATGTTAGTTTTTTTGAACAATAGTTTAGATGACTGAACAGAGATATGAGGGGGTGGTATGAAGAAGAGAGAGTGAGAGGAGGCAAGGAGCCAGAGAGGAAAGGAGAGAGACAGAGACAGAGATAGAGACACAGATAGACGACCAAGAGTACTTGGTGGACTTCCTTCCTATGAGGCACTGAGTCTGAAAAATCCTTGTTTGGTACAAGTGTATAATTCAGTTAATTAAAACATGGCCTTTCATCTCTCTGATCCTGGCTTCTGCTATCCTTGCAACAAGCCACAAGCCAGTGCATCTTTCAGAGTGTTTGGTCAGGGGGAAGTGGGAGGATAGGGTAGCTTAGAAGAAGGGCCAATTTTACCCCCCTGTTGCATTTTGAATAAGAGAGGACTGAAAAATATTGTTTTTTTTTAATCAATTAAACTTGGATACTGGAGAAAGCAGTAATTAAGGGGGTGTCTTAAATGGTCCCAGGTTCCAGAGTCAATGGTACTATACTAATTGTTGCCCCAGGTTGGTGTCCAAGTACAAAACAAGGGCCTGCCACAAGAGGATCTGTACGCTTCAACCACATCCAAAGGCTCACTGCTGACTCATCAGTCAGGATCTCTCCCATATCTGGGAGATATGACACTCCATGTGCTTGCTGCCCTTTCTGTCTCAAAGACCTTCGTTCCCCCTCCCTTATCCTCCTGCTTTTGTCACTCCCTTCAGTTCCTTCCCCTTTTGATGAGGGTCTTAAAGGTATCAAAGGATGTGGGGTATATTTCTATGACCATAGAAAGCACATTCAAGTATGATTTTCTCATTGAACTATGAGCTTCTTTAAGAGTACACTTCCAATTTTATTCTTGGTATTCCCAACAAGAAGCACATAGCACATGGTAGGTGCTTAATAAATGTTTGATGAATACATAAATGAATGAATACCTGTAAAACATTTAATGGTGCTGCAGCTGTTGCCGCTGTCACTCCTCATGCATCTTGGTGGATTTTTTTCTTTCATTCTTTTTTTTTTTTTTTTGCACTGGCACACTGCTGCCACTAAGAAGTAAACAATCCCTTTTCCCCTTGGGGGATTCCAAGAGTGTCATTTGTTACAAGGCACTCCTTATGGCATGCAAATAATCCTTGATCCAGGGTCCTTTCTGTTTCTTTATTTGAAAAAAAAGGAACTGGCTTTGCATTAGAATTCTCTGATTGCAAATCCACACTAAAAAGACTTTGATTCTTGATAATGATGATGGAAAATTCCACTGAGGGATTAATTGACTGTATGCTGGCTACTGTGCTGGCTACACTTTTAACACATTTTCTTATTTAACCCTGAGAGTAATCTCTGTTTGAAAAAGCATTGTTTTTCATTTAAAAATGAGGATACTGAGGCTAGGTGAGGTGGAGTGACTTACTCAAGACCATCTTACTACTAAGTGGGGACATTAGAATTCGAAACCAGACTCATCTGAACCCCCAAATCCATGCAAGGGGGGAGCCATGATGAGATTCATGTTCAGAAGGCCCTTCCAACTGCTACATGTTGGGTGGCTCTGAGGTGAAGGGCAGGGCCAGGTGAAGAGGCAAGTATGAGCACATGACAGTGGTTCCTGGGACAAATGACTAGGACTTCAGCAGACGTGACTGTGATTACTGTGATTGGTTAGATGGAGGAGGTTAGGCAGAGGAAGACTTGCCCATGACATTCAAGTTCCTGGTTGGTTGTCTGGGCATCATTCAGTGAGGAGAGAACGTTAGAAAGAAAACCTGGGTTGGTGAGAAGATAATAAATTCAACTGGGGTGTTGAGTGTTATGTACTTGGGAATATTTAAGCGCAGCTTCTAGTAGACATTTGTATATGTGAGTCTGAAATTGAGAGAGTATACCTTGAATCTTTTGTATAGTCATTTGTGCTGTGCCATCATTCAATTTGAAGTTGTTTTTAGTTACCAAAAGTTTTCCACTTACTGGTAAGAGAAAATCGTGGGAGTGTCCGTTAGTGAATAAAAGGCTCCTGGGGAAAGCTTTTCCATATTATTCTGCTAAATGCTTGGGTAAGATTTTCCCATTTGTTGCATTTTCCCATTGCCTGAAATCCTTCTGCATTCTTAAATGTATTGCATCAAATATTGCTCATTATCAGGACAAATAGCTGGTTGTGTCATAAGTATCCACCTTCTATGAGTTATCACCACTGTCTTTTTGGAAATACATCTTATAGAAATATCTATTTTTCTTCCACACCATCATCTAGTTTGAACAAATCACTATCTTTCCCTTTGATTAGGCATTTGGCCCTTCAATATAGCCTTGTTTATAATCCTGGGCACAACCCTAGAAGTCCCAGCTCAGACTATCTAACCAAGGAGACTGCTAAATGCTCTAAGATAAAAGGGATAAAAGGATGGTATCAAGTGATAAAAAGCATTATCTCATTGGGCAAAAGAAAGAGGACATGTAAGCCCAAATGGGCTGCTTACAGATCTCCTTTCCTTAAAATGGGTGTCCAGTATAGCTTGCTTGATATAGTGGATGCTGCAATGAATTTTAACCTCCCAGCATCTGAATACCCTCCCTATGTTTGTGAATCCCCCTCTACAACCTATCCAATTATAAAAAGCTGGTTCCTACTCGACAAAGTGAAAACATCATGATTATTCTCCCAGACCCTTGAATTTACCATGTAGGCACATGACCCCGATGCTGGCAGTGAGAGATAACTATTGAAGGTTTGCAGCTGGATGCTGGTGACGTGGAGAAGCAGGAACTGCGTGGGTTCCACTCTGATGAGAGGGACAGTAGCAACACTTGGTCTTCAGAGAATGCAGAGTATGGCTCTGGGGCCAGAATGCCATACCCACTGTCTGTGGGTTGGTAGTAGATGTTGTGGAATCTGTGTTCAGCAATCACGGCAGAAGTGCTTTCATCAGACAAGCTCTGTGGTATGTGATTTTGGACATGGCCTTTATCTGCAAAGCCTCCATGCCTGGCTCTCCTAGAGAGTTTGCAAGCTACCCAACACCCCTTTATTAAATCTACTTTCTGCTCACATTAGCCAGGGCTGTTGTCTGTTGCTTGCAACTGATCGATGCCTCCCAATTCCATGTGATATACTAAATTTTAAGGATTCTCAACACTTGTCCACCTACAGTTTCTCTCATGGAATGTCTTTAAAATGAATTTCACTTTTCCTTGCATTATAGTAACATGTTTTTTTTTTTTTTAAAGAAATCAGATTTTTGAGATCAGAGACTGTGGCTTCTTATCTTTGTATTCTTCTGTTAATGCCCCATCCCAAATGCCTTGTACATAGTAAAGATTATTTAGCAAATTCACTTAAGCAGCCATAAATAAACCATACCTTTATGGCTGCAGGGAAATTACATGGGCTAAGCCCACATGTAAGAAGGGATTGTGGAACTCAGAAAAACATTGGTGGGAATGGTCAAAGGGTGTTCTCTCACAGTTAAGAGTTAGGCAGTGAGAAGCTCCGTCTGAGGCTTTGTCTGTTAATAGGCATAAGCCACTGGTCAGAAATAGCCAGAGTGATGGCAGTAATCCCTTCTCTAAAACTTTCCATCAGAGTTTACTCACTGAGCAGTAATAGTCTGCATCTCAAAGCCTACTGGGTCTTCTGGTGAATTATTGTAGTGCACCTAATGCTATTTCTCTTTTCAGCAGAGTGGATAGAAGCTTCTATCCTTGTTAGAGAAAAAAAATGTCCATAGCATCAGCAGCATGTGCTCTATATTGCAGTCTTTATTTCTTGGGTCTGACTTTCCTTTTATGGGTAGAAAAGAAAACATTGTGTGAAGTTTGCATTTATTTCTCATATGCAAACAATTACCAGTCTAATTTTTTCATAATGCTCATTGGACACATGCATAATATGGCACCTGAAGTCACATTTCACTGCTGTTTGGCACGAGTCTAGTGTGCAAACCTTTACTAAGTTGTGCTCATCAAACCTGAAATTGATCATAGATCTAGCTTGTAAGTCACAGGGATGAAAGATACAGCATAGGGCGCCTGGGTGGCTCAGTCAGTTAAGTGCCGACTTCGGCTCAGGTCATTACCTCACCATTCGTGAGTTAGAGACCCTCATTGGGCTCTGTGCTGACAACTCAGAGTCTGGAGCCTGCTTCGGATTCTGTGTCTCCCTGTCTCTCTGCCTCTCTCCTGCTTGTGCGCGTGCTCTCTCTCTCAAAAATAAACAAACATTAAAAAATTTAAAAAAAGAAAAGAAAGATACAGCATAGAGAATACAGTCAATGGTATTGTGAATTGAACTCCTTTCTCTTTTACCCCATTTCTGTGAAGCTAATTATTGGTGTTATTACATATTTGTTTTGTAATTTCAATTTGGTCTTGATCCCTTCCCTGCAGTATGGACTTAGAAGGCATGTGAATTCCTTTCCTACCCCTCCTCTTACCTGTACTGTATATTATGACTTACCAAAGACTATTATATAATATACTTGCCCTATACTCTAAAGATAATAAATAAATATCATTTCTTTTATTTTCCCAAGGGAACAAAATCAATGCTCATTTTAAAATATTTTTTTTTGTTTTTATTGAAATATCGTTGATACACAATGTTGTTAGTTCCAAGTGTACAACAAAGTGATTTCACAACTTTGTACATTGTGGTAGGCTCCCCACAAGTTTGGCTACCATCTGTCACCTTACAATGCTCTCACAATACCATTGACTATATTCTTTATGCTGTATCTTTCTTTTTTTAAAAAAAATTTATGTTTATTTATTTTTGAGAGAGAGAGAGAGAGAGAGAGAGAGAGAGAGAGAGAGAGAGAGAGAGAGAGCACAAACAGAGGAGGGACAGAGAGACAGGGAGACACAGAATCCGAAACCAGTTCCAGACTCTGAGCTGTCAGCACAGAGCCTGACACAAGGCTTGAACTCACGAGCTGTGAGATCATGACCTGAGCCAAAGTTGGACGCTTAACCGACTGAGACACTGAGGCGCCCCTATGCTGTATCTTTCATCCCTGTGACTTACACATTCCATAACTGGAAGCCTGCACCTCCCAGTCCCCTTCATTCATTTTGCCCATCACCCCACACCCTCCCCTCTGGCAACCATCAGTTTGTTCTCTATATTTATGCATCTGTTTTTGCTTTTTGTTTGATTTAGATTCTTCATATAAGTGAAATCATATACTATTTGTCTTTTTCTGTCTGAATTATCTCACTTAGCATACTACTCTCTAGCTCCATCCATGTTGTCACAAATGGCAAGATCTGTCCTTTTATGTAATATTCTATTGTGTGTATGTATGTAGGTATGTATCTATCTATCTATCTATCACATCCTCTTTATCCATTCACCTACTTATGGACACTTGGAAATATAATTACTTTTGCTAGAGAGAGTTCTTTCAAAGGATTTCAGAGTAGAATAACTTCTAAGTCCCACATTCACATTTATCCTAAAAAAATATAAAAACTATCCTAGTTCCCCTCTCTCTCACTGCCCATTTGTTAAGTGTGAGTTTGCCTTTATCTAGCTATGGTCTTCAGTACAGGGCTAAAGAGTGTAGTATAGTACAGAAATTAAAAGTATACCCTTTTATATCAGAGTGCTGGGGATCAAATCCCAGCTCTTCCACTTAATGGTTTTGAACAACTAAAATAATAATGTCTTTGTTCCTCCTCTGTAAAAGAAATTAGTAACCTATCTCAGTGTTGTTATGAGGGCTACCTTTTACATGTAGAGACTTAGAGCATGGTTCTAATAACCCCTGAATAAATGTGAGCTACTGTTATTCAATTTTCCTTTTATTTATAGCATTTAAAACTGCAATGAAAAGGCCATTCTTTAGGTCTACTAAAACAATAACCATTGGAATTCAAAAGGAACCAAAACATTAACATTGAGCCATTAAATATCTGAGCATATAAGAGATCTAGAAGAAGTTGAGTCATAAATTACTTTTAAAAATGTGGGAACTTCATCATGTATTTTAATTACCTCCTATGCCATTAAAACATTCTCTCATGGACTAATACATTTTATCAACTTAGGTGTTAGTTTTTTGTGGATCATAAACATATGACTCAAAATGCGCTCACAGCATTGCAGATATTTTAGATTTGGAAGAGGTCTTCAGTATTCAATGTTGTCATTTTTTATCTGAGAACTAAACATCATTGCACAAGGACTCATGATACTTGGGGGTTTCAAGCCCGAGAAGGCACATATTTTGAGCAGCAATAGGACTAACTGGAAGAGAGTTGGCTTTTCCTTGACTGTCAGAGTCTAGCAATTTAGAGCACACACACAAGGACAAAAATTTAGTCTTCAAGGAAAGAGTATGTAGAAATAGACAAAATTAGACTGCTATTCAAAATAATTTTTATGAAATAAAATTCATATATAGAGAATAATGAGTTCATAAAACTGAATTTCATAGGTAACTAACACTTTGAGTTAAGAATTTATAATACTATATGGGGTTCTTGGGTGGCTTAGTCGGTTGGGCATCCGACTTTGGCTCAGGTCATGATCTCAGGGTTCATGAGTTTGAGCTTTGTGTCTGGCTCTGTGCTGACAGCTTGGAGACTGGAGATTGTTTCAGATTCTGTGTGTCTCCTCTCTCTCTGCCCCTCCCCTGCTCATGCTCTGTCTCTCTCTCTCAAAAATAAACATTAAACAAATTTTTAAAAAGAGTTTATAATACTATGTAATTATTATAAACCCTTAAGTGTTTAGTCACCTTGTCATTCAGGTCTCAGATCAAATGTCATCCCGGCAGAGAGTTCTTCCCTAATCATTCTACCTAAAGACCCCTTCTGCCAGCTACTCTCTATCTTATCCTTCCTTATTTTCTTCATTGTTTATATCAGAAATTATATGACTCACTTAATTTTGTTGTGTCGACCTCCTACAATAGAATGTAAATTCCATAAGGGTATATGACTTCTTCTTTAATATTGTATGTCTGTGTACTAGAACCATGCCTGGCATATAGGCATATACTGACAAATGTCAGTAAAGGCACATTTGTTTGATTGAATGACTAAATCAAGTTTTTGATAAGGAAGTTTAATTTTATTCTGAGTGCATAATAAGGGCAGCCAAAGAATTTTACAGCAGAGTAAGATGACAGATTTACATGTTAGAAAGACATGCTGGGAGAATGTTGTGCTTTCATTGGCAACCAGGAAATTATGTTCACTCTTGGACTTAAATTGAGAATACTGGCAAATGTCATTTGGGGCAAAGAAAGCCATGAGAGTTGAGGAAATTAGAGATTAGAAGAATAATTTAAAGAAAGGAAGAAAAGAAAGAAAGGAAGAAAAGAAAGAAAGAAAGAAAGAAAGAAAGAAAGAAAGAGAAAAGAAAGAAAAGGAAGGAAGGAAGGAAGGAAGGAAGGAAGGAAGGAAGGAAGAAAACATAATGGGAAAGGTTTATGAAAACAAATGCCTAGGAAAATTAATTCCAGACAACTGAACAGGTACATCTCAATGAGAGGCAGTGAAGCTTAGATGGATTAAAAGAATTCCCAGGCAAGAGCTTGAGGTTATGAAATGTTCTACCTCTAGAGATTAATTCCAGCCCTTCCAACGTTATTTTCAGAGCTGCTCTACCATCTTTTCCCTCCTAAAGTTTTTGTGCAATTTTGCGCTGATACATGGACTCAATGATCCAGGAAGTTGCCTGTATCTTGGGAACTCTATTTAGCCTCCCAGGTCATATATAAGCACCAAGCAGCTGCTGGTGGGATTGGGGGAGGAGCTGATGATCTGAGCTGACTTCTGTGTTGTTCAATACAACAGTGGTGGCTGTCGACCACAGCAAAGAGAAACAGGGCCTCTTACAATGCTGGATTCAATTTGAGAATCTCAGGTGGTGTAAAGAAGAGGTCACATAATTAACTCTGAGTTAATAGAAAGAGAACGATGTCATGAATCACGCCAAACAGTAGATCATTTTAAAACTGCATATAAAACAGCCTTGGAATGCACTATATGACTTCTTTGGCAAAGGATTTATGTATTATTTGCTTTGCTTAAGCTAATAGTTAAATTAGTTTATATTCTGTCTGCATTGGAAAGGTGTGTGGCAGCAAGTAGATTGGATGGAAGGAGAGAGTAGGAGAAAAGGAAAGGAAAGATGGAGAAAAGCAGGCTGGAAGCAGGTTGGCTGGCTGAGAAGTTCAGGTGAGGCCCAAAACTTGCCACATGAACCTGCATGGTGCAAAACATTTAGGTGCGCGATGAGGAATGAACTATATCATCAACTGATATAATTATAAGCACCGGGTCTGATAAAATCAGCATACAATAAATACTTGTTGAATAAATGAAAATAATCATTGTCTGTGATTTTGAGGTAATGACTCCTTATTTCATTGGAAATCTGTAGAAGTTTTATTCAATGCTGTTTAATTTTATTTGGCATTGTTTTGGTAAGAAGACACAGAGATCCTCCTCCTCCTCTTCTTCTTCTTCTTCGTCTTTTTCATAAACTGACCCCTGGAATAGTGGAAAAAAGTTTTAGGTTATAAAACCAGTTGTTGTAACCAGAGCTTGATATATCAGTTTGAACTCAAAAATGCTATTTTTGAAAAGCAGTATGTGATTGGCTTTTAGGTACATGTTTTTAATTTTTTTTTACATTTATTTATTTCAAGAGAGAGAGAGAGAGAGAGAGAGAGAGCATGAGAGGGTGAGGGGTAGACAGAAAGGGAGACAGAGAATCCCAAGCAGGCCCCACACTGTCAGTGTGGAGCCCGACGTGGGGTTCAAACTCACAAACCTCAAGATCATGACCCAAGTCTAAACCAAGAATCAGATGCTCAACTGGTTGAGCCACCCAGGTGCCCCTTTTCATATATGTTTTTAAAAGACTGAAATGTTAAAAAAAAATTAAAAAAAAAAAAATGGGGCACCTGGGTGGCTCAGTCGATTAAGCGTCCGACTTCAGCTCAGGTCATGATCTCGCGGTCCGTGAGTTCGAGCCCCGCGTCAGGCTCTGTGCTGACAGCTCAGAGCCTGGAGCCTGTTTCGGATTCTGTGTCTCCCTCTCTCTCTGACCCTCCCCTGTTCATGCTCTGTCTCTCTCTGACTCAAAAATAAATAAATGTTAAAAAAAATTAAAAAAAAAAAGACTGGAGAATTAGTTACTTTAGTCTGGGGTCTCCAGCTCTTGAATGTCTGGCCATTTTTGCTACCTGTCCATACAATATGTGTACACCTGGTTACCAATGACTGAACTGGAAGCCTGATCTGTGCATGCTCTGCTACCTCTTAAGGTCAAGGCTACTGTCACCTAGCCCTATCAGAGGAGGGTGATATGGCCAACTCTCAGGACAGCCTGGGGCAGCAGGACACTGAACCAGCCCACATTGCTAGTCCTTCTACCAGTTGGGACCCACTGAGGATGTGATCCAGATCAGAGAGTATCTGTGGAACAACACCCACCGGCAGGTCACTACACACCCTGCCTGGAGTGGTGAGAAACTTGAAGCCTTAATTTCTTCACTGGCAGGGATCCTCCGTTCTCTTTTCCACTGGATCTCAGCAGGACCAAGACATTAAAGCTTGCTTGTGTTTGTATCCAGATGGTGTGAATCTGTAACTCCATGTAAATAGACTAATCTGGAAGATAATCTGTTTTGCAACCCTATCATGAGACTACATAGGCATCTGTTCTAAGATACTATGTTTCTAATAGCTCACATACACCTATACATAAGTATGCAAACTCTATGTGTCATGGCAATACAGCATGATACAAATAGGGAGAGGCACACAGGGAACAATTCTGACCAGACACCATCCTAGGGATCACTATGCTATTCCTAAAATTGCAATCTAGCAGCCATAGCAATAGAAATTTTAAAGAAGTCAGTTAAGAACACTTATTGTCATAGATTATTCTCATTTTTTGCTTTCAAACTGCTAACATAGTACAGAGAGAAATCGAAAGCCTGGGCTTCTCTGTGACATTTATCAGCTTTCTTTTATGGCAAAGAAAGCTGGTGGTGTCCCTCACTGCTAGTAAAAGAAGGGCTGTGTATATATTGGTAATTGCACTTGGCTGCTTGTAACAGAAATTTGACCTCAGTGGTTTAACAGAATAGAGTTTTAATTTCCATAAAGTCCTGAGGTTTGGACGTTGATACTCTAGTGCTATAGGATGGCTCTGTGATATCACTAAGGACCCAGGTTTCACCTACTTTGCCACTTTGACTTCCTACTGTCAACTTTCACTCTTGCTCACAAGATAACCCGTTCGTCTCTGGACATCACATCCAATTCCAGGAAGTAAACTGGGGGGTGGGATAAGGGAGGGTTGGTAAAGGGAAAAATAAATATGTTAGATAAGCTTGTCCTTTTTTAATCAGGAAAATAATAATTTCCCCCTAAAATCTTAACTGAGTAGATTTCTATTTCCATATATTTGGTCAGAACAGGACCAAATAGCCACCTTAGCAGCAAAGGGAATTGGGACACTTGTTTTCTTTCTTTTTTTTTTTTTTTTCTTTTTCTGTTCTAAACAAATTCAGGGTTCTATTGGTAAGAAATATAGGGAAGATTTAATTGGTAAGGATATTGGTTGGACAACTTGTGTTTGCCTCAAGCTATAATATGTAGGATACAGTTTTTTCTAAATTCATTAGAATTTGTTGACACTTGAACTGATTCATCAGAGAGGTTGTTCCAAGCTTCCAATATGTGAAGCTAACAAATAATCAGATTCTGACAAACTTTTGTTGGGCCAGCGATGGTGTGGCAATTATGCCTAGATCTTAAGGGCCTTATTTGTTTTACTTCCCTATTAGGCTGGCAGCTCTGGTGAGTGGTGGGGAAGGCAGTGGGGGAGCACAGAATGTATGTTTTTCTTTTTCACTGTCCCCACCCACCCCAAGCATCTAGTGCATCATATACATTAAATGCTTTAAAAAGAACACATTTAATGAAGAGTGAATAGACCCAGGATTCAGCACCGTAACCAACTGGCTACAGGATCTTGAACACATGACTTGACTCTTCTGTGTCTGCTTTCTCCCATTTCTGAAACGGAGACGTTACATGTGCAAATGTGCCTCGTGGGGCTGTAGACAAAGTCAAATAAGGTAACACATGACATTTCTTAAGCGATGTAGGTATGCAGAATCCCATAAGATGCTTTAGCTCCATTGTCTCTCTAGACTACTTTTCTTCACCACCCAGATCCACCCCTCACCTGTGATAGAGTGAAAGCAGGCACTACTCACCCACTTTTGATAGATTAAGAAAGTAAGGCTAGGATGGCTTACAAGCCATTGGTCTAAGCTCAAGTAAATTGAAAGAGGCAAATCTTGATGTTTAGGCTTGAAAAAAAAATGTATTCAATAAGTCTTCCTTATTTACAACCTTTTCCCCCCCCAAAAAAAAGGATTTAAGGAGGTGGGAAATTGTTATTTCTTTAATTTGGTTACTCTGAGAAACACATACATTTGATAGCTTATACATAGCTTAATAAATAAGGTGTTGTTTAGCTTCCTGAGGAAAAGACTGAAAGCCCTTATGAAGAGTTTCAAGAATATAAGGACATACGGATATAGAACAAAAGGAGTTGAAGCTCAATAAAATGAGGCTAAATAGTAAGGGGTTTAAAACTCTAAAATGGGTTAATAAGGTTAATTTCTCTGTGGGTTTTTAAAAATAAGATAGATTCTCATCTGTGGGAGGTAGTTGAAGTGCAAAACACTAAGAGCAGACCATGTGGTCTGCCTTCTTAAGTGTGCCTTTGAGCCTTATAATCTCCAAACTCTTAGAATTCATTATCACTTCTGTTTATTTACTTCAAAATAACAACTGACACTTTGCAATTTACAAAGTGCTTTCACACATAGCCTCTCATTTATTTCTCACAACAACCTTCTAATATATTATGCACGTTTCCCAGAAGGAAGTAGCAAAAAATGAAATTTGAACTGAGTTCTTCTTGAACTACACGTGATGCTCTTTTCTGAATATGTCATCTACCTCTCACTTCCATGTGGTCATGCTACAGCTGGAGAACTGATGAATTCACAGGCTTCTGATTCAAACCTGGCTTCTCTTATTAGTCCGCGTCTTGGTTGATGGAACCAGTTGCCTGAGTCAGAGACTCCAGACTGGAAATAGACTATGTTCTGTTTTTCTCTCCCATTTCTGCTCAGTCGAGAGTCCTGTCAATTTTAGCCCCTAAACATATCTCAAAAATTGGCCTTATCTACTCCACCACCACTTTTTTTAGTTCTAAGTGTTCACCGCCATTTATCTGAATTATGAAACCATTTTTCTTCTTAGATTTTCTCCTTTCTGCATCACTTCCTTAACCACAACATAGGCCAGAGTGAAGAGCCTTTAACAACAGAGTAAGGTGGGGAGATTCCCATGGAAATTTCTGGTCTAGAGCTTCCGAAGCTCCCTGCTTCCTACTGCAGTGTTTCTTAGATTTTTACCATTTTCCTAGTCTTTTGTATTGTTGCCATAGTCTTAACCATGAAAAGTGATATTCAGCATACTGTTGAAAAGAACACCTTGCAACCCATAATATTCAATATAGCAGAATCCATATGTCTAGTCCATACCATTTGCTCTTTCCAACCTTCCATAGAATTGTGAGAGAAGTTTCAGTTCTTCAAGCTCTGTAACATTCCTGCTAGATCACTGGGCCTGATGCACTGGGTCCAGGTAGAATGGCTCATCACAACAATGACTATTTCAGTCCGTCCAAGACAATAATATCTATGAATCTTGAGTGTGATATGTTAGCTATGTTTCCTTCCAATATACATTCAAATATGCATATAGCCAGGACATTTTTTTTTCAATATATGAAGTTTATTGTCAAATTGGTTTCCATACAACACCCAGTGCTCATCCCAAAAGGTGCCCTCCTCAGTACCCATCACCCACCCACCCCCATCCCCCATCAACCCTCAGTTTGTTCTCAGTTTTTAAGAGTCTCTTATGCTTTTAGCCAGGACAATTTTTAAAAGTTTGTGTATTACTGGGGTGCCTGGGTGGCTCAGTCGGTTAAGCGTCCAACTTCGGCTCAGGTCATGATCTCGCAGTCTGTGAGTTTGAGCCCCACATTGGGTTCTGTGCTGACAGCTCAGAGCCTGGAGCCTGCTTTGGATTCTGTGTCTCCTTCTCTCTCTGCCCCTCCCCACTCATGCACGCTCTCTCTCTCTCTCTCAAAAATAAACAGTAAAATATTTTCTAAAAAAGTTTGTGTATTACCTAAAACTATCTCCTAATCCCAGTGGCAAGCCCAACATGCTTTTGGAAGCTTTTGGTAAGAGATAAATGACTATGCTTTGGCTTCCATTTCACTCTGTAGCCTTGTATTCAGGGTTATTGTAAGGTGGCCATATAATTTATCACCCAAACCAGGATACCTTTGAGTGTGAAATGATATTCACACTTAGTTGGAGCACCAGGTATGAAATTATACCATCTGGGCCCATGGTCACCCTATTCCCCTGCTCATTCCCTAATTTCCACTTTATTCCTTGAGTGATGCTTAGATATATCCACCAGATGATTTCAATCTTCTGAGTTTTTGTAAATCCTGTTCATTTCGCCTGGAAACCCTTTCTTACATTTCTTCAGATACCTAACTTCTATGCATTGGCTTCTCCAGGGAGTCTTTCCAGCTCCAGGTTGGACAAAACGACTGTTGCCTGTATTTCCTGAAAATTCTAAACATATCTTTATCTCATTTGCACATTAAGGCACTCTCCAGGGCAGGTACCATGTCTTACTGATTTTGTTCCCTGCAGCACATACAGACAGGGTCAAGGCATACATAAATGGTTCATTTGACTCTCTATCGACCAACCCAGTGTAGGGATCTATGCTGTTCTCTGTAGGTAACACCAAAGTTAACTCTAGCCTGTCTGATGATGCTGACACCACTTGAAAGTATTGCTCTGGAGACAATTGCTTGTCTCTTCTCTCTTTTCTATATTTATCTTCACCTTTGGCACAGAAGAAGAGCTTCTCTGTGCTTAAGACACGGCTTAGGGGTTAGACAGAACTGGTACTTACTGCCTTTGTGACCTTAGGCAAACTACTCAAACTTCCCACACCTCAGTTTCCTTGTCTGTAAGATCTGGATGATAATAAAACCTTTCTCATGGTAATGTTATGATTAAGGGCTGTGATGCATCTAGAAGGACAACACAGTGCCTGGTGTGTGGTATGTGTTCAATAAAAGTTTCAGAAAAGAGCCATGGGGAGATGTGGTGAGATTATAAAGACGGTAGTATCTTTCTTCTGCTGGCTCATTAAGGAACCTTGAATTTTCTTTTTCTTTTTTTAAAAAATGTTTATTTATTGAGAGAGAGAGAGAGAGAGAGAGAGAGAGAGAGAACATGAGTGGGGGAGGGGCAGAGAGAGAGGGAGGAAGATAATCCCAAGCAGGCTCTGTGCTGACAGCATAGAAGGCGGTGGGGGGTGGTGGTGCTTGATCTCATGAACCCAACCATGAAATCATGGCCTGAGCCAAAATCAAGAGTCAAATGCTTAACTGATTGAACCACCCAAGCACCCCAAGAAACGGATTTTCAAGGTCACTTGTTTTGTTTTGTTTTTTTAATTTTTTTTTTAAGTTTATTTATTTTTGAGACAGAGAGAGACAGAGCATGAACGGGGGAGGGTCAGAGAAAGAGGGAGACACAGAATCGGAAGCAGGCTCCAGGCTCTGAGCCATCAGCCCAGAGCCCGACGCAGGGCTCGAACTCAGGGACCGCGAGATTGTGACCTGAGCTGAAGTCGGATGCTTAACCGACTGAGCCACCCAGGTGTCCCAAGGTCACTTGGTTTTAATCAAAGTCATAAAGTAAAATCCAAGGCTCTGAAGAAGCATAGAATGAACACAGAGAATTAAGATCTTCCTTTAGGCAGCATATTTTTCCTGATGTAGAAAAATGAAGGTTTTAAAGACATTAATGTTTTTCTCCCACAATATGGCACTGAGATTATCAGCTGCCAGAGTTTGATTTGGAACTTTTGATGTCACAGGTTCTGTGTACCTGAAACAGTAGATTTTAAGTCCTTGATGCCATCGTCTCCACCCCATGAACAACCTGGTTAATTAATCAATCATGCAACAATTAATTGGTTAGCCAGAGTTATTGTACGCCCATTACATGACAGATGCTTGTCTGTGCTCCCATTGTGTGTTAGACATGGCAATATGTACCATGGATAAAATGATGATAAAGTAAGAATCTGGCCTTGGGGGTTTAAGTGAGTCAGACAAAGCTTAAATTACATAAGCTCCATAAATGTAGTAGGCAGGTCCTGACAAAGCTGTGTCCAAGTGCTAAGGGAGCATAGAGGGGTGGTATCTCACATCCCATGGGTGTGGGGATGGCATAAATAAAATCTTCTGTTCTGTTTCCTTAAGTTACTCCTCAGTGCAGATGATTCGACATGCACAATGTACTTACGCAGTGTTGACCTCACAGGGTCAGAGGCAGGGCTTTTTTCACTGGGTCCTTGGACCTCACCTTTTAAAGAGGCTAGGCGATTGCCGTGCATGGCTTTGGGGACTCAGGCCTGTCTGTCTGCAACATACCACCCTCCCCTCCCCAATCCTCAGTGCCAGGAACAGAGATAATTAGGTACAGCAGGCAGGAGGGTAATTTGATTAAGCAAGTTCTGCAATGCTAGAAAAAAAGCACAGGTCAGAACCCATGGAGTCGAAGAAATCTGAGCTTAGGAGGCAAAAAGAGGGAGAAAGACACATAAGTTCTGATCCAGGTTTGAGCCAGGGTGACCATCTGATGATGGTGAATAGTAGTAAGAGTTGGGGAATCAGAAGAAGAGGGGAAAGCAACAGTGAGAGCTTTACCCTATTTTTATAAGATACAATTTTTTAAAAGAATGAATCTTTCTGACCACAAATGGCAATTGCCTTCTGCCCAATGTTTACATTTTCTTTGGGTTCCAAACAAAATGAATACTGTCAAACATGTCCTAGTACTACCTAAACATACTTGGTACAGAGTATATTTAAACAATGATTAAAGGGACAGTACAATTCCAGTTTGTGTGCAGCTCCAATCAAGCTCTGTCAATGGTTAGCTAATGATTTCCCGCAATTCATCAGTCTTTTTTTATGTCTCTATAGACACATGTTTAAAAAATACAGAGATCAAATCTATGGTGACTGCTAACTAATATTTGGCATGCTATCCTTGACCAGCTTGGTGGGATGTGCATCCTTGAAATGTTCTTTGAACGACCCCAGTGTTGATGACTTAACATAAACCTTGTCACATTGGCATTCGGTGCAAAAGATCATGTCTAATAAACAGTTCCAGTTTGGAGTAATTAGTAACATGTCTGAACTGTGGGCTCTTTTAAAACAATTACAAACATCACTCTGTGTGGTGTCAGAAATTATTCCAGCCAATGTGTTGCTGGACAGCTGTCCTGCCCTAACACAGAAATAGAAAAATGATTTCTAACTATTAAATCTAAGTATGGGCATAAGCATTTAGATGATCACAGAGTTGGTATGAAAACGGGTGCTTCCAAAGTGTGTATAAAAGCTTCGTTCTATGACATAGCCAAGATCCTCTTGAAAATCTTGTTTATACATTTCATTGTTCTGGAAGCACATCACTTTCATCTCTATTAGTGAAGAATTACATTGCAGACCATCTTCCATTGAATTTTATGATACCACTTTCAACAAATACTTATTGAGGGTGTGCTTCATATTCAGCACTCTCCTAGGTCTAAGAGATGCAGCATGGACTGTATGCCCCACGTTCCTGACCTCATGGGGCTTTCATTCATTTTGGTGTGTGGGGGTGATGAGACAGAACATTTCTTGTAGTAGCATGTTTTTATATAAGTAGATCTTACAAACACCAACTAGAGGGTTGGAATAGGGGGTCCCTAGGGGAGTAGAAGCCACTTTAGTTTGAGTGTTGGGGAAGATATCTCTGAGCTTATGATTTTGATCTAAGATCTCAGTGATGACAGAAAGACAGTCAAACTAATATGTGGGAGGAAGAGGACTCCAGGCAGAGAGGACATCGTGTGCAAAGACCTTGAGACATGATTGAAAATGATGTGTTCAAGGAACAGAAAGAAGGTTTGTGTGGCTAGAATATATCAAGTGAGAGAGAGGGAGGAGGAGATGATGTCAGCAGGAGATAAAGCTTTCCTTACTTCTTTACCATGAAAAGACAGAAGTGGGTGGTGTGGTTTACTGTAAGCATTGAGATCACCATGGCTGCAGTGTGGCACATGTGATTTGGGAGACAAAAGGGAAAGAGGGAAACAATTAAGAGATGATGCATTAATCTAAGTGAGACTAACTGAAGCTTTCCACATTAGAGATGGTGAGGAGTGTTTGGGTTGGGATTTATGTTGACAGTCAGGTCTACAGTACTTGCTGAAGTGCTGAATGAAGGATATGTTGGAAAGAGAAAAATTAGAGATGGCAATTTTGAGGTTTTGGTTTGAAAAACTCCCTGGATGGCAGTACATTTAGTGAGTTGGAAAACACCGGGGAAAGTTGGGGAGATGAAAATCAAGAGCTTAAATACATATTAAGTTTGAGGTGGCTTTTTAGACATCCAAATAGAGATGTCCTGTAGGTAGTCATAAATATATGTCTGTAGCTCATGGAAGGGTCATAACTGGAGATGTAGATTTAGAAATCATGAGGAGAGTGAAGGTGGGGTTTAGTAGACTGACCATTCCTGTGGGGTCAAAAGAGAGTTAGATTGGGAGGTCCTAAGTAAGAGAGTTGGAAGGGTAGAAGTATTCAGAGGGTAGGATGAATTGAGAGGTTGTGTTTGTTATTGGTAAAAATGATGCCTAAGTTAGGACCATAGGAGGGAGGTGTTTGAGTAGAGGGTAGAGTATAATATGTCAGGCAATAGTGGTTGACATCCACTGGGGATGTCAAAGTCACTTAGAATGACTGCAGGAGTAGAGGCAGAGATGGAGTCAGAGGTTCAGATACTCTAACTGCCATAACTGAGGAGCTGGAACCTTGATGCTGATAGATGGCAACTACCCAAAAGGATGGTTGGCACCAAACTTTGATGACCTGCATACTAAAGGTCTGGTTGAATGGAAGACAGTGGGTTTGGGTGCAGGAGGGCAGAACCAGCAGGACATACCCTCCCCCTATGCCTGAGATACAGGTTGTGGGGGAGATTGGCAGGGGTGGGAAACCATCTTTGAGAATGTTGATAGGAAAGCAGCATCTTCAAGGGAAATCCTACTTCCAGTTACAGCATCGATATCCTCTGGGGGACTTTTTAAAACACAGACCTCTGGGCCCCATCCCCAGAGTTTCTGTTTGTGTAGTTCTGGGGTAAGGCCTGAGAGTCTACATTTAAAACAAGTTCCTGGGAGCTGCTGATGCTGCCAGTCCACAGATCACACTCTGAGAACCATTGAGTTAGAGCCAGAGAGCAAAGCACAGTTTCAGATAAGAGGTTGAGGTATGCGGAAATTGCTAATAACAGACTGAACACCAGAGGATGACACGCAAGCTGTGGGAGAACAAAGAGGATGTGATGATAAATTAAAATGATCAGGTTGGCTCTCTGATGGTGCCTGAAGAAACCAGAGATGTGAGCTCTCTGGGATTAGTCCTTCTTGTCTACGGGAGGGTAGTGATCAGTGAACGCTTCATGGTTGGGGTCACCAGGCAGCTCCTTATTTCTGTCACTTGGTATGGTGTGGAGACCTGGAGGATAGTCAAGGGCCTCCTGAGGGGTAACTCAACATCCAGGGAAGCTCTTGAGTGCAGAGGCAGTGGAAAGGCATCTTTCTAGGAATGGAAGAAAATGTGACCTCCAGGCCACTGCTCTCTCCCTGGAAAGGGGCTGATTCAGCAGCAGGATCAGCCTGGTTGAAGAGCACCAGGCAGCCAAGGTCATTGGCTCAGCTTGAGTTTGGGGTGATCTGAAAATGAGTTAGCTCAAAAGACATTGAGCACCCCTTTTGCATCACCAGTAGCAGCAGGGCTGTTGTGGCAGGGCGGGCTTTGCCCACTGGGATCTCAAAATCCCGGAGGCACTGGAAGCAGAGGAGCTTGTCCAGTCAGGACTCTGTATGTGGCCAGTCATGGGCAGTGATTGTTTTCAGGCACAACTAGATCTAGGTGCTCAAACCTTATCATTTGGAATCTCTCTGTCTCCCTCCACCCCCTGCCCCTGTATCTCCATCTCCCTGTCTCTGTATAATTTCAGCTGTGTTGGTTTCATTTCCAGAAGGGCCCTCCCTTTATCCCTGCCCCATACTGAAAATGTGCCCCACCCTATGTGTCCAGCAATCGGCAGCCCCAAGCTTACATCTCACCATGCAGAAAATGCAGTGAAAAGAAATCTTCCCTTTCCCAATAGTCCCTCATAAATTGGGGCAGTATACCAGTCACTGTGGCCAGTGGGACAGATGCTCTGGTTTGACCTTATGTCATGCACTTGCCTCTGGAAAAGGAGGGGATGCATGGAGGTTCTCTGTCAGCTCCATCTGAGCCACATACACCAAAAGTGGAGGAAATTGGTTTCTTAAAAAGAAATGAAGATGTTATGATTTAAAAAGATAGTAATATCAGTGTTTATTGAATGTGTACTCTTTGGAAGTCACGGTGCTAAGTATTTTACATGCTTTATTTCATTTAATTTTCACAAAGCTTGGTGAGAACAATACTGTTATTATTTCCACATTACTGAGGTGTGGAGGGGTTAATTCAGGCCTTAGGTTTATATGGCTTGTGAGGAGTAGGGCAGAGCCTGGAGTAAAATACTGGGTGAGGAGCAAGGACAAAGGGCAGCATGAGGACAGGGCTGTCGGGGAGAATTTCTGATGAAGGAGGCTGGGGACAGTAGCCTGGAGGTAGATGGAAGGAGTGGGGCCCATAGGAGTGGGGGCAGGTGGACATGGGGTGGGCACATTTTCTGTGTAGGGCGTGCAGCGTAAACAATGACAGGGCAATGCTGGAAAGCAAGGTACTCCAGGGCAGAAGAGAGTGTCAGAAAGAAGTGCTACCAAACTCAGAAAACCAAATAAGTGACGATGGGCTTAATGAGGCTTCACTGCACTAAGCTGTTGCTGTCATGATCACTTACTCCCTCTGAAAACGAGTTAAAGCTGAGGTAGCACAACTGTCGAAGGAGAGAGGATCTGAGTCACATGGCTTATTGGTACCTCATTGACATGTTTGTGCAAAGAATCATACATCTCCCAACTGTTTTTCAATTTCACTCAATGAATCTGGATCTTTTGTTTACAAATCCCACCCCCTTTTTCTCATAGACAAAGTTGTGCATAATTGTACTGAACTTGAGTAGAAAACATGATTGTGATTCCAGCTTCAGCCATAAGAATGTTCATTTTGTTATCACACACAACACTTTTAAGAAACGTCATGGGAATGAGAAATTACAGGGAAATTTCCGCAACCATGAAGCTACAAAACATGCACTGCACTCTTTGCTGGTTTCCAGATGGAAACGCTTTTGGGGAAGATTCACCAGGATCACAGTGTGTCAGGTGCGATTAGGCCAACATGGCGAACTTCTAGATTCCCTTGGGAGGAGCCCCTCCTCTCCTCTGTGTAGATTTCTCTTTCCCTTTTTTTTGCCTTCAATTGATCATAACGGCTGCAATAAAACCCACTTCACCTTAATAAAAACAAATCTGAGAGGCTCCCTCTATATATTCCAACCTCACTTGCACAAAGGCTGATTATTGATCTGAAAACATGCTAAGTCTTAGCCTTGTAACGTTTAGCTTCATTTTCCCCCTTCAAGCTTCACCCTTGGCTGCAATGGAATTGCCCTAGCAGAACGATATGATAGCAGACTGGTCAGAAAATCTATCTTGGGTCAACAATTTGTCATAATGAAAATTGCAGAGGCCCAAATGTGTTCACTGAGCAGTTAGCTAACTTATGTTTTTCTCACCGATATATTGTATGCATCAGGCTTGCTGACTCTCACTGATAATTTCAATTTTTTTCAGAATAGCTGATAATTAAGGTATTGAACAATTGATTTTGCATAACCTCATAACCGAAGCTGATATGGTTGTCACTGCTGAGAAAGAGAAGATGACAGTGTTTGCCACTGAATGCCATGTACCCCTGAAGAATTGTTAAAGAAGGCAAAACTCAAAACCATCTAATTCTTCTTTACAGATGAGCTGTTTTCCCAGCTCCTCATTGTGAAGTGAGAAGGAAATACCTTGGAAGTGATGGCAAAACGATGCCAGGGCCATGGTTACCTTTACTTTCTTTCCATAATTTCCATCCTCTTCAAACCGCAAGGTCTAGGTTTGTGAGGTTGATGAGGTCATTTTGCCAAGGGCAAGAACCTCAGAGCCGTTCCAGGATGGGAACATCAAACTGTGTGTTCTGCCTCTTATTTTATTGTGAACAATAAAGGCTGTAATATTCCATTCTATTCAATAGAGGTTTATTGAGTATCCACATGTCTCAAACTCTCTGCTAAGGTCTACAGATTTGTGTGATTTGTATGTACCTTGTCTCTGTGTTTGAAAATACCACGGGGATATTTCCTGGGGTAGGCATTTCACTCAGCTAGATTTCTGCTCAACTCCATGGCTGTCATGGTGTGTGATTGTGTTTTCCACATTCTCACACAAACCATAGACTGAGGGGAGCAACTTCACAGTTGAGATCCCAGGTACCTGTAGGTGGGGAGGTGTTACTGGGCTATACAGAGGTGGGCTGTCCCCCCACTGTACGCTGCTGGGCAGACTCAGTGAAAGTATTGAGGAGTAAGAGCTTGCTAGGGAATCCCAGGCAAATGTATGATAATTAAAGAATACTTAGAAATTACAAACATTATCCAAAAGAGAAGAAATGATAAAAACTGTTTATAATCACCTAGAGATAACCACTGTTATTATTTTTGCTACTTTAATATTTACTTTGTATGCACACACAGATACATACACATATACTCCATTTACAAAAAATGTAGACGTGCTATAGTGTAGAATTTTTTTTTTCATTAAAAAGATACTGTGAATGCGGATTCCTTTATTCTACACTTCTAAAAATAAAGTACCTACTATATGCCAGACACTGTTCTGGGCATGGAGATTTGTGAACAAAAGAAGCAAATTCCAGATTTCATGGAGGACACATTTAGCGGAGGTGGAAAGCGAACAGAAAATAAAGAAACAAGCAAGAAAATATGATGAAAACATAACAGGCTGATGTGATGGATGGAGCCTGGGGGATGCTTTTGTTTGGATAAGCAGAGAAGGCTCCCTTCAGAAAACAACATGAAACAGTGACTTGAATGACAAAAGAAACTGGCCATGGGAAGATTTCAGGAAGGCATAGGAAGACCAGCTAGTTCAAGGGCTCAAAGAGAGACCCAGCTTGGCTGACTGTAGGAATGGAAGGAAGGTCCTTGTCGCTGGAGTAGGTGAGGGAGGAAGACCAGTAGGAGATGAGGGTAGAGAGGGAGGCAGGTACCAGCTCTTGTCCACAGAGTTTTTTCTGTGTGTGATCAAAATCACTGGAGAGTTTTAAACAGGGCAGTAATATGAATGGATTTGTATTTAAAAAGAAAACAAAACCAAATTCTAGTTGCTGTGTGAGAATGGATTACAGGGGGGAGACTGTAACTAGGGATGCCACTAGGAGGTCATTAAAGTGGTCCTGAAGAAAGGTGATAGTGGCTGAACCAAGGAGTTCAAGCCATTTCCCTAGAAAAGGGTTACACATACCATCTAGGGATATTAACTTATTCCAAAAGTAACTAATGTATGGTCAGAATATAGTAGTATGTTCTTGAGAAGAAGAAAACCCGTGGGAATCTTTGGATATTTTAATCAGAGATGAGAAAACTCTTTAGCCTTGAGTGCCACTGATAGGGTGGACATTGGAAAGAGAGGAGAGATGAAAAAGACAAAGTCAGCAAAAAACAAGGAAGAGGAAGAAAGGAACATGTCAAGAGGGGAAATTATAAAAACAGATATTAAGTGGTTGTGAGTGGTAATGCCATTAAAAGTTTCTACTCATTGGCACCTGTGCCCCAGATCATTTACCTCCTCTAGCATTGTGTCGTTGATAAAATTATCTAATTGTTAGGAATTGGCAAAGAAGTATGGAATCTAGTGGTTTGTTCACAGCTGTAGGTGTTGTTCTATTGTCTGAACTGTGGTGGAGCCTTATTAGAATACGAACATAAGCAGCACAGGGTCTCAGACAGGAGTAGACATGCAGAGCAACAAGATATCAGCTCAAAATCACTTTCCTGATAATTACACATAAAGGGCTTGGTCCATGTTCTCCTTTATGTACTTAACTCCCAAATGAAGCCAATTATAAGTCGAGAACCTGACATTCATGGTTTCTCACAGTTTATTCTCATACCCTTTCTTCTAACGACTCCCTTTATTTGTTCTCCTGTGTTGGCTAGTCCATCTCTACAGTGTATGAGAAAGACAGAGAGGAAGGGGGTGCAGAGAGAGAGAGAGAATGACATATTTAGAATCTAAGTGACTGTCTCCTTACTGAGACAAATATCTTCTAAGTGGGAACTGTGTGGCAATCTTATTTTGCTTGAAATATCTGGGTAGTAATTAGAGAAATCCTCTATCATAGAATGCTTAACATAAGGAAGAGCAGGAGCTGCAGAAAAAGCAGACATTTTGGTGCCTGGGAGATGCTGATTTGAACCCTGGGTCTGACATTACTCTGTGACCTTGTCGATTGAGGCAACTTCTTTTGGGGTCTTGGTTTTGTCATCTGCAAAATAGAAGCCGGATTACCTCTCCTGCAGAGCCATTGGGAAGAATAGATATGTTCATTGTGAAAAATGCCTCAGGTCCAGTAGCCATTCTTTTCTCTTCATTGCTTTCTATCGTTTGGGCCATTTACCCAGTCTAGCACTCCATCCCCAAAGCCTATTTCTGTATAGGTATAGACCCCAACACTTCCTTGCCTCTCTCAGTTATAACTTGCCTCCCGTCCACTAAATCCTGCTGCCGCTTTTGGTGGATGAAGCTTTGATATTTCAAGCTGTCAGCTCATTGGACCACAGTTTGGATCTGTCAGCTTTGTTATGGGCCATGTAGTATGTAAATAATGACACCTCTTAAAATATTTTTAATCCTTCATCTTGATGGATGCTTTTGTGTCTCATGTTTGTCCTTTAAGGAAGAAGGAAAGTAATAGCTCCTCTAGGTGACAGGGTAATTGCACACCCAGAGCTGCATTAGCACCAAGAACTATGCTGAGATATCTTGGTAAAGGACAGAGTTGTTCAAAATTCCACCCCTCTTCCTAATGGTTTGAAGAGAAGGTGGGTGCACTTTTAATTACACTTAAACATTGGATCATAATGGGAGTGAAAAGCTGTGGCTGACTCAGCCAGTTTCAAAACTGCCCGGCAGTGGAGTCAGGAGAAAACGCCTTGGCTTCAGCACCAGGCTAGGAAAACCATTTCGATTGGCACTTGGAGCTGAGTTCATGCACTGCATGCCCACAAAGTCACACAACTAGAGGAAAAGATTTGGTTCATGGTCTTGGTTCTGTTTCCTTGTTTCTGCTTGGCATAACCTGATTTTATTTTATTTTATTTTATTTTATTTTATTTTATTTTATTTTTTGTTTTGTTTTGGTATAATTTATTGCAAATTGGCTAACATACAGTGTGTACAGTGTGCTCTTGGTTTTGGGGGTAGATTCCCATGGTTCATCACTTACATAGAACACCCAGTGTTCATCCCAACAAGTGCCCTCCTCAATGTCCATCACCCATTTTCCCCTCTCCCCAGTGCCCCCATCAACTCTTAGTTTGTTCTCTGTATTTAAGAGTCTTATGGTTGGTATAACCTGATTTTAGTGAAACAATCCTCTCATGCTCTGCAGTTGCCGAAGAGTAGTTTGGCTGTAAAGCACCCCACAGAAGGGATCCATGCAGGTTAACTGGATGAAGCAGTGTAATGTAAGAATAGCTAACGTTTACTGAGCACACTCACCATGTGTCAAGCACTTTACATGTATGTATCCTCACAATAACCCTGACATAGGCAGTCTTAGTCCCTTTTTAACAGATGAGTAAACTAATGACTAAATGATTAAGTAGCTTCTCCAAGGTTACATAGAAATAGGAACTAGGCAGCCTATGTCTAAATCTGAGTCATTAGCCACAACGCTGTGTTGCCTAGTTTAGACTCACAGAGTAGCAGCCCAGTAGATTGAGATTCAGGAGATCTGGGCTTGAGTGCTGTCATGCTTGCGTGCCCACAGGAAAGCCACTTACATTCTCCAGTGTTTAGTTAAAAGGGTGATAATACTGCATTCCCCAGCTCTGAGGACAAATAACTCTATATTAAGAATAGATCATGTTTCAGGTGTCTTACATACATTTTATGTATTTCTTTAAAGCACCTGAAAGGTATGAACAATTATCCCCAGTTTCTGGCTAACATTTTTAAATAACATGCCCAAGACATGTTGGAGCCAAATCCATCTGGATGCAAAGTTTAAACTCTTTCCAAGCTGTGTAAATTTAAAGTATAAACCTGAATACAAGTTCCTGAAGTTGACAGGTCATGTCAGTCTGCATGTACTCCTTATGTCCTGTGTGACCAGCCTGAAGCTCTTCTCTGTCTCCCTGACCCACAGTGACTGGCTTTTCATCTCCCCTCATCTTTAAAAAAATTTTTTTTAAGTTCATGTATTTTTAAGAGACAGAGAGACAGGGCAAAGGAGGGGCAGAGAGAGAGGGAGACACAGAATCTGAAGCAGGCTCCAGGCTCTGAGCTGTCAGCACAGAGCCCGATGTGGGGCTCAAACCCATGAACCACAAGATCATGATCTGAGCCAAAGTCGGACACCCAACCTGACGGAGCCACCCAGGTGCCTCTCTCCCCTCCTGTCTTGTACCATTTTGTGATTGCTTACATGTTAGGGATTGTGCAATGTGCTTTTCCTCCTTTTGATTCTCAAATAACTCTAGAAAGTAGGAGTTTAGAGCTCTTTTCTTGGTTGTTCTTTTATGAATATAGAAGGGAATAAAGGAAGGAACAATGAGAGCAAGAAATAACATTTTATTAAACACTTACTATGCACCAAGCAGTGTCTTAAGAATGTTAGGTACCGCTATCCTTCCATTTTATAGATGAGAAAACTAAGGTATAGGGAGATTAATACTCAGTCCAACAGGCAGTCTGACTCCAGTTCCAACAGTCTCAGCCACACTGCATTCTCCCAGAGTCTCGTCAAGGTAGATAATTTGTTGAGGAGCAAACTGAAGCTCAGAGAAGTTGACTTAGCACACACGCCTATTGTGCGTCAGAGCTGTGATGCAAACTGAGTCTCCCTGACTCGTAAAGGCCACTGTCTTTGTATGGTACCCCACTGCTTCATGGCCTCTCAGTCACTCAACTCTGCCCTGTTCCCAGAATTTCAGTTTGAAAGGCGCTCTGTGACATGTGACGCCACATTTACATAAATTTTCTGTGTGTGACCCCAAGAGCCAGATGACACTCACTCCTTTGCCTTTGGCATCAGCATCAGCTCTATCAATTTAGAGGCAAGCACAGCTGTGGGGTAAAGTAGCCTGGAGGGGATCAGACTGAGATTGAGTAGTATGAGGCAGGACCCCTGTTCTACTGCTATAAACCCCCGGACCTGTGGTTACGCCTTAAAGAGGCATGATCAGCAGTGCACGTGTGAGAGATATTTAACACCTCCCCAAACACAGAACTCTTCCTGCTGCTGACAGGAAGAGTTGCCTCATCTTATGATGTCTCAAACAAAATACCTTTTTTTTTTTAAAGTTTATTTATTTTTTTTTAGAGTGAGGGAGTGAGCATGAGCAGGGGAAGGGCAGAGAGAGAGAGAGAGAGAGAGAGAGGAGGGAGAGGATTCCAAGAAGGCTCTGTGCTGTTAGCATGGCCTTGAACTCAAAAACCATGAGCTCATGACCTGAGCTGAAATCTAGAGTTAGATATTTAACCGACTGAGCCACCCAGGCGCCCCAACAACAACAAAAAAAACCTTTATAAATTGGTTGTTCACCCAAAAACATAGGGACATTAAATGATTTTATTTAGCTCACGGTTCTATTTGGACAGGGCTCAGCTGGGTCGTCTTTAGTCTGGGAAAGGCTTGACTATTTCTACTTGGCTGCTTCACATGTCTGGGGCCTCAGCTGGGAGGGCTGGAACCACTGGGGCCCTTTCTCCAGAAGGTATCTTGGTCTCCAAATGGCCAGCTTGAGCTTGTGTACAGGTAGGGAAAAAGTCTCCCTGCACAAAGGCACAGTCTGCAAGACCAATGGAGTCCTAGGCTGGAAACTTGCACAATGTCATTTGATACGTTCGGTTCGGGCAAACAAGGCGTAAAGTCAACTACAAGTAGTATTCATGGGGCAAGGAAGTAGAGTCCATTTCTTGAAAGAAAGAGTTTCAAAATTGTATGGTCATATTTGCCGTCACATTTTCCTTATTTGACTCCTCCCATCAGAAATTTCCAAATTCTTTTCTGTTCATCAATCACCACATATCTGGTTCGTTTCAAGGACTCAATCTTACTTGAAGAGCTCTCAGTTATGCAGACCATTTCTAGTGTCCTCTGGCTATGGTAAATAATTTAAATCATAATTACACATTATCTTGTATAGTTCTTCCAATTGAATTGTTTTGTTGGAAGCGGCTATTGCCACTCCTGCTTTCTTCTTGCTGGCATTTGCCTGACAGAACTTTGCCTTCTTTATTTTCAACATTCTATGTTATTTGACTTGAGCATGGCTCTTGCACACAGCACATACCAGAAGTTTGGTTCCAAATCTATTATTAGGAAAATACAATACATTTGGATTTATTATAACTCTTTTACCTTTACCTACATTGCTTTTCTTTGTTCAGTTTGCTTTTTTCCTCAGAGATTTTGAAGGCATGTTTATATCTTTCTGTCTAGGCTCTCCTTCCTCTCTATGGCTTCGTTATATTTTCTTACACATATTTCATCTCCTTACACCTTCCTACTTTAACCAAGACATTTGGCATGCTTTTATAACTCCCCTATCTTCTCCTGTGCTTTATTGAGAGAACTTCAGATTTTAGTTCTAGATACTTATTTGTCCCAGTAATCCTGGATTCTTCTTAGAAACCAAGTCTTTCAATTTATCTTAATTATCACCATACATTTATATGATATATTAATGAAAATTAATAAATGTAGGTAAAAAATGTTGTAGACATAGGTACACTCCTCAAAGTTCAAGTTCGTATGGTCAAGAAATCTATTTTTATATAATTTTTCTTTTCATGTTTTGATTCAGTGCTATCATAGTTTAAAAATAATAAAACTCACCAATTTTAAGTAAAATTCAGTGTTTTGGCAAATATAAGTTGCTGTGTAACCACAGCCAAAATCAAGATCTAGACCATTTCCTTCACTGCCTGAAATTTTCCTAGAAATGCTTTGCAGTCAGTGCTCCCCACCCAACCTCCACCTTCCTATGGTAACTTTATCAGAAACCAAATGACCATATCTGCATGTGTCTAATCCTGGACTTTCTATTCTGTTCCACTGATCAATTTATCTCCTTTCACCCAATACTACACCATCTTGTTTTCTGTAGTTTTATATTAAGTCTTAGAATCATATAACATAAATGCTCTCACTTTGTGCTTGGCACCTGAAATCACTGTTCCATTAGTTTAGTAATCAATAATGACTGGATAGAGATTTACTTAAACTCTTGGAACCAAAAAAATTTCAAGTCTTTGCTGAAGTATATTCTCGCAGAAGGGATTCTTGGATATGCCTCTGAACCTTCATGTGTCTAAAATTATATTCCTTTATTTGTTGGCTTGACAAAGAAATCTATGTTCAAAATAGATATAGCTTAAAGACCTTGCTTTATTGTTTTCCAGAATCTAGTGTTTCATATAAGATTTCTCACATCAATTTTTTGATAGTCTGTTTGTATCTCTTTAGAAGCATTTAGAATTATCTGTTTTCCTTGGTATTCAGAAATGTACCAAAACTCATTTGCTTTGGTGGGAGGAGGATACAGGAAGATATTTTATTTTTTTTTTATTTATTTTTTTTTTTTTAATTTTTTTTTTCAACTTTTTTTTTTATTTATTTTTGGGACAGAGAGAGACACAGCATGAGCGGGGGAGGGGCAGAGAGAGAGGGAGACACAGAATCGGAAACAGGCTCCAGGCTCCGAGCCATCAGCCCAGAGCCTGACGCGGGGCTCGAACTCACGGACTCAAGGACCGCAAGATGATCGTGACCTGGCTGAAGTCGGACGCTTAACCGACTGCGCCACCCAGGCGCCCCCAGGAAGATATTTTAAAAACCTATAATTCTGGGGGGAAAACTGTGAAAATTGCCTTCCCCCCACGACCCCTCCAGATCTTTGTGAGCTCCTACTCACACGGAGGAGTGATGCCTCTCAGATGTCCCAGTATCTTTGTCCCCAGTATTTCTGTCTGTGTCTTCATTACTTTGAAATTCCTCATGCAGTCTGTCAATGGCCCTTGCCTTTTATAGGATATTTTGAGTCCTGTGGACCAAGCCTGGGCTACTTGTTTAGCTGACAGTCATTTTTGCTTTACATAGAAACACAGTCTGAAAGTTTTGTTCCCCTTATAAAAAATTAAAGCTCAGAGAGTTATCTGCTATAACTTATAGATTTTTACAGTTTGGCATACAAATATTCTGAAATTAGATATATCAACTTTGCAGCTAGGTCTAAAAGAAAAACGTTTCAGGTAGAAACCCAAGTTGCAATACGGGATGACATATACTTACTGGTAAATGTTATTGCCTACGAAATTAATTTGAGGTTTAAATAGGCACAAAAGATGATCTTAGAGGTGATAACGTGTTAAAGGGAGCATTGCATGCCCATTTTCATTTTGAGAATTGTTCTCAAATTATGTAATAGCATTAAAATTGAAGCCAACCTATGGAAGGCCATGGCTACTTATTACAAGTGGTTGAAACAGCTTTGCCTTTGTGTGGTGTGTTTAGCCTAGTATGTCTGCTGTTGTATAGCGTAAGAAATGGCTATTCCTTTCCCAAACAGTCAGCAGAAAAGAGGGGAAAAAAAGATAGGATATATTCTAGGGTAGATGCTTTTTGTAAAACTGTGGTCTCTGAGTGTAAGTTTTAATATCATTCTATTGTAGCATATTCTAACAGAGGTTTGATGGATACGTGGAAAGTAAGAGGAGGGTAAGTTACCTTTTCTTGGAATTTTAACAGGTGTACAATGAAGTATTCATTTAAATACTTTAATCAACAATATTGATTGTGTTGGTGTTTTTTGTTGGTGTTCTCTACAGCTGCAGCACAAACTATTTTTAGTGCCAAGTATTTGTCCTTATGGTGGAAATTAGTTTACTAGGGGTTCTGTTTCCCTTAGGGACTCTGGACAAGTTGCAGAGTTCAACTGTGTGCTCTTAAAGAGGAGAAAATGCAAAAGGAGGTTAGAAGAATAAAATAAAAGAAGAAAGTGTGAGAGAATACACATTTAAGAGTTAATCTTAGGGGCGCCTGGGTGGCTCAGTCGGTTGAGTGGCCGACTTCGGCTCAGGTCATGGTCTCGCGGTCCGTGAGTTCAAGCCCCGCGTTGGGCTCTGTGTTGACAGCTCGGAGCCTGGAGCCTGTTTCCGATTCTGTGTCTCCCTCTCTCTGACCCTCCCCCATTCATGCTCTGTCTCTCTCTGTCTCAAAAATAAATAAACGTTAAAAAAAATTAAAAAAAAAAAGAGTTAATCTTAGAAAACAAGGTAAAATCGCCTCCAAATTTCTGGCATCAATTTCAGTGTTTTCTCTATGCTTCTCCAGCAGGTATGTGGATTCCCTGATGAGGTATTTTGAGTAGGCCTACGCATAACTGGTCATGTCACCAGGATACTGTGATGGGCTCCCACTGGAGCAAAGAAGCCCAGACCTGGACTTACTCAATGAATCCTGTTCTGGCCTCTAATTTTCTTGTGCTTCAAAATACAGACAACAGAAAGTGGCAATGGCAGGATGGTAATTTCAAATAGCCCTTTCCTATGTGGAAAGACTGGCTGAAAAAGAGAGCTTTTTTGAAAAGAAATGCTTTCAAAAAATAAAGGATAAGATACAAACAGGACATGCTGTAGGTGGTATAGGGAGAAGGTTAAGGTCTAAGATTTAGAAAGAAAAACAAGCATAGTATTCAATATAGAAAGTCTGTTTGGGAACAAAGATCTTAAAAAAACTGATATACACTTGGGCAAGGCAGGAATCCTGTGCAATATGGACTCCTTATAACAAATGCCTGGTTATAGCCATTATGAGCTCCTCCCACAAAAGAAACAGCAGGTGGTGGAGATGGTGAGCCTACTTTGTACCAGATCCAAACTATTATGGCAGGGAACCTGGGTGGCTCAGTGGATTAAGCGTCTGACTTTGGCTTAGGTCATGATCTCATAGCTCATGAGTTTGAGCCCTGTATTGGGCACTCTGCTGTCAGTGGAGCCTGCTTCAGATCCTCTGTTCCCCTCTTTCTCTGCCCCTCCTCATTCTCTCTCTCTCAAAAATAAATAAACATTTAAAAAAAAGTTGTGGCAATACAGTTTAGCTGGTGAAGAAATTTTGGACCAGCTAAAATCAGGGATTTTAATGTTTCAAAAGGGAGAAAAGCAAGGAGTCAAGAATTTTTATCTTGGGAGAAAGAATTTAGAATGGCAGAAATGATTAATCCCACAAATGCCAGATAGTTACATTCAAATTGGCATTTTGGTACACTGCCAGTGATAATTGTAAACTAGTGTGATTCTCTCGAAAGCAATATGGCAACGCAAAACAAGAGCTGTAGAGGTAGTCATAGCCCTTAACCCAGGAATCTCACCCCAGGGAATGTGTCCTAAGGAAATAATTCCACAGAAGCAAAACATCCACATGCAAGAAAATATTCATTGTAGCAGCTTTATAATAACAGCTGCAAAAATGTCTCTGAGAAACAATATATGTATAAAACAGTTGCACAATTGTTTAGTAAATTATGGAGCATTAGCCTATGGAATATTACTCAGTCATTAAAATTATAATTATGAAGACCATGAATAACAAGGAGAAATGTTAATATGATGTTAAGGCGAACAGTGGAATTAAAACACTATTTACATTATTATCGCATCTGTTTAAAAATATGTATGCGAGTGGAAAGAAAATGTGCAAAACAATATAGTTATGTTAGTTTGGTGGGCTTAAGATTTATTTTCTGTTCCAAAATTGTGCTTAATAAATGATAAATATATTTTAATAAAGTATAGTGGAGAAAGAACTGGTCAAGGAGGATAAAAATAGTAAATAATGGAGTACTGGCAAAGAGGCTATAGAAAGCAATCCTATCTGATGCCTGTGGAAATTTTGTTGCTGCAATGGAGCTGTTCTAAGCCTTGGGTTTAAGTGTATAGTTTTCTTCCCATGATAATCAGTTACAGACATGGAGTGCAAGCAAACTGACCAAACCACTAACTTATTGGAAACAGATTTGCGGACTCCTTATCGTGCATCCCCAGTAACTATTGCCGTTGTCCGCTTCCACCACAACTCACCCCCATGTGTTTAATATACACAAGTGAATATGCAATATGTACATATCCTTGTGTCTGTATGTGTCTGCTAATTTGCTTTTGCCTTTTAAAAATTATGGACTATTTTATACATACAGAAAGAGGTATGAAACTTGTAAGTGCAGTTTACTAGATAGTTACGAAGTGAGCCCTTATATAATGACCATCTAGATTGGGAACTGGAGAGTTTCCAGTACCTTAGAAGCTCCCAGTCACAGCTCTTTCTCTCCACAAGTCATAGCCATGGTCAGGAAGCACTACCCTGCTTTTTTGGGATAATCATCCCCTGGGTCCCAGGTGCACAGAATCGTGTTAGTCATGATTCTTGGTTCATGGCACACTATCCTTGTGTCTATGCATAGAGTGCTATTTTCATTCACTTTCATAATAATATAATGAAGCATATGAATTCATCACCTACCCCAAGAACTAGGACATTATCACTAACTTACAGCTTCATAAGTGTTCTTCAACTATCCCATTCCACTGCTTCTTTCTCAGAGGTACCCAGGATCCTGAATTGTGTATTATTCTTCCCTTGCTCTTTTTTAGATACAGTTTTAACATCTGCAAATGTATCTTCAGACAATAAATGTTTAATTTTGTCTAGTTTGAATTTACATGAATGGAATTTGTATCACATGTATTCTTCAGTGACTTGATTCTTTCACTAAAATTATGTTTCTAAGATTCATGTCTGTTGATGTGTTTATCTCAAGTTTGTTTCTTCTTGCCTTTAAGTAGCATTTGATTGTATGTATATACCACAGTTTTGCTTCAATTTAATGTTGATAGGCATTTGTGCTTCCAGTTTTTAAAATTATAAACAGTACTGCTATGAACAATTTGAACATGTGTCTGGATGTACATGTATAAGACATTCTCTAGGTAATATTTTGGAAGTACAGCTAATGTGCATTTTAGTAGGGTATTGAAATCAATATTTAATCAAAATTGAAGCCAAACATAAATGCCATACTAATAAAATAAATTCTGTTGTATAAAAGTGAAATTTTAAATTTTGCCTCAAATTATAATTATCATAATTTAAATATTATAATTTTTAGTAACCAAGATATTGTTCAAATTTTTAAATTGCTTTTATGATTTATTTTTGAGAGAGAGAGAGAGAGAGAGAGAGAGAGCATGAGTGGGGAAGGGGCAGAGAGAGAGGAAGACACAGAATCCGAAGCAGGCTCTGACATGGGACTCAAACCCACAAACCATGAGATGATGACCTGAGGCAAAGTAGGACACTTAACCAACTGAGTCACCCAGGCACCCCTAGTGACCAAGTTTTAAACATTTGGAACGGCCCACTGATTTCTCAGTGCTGTTGATTAGTATCAGTTCCGTTGGTGACACTGTGACCACCATATTGCATTTTTATAATATACACTTTGAAGTAGGGTCAGGTGAGAAATAGGTATCATTTCTTTCACTTGGCTAGTATAGGACTTTTTGATGGGAATGTTGGCACCAGTTATTATGCATTCTGTCTTTCTAATGGTAACGGGTTATCAAAAACATGGCTTTACTTCAACTCAAGAACTTGAAAATTTGGTCTGTGGTGGTGATGCAATTTCACTGAAGCAAACTGCAGTTTGGGGTATGGCTTGAAGAAGATTATGTCTGACTATTTCTGAAGGAGATTTAAGATTAATGTCCACACATATGCTTTTTATTTCTTTTTTGTCTTTAATAGTTCATACAACCATCAAATTGAGAAAAATTTTAAGTATTGGATTTAGAAATGGAGCAAAGCAACAATGTGATTAGCTTTCAAGATTAAAAAAACAAGTCATAAAAAATTTTCTCTGTCTCAACTTTCACTGCATGCACAATAACTTCAGATTCTTCTTTTTTTAAAAAAAAATTTTTTAACGTTTATTTATTTTTGAGACAGAGAGAGACAGAGCATGAACGGGGGAGGGTCAGAGTGAGGGAGACAGAATCTGAAACGGGCTCCAGGCTCTGACCTGTCAACACAGAGCCCGACGCGGGGCTTGAACTCAGGGACTGCGAGATCATGACCTGAGCCAAAGTCGGCCGCTTAACCAACTGAGTCACCCAGGCGCCCCCAGATTCTTCTTTTGAGTAGAATGATGGAAGAATTTTTTCAGCAGGTGTCAGGTAAGATATACTTGCACTTTTAAAGCAAATGAACTTGGTTGCTTCTTCGGCAGCTTGCAGCAAATAAATTATTTCATTGTGTGCTACACCCTCATTTATTGATATTGGTCACTGCAATATCTAGTACTAAAGTTTTTGTTGTTTTTTTCTAATGTTTATTTATTCTTGAGACAGAGAGAAAGAGAGCCTGCGCAGGGGAGGGGAAGAGAGAGAGGGAGACACAGAATTGGAAGCAGGCTCCAGGTTCTGAGCTGTCAGCACAGAGCCTATCATGGGGCTCAAACTCATGAACTGCGAGATCATGACCTGAGCTGAAGTCAGAGGATTAACTGACTGAGCCACCCAGGAACACCACCCCCCCCTCTTTTTTAAATGTTTATTTATTTTTGAGAGAAAGAGAGAGAGGGAGAGAGAGCGAGCCCGGGCAGGGGAGGGGAAGAGAGAAAGGGAGGTGTTTTTTTTGATCATCACATAGTAGTTGCTCTTCTGGTTTTGGTTTTTTTTAAACATTCTGTAAGTATATATCTGTATACTTATCTGTGTAAGTATAATACAAGTTTGTTCCATATTCTCTTGCATATCATTTAGGTTGACTTTAATGAGTAAATAATAATGAAAGTAGCCCAATATCAATCTGTCTGTGACCACTAATTCTGTAACATTAATGTCAAAAATTGAACATACCACTGGAGGGTGTGAACAAAATGTCAAGTTAATGATTTTGTGAACCACTCATAGTCTTGGCATATGGTTTCATCATTACTGACAACGTGCCATACTTAATGTTCATTGATTTTTCCTGGGGTTAAGCCATATAAGTAGTAAAATTCATGCAATGGACATACGTAGAACACTGCATCCAGCAATTATAGGGAACACATTTTGTTTAAACATATGCAAAATTTGAACATTATCTGGTTCATAAAACAAATCTCAGCTAGTATTTAAGAATTGGAATCATATAGACACATTCTCTGACCATAGTACAATTAACCTAGGAATCAATCAATAATTTATAAATTGTATATTTGGAAATTAAAAAATATATATACATTTGTAAAGTAAACCAGTGGATCAAAAAAGAAATCAGAAATCAGAAATTAGAAAACACATTGATCTGGGGTACTTGGGGGTGGGTCTGTCAGTTGAGCATTGAACTCAATCTCAGCTCCAGTCTTGATCTCAGCGTTGAGTTCAGGTCCCTATTTGGGCTCAATGCTGGGCATGAAGCCACTTAAAAGAAAAATTATTTTGAACTGACAATAATTAAAATGGTACATATCAAATATTGTGGGATTCAAAAAAAACTAGGGGGAAATGTATATAGCTTATAGCATTAAAATGCTGACATTTGAAAAGTAGGAAAAATTTAAAAAATTAATAAAGTAGTTATCCAAATTAAAACTAGAAAACAACAGTGTAATAAACTCAAAGAACAAAAAAAGAATAGT
Source organism: Panthera leo (assembly GCF_018350215.1). NCBI lineage: Eukaryota > Metazoa > Chordata > Mammalia > Carnivora > Felidae > Panthera > Panthera leo. The sequence continues at coordinate 63,745,626 of NC_056686.1, read as the reverse complement.
AAAATAAGAGTGTTAATTAATGAATACAATTAAAATTTTAAATATAGAGAACTAAAAGGACAAACCGGTTTTTTTAAAATTTATTTTTGAGGGAGAGAGAGAGAGAGAGAGAGACAGAGAGAGAAAGAGAGAGAGAGAGACAGAGCATGAACAGGGGAGGAACAGAGATAGAGGGAGACACAGAATTGGAAGCAGGCTCCAGGCTCTGAGCTGTCAGCACAGAGCCTATCATGGGGCTCAAACTCATGAACCATATCATGACCTGAGCCGAAGTTGGACACTTAACCGACTCAGCCACCTGGGCACCCCAAGAACAAACTTTTTTAAAAAAACTAATCAGGGGGGCACCTGGGTGGCTCAGTCAGTTAAGAGCCCAATTCTTGGTTTCAGCTCAGGTCATGATCTCACGGTGTGTGAGTTCGAGCCCTGCGTTGGGCTCTGTGCTGACAGCACAGAGCCTGCTTGGGATTCTCTCTCTCTCCCTCTCTCTGCCCCTCCCCCACTCACTCTCTCTGTCTCTCTCTCAAAAATAGATAAATAAAACTTAAAAAAAAAAGTTAAAAAAACTAATTAGGATGCCTGACTAGCTTGATCAGTAGAGCACATGACTCTGGATCTCAGGGTTGTGAGTTTGAGCCCCACTTTAGGTATGGAGATTACTTAAAAATGAAATCTTTAAAGAAAAGACTAATTTAATTAAGAAACCTGTGCATGAGAATGAAGAAGCAAAAAAGAAATGACACAAACTATATAAAGAATGTAAAAGTGTAGAGCTGCAGACATTAAAGAGATAATAAAATATTAATTTATAGGCAGTTTCATGGAAATAAGCTAGAAAATATATATTAAATAGGTTATATTCTATTAAAATGTAAGGTACAATATAAAAATAAATATAATAGATTGTATTCTATAATAGGTTCTATTCACCATTCCAACTCAAAAAGAAACAGGAAACCTGATAGAGCAATAAACATTAAAGAAATTGTATTAGTAGTCAAAATTCTTCCAACACTGTAAACTCAAGGACCAGGTGACTTCCCTGGTAAATTTCACTAAGCATTTAAGGAAAAGTTATTTCCAATCTTCAACAAACGATTCAAGAGGCACAAAAAGGAAGGAAAGCTTCCAAACTGACCTTATGAGACTAACTTAATCTTGATACTGAGAATTGGAAAAGATTATTCAAGAAAGGAAAAATGTTGCTTATAAACATAGATGCAAAACTCTAAAAAAATATTAAATTGAATCCAGCTGTAATATAAGGGACATCATAATACATTATGGCCATTTTGGATTTAATCCAAGAATTAGAGATTGATTAAACATTAGAAAAATTAATGAGTATAATTTATCATGTCAAAAAAATAAAAGGAGAAAACTCACATGATTATCTCCATAGATGCAGAAAAATTCTTTAACAAAACAACATCTACTTATGATTAAAACTCTAAGCAAACTAGGGAAGTTTCTTAACCCCTAAAGGTATATACAACAATTTTCATTAAACCTCATGTTGAAAGTGAAATGTTGAAATCTTTGCCTTTGGAATCAGTAAAAGACAACAGTTTCTCACCTTTCCTTCTTTTGGTATTTGGTGGAGATCCCAGCCAGCACAATAAGGCAAGAAAAATAAAAGGATTATAAAGAATTACATGTCATTTTCAACTAGGATAATGAGCATTATTAACATTCATATTATTTTACATTAAGTGTATAATTTTTTTATCAGTTGTTAAACCTCATCATTATTTTATACTAAGAAAAAAATGATGCCATATAAAATCTGACACTGCCTTAACAATAGTCCTGCATACTGTATGAATTGCTCTTTATTTGTACCAAGGGATTTGTCAATTTCTCCAGTCTTTCCAGAGTTTGGGGAAGATCTTCCTTCAGTGTTATTGCTTGACATATGGTAGATAATTATTTTGCATTTATTGTGGTAATAACCTGTCACACATCTTTATCTACTAATGGGAACTTTTCTTTCTTTTCTTTTCTTTCTGAATAGCTCTCAGTTATTGTTTTGTAAGTAAATATGATATTTTCATTATCCCTCCCATAATGAATATTTACTATATTATTATCTAGTTTATGCTCTGTTGCTCTGTTTCTGGGCCTTTAGTGTATTCGATAACTTTTCTTTCCAAAACTTAATAATAGTGTAATTGTTTTAAAGACATTTTAACTGACAGTTAATATTCAGCACATGTATTACCAACTATATATACAATTCAAGTGAAATGATGACAATGGCTATGACCAAGTTCACTCATGCACAGGCAATGATGACTACTACCTAGAAAATAGTGATTATAAATTAGATTATAAGATTCATTTCAATTTCAGAGATGTTAAAATGTATAAAAAGATGCACTTTTGAGACAGTTTAGTTGGTTTTCAGGATACAAGATCAATATAGAAGAAAGATTGCAATTTTTTTACCAGCAAGAGACAGAACACCCAATTAATTGAGTTGGAGTTGCTGAGTTGTTGCCCTATGTAAGGCAATACAAGATGGAAGAAAGAGCATTATAAGAAAGTTTTTCCTCACCTCCCTGCTCCTCTTCCACCTTAGGTTCTTACCTGCCTCCTTCCCACCCCAACACACATACTGGGACCTAACTACCTACTGTTTCTCCAGAGGTTTCCTGCATTGCATTTGTAATGTTTTGGCACTGTGAATCTGTCTATGGATTCTGTCCATATCTATCCAGGATCGGACTTGGATAATGGAATCACATCTGGATAAGTTTTCCATAGAATCAGTTTAGACCTTTCTAAACCTCTTTGAATATCTCATACTTAACATGTGTGTATTTTTATTTCTTATAAGAAACAAGGGTATAAGAGGGGTTTAAGTCATTCAATGTTTCTATAGAACAGGGAAAAACCCACCATATGATCCCTTTATCTGTGTCACCATTTGAATTTTCATACATATGTACCAAATAAGTACTTTTTATCAAACTCTGTCATTTAGAATAGTTAATTTTAATAAATGAACACAGTTTGTTACTGGAACTTTCAACGATCTGATAAAAGCTTTTGAATGTACTAAGTAGTTAGGGTGACAGATCTTGTAGCTATTTTCTCTAGTTGTGTTAACTTTTGGTGACACCTCAAACCTAAAGAGAAGTTGAGCATAAAAGACATTCTTTTCTTTAACTACTTTATACTCAATCCTTTCAGAAAACTTTCAAGAGTTGATGAGCCAGTTTTATCTTGCGCTGAGTAGACTGTAATGATAGTCACTTTATGAATGGCAAATTTTTCACAAATTCTATTTTTGGTAGTTGACTATTTTCTAAAATATGGCACCACCAAAAGATCACCTGCCTAATGAGACAGGCAAGGAAGCTGTTTGCAGACATGTGGATGCTTATCTTTTCACTCCCTCTCCAATTATTTCTGTAGCCATTGTAGTCATTCTCCCTGGGTGATGCCTTTAACTTCATCAGGTAGTGTGCTTCTCTTTGTTAATCACACAATATAGCTTTCTTATCGACCCTACCTATGCTGTGCTCTTTTTTTTTTTCCATCTTGACCATTGTGTTGTGAGTAAATGAGCAAAATAAGATACATTTACTGTATTGCTTTGGAAGAAAAGTGATTGTCAAAATAATACCATCCTACTCCATATATCTCTTCCCCAAGTGACACAGCTGACTGCTTTATTGACAACAAATGTTCACTTTTGGGAATGTTGCAAAGCCAATATAGCCAGGGAAGAGAAAAAGAAATGTCATTCAGTTTTTGTTGTCACCAATCAAATTATATCTGAAGTCTTACTACAAAATTTATATTACTGATATGTGAAAGACACCTGAACACTTTGGTAGAGTTTTTAAGATGGACTCAACTGTGTTAAATATATTAAGTCTATTTTTGTCTTTATAGGAAAGTTACTGGGACTAATAAACTATAAGCCACTCTCAGGTCAATTTTAAAGTCATTTCCTTTAGTCTATTTGATGACCAGGTTTATTATGGAGGAGAACTGACTGGAATAATTCTATCCTGAGTATCTATTTTGCCCTGTAACCCTAGGCAAGTTGTTTTCCTGATCTGTCTGGAAAGTGGCAGAATTCTCAAAGAGTTATTTAGCATTTACTGCTTCATCAAGATATCTAAGTTCTTCTCACTATTTATACAGGATTCCCTCTACTGTAATGTCAAGAAGATGTTAACAATGTGAATTCTGAGCTCAGTACTTAGTTATTAACTTTATGCAAATTACTTACCTCTCTGAGTCTCAGTTTCCTCATCTGTAAAGTGGGAATAATAAATTTACTTACCTCATAGGGATTAAATGAGAAAATGTATGTTGTAATCATGTAGTACAGAGTCAGAATGAGAGTAAATACTCAAAAAATGTGTGCATAAGAGTGGTTATGACATTAATACTATATCTGATACCATGAACCATATTATTAAAAGTGCTACTATTGGCATGCCTGGGTGACTCAGTTGGTTAACCGTCTGTGAGTTCAAGCCCCTCATAGGGCTCTATTCTGTCAGCATGGAGCCCACTTTAGATCCTCTATCCCCCCTCTCTCTTTGCCCCTTCCCTACTTGCATGCATGCTCTCTCTCTCTCTCTCTCTCTCTCAAAAATAAACATTAAAAAGGGGCTTCTATTGTTCTTACCAAAAAATGAAATTTGCTCTACAGCACAAAAGATTCCCAAAAGAACATAGAGCTGAAGTGACTTGGATAAAGTTATAGTGCTAACCCATTGACTGTAAAAAATATTTTCAGCTTCAGAAGGAAATAAAAGTTAATGCAATGAATGGATGTGAAATAAAATAACCTTTAAAGTGATGATTAACTGATGAATAGATGATTAGAAAACTGTTTAAAAATAAAATGTGACCTAGATCAAAACTTTGGGCTAATATTTGAGTACTTAAGAAATATTAGATATCTTGAAAAAGAACTTTCAGCCTAATACTGAAACCCCAAAGCAAACAAGCAAGCAAACAGACAAAAAGAAACAAAACCAAACAAACCGAGAGATGCTCAACTGTAATACAATAAGTTAGAATATCTTACCATTTCCCTATCCATCTTTATTAATATAACTTCCCAAAGTAACACAATCCATTGCAGACAGAATAGGTAAGCCCAGACCCGAGGATGTGACATATCCAGAAATGTCAAGCAATAAACGGAAGGCATTTGCTTTATTACCATGAACATCGCAGACAGGGGGGTTAACAATCCCATAACCTCTGACCAAGATATCTCTCATTTGATGAAAAAGCCCTACAAATTTAACATGATAAGAGATAAATCAAAGCTCTTGAAAAAACCATTAAGTCTTAAGTGTTAATTTCCTTAGTGAAATCTTCACTCGATCACCTTGTTATATATGAATCGTGGCATTAAAGTGAAAAAGCGGTGGTCACAGGCATTGAGGGCTCAGTTTTATGTCTCCCAGCATAGGTCAGATCCTCAAACTTCTAGTAAAATATACCAGTTTGGGAGAGCCTATTTAGAAGATCTAAAAAAGGGAATGGAAGGTTGGGGAGGGGGGTATCTGAACAAATAAAAAATGAAGACATATTTCACAGAGATCTCATTGACTTTTAGAAATACTTTGAACAATAGCCATGGCCACTGGGGTGCTGTAATGACATGCCCCATTATAAAATGTAACACTAAGTAAACGTAGGAGTGGAAATTTAACAATTGAACATTTAATGGCTGCAATTATGGCAAAAGAATAATGAACCTATTAGACAGGAGAACTGGCAATTACTCTACAGCTTATTGGAATACAGCTGTGAAAAAGTAATACAGCAGCATACTTAAGAATGGTTATTAAAAGAGGATAATGCATTCTGTTTACACTGACAGAAGCAATTTTTCTTTTGAAATGAAATGGGGCTTTTTGGCTATCAGACATATGAACTCAGATATGATGAATCCTACTATTTAAAGGTAATGCATTTTCAGATATGCCTCTCTAGCTATAAATGATGCCTCTACTAGGATCATAAGGGTGAGACTTTTTTGGTGAAAGAAATGGAAGAAGATGTCAAAATGGACTTATAAACACTAAATAAATCACCTGGAGAAAAGTGGGCTAAGTTTTAAATGATCCAAATAGCTGCAATAAATGAAACAACTACAAGTTCAAAGATGAGGGTTATCAAGAGAAGGTGTTCAGAACAATTACATGATCTATGAAATCATCATCTTGGTGTCCAGGAGTGATGGATGGGTCCCATTAAATTTTCAAATGTATACACTTCTAAGTACAATTTATGTGGCCCTCTCCATTTTCAGATATACCCTTCCAAATGTAGTTATCAGAACCCTGGGAGTCAGCCAATCACCAGGCTGGCTGAAAACAATATCTAGATAAAGGGTCAGGCACTGAAGTGCAGGTGAAATGTAGGAAAAACGTCCTATCTAAGTGCATTTGACAGAACAGAGAGAAGGCTCGGTGCCTCCAGACCTACACACCTGCTGGAGACTGGTTTTAAAGATCCATTCTTGTAACAAGGTGTCATTTATGGCCATTTTCAAGATAGGCTGGAGGAATACAAGATAGAAGCCTCAAGTTTACAGAATTCTGGATATTCAGAGACCTTTGGAAGAAGTCCTCTCATTTATCCCTCTGCTAACCAGCAGGACCATGTTTAAGCCATCTAAAACATAGAGAATCTTCCATTTTGTCTTTCACTGAGGGAAGACTTGCTCAGTGTTTATGATAATGAGAGCCATTGTGTACCTTCCTCTCTGTGGGGAAAGTTTGCCTGAAGCTCAAGCTCAGATCCCCTTTCCTATTACTCTCCATAATTTTATAGGACAGGATTAAAGCAAAGTGAACCAGGTCTTGAACTTCAATTTCCCTAGAAAACTAGGGTGTGCAGATGCCCCACCCACTTCCGTCTGCATTTTGCAACAATCTGGTCTCATCCCTGGAGCTTCAAACCTGCTGTGCTCAGTATGCCTTAGATAACACGCTTATGCAGAAGGGACTGTTTTTAATGGTGTATTCTGTCTGGTCTAGGACCATTTTGATGCCTGGCCTATGTAAAAAGAACAACGTAAATTATCTTTTGACCCAGAAGGAAGTTGCTTAGGGCAGGGAATGAATGTGAACTTATAAAACAATAAGATATTGTCTACATTTCCAGTGTCCTTAACCTATTTTGTAGGATCTAATGGAATCTGTAGACAATAACCCCAGAAAAATGCATATACTTGCTAGTTTTGCATCAAATTTCAGGGCTAAAAACCTAGTAGGAAGTTTACAGTATACAAGAAGTGGCCAGTATCAACCTCCCCAGATAAAGCTTATGCAACTGCCGGTTCTCAAACATGTGATTTAATGAGGCCAATGATAGTGGTGAAATTAAATCCATATAATGAAAAAAAAAAAAAAAAAAAACACTTATAGCTAAATGGTTTTCTCAGCCTTCTTACCAAGTCAGATTCTAGCTGGTTTGGATTTCACCTTCCCTTCCTTTCCATGTTTACCCTGGTAGAGGAGCAATGGAGAACAAATGTCTAGTGTGTGGACAAGAGGATTTTAGATGGCCAGCTCCTGAGTAATGGACATCGACTATTAGCCTTGAGTTAGGGAAGACACGAAAGATTCGAAATGGTTTTGTCCATACTTTCCCACCAACTCTGGCCTAGCCTCTGAACCAAACTGTTCCCCATTTAAGTTCAAGATGATGGAAAGGAGTAAGAGCCCCTTCTTTCATAGGGGACAATAAAAATGGGCTGAAAAGGACAAGCCCTTTGTAGAATTTTCGCAGTGAACTCTAGAGTCTGACCTGCTCTACTCAATTCAGTAGCTGCCCTCCTCTGCCCACACCCCTTGGCTTTTCATTCAGGTTTCTCCTTGGACCTTGGGTCTGGTGTCAAAATCAAAATCATGGTTACCTTGTTTACTTTCTGACTTGGTTTGCTCTTAGATTTTGTTCCCTTGAAAGGTTGTTGGTGTTTTCTTGAGTGAACTCCCCTTTTTGGTATGCAGCTGCCCGACTAATCTCCACCTCCCAGACTCTGAACCCCAGAGAGAGGGTCGGAGAGTGGTCCTGATCTTGTGCTTCTTGAAACCACTCTGCTGTCTCTGGATACAGGCAGTGGAAGAAAAGGAAGGGCTGTGATTATTAAGGTGGTGTACAAGGTAGAGGGAAGGGGTTGGTACTTGGTTGGTGTGTGCACAAAAAGTCCTCAACTTTAGACTTTTGGTTTCTCTAATCCAATCAATCACACAGACAGGTTAGAAAGGTGAGAAATGCAGGTTAGAAAGAGGGCATCCTTCTTAGAATTTTAGGCTTGTGCACCATTTCAGATCACAGGGTTTATTGTGCAGTGAAGTGATTCTTTTAAAATATAATTATTATCTTATGAATTGTGCAATTATATTGGTTTGTGTGTGTATTAAAATTGTCAGTTTATTAAATGAGACCATTTAATATGCAATCCTGATTTGTTATGTCTTTATTTTTATATACGCGGAGCCTCAAAAAAAGAAATTAAAAACAGAGTGAATATCCAAGACCCCTATTTCTGAAATAGTCCAGACTTCTATCTATTTCTAAGTAGTCCTGGGGAAAGGAAAGAAAGGATAAGAATGGGGAAATAAAAATGGGTAAAAAGAAAAAAAGAAAGGAAGTACAGGGCTTCCAGTTTAGGTGCAGAACAGATTTCCTCTGTCTTTCCTCATAATCCCTTTGTTATCCCCTTCACTTCTCCTCATGAAAATGGAAATGCTCTCTTCCTTAGTGCTGTCTATTGCCTGATTGTGTGCTGATGAATATATGCAAGTTAAAATATGCAGAGGACAGGGTATGGCTTCCTTAAGAGTATTCGATAGGGTTTTATTAGATGTTAAAATACAAATGGCCAAAATTCCCTGATTCTGTGATTTCACATGGTAGGGTCACCATAAACATTGGTTATAATGAATTCAAGTAAGTAAGTTTTCATGCATTTTTAAGTTCCTCTCCAAATATCCATAGCACATCAATTAATAGCTCTCCCTACAGGTATCACATCAATTCAGTACCTGTAGGTACTGAATTGACTTCCATTCACTCATGACTTATCTGGTCAACCTTATGCATTGTATGCAGAAGATAAATGTTTGACTATTTGAAAGACCTGAATTTCTAGCCCCAGATCCACGTTTAACCTGCTGTGTGATCTTGAATAAGCCACGTTACCCTTCTAAGCTCTGGTTCTTTCTCTAAAAATAAAGACATTGAATTATGACAGTGTATTTTCCAGATCTAAATGCTTGTGATTCTGTGATTGTACTTATCATTCAATATGATGCTCTTTATGCTATATGACACAAAAACTCAGTCCTACATATTTTGTTGTCTGAGTACACTATACCAATATTTCTAAAGCAGATTAATATTTCTATCCATGCATACAGCTGGAGTCTTTGTTTTTCTGAATACATCAACAGTTTATTTTCACCTGGCATGTCAATACAGAGTTAATAGGAACTTGGTCTGAGGGATGGTTGAAGAAGTAAGGCTTGTGATTATTAAGGAATTTATGCAAATTTTCAACTGAGCACGGTCCCGTCCCAGATTGCCATGATGAGATTTTTAAAAGTCTGACGCCAGCCCTAGCCTACCTCTAGAGATTATGATTATATGTTTAGACACATTTTATCATATCACAGTGGGAGCTGGTTGAAAGTGCCAACCAACTGTGCTTTCCTGCACTAGAATTTTCAGCCACGCAGTAATGGGACAACCTGTTTTCTTTAGGAAGTGCATCTAGCTGATTAGAAAAGACAGGAATAAAGCTAAAGCCTGGCAAATGAGGAGCTCAGAAAGGTGATTAATAAGAAAGAGGAAATTACACACTGACAACATATCTTTATGAATGTGTACTCCCTGTAGCTAATATCTGTGGCAAATATTTTGGATTTTGAATTGACTCATAAATGCAGCTATCAACAGAGGGAGAGTAGCATAACTCTTAAAGAATGCATATGTTCCTTAAAGAATAAACACAGCTCTTTCTTATTAAGGAGTGAAGTTTGTTGATTATTAACAGAAAAACTAAAAAAAACAGTAAGGGAAATATTCAAAAGAAACCTTTCCAGCCCATGCCACTCTAGATCAAGTGTGTTTTACAGAAAAGAGAAGCAGAAAATCCTGCTTTGTTGGTATTGCAGCATCATCTTTTCAATGTTTTCTTTGCCAGCATTCAATGTTCATGATGAAGAAACTAGCTGTTTACAACCAAGGTAACTTTTCTTGGCTTTCTTCATCTTTAGCAGACTTTGAGAAAAGAACATATTTCTTTTACAAACATAATACAAAAATTCCTGCACTAGGAATAGCTCTACCCTCTCAAATCTAACAAATTGATGCATGGTCTTTATTTTTTTCTCATTTACTCTCCCTATAGCATATCACTGCATATATCACTGCTGGTGTATTAATAATATTTAATGATAATTATGTTAGCAACATTAATAGAGCATTTTAATTCTCTTTCCCAATTAAATCAATTCCCTTGTGCTAAAAAGAAATCATTAGTAATTCCACATTGACTCACAAAATTTTCCAATTATTTTAATGTTGAATTTTCAGACTTCCACAGAGATGTGGTAAATAAACAAGGCCCTTGCATGTGATAATTCAAGCCTTTTATTTCAGCTCCTACATGTGGAATTGGAAGAGTAAGCTGGTGAGGTATTGGAAGGGGATAGGGATTTGCACCTTCATTTGACAATTTCAACAAGAAGCTTCTTCAGTAAAAAACAAGTGGGGTTGGGATTGTACTTTTTTCCTTGGTTTCTTTTCTAACATTTTAATGAATCATGTTCATCTTTTACTGTTTTCCTTTGTCTCAACATAGAGCACAGTCTTTGGTGTTTATAAGAAGACTGCTCATTAAATAAAGCCCTAAATCTAGTTGGATTAATGCAGTCAATGTTTCCTTCTTACTCATGGCACAGTCCAATGTGGATCATGTGGCAATCCTGCATAGCTCTTATCCAAGCCATGTCTTGGGGACCAGGATATTTCCAACTTGCAACTGAGGAATCTCAGAATCCTTTGCTTTTAGCTTCTTGGTTGGAAGATGGAAAGAGTGTGTGTGGAGAAGACATATCCTCTTATCTGCCTCAGATAAGAAAGTATGCAGACTTCCTTTAATTTTCTGCCAGCAGGAATTAGTCATATGACCCCACCTACTTATATGAGGGCAGAGAAATACAGTGAATCACAATGATATTTTGTGAGTACCAGCACTCTCAGCCATATCTTTAAATATATATATAAATATTTCTATTGGGAAGCGGGAAAAGCAAAATTCAAGGTGTAGCTAAACAAAACAAAGAAATTTTCCATTCTCCTAAGAGTGTAGAGGACTTTTTGGATTAACAAATTCTAGACGCTCAAAAATACCAATAATTCTGACCTTAATAATGCTGGGTATTTCCACTTTGGAAAACACTTTTACAATACTGTATATTCAGAAACATTTACAGTTTTTGACATATACCAGTTGCTCAAGAAATATTTGTTGGATTCGGAAATGCATGTCAATTCAATTCAAGTCTTTGATGGCCTTGCATCCCATCACTGGCTGGCTGATGAGGCCACTGGTAAATATAACTTTGGTTACAAACTCTTTTGCCACAATTTGTAAAGATCATCAGGCAGCAAATGAGCAGAGTTACCCTCTTCTCTCTTTGGCTCTGCCCAGCCAGCTAGTGAATATGGAACTGCTCTGGATCTGTTCTCTAGGGAGAAAACAGAGACATAGAGTTGTTCCCTCTGTTCTCCTTTTTCTTTTCTTAACTAGCTCTTCTGATATTGATTAGGATAATCAATTGATTAGGCTGTTACAGATAAACCCCAACATGTTTGAAGTATCTAATCACTGAAGTTTATTCCTTTCTCATGGCATCCAGTGCAGGCGCTCCCGGACAGGCAGGCTCTTTTGCAAGTTATGTTATGGTGACTAAGGATCCTTCCATCTTAAGGCTCCACGGCTTTCCACTTGTGTCCCTCAGGTTACAGTGTAGGGCCTTCTCCACTCAAGTCAGCTGGAAACAGAATGCATTGCAGATCCTACCTGGGAGGTTTTGTATATCAGTTTTTTTAATAGGCCTGGAAGGTTTTTTAATTAAAATTTTTAAGTTTATTTATTTATTTTGAGAGGGAGAAAGAGCTGAGAGGGGCAGAGAGAGAGGGAGAGAGAGAGAGAATCCTAAGCAGGCTTCCACACTGTCAGTCCAGAGCCTGATGTGGTCCTCCAACTCATGAACCATGAGATCATGACCTGAGCCAAAACCAAGAGTCAGACACTTAACTGAGCTACCAGGCGCCCCTGGCCTGGAAGTTTTGTACATGATTCCCACCCATATTCCACTGACTGAAATTCAGTCCAATGACCTATAACCGAGGGGGCCTGGGAAGTGTTTTTGAGTTAACATTCTAGGAGAAAAATAGACAGTCTCTGTTACAATAATCAACACGGATTAAACAGACATGGTGTTCATAAGTTAGATATGAATTCCCAGGAAACATGAGATACTTATGTTAATAGGACTTAAAAATTTTACCCAGACTACACACAGATATATATTTTATCTATTAGGTGGTCACTCTTTTTCACAAGCTGCCATCCACTGGATAATGGAAAAAAGAAATGAAACTAGATTTTAGCTTAATCCCATGCTACAATACCACAGAAGCCTTCTTATCTCATGTTCTTATTATCAATATTTGGTTGGTTACTAGAAAAAGGTTAGTAAGGCAGGAAATCATGAAAATAGATTCATAAATACATTAAGGATTTTAACTTAAGACATATAGATGCACATTGCTTTGCCTAGCTTATAATATAAATACAGATTTTCATCTATGTGTGGATGTATTGATTAAAGTGCACCTTTTCAGGGCGCCTGGGTAGCTCAGTCAGTTGAGTGTCTGACTTCAGTTCAGGTCATGATCTCACAGTCCATGTGTTCGAGCCGTGTGTCGGGCTCTGTGCTGACAGCTCAGAGCCTGGAGCCTGCTTTGGATTCTGTGTCTCCCTCTCTCTCTGCCCCTCCCCTGCTCATGCTCTGTCTTTCTCTGTCTCAAAAATAAATAAAAACATTAAAAAAAATTTTTAAGTGCACCTTTTCTTCCATAAACTACCTCCACTATGTGTTTTCTATAATTTTCAGTTTTCATTTTCTTAAAAAGGAACAAATTTCCAACTTCTTCTATTTCTTAAAAATATTTATTCATTTTTGAGAGACAGGCACAGAGCACAAGCGGGGCCGGGGTAGAGAGGGAGAGGGAGACACAGAACCTGAAGCAGGCTCTGTCAGCACAGAGAGCGACACAGGGCTTGAACTCACAAATTGAGTGGATAGTTTGTGAGTTTTGCTACTGTGAAAATTCTTGTACATGTCTCCTCATACATATATACAAAACTTCCTCAGCTGTATCTAGGAGTGGAGATACTAGTGGTAGGTAATGGACATGTTCAAATTCATTAAAAATGCCAATCAGTTTTCCAAAGAGGCTGTATCAATTTACAGTCTTACTAGCTATATATGACAGTTCTCAGTATTCCATAGGATAATCAGTGCTTGATGTTTTCCTACTGTTTGTTTGGACACTAATCACTTGTGGGATAAATGTAGTAAGCATCTTTTGAAGTTTTTTTTTTTTAATTTCTTTTTTAACATTTTATTTATTTTTTTTAATTTTTTTTAACGTTTATTTATTTTTGAGACAGAGAGAGACAGAGCATGAACGGGGAGGGGCAGAGAGAGAGGGAGACACAGAATCTGAAACAGGCTCCAGGCTCTGAGCTGTCAGCACAGAGCCCGACGCAGGGCTCGAACCGTGAAATCATGACCTGAGCTGAAGTCGGACGCTTAACTGACCAAGCCACCCAGGCACCCCTGCCAGCTTTTGGATTCTTATGCCTCTCTTCATTGTGCCTTCTAGTGAACAGGAGTTAAAAAAAATTCTACGTAATTAAGCATGCTGTGTTTTAGTTTATAAATTGGTGTCTTATTTAAGAAATGTTTCCTATCCCAAGGTCATAAAGGAATCCTCGTATATTCTGTTTTAAAGGTTTTATAATTTTTCTTTCACATGTAAATATTTGAACTATCTGCAATTGATTTTTGTGTCTGTGTAAGGATCCAATTTCATTTTCTGTTCAGTGAAGAATCAATTGTTCTAGTGCCTTTTATTAAACAATCTGTCATTGCCCCTGCCCTATACTAATCTGCAATGTCAGTTTTCTCATATATCATGTTTCCACATTAAATAGGGTTATTTCTAGACTCTTGCTGTTCTAGTGGGCTATTTACCACTGAGACAATTCAAAGCTGATAATTATACCTTTATAAAAATACTTTTTTACTACCTTGCAGGGAAATGTTCCCTAATTTCCCTTATGGAAAACAGGCAACTTTATGGTATTGATTTCTCTTATCCATGATCATGGTACAGTTCTCCATTTATTTACATATTTTAATGCCTTTCAATAAGAGTTTATAATTATATCCTCAAAAGTCTTTTATATCTTTTCTTAAATATATTACTGAATAGTTTATATATTTCTTGATATTATGAAAGTATATTTAATGTTATATTTTCTTTTTTTTAAGTTTATTTATTCATTTTTAAGAGACAGAGAGCAAGCAGGGGAGGAGCAGAAAGACAGGGAGAGAGAGAGAGAATCCCAAGCAGGTTTTGCACTGTCAGTGCAGAGCCCGACGCAGGGCTTGAACTCACAAACCGTGAGATCATGACCTGAGCCAAAATCACAAGTCAGATGCTCAACCAACTGAGCCACCCAGGTCCCCTTAATGTTATGTTTTCTAATATAACATTATTAGGTGCTGTGTAGAAATGCTAAACACATTACTTTAATAACTCAGTAGGATCTTTTGGGCATCTATGTACATGGTAAAATATAATTATCAAATAATGACAATTTTGTCTCTTGCTTTGTTGAAATTCATTAAATGCCTTTACCATAGTGTTGAGATGATCATATGTTTCCTCTTCTGTCTGTTTATGTAATGAACTATGTTTATTGACTTTCTAATGTTAGGCCAATCTTGAATTTCTGGGATAAATACAACTTGATAATTAAAATGTTCTCTAACTATGTCTGGATTTGGTTGGCCAAATAGCACTTACCTTTATGTTCATAAGAGACATTGGACTGTCACTGTTCCCTTCCATGCAGTCATTGTCAGATCTTATACATTGTGTCAGCCTCAACAAATATGGAAAGGAATGTATTTTTTTCTCTGTGAATAGTTTGTGTAAGATTAGAATCATCTTGAATATTTTATAGAATGCCAGAAAAACCAGCAAAATTTAGGAATTTCTCTACCTCATCTCAGTTTTCAGATTTTTTTGGCATGAAGTTGATCCTAATATTGTTTTATATTCTTCATCTCCACTCTATGTGTATTTATGTTACCTGTTGCCTTCTGAGAATTATTAATTTGTGACCTTTTTTCCTCTGATTATTCTTCCCATCATTTTGCTTGTTTTGAAGTAGGTTATCTTTCTTAAAGAATCAGTATTTGATTTGTTCATAGTCTTTATAGTAGCTTTTTTCTCCTCCATTTCATTGATTTTCTCGATCTGCTATTTTAAGGTTTACCTGGTGTTGTGATTCTAACTAAATAGGTTGAATACTTAATTCACTAATATTTAGCTGTTCTTACTTTCTAATATAAGCATTTCAGGCTATAAATTCTCCTCTCAGTAACACATTAGTTGCATACCACAAGTTCTGGCAAATACTCCTTCAACTACTGTTCAGTTATAAATATTTCTTAATTTCCATCGTGATTTTTGCTTTTTAAAATATTTATTTATTTATTTATTTATTTATTTATTTATTTTGAGAGAGAGCGAGAGTGAGGAGTGGGGTAGGGGATGAAAATCCCAGAGTATCTGTCAGTGCAGAGCTCATTTGGGGCTTGAACTCACAAACAAGCAGATCATGACCTGAGCCAAAATCAAGAGTCGGATTCTTAACAAACTGAGGCACCAAGGTGCTGCTCATTGTGTCTTTTTCCACCAGGAATTTTTTTTTTAATTGATTTTAAACTTCCAAACACTTAGGGTTTTAAAGGGTTTTTTGGTTATTAATTTTTAACAATATGCATTGTGATCAGAAAATAAGCTATACTTGGTACTAATCCTTTAAAATTTATGGCCCGGCACATCATTAATTTTTATGAATATGCCATATGTACCAGAGAAGAATGTGTGTTCTGGAGTTTGGGGATACAATGTTCCTACCAGTCCTTAATTATTAATTGTGCTGTTTAAATTTCATCTATCCTTATTCAATTTTGGCTGCTAATTCTACCAATTATTTTTTTTTCAATATATGAAGTTTATTGTCAAATTGGTTTCCATACAACACCCAGTGCTCATCCCAAAATGTGCCCTCCTCAATACCCATCACCCACCCTCCCCTCCCTCCCACCCCCCATCAACCCTCAGTTTGTTCTCAGTTAAGAGTCTCTTATGCTTTGGCTCTCTTCCACTCTAACCTCTTTTTTTTTTCCTTCCCCTCCCCCATGGGTTTCTGTTAAGTTTCTCAGGATCCACATAAGAGTGAAACCATATGGTAACTGTCTTTTTCTATATGGCTTATTTCACTTAGCATAACACTCTCCAGTTCCATCCATGTTGCTACAAAGGGCTATATTTCATTCTTTCTCACTGCCACGTAGTACTCCATTGTGTATATAAACCACAATTTCTTTATCCATTCTACCAATTATTGAGATCCTGTGTTATGTACCCCATTTTGATAGTGGATTTTCAATATCCAGTTTTAAGGTAATGACTTTCAAAACTCTTGAGTAAGCAGGTGCATACATGAGTGTGGAGTTCAGAGAAGTCCAAATTGGGAATGGAAATCTGGGAATTCTTACATTGAGATGATATTTTGGGTGGAGGCTAGATGAGATCATACAACGACTGAAAATAAGAAAAAGTATTAGAAATCTAAGGATTGAGCCACGGGGCACTCTAGTGTTTATGGGCTGTGGAGATAGGGAGGAAGAGACAGAATGACTGAAGACAAGAAAGAAGCTAGTGGCTAGGAAATAAACCCAAAAAGAGTGATATGCTGACAGCCAAGTGAAGAAAGTTCTTCAAGGAGTGTGGCTCAATTAACTGTGTCCAGTGTTGCTGAATGACCAACTAAGATGAGGACTAAGAATTGAACAACAGACCAAAAGCAACTTGTAGCCGTGTATCTCAGTTGAGCAGAAGTCTATGTGTGAATGGTGCCAGGGAAGACCTAGAACTAGCTGCCAGCACTCAGGGTGCTGGCCCCTGTCTTTGCTATCAAGGAACCAATGGAAGAGGAATCTGATAAGAGCACTCAGACTCTTCCTGTCTGCCAACCATCCACCTTTACTCTGATTGGGCTGCCTCCACTCTGGTTTTCACAAACCTATGAGGTATACTCCTTTAGCTGCCTGTAAGGAGAATGACACAAGAGTCCTTGTGCCCTCAGAGTTCCAGTCCATAATCCAGAGCCCTTGTTCATCCTCTTGGGGTAGAGCTTACAACACAATGTTGTCACTGACAACCTCTCTCCTTTTTCTGGTGGACTCGTGCCCAGATTTCCTTGCAGCCAGAAGACATAGGGCTTTTCTTGTTACCTCTATTGTATTATTTTCTAATTTTCCAGTCTTAGTTATACAAAAGAAGTATTCTTCTCTATACTGGTACAGAAACATGTGGTGAACTAGGAGCTGAAGAAGTTTGCCAAGTGTTTAATGTTTGATAATTAATAATCCATCATATTTAGCGTGTAAGAAAGTTGAATTTCCTATCTCACCCTTCCCTCCTACACGTGCTCACACACACACACACACACACACACACACACACAGGTTGTTGACTCTGGCTTGGAGGAAGATGGCTGCAATAGACAGACCTTTACAGGGAGATTAAAATTAATGGTTAAACGAAGGAGTCATCTGACTGGAAGCTTTGGGAACATCAGCATAAAAAGTCCTCAGTTCTAAACATCAGGACTGTACTTAGAATAGTAAAGGTCTTCATATAACTCCATCAGTGCAAGGAAGGGTGAGGGAAATACTGCTCTGCGACCTGGATCAGAGGCTCCTTTCCTGTATCCTGCACTTTGGGGGACCCAACTCTGGTCCTTCTCTGTCCATACCCCCTCACTGGGGTGGAGTGCCAGGGGCAAAGGAACAGACCCACCAAGAACCTGCATCTCCCCTAACCCCAACTATTAGGTCACATTTTTGGTATCAATGATTCATGGCTCAAGTTCATCACTAAGGCATATACAGAATTCTTCCTGGAATCTGTTCTCCCAAGAGTAGACTACACCTCAGGTGAACATCCCTCTAGGTCCTGGATGGGCCAATGGGTGGTGGTGGTGGTGGTGGTGGTGGTGGTGGTGTGTGTGTGTGTGTTGGTGGGGGGTGGCTATAATGGAGTTCAGCAAGGTCAGAAGTGTCCAGATACATTTGAATATCCTACAAACGTGGGAAGTGAGATAGAATCGGGGTGGCAAGAGTGGGCAGTGGATTTTTCCAAACTACCAGATTCCAGTCTGGAACTTGGAAGATTCCAGGAACCCTTAAACTCAAAACTGATCTTCCGGCTTGTTATGAAGGTGTATTTGTCAAGTGACGAAGATAGAACAGTTTTCACTTAACATTTTGTTAGATTGATTTAGAAGTTGTAAATGTTTAAACACATTGTATGTCTTGCTCTGAGTCCTATACATGCTAGGGGTAGAGTGTAGGTGGTGGTATGGGTGTAAAATAATGTCATAAAACAATGCGTGTACATGTAATATAAAAGCCATAAAAATGATTTCTGTGTCCCTTTTAGTACAACACAGCATCTTGCAGTCCTTCCCAATACAGCATCCTGGCAATACCCTAACTGCCAAATCCCTGATCAGATTGGCTTCCTCATTCCTCTGAAATTCCCCTCCAAATAACAAGCCACTTCCCTCCCCAGGTTGTGCACCTTTCCTACCCTCCTGCATTTCTCTTGTCCTCTTACTGAGCTGAACAGTGTCATCCTACCAACTCCCTTGTGCTCTGCAAATAGTAGAACTTTACTTGTCTTTCCAGTCCTAACATAAAGCCCAGCCATGATGATTTCTAATCACCCATTTATGTTTCTGTCACTCCGAGTAGCATTCGAGCCCCTCAGGTCAGGGAGAATGCCTGATTCATCTTTGTTTCTCTCAGCCTCCACCAGTATCCTACACATGCAAGGCATTCACTGAATGTCTTTGGGATAAATGAATAAATTCCTCAAGTCTTACAGCATATGTATCTAGCACGATGGGTTTAGTTCTGGATGATATACTGAATATGTCAGCAGTTTCCCCTCTGTATCCTCTTTCTTACCAACTGATTTAAAATTCTAAAAAGGATCCAGGAGTTATCTTTCTGTGAATCTTTCAGAGTAACTAGCATAGTTGTGAGATCACAGTTGGTTCCTGATAATATCTCATTAAGTTGATTAGAAAAAAAAAAAGGATGTGAAGAAAATGATTTAGAGTAAAAATGGAGACAAGTAGTTTAAAATGATGGTAAGAATGTCCTATGTCTGCACATGTGTTTTGGTTAGCGTGGGGTGGGAAGGAGAGAAAAATTGGAGAAGATTAGAAATTATCTCAAGATCCTATAGTGAGAATTTCGTTTCTATTTCCTCCCTTTCACTGTCCTTATTTTTAGGATTCAAAGTGATCTTTGAGGTGATCCCCACTGTCACTGCACCCTTTCCTCTTAGTGCAAGCTGTCACATTGCTTGACAGTTGCATATTTGTATTTAGTTTATACAACTTGCAAATACCATCCTAAACATCATTCTATCTTCAAAAAAAAATGATGCTAGTGGTTTTGACTTTGTATCATCCCCTAGACTAATAATAGAGCTTTAAAACCCCTTTTACTAATTCACATTGGTCTCTGGAATACTTTTTTTCTGAACATTAGCACAGCAATGAATTAATTTCATCATGACTTTAATTAAGTTTTTTTAAAAAACCATAATCACAGATAATACAGTTAAGATGGCTAAAAAGAGTCAGTATCAAGCCAAAAGCTACTCTATGATTAGGCAATATATCAGGACAACACCTTTTCTCACAATTCAAGTCAAATAAAAATGAGGAATAGAGAGTGGGGTGGCCGCTGAGACAAGGGAATCTTATACAGTCATGCCCCTTTTGCATTAGTGGAGAGGGCAGGGCTGGAGTGTGAGGCAAGCCAGAAACAGAGGTAGTGAAAAGTAGATTTGGTAGCAAGAGCAAGCAATTGGATTTGCACGCATTTTTTTTCTTTTTCAAATGGCTTATTTTTAATGGCTCAGAAAATAGTGTAAACTCATCCACTTTGCATACATTCCTCTTATTCTTCTTGTCTAGTGAAGTAAGTATATATACACACTATATATATATATATATATATATATATATACACCCTACAGTTAGGATACACCAAACTTTTAATTTGTTTTCTTTTTTTTGGCTTTTTAAACTTTTATTTTAATTCTAGTTAGTTAACATACAGTGTTATATTAGTTTCAGGTGTACGATATAGTGATTCAACAATTCCATACAGCACCCGGTGTTCACCACGACAAGTACACTCAACAATAGCAAAAGCTTCATGAATTTGTGTGTCATCCTTGCTCAGGGGCTGTGCTAATCTTCTTTGTATCGTTCCAATTTTAGTATATATGCTGCTGAAGTGAGTACTTGCATGCATTTTTAATGATAGAACTGAGTGCAAATTCCACTTACTAAAACCTTGGGCAGCTTAAGCATCCTTAGTCTCGATTTCTTCATTCTTCACGTTTTATTAAATATTAACATGAAACTAAGACTAACGAGCAATATTTAGTACAGCACAAGATTTTAATAGGTTGCAGCAACTAGGCTCAATCTTGAAAAAAAATTTAATAGGGAAATATAAAATTCTACTCCCATGGTTAAAAAAAAAATGACCCAATCATCAAACGCACAAATATGGTAGTAATTAAACACACACTCTTAAGTGGGACCATCAGAACTTATCAAAGAAAAAAATACACCAGCTTTTAACTGTCACACACAAAAACTTTCCAAAGAAATGGCATATGAATTAAGGTGTTGGAGGACAAATTTAAATTCCCAGGAAAAGGCTTTTGGCAACAGACAGATTAAACCTTCTTATTACTCCAGAGGCCTATCTAGGTAGAAATATTAGAGAAGAAGACTTTAGGTCATTGGAAGACGTGTCTAACTACCAGAACAGACAAGAATGAAATAGTCTATTCCTAAGGCTAGTGAACTCTTCATGCCTGAAGGTATTCAAGCAAAACCTGAACTGAAGGTTGTATAGTGTAATGGGCCATCACACATCCTGGAGACAGATTGCCTGGGTTGAAACCCCAGGTCTGCCTCTTTTACAGGCTGTGTCTTTTTGTCCCTCAGTGTAAGATGAATAAGAAAGCAATGCCTGTCTCACATCGTTGTTGGGAGGATTAAATAATTAACAAATGTAAGGCATACTAGTGCTATGTAAGCTTTAGACATTATTAATGATAGTATTTCTTGGAGGGATTATTGTGGAGGAATTCATGCTTTGGATGGGTTTGGTGAGGTAATCAATAATGGATCTGCCTCCTCTGAGTTCCCAAAGCCTATGTTTCTATAATCCCTGACTTTAAGGGATTGAAATTGCCCATCGATTGAGTGCAGGCTGAAGCATCTTTGAAAAACAAAATAACAACAACAAAAACCCATGTTGCTCTAAAAAAGATCTCCAACATCCTTTCTAAAATAGTAATGAGTGACATATTTGAGCAGTTATTTATATAATTATTTTATGACTCCCAAAAGAAAGTGTCTCCCCTCAAACCTGCACCTTGGAGCCGCAGGGGTAAGAGGAAAGGAGAGGGGGGATAGGAATAAAACTTAAATTTATTTCAGAAGAAATCAGTCTATAAATGATTTTATAGTGTGAGGTATGTATAAAATGAAAGATGGCTGGTTTGGGCCTTGGTGAATATGTTCATTTGCTGTGAAGAGTTAGCCTCATTAGGGGTCAGGATGGCAGCCCTAATGGGTGTCCATACCTTGAGGTAATGCAACAATTCCCTTTTGCAAATAGCTTATGCACTGTTCTCACCTACCTCCATCCTCCCTGTCTCCAGTTCAATTGTGTGCTAGTATCTGAGTGTTCCTTCTAAAATGCTGATTCACCCCCTCCTCACACTTCACAGGGGCTTCCCAAAAGACATGGCAATTCTCTTTCTAATGACTCATCATCAGCCATACTAAAGTTCTGTTTTGACTGTTTTCAAGTAAGGCTGCTGACCACCCATGAGGCTTGTTAAAATGCAGCTAACTGGGCTCCACTCAGAAGCCCTAAAATCAGAGTCTTTGCAGCTGGACCCAGAGGTTAAGAAACTCAACCCAACTATCTATCCACATCTGGTCTGCCTGCCATGACCGAGGGGGTCTTTTTTCATTCCATTTTAAATGGAATGATGTTTGGCAGCCTTCACATCTACCTCCCTATCAACAGCAGCAGCAGCAAGCCCTTAACAAAGCTCTGATTGAGGCAAATAGCCAAAGACAGCTTAGCCCTTCTCTCTGGCACTGTGTCTTCTAGCTGAACCGGAGATATAATTCACGGCAGCAAACCTGAAACTGCAACTCTTGACAGATTAATTCCATAACAAAAATCAATCATGGCACTTGTTGCCGGCATACATAATATTTTGAGTTTCCTGTCTAGCACCACTGAGAAGCAGACCTCCTTGACCTTGACTACATTAAACGAATGCACTGATACGGTAATGTAATCAGCTGATCACTGCATGTGCCAGCATCCCAGGTCTGTATAACAGTGATCAGCATTGAGCTCTTGTTTCCTGTGGCGCCTCCTAACCCCACCAAATTGCCATCCTTCCTAGCAGAATGTCTCTTCTAGCCAAAAATAGTAGTTGCAGCAACATCCTGAGGTCTTACTTTTCGACTGTTCGCCTCAGGCAATATGTCAGCTGATTTGCCTGCTAGCTTCTCCCTGAGCAAATATCAGCCAGCCAAAGTGTGGTGGGGTTGGGGGCGGGGGTGTGGAGCTCACACTGGAAAATCCC
This sequence comes from Panthera leo, assembly GCF_018350215.1. Classification (NCBI taxonomy): domain Eukaryota; kingdom Metazoa; phylum Chordata; class Mammalia; order Carnivora; family Felidae; genus Panthera; species Panthera leo. Next base: position 63,722,475 of record NC_056686.1, on the reverse strand, counting down.
ACTTTGACCACAGATAAAATACCCTCTTGTTCAGAAAACTTTTTGTTCACTCCTTGGGCCAAAGAGGCTAAACAGGAAAGGAAACATGGATAGGCAGCTGGGGGAACACATCTCTTATATAATGAGCAAATTGCAAAGGCTAGAGCCATGGGGGTGCCAGGTGGATGGAATGGAGAGAAGAAAAACACTTCTCCTTTTTAAGATTAGAGAAGTTGAGGGACTAGGTTACAACTGACAATGTGAATTGCATTCGGTGGAAGAACCATCTGGAAAAGGGCTACTGACAATTCCATTGGATTGCCTAACATAGTATGGGTCAAGAATTAGGTGAAGACTTCCATGGTTGATGTCACCTGAGAGACAAAGCTTCTAAGTAATGTAGAGTGAACTTCACTGGAAGTATCTTCCCAGAAACCAGAATCACTGCTGCTGATTTGCCCGATTTGGTTATTTCTCAGATAAAACAAGTGATATTTGGGCTGCTGAGGAAGGAGAGCTGATGTGGCCTCCATCAGCCAGCAACCAATACCAATACCAATAGAAAAGTCTTGTGTATCATGTCTAACCAGAAGCATCCTTGCATGAGTATTTCAAGTATTCAAAGATGGTTAGGAGGCATACCTAGATTTAGATACCTACGTGCCAAATGGAGATGTTTCACTTTCAAGGCTCTCGATTTACCTTTTAATCAAATGATCCTGTGGCAAAAGGGAAGAGCTAATTAAGTATTTCATTATCTGACTGATATAACAAAGCACAAAGTGACAGTGGGGAAAAAAATCAGCATTGGGAAACATCTGTCTCACTCTAATGCTGAGAATGTCACAGCCTAGGACAGCATCTGCAGATGGAGGTTTTTAAAAATTGAAATAGAGGAATCTTCAAATAGCATGTTATAGAAATACCTCCAGGGAATAAACTCCAGGTAAAATTTGCTCTTTAAACCTGTACATAGAATTTACTGTTCTTAGCAATGATAGTGTATCTGTACAAAGAAAATCATGTTCAAGTTGGCAGTGATTTAATGAATACAAGGAAATTATACTAGAATTTACTGTGTATTGTCTCTCTCATGCTCAAAGCTTTCCAAAGTGTCTTACTAACAAGGAATTAAAATGCCAACAGACCAGGTATGGTGGACAATGGTAAAATATCTGCTCTTATCCCAGTAGCTTACAAATTGCCTCTCCTTGGTTGCTGAAGAATGTTGATTGTGGATGTCACAGCTGTCCCTGCAATTCTTTGAACAGGAAGTGAGATCTGGGATTCTCCCTGGTTAGTGTAATTTAAGAGAGAACTCCATTTGTAGCCTCTTCTACTAATATTGGAGTAAACCAGTATGCATATAGGGCTATGCATTTATCCTGAAAATGTACTGCCCAAAGTCAAATCACTCAAAAGTACCTAAGCAAATAGAAATCCACAGCTAAATTATTTCTAATGTATAGAAATGATAGATCACTAGCATAGAAATATAAAAAATACAGATTAGCAAAAGAAGAAATAAAAACAATTTATAATCTCACTCCAAGAAGAGTTAATTGGCACAATGCCTGGTGCATAGTAGGTGCTTCAGAAATATTTGTTGGGGTGCCTGGGCAGCTCAGTTGGTTGAATGTTTGACTTCAGGTCAGGTCATGATCTTGCGGTCAGTGAGTTCAAGCCCCGCGTCAGGCTTATGCTGATAGCTTAGAGCCCAGAGCCTACTTTGGATTCTGTCTCCCTCTCTCTCTGTCCCTCTCTTACTCATGCTTTGTTCTCTTTGTCTCTCAAAAATGAATAAATGCTAAAAAAAAAAAGAGAAATATTTGTTAAATATTTCCTATTCTTTTTAATGCAAATATATACATTCTTTAAATAAAAAATTGTATCATATTGTAGCTACTTTTATGAAACCTGATTGTAAAAACTTTAGCACTAGATTGTAAATAGCTTTCCAAGTCATTAAATATTCTAATAGTTTACCCAACTGTTTAACATTATAATTTTGGGACAGATTTGGACTAAAAATTACACAGCATTTAGTAACATATTCTCATTCTTTCATCCATTCAATAAATATTTTTTGAGTACTTACTATGTGCAAGCCTCTATTCTGAACACTTGTATGCATCAGGGAACAGACAAAACTCTTGCCTTTAAAGGAACTTACATTGTATTTGAGGGAGACAGGTCACCAAATTGAGCATAATAACTGTTTGAAGATGGATATTCACAGAAGAGAGTACAGTGGGATAAATAGTATCAGGAAAATAGAGGAAGAGTAGCAATTTTAAAAGATGAAATTTAAATAAAGTCTTAAAGAAGGAGAGGGATTTGGTTACAGGAATATTTTTTGAAGAAAGCATTTCTGGCAGAGGAAACAGTCAAAGCAAAGGCCTTACAGTTGGAATCTAACTGGCATGTTCAGAGATCAGCAAGGTGGCCAGAGCAGGTACAGTGGAAGGAGAGCAGAGGACGTGGTTAGAAAAGCACAGAGGGAACAGGAGTTTTGGCATCTCCTCTAAGGGAAACTGGGAGACCTTGCAGTGTTTTGAGCAGAGAAATGACACAATAGGACTTCTATTTTTACAGGATCTGCCTGAGTGCTATGTCAAGAATAGAATGTACAGGAAAATGTGTGAGAGGCTACTGCAGTGAGGCAAGCAGCGGTGGTGATGGCTCAAACCAGTAAAGGACTGTGAAGGTGGTAAGAAGTTTACTTTTGGATAGATTTTGAAGGTAGTGCTAGTAGTGTTTACTGATGGGTGGGATGTGTGCAAGAGAAAGAGAAGTGTGAAAATTAACCCTAGGCATTTGGGCTGAGCAACTGGAAAGGTAGAGTTTCTTTGTATTAAGACAGGAAAACTGTGGGCGGGGCAGATTTCAGGATTCAGTTTGGGTTATGTGAAATTTGAGATGTTTATCAAACATTCAAGTGGAGATATTGAGGATGTAGTTGGATTTAAGAGTTTGGAATTCAGGAGGAGTTCAGGAAATATGAGTCCAAGCTGGAGATAAAGTTTGGGAGTCATGGACATAAAGATGGTTTTAAGGTTAATGGACTAGGTGAGATCACATAGGTGTAAGTGTAAGAAAAAGAGAGAGAGAGAGACAGAGACAGAGGCAGAGACAGAGAGAATCCAGAGGGCTGAGGCATTCTAACATTACCATTTCCACCATGAGAAGATGAAGACCTAGCAGAAAAGACTTAATGGGAACCCCTGGTGAGTGAGAAGGAAAACCATGTGTGTGTGTGTGGGGGGGGGGGGGTCCAGGAAGTCATAAAGAAAATGTATTTAAAAAGAAAGGTAGGATTATGTCAACTGCTGCGAACAGGATCACTGCTACTAGTCAAGATCTTTGTGTGAGGTAGGAAAAGTCACCCTCTCCAGGTGGCAAGACCAGTGTGGACTAAACTGACGTCCACTCATCCCCTTTTCCAGGAGCCAGGTACAGGTACAGCTGCACAACTGTATGTAGTATCCCTCACCGATGGTGGGAAAGATAAGGTCCAAGAATTAACCACATGGTTAATTTAGCATTTGGCATGCTCTTTTAGCAACATGGATGCTACGGATGCCCTTGACAGGAGGGATTTTGGAGGAGTGGTGGTTATAAAACCATCAATGTTAAGGGTTTAAGAGAGAATGAGAGCAGACGAATTAGAGACAGTGAAAACAGATAGCTCTTTGGAGGAGACGTGCTACAGAGAGGAGCAGAGAAGTCAGACAGTAGCCGGTGGCGGGTAGAGGGTCCGAGCAAAGGAAGGGACAGCGGTGTATTTGTGGGCTAACGGGACCGAGACACGGTATCATCCTCTTGCCTTGACCACTGCAGTGACTTTCTGTTTTCTTACAACCACTCTTGGCTCCTGCAGTCTTTTCTCCAAATATCCCCTTGGTATGATCCTCTTAGATTATAAATTCAATAATGTCATAATCTCTTCCCATCACACTTAAAATGAAATCCAGAGTCTCGACCATGACCTGCCTACCAAGATCCTGCCTGCTTAAGTCACCCCCATATTTCCTACCTCTTGTTCCCTCAAATATGTAGCTCCAGCCGTGCTGGCCTACTCTCTCCGCACCCCCCCCCCCCCCGGAGTCCTCCCAGCTTAGGCTCTGTACTTGCTGTCCCTTCCATCTGGAACTCTCGGCCAGGCCAGTTTGCACAGGCCTCGCTTCCACATCTCACCCAGATCTCCGCCAAAATGTTGCTTCCCTAGTCCTTACCTGACACATTAGCGTCTCCCTATCACAAGCTGTTACTGTGCTGTTGGTCTTTCCATGGTGCTAATCACTACCTGACTTTGTGTAATTCCTTATTTCTGTTTGTCTTCCCCCAAACGTGCAAGATCTGTGAAGACAGAGATGTTGTCTTATTCACATGTTTACCCCCAGCTGTTACAGTAATGTCTGGCACATGGCAGACACTTAGTAAGTATACTTTACATACACGAATAAGGGGAAAATTACCACAATTGCCATTATGAACTCTTTTTTTAAAGTTTATTTAATTTTAATTTATTAAAGTTATTTATTTATTTATTTATTTATTTAAAACAATTTTTTTTAATGTTTCATTTTTAGAGAAAGAGACAGACAGAGCATAAGTGGTGGGGGGTGAGGGGCAGGTGGAGCAGAGACAGAGGGAGACACAGAATCTGAAGCAGGCCTCAGACCCCGAACTGTCAGCACAGAGTCCGACGGGGGCCTCGAACTCCCAAACCGCGAGATCATGACCTATGTTGATGGTGGATGCTTAACCAACTGAGCCACACAGGCACTCCTCTTTATTTATTTTGAGAGAGACAGAGAGCATGAGTGGGGTAGAGGCAGAGAGAGAGGGAGAGAGAGAATCCCAAGCAGGCTCTGTCCTGTCAGCGCACAACCTGACATAGGGCTCAAAGTCATGAACTGTGAGATCATGACCTGAGCGGAAACCATGAGTTGGACACCCAGACCCTATGAGCTCTTTAATGATTTTGAATATATTGGCAATTAAAGGCCAATTAAGGGTCATTGGCCTTGACAGATGAGCAGAGGGGAGCTCCAGTGCACACCTTTCTTTTCAGCATATGCACGCATGTGCCCTGAAGATGGGCAAAGGTCTTGGTTCAACCTAATCGCGCTGTTTAGGATTTTAATGTAACGGAGAAAGGTTGGTAGGCCACAAAATCAGAGATGTCCTCTTTTGTAGTGGAGAGGACACTGGCTACGCATCAGAATGCCCGGATTCCAGGCTCCACTCTGCCAGGTGTCCGTGCTGGGTGCTTTCTGCAAGTCACTTAATCTCTCTGTGCCTTTGAAGTCTCTAATTTTAAACTTGTGAGAAATAATACCGCATGTAGTTCTCTCACCTCATTGCTTGAGGGCCAAGTGAGATATCTGGGATAGTGCTGAACAAATGCGCATAGATATTTTCTCTGGATGAAAAGAAAGTGTTTGAAGTGAACTAGGCAGGGTGGGGGGAGAGAACGCAGAGTTCTGCTGCAGTGTAGGCACCATCTGGCTCTTTAAAATGTGTCCCTCAGGAAGAAAAATGAGCCTGTTGTTGAGGCTATGGTAAAGAATCATTCCGAAAGTGATATTTTCCAACTCTAATAAGTCTGTGATCAAACAATCAGTTTCTAGGGTAAAGGCCACTACTTTCCACTAACTGACCTGGAAGCATGTACCATATATTTAATGTCAAGACTGTGCAAGCATAGCAGTTTCTGCCTGGAGAGAATGGAAAATAAAATCTGGTGGAAGAGACCAGACACTCCCATCTAGCTGGGAACTGGGAAAGAAACATGCCTCCAAAGACCTCCTGAGGTGCTGCCTGGCAAATGCCAGCCTGTCCCTGGAGTGACCAGAGGTAGTATTTAAAATGCAGTAACTGTGTACAGCATAGTTGCAAGAAAGGAGGAGCTGCCTGAAGGGATGTGCAAGCCAGGAATGGCGGTGGAGTCGGCATAGTCGGGGCTCTCTTTACATTCCCTCTCCCTCCCCACAGCATTTTCTTCCTGCTCTCCTTACCTGCTCCAGTCCTCTCTTCCACCATCACCTTTCTCTGCTTACTCATGCTTCTTCCCTCAGTTACCTCAGTGTGTGCATGACCCATGGGGGTCACCCTGAACCCGTATCATTCTATGTGCAGGGGCCCAGATAACTAAGATAGCCTCTTAGTTTCCCAGGTCCAAATATCTATGGAGAAACATTCTGAGTCTGGCCACATAAATCTAGGGCTCCTGGTCTCTCTATTTTGCACTGCCTTTGAGGGAGAAGCCCATCCTGGACTATAGCTGTGTGTGGCTGGAGTGATGTCACATGGTGCAGAAAGGGGTTCTGCTCACTGGCAGAGACTGTGGGCATGGGCAGATTACCTGAGCAACGATTAGGAGGGACAGACATTTTAAGTGATACCTTGTATAGGTGAGGTCTGTGTGTGGGTTGCTCCCATAGTCTCTTCTAGAATTGGTATTTATTCAAAAGTAAAAAAAAAAAAAAATAGAAGGCTGTTAAAAGAGACAGGTTCAATAGGTTACCAAATCTCACACTTAAAATCTTTCTTCTTGTCTATCAGTCTAGAATATTTTATGTCAGTCTTATTCATTTTCAAGGCTAACAAACTGGTTTCTAACATGCCAAAAAAGGGGACTAGACGCTAGTCCCATTAAATTGTAAGAGCTGTTTGACTATACACACTTTTATCATTGTAGGCTTGAGCTGCCCATGCCATGTAGCACAACTAGGGATCCCTTCCTCTGATACCCACCCACCCAGCTCTTAGTCAGTTCTCCAAGAGGCTCTTCCTGGTTCCTAGCAGTGAGAAATGGACATCACACTATGACCTCATATTCCCAGGAACACCCTTTTGGCTGTACAGACAACCAATGTTTGGCAAACATTCAATTCAAACGAGCAAATCCTAAAACTTTTTCACCTGCCAGATTGAAAATAGAAGCTTCATTGGACAGATGGAGGAGATCAGGACTCCCCGCTCTGACCATCAATGCCCCTGATACCATCCTTCTATAAAAATGAATTTTTATGCCATTGTCATAGAGATGGAAACTGGGAATGCTCTCCTCTTGGCACTCAGCTACCGGCACTTCCTGAGTGTGCAACTGGCCCAGGTCTTGGACAAGTATGTGGCCTCTTAAGAGATTGTCTCAGAACAAGAGTGGGCTTGGAACTCTATATCCCAGAATCTGAATTTCAGTGAAACTGTCACCCCCACAAACCATTAACAGCCAGAGAATTATCTTTTGGGATTGTCTTGAAGTGGGGGCTTCTAGGGCTTTCTTGATTGCACCCTGTAACCAGCCACTTACCATTTATTTAAAAAAAAGCATGAGGACCTCTGGTTCTGCTCAGTTAGTGGCACTGATTGTGAAAGGTTGTTATGACTCCCATTCAATCCTAGATTTCTGGACTTGTTCAGGGAGGCATTCATACAGATAGATTTCTAGCTGGCAGACAGCCTCTTTATGGTTGAGCGAGCCACCAATGAAAGATGGAATTTCACACCTCACCCTGGCAGTTTGACTACCACTAATGGGTGTCTTAGAACACCTGAAAGTAGAGTCTTTAAATAATGTTCTTTCTGACCATAAAGTCCAGATGAGGATGAGGATGATGAGGATGATGATGATGATAGTATCAGTAAGCCCCATAAGATACCTGGGAGTGTTAAGTGACTTGGCTAGGGTCACATACATAGTAAATGGCCCCAGTTTTAGAAAGGTTTCCGTTATCATTAAGGATAAACATACAGGTGTTATAGTTCTACATGTGCATAGATGATTCACTCTCAATTTTTCCAGCCTAGTTTCATTTCTAACTTTCAAAAGGGGGAATATTGACTTGGATTCTAGATATTTAGGGGCTAAAAAGGTTCCATCCACCTCTTTTACATCCTGAACCACCTACAGGATGCACTGTGGCATGGGGGGGGGGGTGTTGGAAGACAGATTTAATAGCAGAAATTGCACTTAGAGGGCTGAACTGTGCCTGTGTTTACTCTTCAGACAAGGGACACTGGCTAAGAAAGCACACATCTTTGCAGGAAGGATGGCTTTAGAGGTTCTGAGATTGGACTGTCATGTGCAGCTGGGCAGTCTGGTACTACAAAAGGCACCTGGCTTAAATCAAGTGTGGAAATATTAAATTACATGCCTAGGTCATAGGGCTGGTAAGTGACAGAACTCCAAAGACAATGCCTGAAAAACAGTAGACTATCAGTATATGGTTATTGAATGAATGACAGAATCCAAATCAAACTTTCCATTCCAAAGGCAATGTAGTTTCCCTTTGGACAGTCTGCTTACGAATTAAATGTCTTTTATTAATTAACATCGAGAATAAAGGGGATTCTTAATTTTACATGTTATCTCTGAAACAGAAACATCATGTTTCAATAGTAAATAATCACATCAGAGCAATGCTATTATGAAGATGGTAGGAACTTAGTCATTCTGACTATCCTCCTTGTCGACCTGGAATTTCCTTTGTGTTTGGCAGTGGAATATCAAATGAGTCTAAAATTAGTTTCAATGAATATCAGAAGAAAAGAATCCCACTTGAGATGATTATGTTGCTGTGAATATGATAGGCTGACTGAGATGTCAGTCACCCCTACTGAGAAGAGCACTGTATCAGATGGAAATACACAATGACTCACACCTGAGTGGGACCATTCCTGAGATCCATCAGGTAAGCTAATTCAGGACTGCTTCATGTTTTAAAGGCCAGTTGAAAATGATCACTGTGGTATTGCCATAACACAATCTGTCACAGTTTAGAATGCAGCATACAGTTAAATAACCTATCCAAGGATGTTACCTTAATCCAGTAGCAGCATGAAAGAGCTTGTCCACTAGTAAGGCATGCCCATAGCATGGGTGGAGACGGCGCTTGGTGAGCACTCCACTTGGTATTTAACAGAGGAGAAAAGGCTTAATGAGGTCCTTTTTGGATTTAAAAATCTGAGAAGGGGTGCCTGGGTAGCTCAGCCAGTTAAGTGTCTGATTTTACTCAGGTCATGATCTCACAGTTTGAGTTTGAACCCCGCATTGGGCTCTGTGCTGAGTCTGTTTTGGATCCTCTGTCTCCCTCTCCCTCTGCCCCTCTCCTGGGTGCATGTGAGTGCTCTTTCTCTCTCTCACTCTCTCTCTCTCTCAAAAATGAATATTTAAAAAATATCTGAGAAATTTTTCTCTCTCTACCTCTCTACCCCACCCCTTCTTCCTTTTCCCCCTCCTCTTTTCTTTCTTGAGCTCCCAGGATCAGTGAAATTTGTAAACTCCTAACTATGTTAGTGAAGTGCTCTGTAATGCAATTCTTAGTGCTAGAAATGGAGCCATTGAACCCTATAAAATAACTTACCTCCCTGGATTACTCCAGCAGTGATTTGTCTTCTCATCAGTTGATCTCACTCAACAACAGAGTGAATTTTATTTTTCTTTGAATGCAAGCAAATGCTTTGCTGCCTACTTGTCTTCTGACCTGTCTGTGGATATTGGGAACTGAGGTAGGGAAAATTGGCAGAAGGAATATGGAGGGGTAAGGGCAGAGGGTGCCAGAAACATGGCTGGAATCCATGTTTCTCCATCCCTAGCCAGAACGGACTTATTAAACCATTTAGATATGCAAAGGGCAATCGCACCTCCAAGGTGACCTTGAGGGTGAGGGTGAGGGAAAGGCTCACTCCTGTTTCAGTTCTGTCTCACTGCATCTTCCTTTCATTATGGCATGACACAGCCATAGTAGGCAGCATGGGAGGGGGGCCGAAAACAAGTGATGCACCACCCAGGATAGGCTTGTATCCATAAAAGGACCCATCACAGAGACCCAGGGTCTGGCCTGGACTAGAAAGAGGAGATTTTCAAGTTCTTGGGCTCCAGCATCTCTCTTCTTCAAAATGGAGAAACTGATCATTTAAAATGCTAAATGATCTTCAAGGTCTTTCTAGCTCTGCACAAACTTATTGAATCCAAAGTATGATTTTAATTATTGTTCACCTAGTGCCCATCACTAGCACATCACCTCCAATTTTCCCTTGGATATATTTATTGACTTAAAGGTTTCCCTCCCCCTCAAGTTTTAGGAACTTAAAATGGAATTAGGATTGTCACATATCACATTTGAATGGTGTCTCTGTCATACAAAAGCACTCTGTTCTCTCAGAGGAATAGGATGCAAAATAATTCCTTAATTAGTTTAGGGGTTGTGAACAGGGTGAACAGAGCTCGAGGATGAGAAGTGTTATAAAATTTTTTTTAGTTTAAACAGAAAAAAATATTTCTGGGAAGAGACTTATTTCATCAGATTGTCACTTAACAGTTTAGTAAGATTTATAAAATGTTGACTCCAAAATGATGGTTCAATAGCCACGTTTGGGTGGTCTGTAGTAAGTGAACTTGGGGGCTGGATAAAAACTAGATTCCCTTTGGAACAAGGCAAAAATAGCCCCAGTAACCCCACAGCGTGTGGGCGACTCATTTCCAACCATTATATCCACATTATCCTCATTTCCAACCATAATATCTCACATTAACAGGTCACATGGAAAAAGTGTCATCTTGGTTAAAGTCAGTTGCATAGTTTAAACAACAAATCCTGCAGCCCAGAGATCACCTGTGGGGCTTAGTTCAGTGACTAGAAAACTGATCTAGAAAACCTTACAAGTCTGGAGAAAATTACCTGCAGAGATGCCTGAAAAGCACGATGAATTTCAAGAAATATCATTTTTATTTTTAGAGTTTGGTGACTAACACCCTACTTAACCTTAAGATGCTGATATTACAAGGAGCCGTGGTGTGGTCCAGCATTGGCATATATAAAGACAAAGCTGCTTTGTCAGAGATAGATTTATGTGAGGGCTATTGTGTTGTTATCATGATGATTATATGATTATGTTATTCTGATATTAAGATTGAAAAAATATGTATATGTAGGCGGGTAAGCAAATCAAGCTTTGTATTTTGATCTGAGAGAGACTGAAAGACATCTTCTAAGGCAAAGAATTTTCTAAGTTCCTTTTGTTTGAATGAATTGTCTGCCTCCTACACTTGTGTAGGCTATTTTGGGTACCGATTAGAAGTTTAGGAAAACTTTTTAGTGACATGGTTTCTACTTGAAAAGACTGACTTCTGCAATCATCTTTTTTTCCCCTTTGGTTTTTGCTTGTGAGACACATGCATAGCCTTTCAGCTTAGGTTTTACACTTGCAAAATAAAGCTTTGTCTGAAGCACAAGAAGGCATGCCACCTCCAGCTGGGAGTGAGCAGTTGGTTCTCTGGCCCTTGCTCAGCATGGCAGTACCAGTTTAGAACTCACATTTGGAGCCAGTGTCAGGCGAGTTCTTGGGTAGCATGGAGATCATTAAGTAAGGTATTAAAGCTGGAAATGACTTAGTTGAGGCTACACTTGGAACCTACAACCACAGCTTGGAGTTTTAGGCCATTAATATCTCTAGCTGCTTATTCCTCCTCTTCTTCTCCCTCCTGTAAATGAGCAACAGAAGACCAGGCAATACATCTACCGTGTGCATGGAATTCTCTGTTAATTTCCCCAGGTCCTTTGAAGACACCTCTTCTTTCCCTTGCTAGCGTTTCTTGGATCTGATTTCCTAAGGAAATCAGAAAGAAGATTTGAGTGTTTAGGGTCATTTCCAAGGATAGAAGATGTGAATATCCAGCAGGGTAAAGGAAACCAAAACAGGAAGAGTATAGACACCCAGGGAGACATTGGGGAAAATAAACAACAACAAAGTTAAACAGAGACTGGCTTGAGGCACAAGGAAGTGGAACATTAGTCATGAAAATGGAAAGAAATCTAACAGAATTCTTATTTGAGAGATGGTCTCCAGATGTACAGCCCATGTGTTTGGTGAAAAATGCATTGTATCATCATTACTCCCCAGAACTGGTATCAGAAACCTTTAGAGAATTAAACCCTGCTTTTACATAATTGCCATTATCTTAATCTTTTGTTGTTTTGGTGGTGGTAAAATATAAGTAATGTAAAATTTGACATTTTAATCATTCTTAAGGTATAATTAAATTCAATGGCATTAATTACAATCACAATGTTTTATAACCATCACTGCCTATTTCCAAAACATTTTATCACTCTGGATAGAATCTCTGTAACCATTAAAGCAGTAAATCACCATCCTCCCCCTACCCCAGTTAGTCCTTGGTAACCTCTAATATACTTTCTGTCTGTATGAATTTTTCTATTTTAGATATTTTATATAAGTGAAATTATACATCAGTCCTTTTGTGTCTGGCTTATTTCACATGCCATAATGTTTTCAAGGTCATCTATATGGTAACATGTATCAGAATTTCTTTCTTTTTTATGAACTAATAATATTCCACACTGAATGTATATACCACATTTTGTTCATCCATTCATCTGTAATGAACACTTGGGTTGTTTCCATCTCTTGGCTCTTGTAAATAGCGCCACAATTACCTAGTCTTTTAAAACTTACAATAGCCATTTTTTGAAGAATGGTTCTTTCCTGCAAGGTTAATTCTTCAAGGGACAGTTTTCAAATAACTTTGCTGGGGAAAAGAATTTCCAGATCCATTCTGGCTGCTTAATATGGTGGGAGCCACATTCTTGATCTGAGTATCAAGTCTGCAGAATCACTTCTGAACTTGTTCTTGTTCCACAAGGTGAATTGAGGGTTATTAGAGAACATTACTGCCTTAGGTCCCTGAATGAACCTGGATGGTAAACAATGCTCAGCATCAAGTCCAAAAATAGAAGAGAGGTGAGATTTAAGAGAAGAGTGAGTGACTGAATTATCAGCTGAGAGAGTTAACAGGAGGAACTATGTGGTTTTAGAGCTAAGGAGAATGAGTCAGTCAGGGATTCATATAGGAGACAGACCCACTCTAAATACTTAAAGCAAGAAGGGATTGAAGATGGGGAATTTGTTGCTTCCAAAATTGTCAGAAGGATTGGTGGAGTGGGTATGAAGAGGGCACTAGAATGTTCTCAAAACCATTCTTCACTGACCCCTAAGAGAGTTACCATCTGAAACCATAACTGGAGCTAAGAATTCAAGAACATGCCTTTGTACCAGTGATATAGGGTTCTGGAACTGGAAATCATTGCAGTTGGTGCTACTTCTGCCTCATCTATCCATGGCAATTGACTTGGGAAATGGATTCTGGATAATACCTGCAGAAATGTCTCACATTCTACAGCCTTGCTTGGCAGCAGAAGCGAAAAGGGTATCTATCTCACTTTCACCTAAGTTCAGTCTGCTCTTATCTTGGGAGCCTTTGCTTTCCAACATAGTAGAACAAACTTGGACAACACTGCAATTCTCCTGCCCTGAATTAGTCTGATGGGCATTAAAGACAATTAGGCTGAATCAAAGGTCATGCATTCCCTGATGTGATTTTCTGTCTTTTTTTTAGGTAGGATTAAAATAGAGATAGATTGTCTACAGCTATTCACTGAAATCTGAAGTTTGTTAGGAAAAGAAATTGAAAATTAGAAAGAGATCTCATCACTTTGTAGATAATTTTTTTTAATTACAAACTTACAGATGGTGATGAAAAATAGCATTTCCATAGTAATGAATTTAGATGAGTGTCTGGGTCTGTGCAAACAAAGAAGAACTCTATGACTTTAGAGAGAAGTTTCTCCTGGGGAAAAGGGTGGAGGCACCACTATGGGAGTCTACGGCATCCCAAGCAGAGCTCAGCAACCTCTGGAATAAGCCTCCTAGTTTCCAAGGACAAGGTTCTAAGTTGGAGACTCAAAACACAGTTCTGCTGCTTTCTAACAGAATGAAATTGGTCATATTTTCCACAAGTGTTAAATGGGCTTGAAAGCACCCATTCTACCTAATTTTCTTAAAAGATGTTGAAAAGACCAGGTGCAGTAACAGCTCTGACAGTATTATGTGAAAACAATTGAGAGCTATCCATATATAAGGTATTGTTTTTATCATTCTCTTGAGATTAATAAAGTGCCTTATACTGCAGGATGCTCTGTTTAGGTAGATTTTTTAAAAAATTGCCATTGAGTTAACTAATTAACTCAACACATATTCATTGTGTTATGTGTCAAGATATCATGCTGGGGCTGGGAAGACAGAGGTAGTTCTTGCCTTTAAAGAACACCTAGTCCAAAAAGCTCATAAACAGCATGCCCACTAGATATATAAACAGATCATCTCACTGCCAAGTAGAAAGAGCAATAATTGAGGAATACACTGGGTACTGTGGGACACAGCAACAGATACCTCATGTGGCCAAGGAGAGCTAGGAAAGGCTTACTAGAAGAGGTGAGACAGAGAGAGAGAGGGACAGCATAGCATAAAGGTGCCCTTTGACACTGGTGTCCAACTTTTATTTTTTCTTTCAAGAAAGAAGTCTGTCCAGAGAGAAACAAAAATGTTTATAGATCACATTAAAAATGGTTTTGGGGTGCCTGAGTGGCTCAGTCTGGTAAGTGTCCGACCCTTGATTTTGGCTCAGGTCATGATCTCACAGTTCGTGGGATCCAGCCCTGTGTTGGGCTCTGAGCTGGTGGTGCAGAGGTTGCTTAGGACTCTCTCACTCTCTGCCCCTCCCCCGTGCATGCATGCGTGTACTCTCTCTCAAAATAAATAAGTAAACATTAATTTAAAATTTGCTATATTAAAAAAATGATTGTAAACTAGGAAATGTAGTACAGTTGACCCTTGAACAACATGAGTTTGAACTGCATGGGTCCATTTATATATGGGTTTTTAAAAACAAATATAGTACAGTACTGTAAATGTATTTTCTCTTCCTTATGATTTTAGTAACAATGTCTTTTCTCTAGCTTGCTTATTACAAGAATACAGTGTACAATACATATAACATGCAAAATATGTGTTAATTGACTGTTTATGTTCTCATTAAGGCTTCTTGTCAACAGTTGCCTATTAAGGGTTAAGTTTTGGGGGAGTCAAAAGTTATACATGGATATTTAGCTGCATGGAGGGTCAGTGCCCCTAACCCTCATGTTGTTCAAGGGTCAACTGTACTTTGTGTCAAAGCAGATTTTGGTGTTTCTTCCGTTGCTGAAAGATTTTTGGTTTTGGATAAAATTTTAGAAACTACATTTACCATACTTTGCAGTATCTAACTGTAAGTAGCACCTCTGCAGAAATTTCATAGACATTGAAATCTGGTAGTGAGGTAGTGAGACTGAGCAATTAGGAGAGGGTGATGAACTGGCATCCAAATCCAGTCCCAACACATGTAGAGGAAGCCATGGTAGAGAATTCCTAGGTATGAGGAAGTCAGGAAGAGGGGAGCTGACATTGGGTAGTTGTGGGTCTAAGTGGGTTATAAAGTTTCTGAATCCCAGCAAGAAATGGATCGGGGATATATGCAAAATTCCATGTGAATTCTGAACTCGACTTCTCTATTCTATTTGTAAAATAGCAGTCTTGCTGCAACACTTCTGGGAAGTGTGTATGTGGGGAGGAGGAGGATACTTTTCTGAGCTGCCTTCCTTGAGGACCTCTGCTAGAGTATTGCTTGTGGGTGAGTTTGGGAGAAGGAATAAGGCAGGTATGATTTAGTACTTTATCTCTCTCTCTTGGGGAGCTGGCTGCCTTCAGAAAGTACACAATGTACTTTCCTCTGTTCCTGGATGTTCATTGTTTTGCAACGGCCCAATGGAGAGGTAAGAACTATTAGTGTTCAGCATGGCCTACACTTCTTTGGACTTTAATCTTTGAACTCCAATTTCTCCTTGGGAATTCCATAAGGGAAGATGGCTGAAGTTCAAATATGTTGCAATCTTTTTGGTACTGGAGAGTCTTCAGGTTGTCATGTAATCTCATTGCAGAACCACTAATGAACTAAGTGAGACATTACGACTGGACATGATTTAGGTGGGGAAACCAAATGGCAGAATGAATTTTCAGCTTTGAGTCAAGAATGAGCTTGTACTGTCCTGTCCTGTCCTGTTCTGACTGACTTCAGAGTCTTCTGGGGGCAAGATCTAAACTCCCTGCTAGTGCTTTGTAAAGGGTGACTTCTTCCCTCAAGAAAATAACCACACCCCTGATCAAATTGTTAGGTTAGGGAATATCTGGGGGAAGTTCATTTTTCCAGCTTCATGTTTCCATATGAAGAATCTCAGTTAATTGATGCATTTGGGGACACTGAGTTCACAATGTTCAGTTTCTTCCTCTCCCTGGGGTCTTTGGAGAGAATAGTTGACAGAAAGTATAAATTATGTTCTTCTTTGCTCTCCACCTCCAGGGGAAGCCTGTGGTTGTTCAGCACTTTCAGAGATTGTGGGTGGGTAAGTCTGTTTAAATCAGGACAAAGTATTACCAGGACCACTACCGGTAGTTCTGAATCACCAATCTCCAATATCAGCTTTCATCATAATCTCCCTGACTTTTGTGTCTCTCTTTTTATTGATTCTAAACTTGGGTCTTCTTTTTTTTTTGTTTGTTTGTTTGTTTTTGGTTCTGAACTTGGGTGAGGAGGGGAGAGGAATGTTAAGGAATAACCCTCTCAAACCCTTATAGGTGCCTGTTGAGAGGCTGTTCCCCACTCCTTGAGCCCATACTGTCTCATGGTGTGTACCAAAGAGGGTGCCAATGTCACATCCTGAAAGGTTGATTCTGCCAGTGATGCATCTCCCTAGTTCAGGCTGTGAGGTCATCAATTTGGGAAGGGCTTTTGCAGAGAAATTCCAGGGTTTCACATAACTCAGTGTCACCAGTGTCTCACATAAAGAAACACAACCTGGCAACCAAAAAAATTTTGTATTTTCCAGGTTCTATGATAGTCACATTACATAAATCATCTCATTTAATTCTCACCGTGAGTATTTTTGACCACATTTTTATAGATGAGGAAATGCACACACGTGTGCACACTCACACACACACACACACACACACACACACACACACACAAATAGAGAATGGCTGCACTGTACCAGGTATTCTGCTAGGTGCTAGGGCTAGAAGGTGAGTGAACAGTAGTTATTGCCTTCTGGTAATTAACAGTCAGGGGTGTGGAGGTGAGGGGAGGAATATAAATATCATAATATAATCACACACTGTAACTAACATACAAGCTAACCAAGGACTGGGGGGCTAGGAAGGTTTCCCTGAGGAAGGTGCATTTCAGCTCAAACCCAGTACGTTTGATAGCAAACATTTAAAACCCCAATTAGTTGAGAACTGTTGAAATCATGATTTTCAGGTTCCAACAGACCTGGATTCAAATCCTAGGTTCTTATTTTGTTTTGTTTTGTTTTTCACTATCTGTGTCAAACCGATCTAAGTTTCAGTTTCACTTTTGTAGAGTGGTGATGGTGATGATGATGATGATAGTGACACAGTGACAGAGATCTCATTTGGTGAGGATTAAAAGCAATTATACAGGGATGCCTGGGTGGCTTAGTAGGTTTAGCATGCAACTCTTGATTTTGGCTCAGGTCATGATCTCATGGTTGACGAGTTCAAGTCCCCCATCAGGCTCTGTGCTGCCAGTGCAGAACTTGCTTGGGATTCTCTCTGTCTCTCAAAACAAATAAGTAATACATTTTTTGGGTGCCTCGGTGGTTCAGTCAGTTGAGCTTCTGACTCTTGATTTTGGCTCAGATCATGATTTCACATTCGATGAGATCTAGCCCCTGTTGGGCTCTGAGCTGATATCACAGAGCCTGTTTGGGATTCTCTCTCCATCTCTCTCTGCCTCGCCTCCCACTTGCTCTCTCTCTTTTTCAAAAATAAATAAATAAACATTTAGAAAACAGTTAAATATGTAAACATTTAGCTCAGTGTCTGGCATATGGATTTTCTTTTCTGTTCCTCTTGCTTTTGTCCACTTTTTCCTTCATCTTAGTTGGGCAGTCTTAATTCTGATTCCCAAGAGGCTGACTGTTGATTTTAAAGTTCATTTCCTTTTGGAATGTCCCTTTTGCATGGGAAATTCATGCAAATAGGATTGGTAGAGGTATGTTCTCATACCCAAACTCCCTGAAGTGGATATGTAGATTAAGTGCGCACGTTGCAAACCAAAGATCCATGCCTTATGAGAAAAAGCCCCTCACCATGAGCCAAAGATTAAAAACAAACAAACAAACAAACAAACAAACAAACAAACAGAATAGCTTATCTCTGACAACATCCTTGCCAGGTGGCCAGTTTTTCTCAGCCCTGATTCCCTGGGGTTTTACTTTCCTTAGGTAAGTTAGAGACCTCTGCTCATTGCCATTGGTTATGGACCTCTGTTCATTGCCTTTGGTTATGGTGCCTTTGGTTATGGTGCCTTTGGTTATGGTGCAGGTAGTGGCAACTTTGCTGAGCCTTGCTGCCCAGGACACAATTACTCCCAAATGCACTGGGATATTTTGTGTGAGAGAATGCCCTGTTACAAAACACACAGAGAGAAGCAAAACACTGCTTATTTAATTTGCATTGTTTTCCCATGAATCTAAAGAAACTCCCTTCTGCAAGGAGCGTGGAGGCAAAATGATTAAGACAAAACAGCCAGAATAGAATAAAATAAACCTAGTTGCTTACAAGAAAAAAGTGGGGGGAATTCATGGAAGCAGAAGCAGTCATAAAACACAATGTTATTTAAATAATACTATATCTCTCCTGCCTTATCATTCTGATTACATTCAACTAATCTACAAAATTGAAAGGTAATGAGCAGTATTTCCTTAAAGCACATTAAATAATAGTGTCAAAATGCAAATTTATTCATTAAGTATAGATGAGTGTGTTAAATATTCATGAATTGTTGTTCACAGTATATAATTAATCCCATGGTCTTTGTGTCCAAAGCATTGAGAAGATAAAGGGTTGCACCACCACTGTTATAAAATTATATCATTCCCCCCAAATACTCCTCAGGGTAAAGGTCAGGCCCCTAGCAGATCCCAGTCTGAAACTTCATTTTATCAATACATTGCATTGTATTTTAATAGGAACATGGTCATCTGATGACACAGATTTATTTTTCCAACTCCTGCTGTTTGATAATCTAGGTGGGAAATAAATATTTCAGGCTTGAAGAAGATCTTGTTTGGCTTGAATACACCAGATCTGAGATTCTCTTTGTGTTTGGCCTCGGGCAAATGTAAGCATTTTATAAAAGTCCCCTTCTTAAACAGAAAATGTCATGTTTCTACCACCTTTTCTTCTTTTTCTCTCTTTCTCTTTTTCTTTCTTTCTTTCTCTCTTTCTTTCTTTCTTTCTTTCTTTCTTTCTTTCTTTCTTTCTTTCTTTCTTCTCTCTCCTCGCTCTCTTTCTTTCTTAGTTTCTAAGATTAGCCCTTTCAATGGGGTGGAGCACCTTAATTTTATAATCTTTTGAGAATACACCCCATTTTCTCTACATGGCCCATCTTATCTAGGGCCATATGGAGTTTAAAAATCATTTCTCTCCCAAGATAGCTAATGTATCTTTGTAGGTTCTGGAAAGTTAAAATCATCCATTCGAAGTGTTTCTTATTTACTTTCTAAATTATTTGTATTACTGTTTATTTTGATTCACGAGTATTGTTGGTCTCCGGAGAAACTCATAAGTGCAAAACAGCAAATGAAAAAAATCAGATTCATATGAAAAGTCAAAGAAACTATATGTTTTATTCCTCTTCATATCTAGGTTTATTAATAAACTTTGTAGTGTTTGGCAATTTTAAAGCTAGAAACCAGGTTCTTCCAATTCTGTGATTTATCAGTTATGAACTAGATATGCATGATGTCTTGTATGTAAAACTACATAAACATATCTTTATGTCAGTGTATGGATTGGATTCTCGTTCTCAACTCTTTACCCTCTGTATGTTATAATTTACACCTCTACCTTTTGCCATGTGATTTTTGCAATATATTCCCCAAGAGTAGCCAAAGTATATTTCTCTGCTCCATTGATGTGGGATTTAAGCCATATAACTTGTTTTGTCCAGTGAAATGTTGGCAGAAGTGAGAATGGGCCAGCTCAAAGCCAAGGCTTAAAGAGGTATCATGTGCTTATACTCTCATTTCTTTATGCTTTTGTCATTCACCACAAGAAAAACATGTCCCAGGGAGCTGCTAGTCCAAAAAGTATGAAAGGAAAAATGGATCTCTTTTCGGCTGGAGCCAAGACCAAGTTAGTTCCATACAAACTCTAGCATACCTGCTGATCTGTGAGGGTGAACACAAATGTTATAATGGACTACTGGGTTTTGGAAGGTGTGTTTTTTTGTGGTAAGCATACACGGCATAAAATTTACCATTTTTACCATTTTTTAAAGTACAATACTGTGTCACTAAGTACATTCACATTGTTGGGCAACCATCACCACCAGCCATCTTCAGAACTTTTTCATATTCCCTATATAAAGCTCCTTATCTGTGAAACACTTATTGTGCTTATCTTCCTTCTACCTGCCCTTAGCAACCACCATTTACTTCTTCTATCTCTGAATTTGATTACTCTAAGAACCTATATAAGAGGGATCATACAATTTTTGTTCTTTTGCGGCTGGCTTATTTCACTTGGCATGTCTTCAAGGTTCATCCATGTTGCAGCTTGTGTCAAAATTCAGTTCCTTTTTGAGACAGAATAATATTCCATTTCATGTATATACCATGTTTTGTTTATCCATTCATCCACCAATGGACAGTTGAGTTGCTTTTACCTTTTAGCTATTGTGAACAATGCTGTTATGAACATGGCTGTACAAACTTCTACTTAAGTCTCTCTCTTCTTTCTCTTCTTTTGAGTATATATCCAGAAATGCAGTTGCTGGATCATACTGAAATTGTATGATCAAGTTTTGAGGAATTTCCGTACTACTTTCCATAGCTCTGGACCATTTTATATTCCCACAATTTTCCACATCATTTATCATGGTAGCTTCATTTGAATGAATGAATGAATGAATGAATGAATGAATTTGTGACTCCTTGAAAACACAGAGATGTATAGGAACTTGGGACATTTAACTTTCCCATTTACTTTCCCAAGTCTCCAGATTTCATGTGTGACAATGGGCAACATGGAGTAGTGGAAAGTATATAAGATTTGCAGTCAGAGAATCCTGAGGTCAAATCATGTTTCTGTCTTGGTCTCTTGGAGACCTTGCATAAATATCTTAACTCTTCAAAGGCTCTGCTCTGTTATTTATAAAATGGAATTACTCATATTACAGTGTTACTGACTACACACACACACACACACACACACACACACAAATATATATATAAAATGCCTAGATGAGTACTAGGCAAAAGGAAGCCCTTCTATAAATGAGTTCCCTTCTCCTTCTGCTGCCCCAGACTATCAGTGTTTAATAAGGACAACAGCAGCAGCAGCAATGATAGCTTTCATCTTTTGAGTGTTTATTAAATGTTGAATACTGTTAACTACTTTACAATCACTATCTGGAGACTCATGATTTCCAGTACTGCTTGGAATAGTCTTCCTATGGATATCCATGTGGTAATCAATGTCGTTGCCTTCTTCAAATTTTTGCTTAAAAGTCATCTTCTCAATAAGACCTATCCTGACCACCCTGTCATTTGTGTTTTCTCTCTGTGTTTCACTTTGGATAGATTCTATTGCTTCAGATTCTGTTTGTACAGATTCTATGTCTTCAAGTTTACTAGTTTTTCCTTTCTCATTTATCTGCTGTTAATTTCACCCTGTATCTTTTTAATCTCATACATTGCAATTTTCATGTCTAAAAATTTAATGAGTCTTTTACATATATTACATGTCTTTATTTAACCTTTTTGAGCATATTGAAATACTTATAATAATTTTTAATACCCTTGCCTGCTAATTCTAGTATTTGTGTCAATTCTGGACTGATTTTAGTTTATTAATTTTTCTTCATTTTTCCTACTTCTTTGCATTCTTAGTCATTTTTTGTTGGATGCCAGATGTTGTAAATTTTACTTTTTTGGGAACTGGATATCTTTGTATTTTTATAAATAGTCTTGAGCTTTGTTTTGGAGCACAGTTAAATTGCTTAGAAGCAGTTTAATCTTTTCAACTTGTTCTTACAACTTGTTAGGTGAGACCAGAGCAGTATTAAGGCTAGGACTAATTATTCTTCCTACTCAGTTGAGAACTTTCTGAGAACTATACTCAGCACTCTATAAATGATGAGGTTTTCCAGACTTGCTGATAAGAATGGGTAATATTCCAGGCTCTGTGTGAACCCTGGCAACTGTTTCCCTCCAGTCCTTTTAGGTAGTGAATTACCTAACCTCAAATGTGTGTGCTGATATGCATCTGAAAACTCTAGGGGAACCTGCTGCAAATCGACAGAATTCTCTGTCCGTGTACTTGTCTCCTGTCCGGTACTCTGTCTTGCCAACTCTTATCACTTCAGTCTCTCTAGAATCCCAGCCTTCTCCTCTTTACTCAGGGTAACCACCAGAATTCATTTGGGTTCCCCCTTCCTGAGAAATGGCCTGGAAACTCACGTAGTAAGCTGGGACAGTCATAAAGCACACCTCATTTGTTGCCCATTTCTCAGAAATTACTGTCCTTTGCTGCCTGGTGTTCAGTATCTTGAAAACATTTCACATACATTTCACATATTTTATTTTCTTGGCAGATTCAAGAAGAAAGGTGAATTCAGTCTTTCCTTTTCTTGGTCAGAAGAAGAAGTCTTTGATTATTAAATTTTCTTATTAAAATGTCTTTCATGTATATATCACAGGAAAAGTCAAAGGGCTTTAATTTACTTTTGTCATCTATTAGTGGGAAAAGCTACTTTTGGCATGTGTAATGGTCCATTCCATTTTTTTATGATAAATTTAGGAATTTGGAACCAGACACCACATGAAAACCTGGAATTAAGCATCTTTTCTGTAAATAGCACACCATCAACAACAAAAGGTAATGTAAGAATGCTTTTGTTTTCCCTTGTGAGTGTTTGGAGGTGGAAAGGGCAGAAAAACATCTGGATGTAATTGGAATTACCAGAAAGCAGGACTACAGACACACAAGCTGAATTTCAGGACATCTTTTATCATCATCAGATTATTAATAAGACAAAATAATACACTGTGTAAAGCATTAGAATAGGATGGTGTCATTGTGAAGGACATCTCTTTGAGGTGTCATGATAGATGGAAATGAATAGTGACCACATTGATTCTTCTCTCTGGAGTTGTGAGACCATAGATGCCCAGCATGATAAACAAAAGGAGTCACTAAGCAGGGCTGCATTTGTGTGGTCTTCAATGGGGAAGCTGAGCTTAAGCTGCTTGATATAATATGGTATAGGCTATAAAGTGGGCTGAGAGCTATGGCACCTGGAATTTCCTCACATAGTTGGATATGGAGGTAAGGGTGAAGAAGCATGGGGGAAGGCACACCTGTCTGCCTAAGTATCGCTGGTGACCCAGGGACATTTCTAATATTTGAAAAGTGATACTGGATTATTTGCTTATCTTTAACTTGATGCCTCATCCCAAACGTTTATATCTTCAGTTCTGTATTTATAACACAAATTGAAACAGATATTGTCAACTATCTCCAAAATGAGTACCTTACTCTGAGCAATTCAATTTGGTGGTATCTCTTGGATATAATTGACTAGGTAGTGTTTTTGTTTTGATTTCTTTATACCATATATAAATGATTCACATATGGGAGTGTGGAAGGTAACGATAATAGTATTGGCAGAATACTCATTAGACTCACTAGAGACCAAGTTCTTTATATGTATCAACTCATTTAATCATGTCAATAGCTACAGAAATTAAATATTTTAGCTTTGTATGTGAGGCTTCGGAGAGTAAGTAACTTGCCCAAAGTCATACGCTTTGTGTAGTGAGATCTGAAATGCCTCAGATACCTCATCCGGCAATGTGGGTGTTCACTGGATTCCCCTGAGTTGTTGATGGTGTTAAATGAGATATGGTGTGATAAGTTCTTAGCTACAATGCCTACCACAAAGTAAGTACCCAGTACATGATAGATAAGTACTAGCTTCATTATCAGTAGTGTTCTGCTCAAGATCATGCACTTAGTAGGTTGGAATAAGGATTTGGAAACCACTTCTGATTCCAGAGCCTAAGTTTTGTTTTTTTTTTAACGTTTGTTTATTTTTGAGACAGAGAGAGAGAGCATGAACGGGGTGGGTCAGAGAGAGAGGAAGACACAGAATCTGAAACAGGCTTCAGGCTCTGAGCTGTCAGCACAGAGCCCAATGCGAGTCTCGAACCCACGAATTGCGAGATCGTGACCTGAGGTGAAGTCGGACACTTAGCCGACTGAGCCACCCAGGCGCCTCCAGAGCCTAAGTTTTTAACCACTGCTTTCCTGACTGAAATTTATTCATCTTGCCATATATTTTAAAAATATATATATATTAGACAATTATTTTTGTTTACATATGATAACTCCAATATTTTATTTCCCATAAGTTGCTTTGTATTGTCTGCTATTTTCCCTGTTGATCCCTTCTACTACTTTGTCTAATAGATTTTTTACTTTTTAAAATATTTGGGTTTCGCATATAAAAAAAATAGAAATAATCTGACTCCGCATCACATTGTTTTCTTTGACAGAGATTTTTTTGTTGTTTGTTTGTTTGTTCGTTTTGTTTGTTTTCCTGAAAGCAGTTAGGCTGGGGCCAAATCACTTTAATTCAACTTGAGATCAAGATGATTAGAATCCAGTTTCAGGTGGGCTAGTCTATTTCTTTTTAGGCTTTCATCTATGGAGAGGTCCTTTAAGGGTCTCAACTGAAAGTCTTAGGTGTTTACCATAGCTCCTTCTTTTTTTTTTCTTAGAATATTTTTTAAATGTTTATTTATTTTTGAAGGAACGAGAGACAGAGCACGAGCAGGGGAAGGGCAGAGAGAGAGGGAGACACAGAATTCAAAATGGACTCAAGGCTCTGAGCTGTCATCACAGAACCCAACACAGGGCTGAATTCATAAACTGTGAGATGATGATCTGAGCTGAAATCAGATGCTTAATTAACTGACTGAGTCACTCGGGCACCCCTATCTCCTTCTCTTTAGTAGGACTTGGACTTGAATTTTTTACTCCCAACTCCACAGACTACTGAAAAGTTTGCTTAGCTTCTCAGTGTCTCAGAGGCTGCCTACAAATCAACAAATATTTTGAAGGGAAAAGCAGACATAAATATCTGGCTTATCTCTTTATTTCCCTTCTTTAAGGGTCTTGGTTCCTTGCATCCTTGATGACTCCCCAGTGTTATCCAACAGATTTTTTTGGGGGGGGGTTCATATTTTATCCAGTTTTCCCAGTTGGTCTTGGCAGTAAATGTTAGTCTTGTGCAAGTTAGTATGCCATTGCTGGAATCAGAACCTCTTATGCTTTTTAAAGTGTAATATTTGATGTACATATTTTATCTTTACTACTAGGTGGTAAACTCCTAGAAGACAGGTCCATTTTTTATTTGTAACACCTTGCCCTACTTATAGTATGTACTCATATTGTCTGACCGAATTAATGCATTTTTTATTGGGAATCTCCCAATTTAAAAAATAATATTAAACTCATTTTCTTCAGGAGTTAAAATTTCCCATAAAGATGCCATTAAGGAGTCATTGTGATAAATGAATATAGACCCTTAAAAGTGAGCCAAGTAAAGTACATCAAAGTTTTAAAATAATGTCAGAAAAGTCAGACACAAAAATTCTGAAAACCTTTAACTTCCTAGGATTTATTCATTTTATACGAAATAGGTGTTCTGCTAGTGACACTTTGATCCAACATCCTTGTATTGTCAGAGTTCAGAAGCCTTAAGGCTTCAAAGTGCTCCTCTGATTTTGATCCAAAACCATAATCAGGTTTTGATCCATTGCAGACAAGAGATTTAATCTCTAGAGTCCAGTGGCAGCTATGGCACCAGAGGAACAATTAACACACATACCAAAGGCCCAGTGAGGAGCAAACAACTGATAGACGTGTTGCTAAAAATGTCCCCTTCCTTCTTCCCTTTCTTTGATTACTTGCCATAACCATATTTGTTTCTTTTTTGTAGTTTTTTTTGAATTATAGTTTTTGTTATTTATTTAAGAAATATATTTAGTGTTTACCATGAGCTAAATTCCATGTAAATATTAGGGCTGGGTAGATGCCGACAGGGATATAAAAAATATTAAATAGAATACTTGACCTCCAAATGAGGAAACAGATTTGTGTGTGTGTGTGCGCGCACACGCGTGCGTGATGATGAAAAGAGTAGATACCCAGACAGGATGAAACCAGACCCAGCTTTTAAATTCCAGATTGAAAAAAACTTACTGTGGAAACTATGTTTATTGACTGAACAAATGGATTTCAAGGAAATTGTTAAAAGGTGGGTTCGGATTGCTACAGAACATGCTTAGATCTGAGGTGCTTGTAACTTAAGTCACAGGAAGATGGTAAGTTAGGTTCGCAGGATTTGGCAAAGGATATTTCAAAATAAAAGCAACTCTGAATTTTTGCCTATTTTTGTAAGTGTAAAGAGGGATTCTAAGATTCCAACAGACAAGAAAGTTTGGGAACTCACAGATCCTAAAACTAGAGTTTTCATTTAAGTCATACAGTCCAGGAAAATTTGGGCAGGGGAAGTCTCCTCAGGGAATGTGAGACTGGAATCAGGTTCAGAAGAGAGCTGTCTCCACTCACAGCTGATCAGTCAGAGTCCTGGAACCTGAGCCAGGAGAGTCAGACTGCTTTAGATTGAATGGTTTTAAACAAATTGAACAGATTATATAGTGTGGTGGATCCATAGATGCAATGACTGATTTATTCAGGATGGGCTCAATCAAATTCTTTGTTTTGCCAAAGAGGAATGATCCTGGACAACATTTGTCTTTCAACTCATTAGTGAAATGCTTCTAACAATATTTTATAACTGGCCAAACTGAGGAATACAATATTTTGATAATTAAGAGCTAACATTGTGTTAATCTTTCTTTGTCCAACGTTTATTTATTAAATAGGTATGTGTTACTAGATACCTGGAGAATCATAAATAAAAGATACTGATTATTATTTAGAACAGTTTTGACTGCTACTGATGGAAAACCTTCAAATAACAGACCTCCCAGTATAGGGCTAGTATGTTGCTGATTTCCAGGTAATTTTCACCATCCATGTTGTCATAGTTCAAGTTCATATTCATGTTCCCAGGACAAAGTAGAGGGGACAAAGAATAAGTGTCAGTTGTCTAGTTTTGAAAGACTTCATCATTATTATTTTTGTTTACACACAAAAAATTCACTCTTTGTGCACAGTTTTGAGTTTTAATATGTATATAAGTTTGTGTAACCACTCCCACAAATAGGACACAAAACTGCTCTATCAGCCCCCCAAATTCCTTCATGCTACTCCTTTGTAGTTAACACACACCCCCTGACAAACTCAACCCTTGGGAACCACTGATTTATTCTCTATCCCTACACTTTTGCCTTTTAAAGAATGTCATGTAAACAGAATCATATGATAAGTAACTTTTTATTTGGTTTCTTTCACATAGCATAATGCACTTGAGATTCATTCATATTGTGTTCATATTTTTTTAAATTTCAGAGAATATTTCACGGTGTGGATGTACCACAATATATCCATTCACCTGTTGAAGGACATTTTGGCCATTTCAAGTTTGGGTGATTATGAATAATATTGATATAAATATTCATGTACAAGATTTTGTTCTGAACATAGGAGTAGGATTGCTGGGTCATTGGGCAAGTGTATATATGCTTAACATTATAAGAAACTCCCTGTTTCCAGTATGACTGTCCCATTTTACATTCTTTTCTATAATGCATGAGCATTCAGATTGCTACACATCTTCATCAGCATGTAATATTGTGATATTTTGTTGTCTTTGCTGCTTTGCTTTTTTTGTTTGCTTGTTTTTGTTTTTTAAGCCATCTTAATAGGTATGTATGTGGTGGTATTTCAATATGGTTTTAATTTGTATACCCCTAATGACTAACATTGCTGACCATTGTCTCAAGTATTTATTTCAATCTACATATTTTTATTGGTTAATGAATGTGGTTAGTTATGTGGTTAATTTTATATGTCAACTTAGTTAGGCCGCAGTATCTATATATTTGGTCAAACACATCTGAATGTTGCTATGAAGATAATTTTAAGATGAGATTAACATTAAAATCAGTAGACTTCGAATAAAGCAAATTACTCTCCATAATGTGGGTGGGCCTCATCCAATTAGTCAAGGCCTTAGGAAAAAGGACTAACCTCCCCCCAGAATCCTAATTAACTGCCCAACTCTTTTGCCCATTTTTATATTGAATTGTTTTGTTTCTCATTATTGAGATTTGAGAACTTTTTTTTAAGTTTATTTATTTTGAGAGAGAGTATGAGTTGGGTAGGGGCAGAGAGAGAGGGAGAGACAATTCCAAGTAGGCTCCACACTGATACAGCAGAGCCCAACATGGGGCTCAAACTCACAGACTGTAAGATCATGACCTGAGCCAAAATGGAGAGTTGGCCACTTAACTGACTGATACCCAGGTGCTCTGAGATTTGAGAAGACTTTATATAGTCTTGCTATGGACTGAATGTTTTTGTCTGAAAATTCACATATTGAACCCCTAACCCAATGTGATGTATTAAGAGATGGGGCCTTTGGGAGGTAACCAGATTTAGATGAGATCATGATGGTAGGGCTTTTCTTTTTATGTTTGCTTGTTTATTTAATTAATTAATTTAATATAATTTATTGTCAAGTTGACTAACATACAGTGTATAGAGTGTGCTCTTGGTTTTGGGGTAGATTCCCATGATTCATCACTTATGAGGGTGGGGCTCTTCAGATGGGGTAAGTACCCTTATTAAGAAGAAACCATTGAGGGGGAGCACCTGGGTGGCTCAGTTGGTTAAGTGTCTGAGTCTTGATTTGGGCTCAGGTCATGATCTCATGGTTTGTGAGATTCAGCCCCATGTTGGGCTCCATGTTGACAGCTCAGACTCTGCTTGGGATTCTCTTTCTCTCTCTCTCTCTGCCCCTCCCCAGCTCGTGCTCTCTTTCTCTCTCTCCCTCTCTCTCTCAAATTAAATAAGCATTAAAAAAGGAGGAGAAGGGGGGGAGAAACCATTGAGGGCATTCTCTCTCTTGCTCTCTCTCCCTCCATCACATGACCACACAGCAGGAAGATAGTCATCTGCAATCTAGGAGGAAGGCTCTCACCAAACACCGAATTGGCCAGCACTTTGCTCCTGGACTTCCCAGCCTTCAGAAACGTGAGAAATAAATGTGTGTTATTTAAGCCAATCTGTTTGTGGTTCTTTGTTATAGCAACCCAAGCTGACTAAGACAGTTTTATGTAAAAATCCTTTGTTAGATATGTGATATCCAAATATTTTTCCTGAGGGGTGCCTGGGTGGCTCAGTCGGTTAAGTGTCCGACTTCAGCCCACCTCATGATCTCACGGTCCGTGAGTTCTAGCCCCACGTCAGGCTCTGTGCTGACAGCTCAGAGCCTGGAGCCTACTTCAGATTCTGTGTCTCCCTCTCTCTCTGCCCTTCCCCCGCTCATGCTCTGTCTCACTCTCAAAAATGAATAAATGTTAAAAAAAAATTAAAAAAAAAATTTCCCCTAGCTATAACTCTTTTTTTTCCCCAATTCCCTCAAGAGTGTTTTTCTCATATCAAACATTTTCAATTTTTATGAAGTCCAATTTTTCAATTTTTCATTTGTGGATTGTGCTTCTGGTGTCATATGTGTAAGAATTCTTTGCTCAATCCAAGATCATGTAGAGTTTCTTCTAAAAGTTTTATTGGTTAAAGTCCATGACCTATTTTGAATTTAACTTTTGCTTGAGGAATATCTAGGTTCTTTGTTTTGATTTGCCTAGTGATGTCCAATTGTTCCAGCACCATTGATTGAAATGACTATCCTTTCCTTATTAAATTGCCTTTGTACCTTGGACAAAATTCAATTGAAAATATTTATATGGGTTTATTTTTAGACTCTTAATTCTGTTCCATTGATCTATGTTTCTATCCTTTTACCATACTGTTCTCATTATTGTAGCTTTATAGTAAGTCTTAAGATTGGGTGGTTTGAGTCCTTCAACTCTGTTCTCATGTTTTCAAATTATTTAAGTTACTTTATTTCCTTTGCTTTTCCATAACATGTTACAGTCAGCTTGTCTAGATCCACAAAAATATCCTGTTGGGATTTTTATTTATGTTTCTTTAACTATATAAATGTTGAAAGGGTAGTTTGGAACAAAGAGCAGCCAGTGCCTTGCTTACAAGAAAGACATCAGGGATGATCCATAAAGAATTGTCTCTACAAAATTTACGCCTAAATATTTCTTATTCATATAGCTATTATAAATTTATAAATGGAGTTTTTTAAGTTTCCAATTATTCATTGTCAATGTATCCCAATACAATTGGCTTTTGTATATTGATCACTTTTCCTGCAATTTTTTAAAAATCTCTAAGACTAGAATTTTTTTTGTAGATTTGTTGGGATTTTCTATGTAAAAAATTCTGTCATCTAGGAATAGGGAGACTTTTGTGCACATCATTTGCTTTTTATTTCTGTTTCTTGCCCTATCATGCTGAACAGAACTTCCGGTATAGTGACAAATACGAATGGTGAAAGCAGACATCCTTGCCTTGTTGCCAAGCATTGGCAGAAAGGCATTCAGTCTTTCACCATTCAGTATGATGTTAGGTTGTGGGCTTTTGTAGATGCCACTTTTCATACACAGATTTAAGGGACTCCTTTCCTCACCTCCTTACTCCCTGTGATTTCTCCCATAACTCTGTTTCTCAGAAGCACACTTTCCTGATGCTGTGTCCATAAATCCAGGCCTTAACCTCCCTGTTTGCTCAGCGCTTCCCCCTACTGGGTCTACCTTGAAGTGGAGAATTCAGAGAAGAGCTTTAGGTGCCATTTCTATTCCTGCCACCACTATTGTAGGGATGCAGCTTCATTACTGAGGCTCCATCCCATAGAAGGCTATCTTTATAGCCTTATTAGAGAGAGAGAGCCTCTTATTAGAGAGAGAGAGAGAGAGAGAGAGAGAATTTTGGGAGGTGATTTTTCTGTCCATGCATAATGCACTGTTCTAGGATTTGGGACACCTAGAGTGTAATCCAAGAGATACAAGGAGAAAAACAAACAAATAAGGAATCCACTGCTATATGGAATATTCTTCACATTTTTGTTTCTGTCTCCAGTCTGACTGCTAATATTTACTTTTCAAAGATCTCAGATAGTTCATTTATTTTTTTGACTAGGGATTTTTAGCTGTAAACAGTGAGGGATAGGTTGTTCACTCCTTAAATGAAATCAGAAAACTATCAACCATTTTGTAAGGTTGCAGCCTCAAGCTTACACAACACTCAGGCTTACACCTCATTGACCAAAACTTAATAATTTGACCATACTCACTGGCAAAGGTGCGTGGCCAAATGGCCAGCCAAAACCTAGAGGCTCTAACACCACAAAAAAAGAAAAAAATGGAAAAATAAATATAGAAAACATCTAGCAGTTTCTGTACCCCTATTCTTTTGTTTTTTAATGTTTTTATTTATTTTTGAGACAGAAAGAGACAGAGCATGAGCAGGGGAGGGGCAGAGAGAGAGGGAGACACAGAATCCAAAGCAGGCTCCAGGCTCTGAGTTGTCAGCACAGAGCCAGATGCCAGGCTCGAACCCACGGACTGTGAGACCATGACCTGAGCTGAAGTCGGACACTCAACCGACTGAGCCACCCAGGCGCCCCTCTGTACCCCTATTCTTACCTAGAAAAATTTCAATGTCTAATAGGGGAGAACGGCATGCAAGCCATGAGTTACATTATTATGTTGTAAGTACTATAAGGAAGATTTGTCCTTGTGAGCATAGTTTCCACAATGGAGTCTCTGGAATCTAGGGCACTCTGAAGATAGTCATGTAGGTCCCAAATCATTGTCATATTTTACAAAACTTCACAGAAGCCTTATGTTTATCTTTGATTAGTTTTCAAAAGTTAGCAAAGCATTAAATATCTTTCTCTTTGGTTGGAATTCTGTCCACTCAATTAATAATTGTAGTTTTCTCATCCTGATTAGAAATTTAGAATAGATGTAAAATTTCTCAGTTATTAAAAATATAAAACAAATTACTTTTCATGTAATAAGTGCGATATAGTAGATAGTATCTTTCAAAACATATTGTTGGTAGATTTTATTAGTCTAGATTCTTCTGACAGCAAATAAAATAGTAAAATTCAGGTTTTAGATGGTTTTTATGAAACAAAAAAGAAAAGGGGCATTTATTGCTCATACAATTGAGAAAAACATACTAGAATAAGCATTATTCATGACTTTTTGAGGGTTCAAAATATCACCAGCTAGCTTTTTGTCTCTTCACTTCTATGCAGCAGGGGCATTTTTCCAACTGAAGGGAAGATCGTTATTGGCCAAATAGGCTACCGGTGTACTTTCATAGTGATATCACTGGGAAGAGTCAATTCCTTTCTTCCAGAATCTATATTTCAATCACAGGAATGAGAGCTGATTGACCTTGCTTGGGTAGATACCCATTCCAAACCAATTACCATGGGCAAGATGATATGGTCCAAAGTTTGACCCATCATGGATTATAGGCTCACCCTTATGATCATGGTGTGGTTTCTAGATGAAGAAAGAAGACAAAGAAAAGAATGTGTGTTGGGAAAAGAAAATAACAGGTACCAAGAATTAATCTAGAGAATAATAAGAGAACCAATATTACACCTGAGATTATTTACTTGTCTTTTAGTTGGCTATCTTATTTCTTATTCACCTCCATAGTTATATCATTCACCAACATTTTCCATTGAGAAAGATCATAATCAAAAAAGTTTCTGAAATTATTAGTTAGAATATATTCTAAATTTAACTTTCTTCTTTCTGTCAAGGGTTCTGAATTGTCACTTTGTATCCCCAAGTCAAGAATATTTTCTGTCATTAGAGCCAGAGAGGAAATATCAACTTCATTTTAGCTATAGGTGGTATAGATCAGAAAGCTCTTTATTTTATTTTTTCTCCATTCCTTTGCCACATTCCAGCTGTGATAGAGATAACCTAGCACCAGGCCTGAGTGTTAATTTGAAATATTATAGTTTCCCACTTAAAAAAAGTTCCAAATTGTTTTTACTTAAATTTTCAACTGTCACCTAGTAAATATATATTAAATGAATAAATTATAAATGAATACCCAATAAACATTGTTCATTCAGAATATCAAATACAAAAGTTTTTTGTCTTTTTGTGAGATCTTGTAATTTCTCCTCTATATACTTAATGTTTGTGATGCATGCTTCACCCTAATTTAAACTGCGATTTCAGCCTTTTTTTTCTTTTTCTTTTTTTCTAGCCTGTGGCTCATGCATTTCTGGAAACAGTATTCCTAACATCACATCAATTTTAAAAACTTGACTGCATTTCTCATGTTTCTGTCCTCCTTCCAGCATCTCAGAATCTATCCAGTGCCAATGTGTCTGGGATTCTCAGTTCCCAATGTATTTGTTCCAGTTTGGGAAGCCAAATAACAATGTATACTTAGAAACAGATTTTACTCCCTTAACTAACTCTTGATAATGACTGAATTAATATTCCTTCATTTAGACCTATGCACCCTGTTATGCTTTTTACTACCAGAACTCCATTCTAAATATGTAACGTTCTTTTCTCCATTCTGTACATGTGTTAACACGATAACTTCTTAAAAGCTTTCCCTTTGTTTTTTTTGTTTGTTTTTGTTTTTGTTGTTGTTGTTGTTGTTTGGTAAAGGCAACTCCATGGGATTATTTTTGGCTGTATTCATTCTTTCTTTCTTTCTTTTTTTTAATGTTTATTTATTTTTGACAGAGAGACAGAACATGAGCGGGAGAGGGGCAGAGAGAGAGGGAGACACAGAATCTGAAGCAGGCTCCAGGCTCTGAGCTGTCAGCACAGAGCTGGACACAGGGCTCAAACTCACGAACTGTGAGATCATGACCTGAGCTGAAGCCGGACGCTCAACCAACTGAGCAACCCAGGCTCCCCGATTCTTTCAAGTTGTTTACTAGATTTAGTACAACTTTGTGTATTTCGGTCATTTGATCCATGAACAATCCTGACATAGGAAAATATGGAAATTTTTGGCTAATCAATATCAAGATGAGAAATTGAGGCATTACCAATCTGCCCTTTCTTTTTTACTATGTAGAATTCACATATCTTCTCTCATGTTTATGTGTCACTTTCATGTAGAAGCTTTTTTTTTTTACCTCTTCTAGGTAGAGATGGAGAGGTTGATAGCTTGTGGGTACTCTGTAATGATCCTGACTATTGGTATTCATGGCTTTGGGAACTTGCTTCTAACCAATAGAATACCTCAACATTGAGGTGATGTCATGCCCATGATTAAATTAGAAGAGATTATAACTTTTGATAGCAGACTCTCTTTTTTGGCGGCTTTGATAAAGCAAGCTGCCATGTTGGTGAGCTGCCCTATAGAGAGGCCCACATGACAAGGGACTGAGAACAGCCTCCCGCTTACAGCCATCAAGCAACTGAATCTAGCCAACAACCACATGAACTTGGAAGTGTATCCTTCCCCAGCTGAACGTTCAGAAGAGGTATATGTCATAGTCAAGACCTTGACTGCAGCTTTGTGAGAAACTCTAAAGAAGAGGTACCAGATAAGCCAAGCGTATATTCCTGACTCACAGAAATTGTGATATAATAAATGTGTGTTGTTTGAAGTAATCGAGTTTGTGATAATTTGTAACACACCAACAGATAATTAATACAGATGGTCTTTAGGCCTTTATAATATTCTGTACATATTCTTATCATAGCACTTATCACATCCTATTCTCTATTATACGGATGACTCCCAAATTTGTATCTCTAGACTAGACCTTTCTCCTGAGCTTCATATGTAAAACTTCATTTCAATGTCCTATACATACCTCAAACTGATTATGTCTAGGATTCAATCTCTAATTGCTTCTTCTACTATATTTCCTATCATAAATAGTGGTATCGATATCTGCTCAACTGTTGAAGTTAACTTGTGAATTATTCTTGATTTTCCTCTTTTCTCTGCGATCCTTTTAAAAAGTAAGTCAGGGGTGCCTGGGTGGCTCAGTCAGTTAAGTGGGCTGACTTTGGCTCAGGTCATGATCTCACGGTCTATGAGTTCAAGCCCTGCATCGGGCTCTGTGCTGGCAGCTCAGAGCCTGGAGCCTGCTTCAGATTCTGTGTCTTCCTCTCTCTGCCCTTCTGCTGCTCATGCTCTATCTCTCTCTGTCTCAAAAATAAATAAAAAAACATTAAAAATTTTTTTTTTAAAAAAACAAGTCAGATATATGTCTTTGTTTAAAACCTTTCTATGTTTTCCATGGATTGCTCTTATAATAAAAATCCTTATGGTAGCCTGTAAGACTTATTAAGTTGCTTATTTATCTCTAACCACCACTTTCCACTTCTCACCTTATGGTTTTTCTCAAGGCAGCCATAGTAAGTGAACATCTAGATTTTTGAACTTTCGTGCTTCCTCTTTTCATGATTTTCTATATTATACTGTTCCCTGTCCATGCTTATCTACTTCGTACGTCCTTTGCTCAATCTGCTTCCACTGATCCTCTGATCTCAGCTTAAATTCACTTTCACCAGGAAGCCTGCCTTGATAATTCCCTTGTCCAACCTGTCTGTGTAAGGATCTCCTCTGTCATCACCTCCAAATGACCTGTATTTTTTCCTTTCCCAGCACTATCCCATTGTTATACTGTAAACTTCATAAAGGCAGGGACTGTGTTGAATTTTTTCACCCAGTGAATCCCTTATGCCTGTTTTAATTTATATTTCCTGTTCACTGTGATGATCAGCATCTTTTCATGTGCTTATTCGCCATTTATATATCTTCCTTTGTGAAGCATATGTTCAAATTGCCCATTTTAAATTGAGATGTTTATCTTATTGAGTTGTAAAAGTTCTTTATATCTTCAGGATACAAATCCTTTGTCAGCTATGCATATTACAAATATTTTCTTCTGTCTGTGGGTTGTATTTTCATTTCCTTAACAGTATCTTCCAAAACATTTTTAATTGATTAAATTCCTTCTTTATAATATTTTTCTTTTAAAATGATTTTTGCTTTTTGTATCCTAGGGAATTTTTGTCTAATTCAAAGTGATGAAGATTTTATACTTTGTTTTGTTCTAGAATTTTTATTTTCTTTTATACTTAGATCAATCATACATCTCAGGTCAATTTTTCTATATGTGAGGTAAGAGTTAAAATTATTATTATTATCTTTTTCCATATAGATACTCAGTTGTTTCAGCACCATATGTTGAAAAGACTATTCTTTTTCCATTGGATAACTTTGGCATCCTTATGAAAATCAATTGACCAAGCATATGTGGATCTCTTTCTGGACTCAATAACCATAGCTCATGAGATCATTGGGTAGCCTTTTCAACTTAATATATAATGTAGAAGAAGAACCTTTTGGAAAGAACATAAGATTTCAGCAGAGACTGAGAAGAGACAAGGAAGATAATAATCTTACAACTAGCTATCTCCTCTCCCTTTACTCATTCTCCACTCAGAATAACTCACCTACCACACAGGATTAGTCACTTCCAGGAAGACGGAAGTAGGTTATTCAGGTCACAAAAGCCACTTAACCACATAAGTGTGACTCCTCTATTAGATTTTCTTTGGAAGTTGTAGATAGCAAGTGAAAGTCAGAACAGGTGCATATTATGATTTTTACTTTCTCAGTCTGTTTCTTAGCCCTGCTTAAGTCTCCAGTTAGATGCATATAGCTATCATTACATTAGAAAATTTTCATTTAAGCTCAGTAGATAAGTATAGATGAAACCATCATAAGAAAAAAAACCTAATCAGGGTAATTCACATTCATGGTAACTACTAAAGCCGAGAGTGAATGCATATCAAGAATAATAGTACAAGACTAATTGATCTATACGGATAAAAGGGATAAAACGAATCCATATTTACGCTTACATTGGTTCCACATCCTATGCTATTTTAATTCACAGCTTACTTTGAAATGTCTTTGAAAGGTATTGTTTGTTCAATGACTACATTTAAAAATAGTACCTTGACTGAACCCTGGGGTCCCCTAGCAGATTTCAGAGCAGATAGGAGAAGAGTTTTTAGCATTTTGAATAACTCCTAATTTTCTAGTAAACATTGCTCTTCTATAAGATACTTCTGTCAGGAAGCCTCATGTTGTGTTAGATGAAAGCATCTTTTTGTCTTGGTGGCTGTCTCCTGTATTAACCATTTCTATAAGGCATTGCTAACAGAAGTTCAAGATGCACTTCCTGAGATTCACTGTGTGTTGGGTCATCCTAAGAGTAAGAATCACCCTGTAGGTATATTTGAACATTACTTGCACATATAATGTAATGACAATTTTTATATTTGAATCATTTCCTTATACTTCTTTTACTTCCGTATCATATGCAACATTCTCATTTGCATCATTTTTGTGACCATTAACTTGTTTTGGGTTATCTTGGTTATTTGGAATTTTGATTTATTCTTCTATTTTTTTGGTAAACTTCATAAAGATAAGTACTACAACCTACTCATCTCTGTATTCTCCAAAGCACTAATGAAGCACCATGAATTTGGTTATATTCAATGTATATTTGTGTAGTATTAATAAATACCAGGACTAATTCTATAGTTATATACTAATCATATTATGAAGCTTCCAGTCTACTTCATTGCCAGGAACACAATTAAGCTCATGGCCCATCCAATTCTCAATAATGAGAAGACAGGTTTGACAGTGTGGGATGATTAAAATGTTTAATGTTCAATTAGTCTTCTTGGATTAAGTCTAGTAAAGAAAAAGATAGGTAATTTAAAGTTATATTATAGAGAATATTATTTTACAAAAACCTTAAGAGGGCAATTTGAAAAGGGCATTGATTGCTCAAAACATAAAATATCCAAGGCACCATTTTTGAAACTACAAAGACCAGATAAAAGGATTATAAATATACTGAAAGTGAGTGATACAGACTAGAAACCTGAAAAATGTGGCAAAACTCGGTATGAAGAATTTATTTAATCTAGCAGAAATAGGAAAAGGTGGACAATATAAATGACTCTTAAATCTACGGTGACATCTATTATCATAAATTACCAACATGAGGAATGCCATGATATCAAAAGTAATTTTCTTGAGTCATTACATTTCAAAGACATAGCACAATAGCAAGTATATAAAAATATGAATGTGTGAAATGTGAACAAATTTCCCCCACTGGGAAGCGAAGGAAGTTACAGGTCTTTGTGAAGCATTTCAAGAATGAAGTCAGCAATAAACAGTGGTAGAGTTGGGGTTGGGGGTTGTGGCGTGTACTTGTGGGCACCTGCCAGCAATGGAATGTGCTCCCAAAGTTTAGGAACATGAATTTGGTGACATTTGCCATTATTAGAAATAACTTGTTTTAAGAGATGGTATGTGAATATGCTGCCGCTAAGGCAAGGAGCCCCCATAGCACAACCATTTTAGGCTAATTTTTTTAAGAGCGCTCATGTCAAATCTTGCTTTCCCACATGGAGTTGCATTCCATTTGACAGAACATGTGCTTTGGAGGAGACCTTGGGGGCAAAGGAGTTCCACTTTCTGTCTAATTACATAAAATACTGAACAAGTAGGTGGTCTTGGTCTGTGAAAACTTTCTACAAATTTACTCATTCTAAAAACCTACACTCTAATTCTGGATTTTTTTCTGAATGTCCTTCTGAGATAAAATCTGCAATTTGACTCATTTTAAAATGAATTTTATACCTGGATTAATGCCTTTCGAATGTTTGAATTTAGTTCTTCCTGAAAACTTCTACCAAGCTAGCTAAGTCTTTCCAGTCGCTGGTGCAACATGACTTCCAGTTCTCTCGTGATCCTGGTTGCTCTTAACTTGTTCCCTTTCTTTTGAACGAATTCTCATTTTTCTGTATCTTTAAAGTATTGTGACTCCCACTGCCATAAATAATGGGCAATATATTGGAAGAACTAATTCATGAAAGAAGAAATATAAATTTCCAAAAAATATGCAAAAATGTTTAATTTCCATAGTAATCAACTGGATGCCAATTAAAGCAAGATACCATTTTTGGCATATGTGAAATTGGCAAAGATGGAAGAAACAACACAAAATTCTGGCAAGGGTGTGAGGAAGCAGGCACCTCAGTACATTGGTACACTAAAAGAAAAAAAAAAATCAGAGAAGTGCCCAAAAACTCTTGAACAAACCTGTTCGTATAGAAAAAAATGACAATGGGGGAATGGTTAAATAGATTATGGCACAATATAGCTATTAAAAGTGTTTTAAGATAATTTAATGACATTGGGGAAATGCTTGCAATTTCTTATTAAGGATTAAAACAAGTTTTAAAAATACTTCCAGAAGTGGTCTGATCAATTCTGAACCTTGCTATCTCTTCTTGGACTTTTCTATGCATCTTAGGTCACAGTGACCTTTTAAATTGCTATGTATCATATTAGAGTGCTCTAAAACCTCCAAATATTTTTCATGAGTACTGCTGTAAAGTCATGCTCTTGTCTTTTCTGAACCTAAGTGCCCTGCTTTACATTTGTTCCTGTCAGATTTCATTTGGTTTTATTGAACCCATATGTTTGTGTTGTTGAATGCTTTTTTTCTTTTTATATCGTTCCATATTGAACAGCCACTCACAGCTCTGCATGATCCACAGATCCATTTGCATGACATTAATGTCCTCATCCAACATTAATGCCCTTTTATCTATCAAAGATTATAGAGTATGTCCTTTTTCTTTTTTTTTACTAGAGATGAAAACCACTATAATCAGCGTCACCAAAATATGTCTTGGACAAGCCATTTTAATTTGAGGTAAGACTGGCACTAAAGATGGAAAACCATTCTAAGTGAATTGAATTGTATCTGTTACACTTCTGGGGAAACGTAGGCATGTGGAGGAAAATTATTTTGGAAGATTACATAGATTTTTAAGTGACTTCATAAGCATAGAAATAGTATGTTTGAAAAGTTTTACAATGATAGATGCAAGAACTCTTAATGCATGGTGTAAGAGGCTGCTGGTGTACACACACTGCATATTTGTATTACTCAACAATTTTAGGCATGGGTTCAGGGGTAGTAAACCTCAATTTAATCCTGTAAAGTACCTGCAGATATTATCACCAGTTACAGCCCTTAAACAGAATGTCCAACCTATGTCATTCATCAACCAGATGCTATAGTCTTTTTGTCCTTAAAAGGAATTTCACATTGATCTGGAAGAAGGCAAACACTGGCTGCTTCTCTTCTCTAATTATTTTGTTTTTAGAGTCTCAACTAATCTCTCTCAATGGACAAACTAAGAAAATTTATATGCTAACATGCAAAGCATTTTTCCCAAGACAGCAAATAGTTTCCTATTAGGTGAGAAAGAACTTTAGGATGTGAAATTCTGTTTGCATTAAGGGAAAAGAATTTCTAGATAGCTTAAAGAAAATAATGTGCAAAAATAGAAAGTATTGAGAAGGGAAGAAAAATGTTGGGAGCTAAAGAGAAAAAAGTATGAAGGGCCTCTCTCCAGGGGAATATACCTTATGCCATTTTGGTATGGACAACCAAATATGGCATATTAAGTCCCTTTCCCCTGAACAAGCTCATATGCCAATGTGCATAGGGAAAGGGAGGGGTGTGCAAGAGAGAAATTTGTTATTTCCAGATATGAGAACCGCCAGTTTCATTTTTCACTTTAAAAAAATCATCGCAACATTGCATAGACCTGAAGACCAAAGCGAAGTTGAAAAGGGAACTTAATTTTTGCAACATCTTACAAGGGAAGGAAAGAGGCATACACACAATATTGGTTGATCAGAGGCAAGGATAGATCTATCTTATGTTAACCAAAGATCATGAAGACATTAAAAGTCATGTTACTTCTACTGTTGGTAGAGTTAAGTCGCTTGAAAGTATTTCTAGCATATTAATTTCTGTCTTTATTTTTTTGGGTAAGGGAAATCATTTCCTCTCTTTTTGGCATTATAGGACCTAGAACAATATTCCCTAGTTTATTTTGTTTGAGGCATGGATACTGACATCCATTTAGTTTTCAATTAGCAATAATCACGCCTCGGATAAACCTCATTGGCTATGATACTGCCACTTTGCAAAGCTACTGACATCCATTTAAAGAGAAATTTTTCTTAGGTGTTCTTAATAAGGATTATCAACATAATTCATCCATACAGTTGCACAAAACTGAGTAATTTTTTTTTTTAGGCTATATGTCATCATGACTAAGAATACTATGCCAGAGACTGCTACATATTCATTAAACTCTGTTCCTTTTCCTCCCAGGCACATCAGACAACACTGCCCACCTCTACCAGGCCACGTGACTGAAACTACCCAGTGGAATATGGATGGAGTGTTGCATACTTGTGGACTTGTCCACAAAACCCTCCAACACAGAATCCTCCGTACTCTTTCCCCATTAGCAGGCCAAATGGAGAGGTTTCCAAGAATGCAGAGGAGGGCAAAGCTACATGATGAGAGAAGCCTGGGTCACTGAATCATCCTCAGAGACAAGCTGTTTGGAGAGGAGCATCTAAACAAACCTTATTCTCTTAAGCCACTGAAATTTTGGGGTTGTTGTTTACATCGATTAACCTGCCCCAATGAGGTATGGACTTTGGGTCAAATTGCCTGAGCTCAAAACCTCATTTCATCACCAGCTATGCAACCTTGGACAAGCTACTTAGCCTCTATGTGCTCCTGTTTCCTCATATGTGATATGGTGATAGTAACATTACGTACCTCACAGAGTATTTGAGGATATTGAATGAGGTATACAGCCCTATAATAAACATGGCATATAAGTTATTACTACTTTATTCCCAAAGAAGACTTTCATTTTAAGATCATATCCAAATAGGGGTCACCTACAGAGCTTGGTAAAGTACTGTAAGTTGATCTGTAAAATGAGAAACTATCCACATATAATGTTCAACTTCAAGAGTGTCGAATTTTCTAGAAAGAAAATCAGGGAGGAGCGGAGGAGGAAAGGAAGGGATGTAATGAAGGAGGGAGAGAGTTAAGAATGAAGACTTTTGTATTTTAACCAGCTTATGTACTAACCCAACTTGCTAACAGGTCTGATACAGCAAGAAAGGAAATATACCTCAGCATTAGTTAATGTGGAAAAAACTCATTCTGGAAGCTGACCAATATTTTCTCTTGTCATTGTTCACGATAGTAGTCTAGACCTAGCCTTTCTGCCTTGAGTACTGAGTATATTGAATATCTTCTCCCCCAACCCCAGCCTTGCTTTCTCTCTTTCAATGACAAATACTCTCTGGCTTCATTCACATGTCCTTACTTATCTTGTAAAAGCAAACCAAACTGAAATATACCAGTAGCCCTTTGCCATTTAGTAAGCTTTATTCTAAGGCATGGTGCCTATAAATAAAGCAATTTGATGCTAGGAAAAAAAAACCTCACCAAGTGCACAACTCTGTGCATTTACAGTCTCTTCTATAAATAGATGAAGATTACAGGTTTTTAAAGTGAATGAGCGACTACAGCAAAGATTGTGTGAACTCAGAAAAATGAGTGAAGCATAAAATATACTGTATGTAATAGAAATGGGTATTTACTCAGTAGCAATGACAACAAAGTTAAACACAAGAAAATTAGTACTTTGAAGATTTGGTAACAATGAACCATGAAATGCCCTGGTTTGTGTCCCTTTGGAGTTTCTCAGAAGATACTGTTCACTATGTAGACAAATACGTGAATATATGAAGTTGGCTATTTATTCGTTAAGATGTTCTTCACTTTTATGAAAGTGAGCTCCTATTTTTCTGAAGTCTCCAAGGCACAAACAAAAAGAAACCTATCTGTAGAGAAAGAAGAGCTTTTCTGAAAATAAATTGTGCCTATTCTGAAAAGGGGGAAAAAAAGGAGAGGACTTAAAAAAACACAACTAAATGAGATTTTCTGCAACGTTACAATGCCCAAGGACAGCCCTGATTTGATGCTTTAGCAATTTACATGGAATTTTACTCTGGTGGTTTCTCTAAGGTTCCACAAAAACAAGCAACAAAACAATATGTTATCTCTGAGTCAAAGAAACCATTTTCAGAGCCTAGTGACTATAGTTTCAAAATTCTCCACTTCTAACAGTATCATATGAGTGGACTATAAAGAAAAAACTCTTTGAGTTTTGCATGGTGATTAAGTCGTGTGGGGCATTTGGGGCTTTGATTTATCTTCCCAGAGGGTATCTGGCTCAAAGATCTTGTGTGGTACAGAGAGGGTGAGAAAACAAAGGGTAGCATTTCACCAGCCTGTGCAGTTGGGTAATTTCACTAATATAGGCAGCCCAACTGGTGTGAGAGATTAGGTCACGGGGTCTGGGGATATTTCTACATTAAGATGTACCAGTTCCACCAATCAACCTCCATAATCAACACCTCTTAGAAGATGAGTATCAGTGACATGATCATCTTCAATAACAAAGAAGCAAGAAACTCACTTTTACATTCTCTAAATTAGTCCTAGAATTCATGATAAAAGAATGTGGTGTAGTCTTAGCAATAAACATAGAGAACAGAGAATATGGACAATTACTGGGATATGTTCTTTCAATTATGTGAATCTTTCTGCACTTCAGTGTAGGGATTTCTCTGACCATAAGTAGAATCAACACTAATTGGAGCCTTAGGATTCCAGGCATAGACTTTTTCAGTAAGTCTTTTATGCATGTTTCCAGCTACCGTTTTGTTCTTTAAAAAAAATAGAAGTGGAAAAAGTATTAGAGGAGACATGAGGTAAGAATTTGACTCTCAGTATTGCCATTAGTCTATTTTAGAGCTGTGGACAAGTCACTTCACTTCTATAGGTCTATTTTTTTCAAGACGGAGGGGTTGGATTGGCTAGTCTCTAAAGCCCCTTGAAGCTCTGAAAGTCTAGAATACTTAACAAAGGCTAGCACTGG
This sequence comes from Panthera leo, assembly GCF_018350215.1. Classification (NCBI taxonomy): domain Eukaryota; kingdom Metazoa; phylum Chordata; class Mammalia; order Carnivora; family Felidae; genus Panthera; species Panthera leo. The sequence goes on along the minus strand of NC_056686.1, from coordinate 63,678,499 downwards.
CTTCTTCAGTCACTGGATCTCTGAATACTATTAAAATGATGAGGTCTTGACTTTTAAAAATGCAGTTCAGGGAAAGCATCTTTATCCCCCCTCATGTCTCTGGGACTATAAATCACTTGTGCTAAGGCATGCAAACACCTGACACTGGACGACATGGTTTGTTCTTTGCATTTGACATGCCACATTAAACGCTAGATGGGTATACTAAAAAAAAAAAAAATAAATAAACCATCTGATTATATTATCTTGCTTATTAAAGTTAAAGCTGAGCTTACTATTAGCATCCAATTAACACCACCAGGTAAAGTACTTAGTGTTGTCTTTTTTCTAAGGAAATAACCAGTGATTCTCTTCTGATGCCTTTATACTTCTGGAAAGGTCAGCAAAGTCCCCAATTCAGACTCTTGCTCTCACAACGGCTGATTCATTCCAAACCTTCAAAGAACCATCTCCTTATATATTTTTCTCTTCGCACAATGGTCACAGTTCTCTAACCATATAATAAAAATCATGCAAATCTGAGTTCTGCTTACGCTAAAGACAGGCTGATTTTAATAAGGGGGCCAGTGTTCACTTCAGTGTGAATGCAGCTTGATGTAGTGTTTTTCCATGTGACTTTGGCAGAGCTGTGATTGTCAGAGCCTACAATACAGATGGTTATACTTGCGGGTCTGATCTTTGACGACTGTGGCATCTGTGTTCTCGGTTCCAGGTTAAGCAGCTTCTCTTTCTTCAATAGGCCAGCCATTGAACATTATTTTATGTACTCTTTACAATTGGTATGTTTCATTTCGACTTTTGCTTTATTTTTTCATCAGGATTCAAAATGTAAACCAACACATTTCATTGAAGTCTAAAATAGGTTTTCTGTGATTCATACACATCACTGAAAAATATAGGATTACATGTATGCATTTAAACATACACACAACACACACACACACACACACACACACAAATGGACTCTGTGCATATATACAAACATCCTTGGTTTTTCTTTGATAGGTTTGATAGCAAGGTAAAACATAGTCTAGAAGGTTTCTAATTCCCATTACCATCATAACAATATAAATCATTACTACTTATCACTATGCTAACTTGAAAGGATTCACACGTTCATATTAAAACCCTTTTTAAAATTTCCTTGCTTTCTTCTAAATTAATAATATTTACTCTATTATTTCTAGCTTGCATGCTTTTACGCTGATTTCAGCAAATTGTGGCCATTTTCAATAGTCCATTTGTCTAGAGCATTGGATGGAATTGAAACGTGTTTGTTTTTTATAGATGTTAACTCCTGGAATACATATACATCAGTGAGAGAGAGTTCAGTTGAATTTTTCAATGTTTAGCTGCTGGATGAAGCCTTTCAATTGACTAGAACTAGTGGAAGTGGCCAGAAATTTGTGTGACAATTTTGAATTGCTCCTTTGTCGTTCTCTTCTCTGTCAGTAACTCTTGGATGAAAAGTTTCTCACTATGAGAGAAATTAGACTTTGTATTTCCACTAGAATTAGGAAGCTGAGGGCAAAAAATACAGAACATGGAAGCAGAGAACATTAAGACTGCAGAGAAAAATAAGCTATGTGATTCTATCAAAATTCTGATTACACTGGAAATCATCCAATTAGGTCTTCAAATTGAGAATAATGGTTTTTATTTCCCACTTTTAGAAAAAAAGAGATGAAAGACAACGACAATAAAAAGTGGGATTGAGGTTTAGTTAAGAAAAAAAAGGGGGGAAGGGAGGGGAGGGAGGAGAGGAAAGGAGAGGAGAGGCCACCCTTACCCCTCCAGAGGAAACACTGCCTGCTACAAACAACTCCTGCCACAGAGTGTCTGTGGCCACTACAAAGTCTCCTGCTAAGTCTTCTTCATAGAGAGACAGGAGAGCAGGCAAGTGTTGAAAGTTTCTTTTTGGTAAGGACTGAAACAAATAGGTTTACCCCTGCATTTACCAGAAAACTAAATAAATTGTGTCATTCCCTGAATCATTCTGAGAATCACATGTTCCTTTATATTTAAAAGTGGAACTTTTATATCACAACAGGGGGTTAAACAGTCTGTATTACAATTTTAACGTTTGCATCTGTTTATTTTTCTTTGCGTGGGCAATCCTATCCATCATTAGCTCAAAAAATCTTGACATACACAGAACTGAAAACCACATGAGGAAACAACAGAAGAATAACAACAGTAACAGTTCCACCGTGGTGTTTGGTCATTTTCATGGATGTATTGGTGTTATCAAAATGGCAGCAGAGAGCAGCAAAGAGGCTTTAGTCCAAGATGGCTCATTTAATGAGAACTAATCATGGGACCTAGCATGGTAAAGACCTCCTAAGGTGAAATGTATCATCACTCTCATCCTCCAAATCATTCTCTGTAAGTTAAGCTTGGCTGCATCTTTTGAATCATTTGCAAGGATATTTTTGGTCTCTCAGTGACTCTCTCAGCAAATCAGTCCTCTAATATTTAACGAACAATGACTATATGGAGAACAATGTCATCTCAAGATGGGGACAGGAGACTGTATTTCTCTGCATTCATTCCCTCCTGTTGTCCTGCTTCCTCATTTTTCTCTACCTAAAAAGAGTCATTTAAAAAAAAAATCAAAAGTACTTACGTTCACAGGAGTCCCAGTGTATGGCCAAGACCATCCTTGTGATACTTTTTGCATATCCTGATGTATTATATTTGGCACTGAAATCAATTGGTTACTAGTCTACATAAATGCTATTCTATACAAATATTAGCAAAGGGAAGATCTGGAATATATCAAAGCAATTAACAAATTACAGTTTATCTGCTAAGGAAGTGTCAGAATGTGCAGGCAATAGCCCAATGGATGGTCACAGGCATCACATGAGACAGCATATGTATGAGGACTCTACATGACAAAGCACTTTGGACATTAAGGTCATTATTATTGTTGTTATTATGGTATAACAACTGATACACTGTGGGGAAAATAAACCCCAAGAAGGCAAAAGTTCTGGTCAGATTTAATACAAGGAATCATCTCCTCTCCATGTCTAACAGTTGGCACTTGGCAACAATAATGTAATGTATGGAGAGATGCATCTTGAGCCTATAAAATAGAAATTTGAATATACAAATATATATTATGAAGTATGGTAGGATACAAATTGATGTAAAAATATGCTTTGCTTTCCTCGTTTCATGATTTTAAAAAGCATATATTTTTGTGTTGTTGGATGTTGAAATAGAGTTAGTAAACCCTTTTGGTTATGTTTTAAGAATGTTTTCACAGTATATGTTATTACAGTGTTGGTATCTTACATGTTAAATAGCTTTCTGAAATATTTAGGATTCAACCAAAAATAACTAAACAGTAATAGAGATCACTCTAGTACCGGGTTAGGTTATATTGTTTGGGGTAGTGAGAATGGAGTGGTGGGAGCAGAAATCCATCAAGATCTGCTAGTTGGCCCATTTTGAATTAAGTGTTTGAATTGTTGAATAATCCTGATGGGTAGGATGGCCATGATATCTCCCTTGTTAATCAAGAAATGGCCTGAGGCTTCAGCTGTAGGAGGTACTATAGGACCATGGTATGTCAGGAAGATTCCTTCACTGCCTCTAGGCTAACTAGTAAGTGTGGTACAATACTTGTACCCAGATAGAATTTCTTGGGTCAGTGTTTGACAATCAACCATTCAAGATGGTGGAGCTGCTCAAGTTGAAGAGACCATAGAGTCAATAACCTAGTCTCACGAGGCCAAATCCCATAACTTTTGAAAGTTACTCACTGTTCAAGAATACTGGGCAGCTATCTTGAAGGATAATCTTCCCATTTCTTAGGTCACGGCTGTCATGTTACTGGCCTTCATTTCAATTCCAGTTAAATTATAAAGTGCAGTATGTAATGTTGAACCTTCAGAATAAATGGAAAGAGCACAACCACCCTCCATGAAATCCCAAGTTCAAATTACTGGCAGGGTCACCATCCATATCTGAGAATGTACAGACTTGATCATCATTGTTGTCCTTGTCATCACCATCATCGTCATTAGCATCAATATCATCACAGTTGTGGTATTACCATGTCAAGTGTTGTGGCAAGATCAGAAAAACTAACATCAAGACACTGTCCAGTTTGGGTGTGTGAATATTATCCTGTGTTTCTTGGCCCATTTAGCAAACACTTTCTTTTCAGTGATAAACCTATGCCCCCCATATGGAGCATGTTCATGAAGAAAATATTCATCACACTCATCTCTTCCTTGTTCATAGTAATGATAGGGGACTTTTCTATATCCTTCTGTCCTAAAAAAGAACAAAAAAAAAAAAAAAAGAAAAAGAAAAGAAAAGGAGAGAAGAATTAAGATGAAGAATGAAGCAGTGATTTGCAAGAATCCATTATGTGCCCAGTAAATGCATTTACTTGCAAACCCATGCATGATTCTTGTCCATGAACTCAGTTAAAAGCTATTATGTATAAAAGCTTTTAGGAAGATGTACCAGACCCTTAGTGCTTTAATAAATCAAATAAAATTTATACATCACACCAATTGCATTCAAACATATACCTATCCCTTGAAGGAGGAAATGGTATATAATGGAAGCAAACTTTGGATAGCCTGATGCTCTTGCAGAGCTTAAAGAAGCTTTGTAATTTTTCAGGGTAAGATATTCGGTTCATCTGTGCTCCATTATACTTACAGTTAGGGTAGAAATATTTGATCATGAAGATTGTGGTTTAGTTACCATTTGGACAATATGATTACAATACTCTCTGAATTAAATTATGCCAATTCTTAGTAGGGAAATCCATTTCATTACTTTGATGAAGCATGGAAGGTTTTTTTTTTTTATTAAATAATTAGAAACAACCCCTCCAGCAGGGATATACTATGGACAAACATACCCATTTTAAATAAGTATCTGGCAGATTACTCACTTATTAGTGAAATATAATTTCCAGGAATTCTTGTTAAGCTGTCAGCTTCTCTGAGGCTTCAGGACATTTTGTCCTTCATGACCAAATATAACCATTGAGTAGCTAGCTATCCATCAAACCCTTAGAGCAGCAGAAATGACAAACTTGCTTTGCAAATTAAATAACCACTAAACTTGTTCTGTATTTCCAAGCCACAAATCCCTGATATGCCACTGATTAAGGGAAAAATGTTCCTTCTGACATTTGACATTAGATTGTAGTAAATATTTTTCTTTTTATCACCCCTAAAAGTCACAACTTGATGTGCTGACAATAAAATGTCATGTCAGCAAAGAGCACCGGGAAATAATTGTTGCTTTATCTGTTTTTCCGATTTATGGTATTAAAATGAATTGTGATATTTTGACAAGATATCAGAATTGGAGATGCATAAAAATAATTTCCTGTGATCTTACTTGCAGTAGGTGTCATTTATCATCCCGTAGACGTGAATGCCATAGCAGGCATCCATGGCCAGAATGAAGGTAAACCACCCCGTGCTGAGATAAGAGCCAGACTGGACTCTGTGGGGGGAACAAAAACAAACAATAATGAACAAAACAAAACAAACAAAACACATACACAGAACAACAATAAAGTGTGGTGAGAAACGAGCAACCTTTTATCAAAAACATAGCACTTGTTATCAGGAAGAAGCATTAAGAAACTTGACAATCTGTCAAAGATACACACTTATTTTGAATTATCTCTGAATAATTTATAGGCATGCTCTTACTCTTACTACCTTAAGCCTAGGAGCTATGCTGTATGGAAGAGAAGCCATATGGCAAATATCTGAAGTCAAATAATCCTGCTCCCTTCGGGTAAAAAAATAATTTATTTGATTTTCCGTAAGACACAAATTAGTGCTGTATATCAGAGGACAGGTTTTCTAAAGCTGCTTGGAGCCCTGATGGAAACTGAATGATAATGGTGTTATCTTGCTTACCTGGACATATCACTTTCTTTAAGACTTGTTGGGTTTCTCAGTGTAAATTAGATGCAGTGTGTAGGTGAATTACTTGGTCTAGGAAAGCATCTGCAAAGTTTTCCTTTACTGATTTCCAGACATCATGAGACAAGACTTTTCCTTTGTAAGACCCATGTTACCAATCTTTTCAACACGTTTTTATCGAACACCTACTATGTGCATTCACTGTTGTAGATGCTGGCGATAACAGCAATTATCAAAACAACCAATGCTTCTGTCTTCATAGATTTTGAGGTGGCTGTGTTTATAAAGGTTGGCGAGAGAAGGCCTCTTTGATAATAGGAGCAAAATCTGGGGGTGGGGGACAGGGGATGGTTGTTGGCGGAAGGGTGGGAATAGGAAGAAGCTATGGTGGAACATATTGGAAAAGACAGTCTCATGCGTACAGTCTTCCAGCTCTCATCTTGGCTGCATTAAGAATGAGCCTTGAGCCTGGAACACTTCCTTAATAAGAGATAAGGAGCCCTCACAGCCTGTTCCAGGCTATTGCCTTGTGTGGGAATTCATCTTTTCTTGTTTCAGACTCAATATGTACTCCTTTGTTCTGCTTAAGTATGCATGTTACATGACACCTGACCAAACCCACTATTATATCTGTCCCCTGCCAAGAGTGGACAGGGTTCTTTGTTCTGCATCACAAGACAGGTTGCATGTAGGCCAAGGGCTCTGAATTAGCTGCCAGGAAGGACCCATTGGCCGTGGGGACCAAGGCTCACTATTGGAGCTGATCTTTTTCTGTCTCTTCTCAATGTGAGTAAAGTAATGCTCCATCCAGTGTTTGACCGTATTGTATTTTTCTTGCCGATTCAAATAAGGTACAGTGGGAAGAAGTGCTTGGATTTCTACCTTTGGTGATAGGAGACAGATGCCACTTGCTCAACAGACCATAGGAGAGGAAAGTGTTCCAGGAAGAGGAAATGTAAAGGGCAAAACCACAAATGTGGAAGTGCGCTCGGTATGTTTAAGGAAAAGATGGGAATCACAGTCACTGAAGGAGGAGAGTGGCTGATGTAGTTAAGATGTAGTGCTGACTGGAAGAGTCTGCCAAACTTCAGCAGCTCAAGGGAGCATTGGATGAAAAGCTGGATCTCCATGCTTGGCTTTAGTCAAGGGGACCCAATCCATCTAAATGAATGACTGCCTATCTCCTTAATGTCTTTCCATAGGGGCATTGGGTCTTGCCAGGTTATCTGGCAACTGTGCAGCACCATTTCTAAAAAAGACTAAATGTTGTACCTTCCATTTAGACTTCCTGGCATATGGGAGCATAGCCAGCTCTTCTAGAACCTGACACGTAGCCACTGATAACCACTCTCTAGGTAGAGCCCACCAGCCAGTAGATGCTGCCCACTGATGTCCTATATTGTGGATACAGTTCTCTAGTACCAAACCATCGGTGTGCTATAATTAGAACCCCGAATCCTTTGATTCTTTTTTTTTAAACAGGCATCGTTTAGTACCAAATTACTTACAACACGTAAGAAGTTCAGGAGCAATATAAGCTCATAGTGGGGGTTGGTAACTGGATTTTCTCACTTTCATTTTAATTGACTTGGATGATTTGTAAGGAGAGAAAAACCCAGTCCATATATATATCCATCCCCTCTGCTCATTTGCCACTGAGTCTGAAATCCACTATGTAAGTTGTCTTTCTTTGTATTTCCTGGTGTGCGTCCTAAATGGGAAATATTCCAGAAACAGGACCACATTGAGTTACATGCACTTTCCTCTGTGATAAGAAGAGCAGCAGCCGCATGGGTTAGGAATGGGTGCCAAATGGGTGGGAAGATGTACCAGAGGGAGGTGAAATACACTCAAGAGCAACTTTGCTTATTATACAACTTAACTTGTGGTCCATCCTGTGTTCTGGGGTCTGAGGGGGAGCAGCAATGATGAGAACTGCTTAAAGCACCATCTGCTTAAAAGTCCTTATTTGAAAACTGGGAGAGATCAGAATAGGCAAGAGTCTTGATTAAAAGCTCCCAAATCGAATCTAGAAATTTTGTCTGCGTGCTGAATTTTTTCTGGTTATATTCCTACTTGAATTGTATACACCATTTACTCTTCTTGCCTTCTCATTCTATTTTTTCAAGCTTTCTACCCTCTCTTTCTTCATTACTAGGCTGACCATGCACTAGCAGAGATCAACTAAACATTACAGCATTTATTTGTACATGAGGAGGAGAACAGATCTCACTCATTCACCCATTTATTGGTATTTTTAACAGACATTTATTGGGATCCTATGCTAGAAGTTAGTGATGAATACTTTCTTAAAGAATATATGGTCTAGTAGCACACCTGTTAAAACAATCACAATACAGTTTAACAAAACACAATCCCATGTGTTCCAGAGTCAGTAGAGAATAGGTATGGAATTGAGAATGTGGATATCTGGTTTCACATTCCAGGTTTGCCACTATCAAGCCTTGGAAAACATGTTTATCTTAATTTCCTTGTCTCTAAAATGAGATGGTTGGACTAAGTCACATCTAAGGTTTTTTCCAATTTTAAAATCAATTGCTTCTGTGATCATCACCCTTAATAGCTTTACCCATTCTACAGTAACATGCTCCACACATGTTGAATGTATAATTAATGTACACCTTAATCAGTGAGATCACATTTAATGTCCACTTCTGCGGTGGGTCTGCCACTAAATGCCTAAGGCATATATAAAAATGGTGCAAAGTTTTTACCTTGCAATGGTAGTGGCTATAGCCACTAAACTTTTGGAGGAAGGAGCTCCGTATTTCCTTCTTTCACACTACTGCTCATGGAATGTGCTGGAATGGATGTCCAAGACCAAGGACACAACTAGATCGTAGTATTGAGACTAAAGCTTAGTTTGAGAGAAAAAGTAAACCTAAATTAGGGCAAATTTTCTTTTTATGTGTTTTTCTTGGGAGTCAGTTTGGCCTTGGAATTGCTAACTGTTAAGGCCAAGATAATATTATAACTCCAGAATAAAGGAAGGAAGATCATTTGTGTGACATATGGACCTCTATTCTGCAAAACAACTCTCCTGGCTCATTCTGGTTCAACTTAGTTGAGAGCTGAGCAACAAACCTTCAGAACAGAACCCAAGGATAAATAGGATGCAATTGTCGAAGTGGGTCCTCTACGTATCTACCTTCTCTCTACCACAGGAAAAGAAGGTCAAGAATTTCAGAGTTTGGCACCTGGTTAAATATCTTTCCATGTTACCAACTACTAAGGAAAATTTACCATGTCTCTGATACTTAATTACCTTTAAGCCTAACCTGATTTATTTTATTTCTGGATAGACAGATCATAATTGCCTGAAAATCTTCAAGCAAGCTGTGTTGCATTTGATTCAGGCTGAGGGGGCTCATACTGCTTAAGTGTCCTGTCCTAAAAACAGCACTTTAATTAGACAGTTGCATTTTCTCTCTCTGGTTCCTCTGATAAATTTGGGATGTGAAATCATGTGAGGTTTCCTACCCATGTCGGTGACTGCAAAGTGGTTTCTTCTCAAAATGCTTGGAGTTAATGTCATCTAAAGATACTCGCAGTGGCATAATGGCAACTGCTAGATTAATCCAAGAATTCTGAATAATTGCCCTGGTGATCTGGGTCTCTAATGGAACTCACTGGGCCTGGATGGCACTGGCCCTGGGAATTTTTGTAGCTACACCATTCCAAACTCTCCTGCTGTGTGGATGTACTAGAAATAAGGATATATAAATTTTACTCAAGTAGACCTTTTGAGGTTCAATAAAAACAACAAAAAGACTTTAGCTGACATATGTGAAATTGTTTATGCTTTTCAGATAGAAGAGAACTAGTAATAACTATAAGATGCTTTAAAAAATTCCTAAAGGGTCTCCTCTGGGGCCAAATATTGTCTTGTAATTTGTCACTTGTGCACGCAGCCCTAACTATGTACCAGCTGGCCATCAGCTCTAGCACTTTTTATACCTTCTACATTTGGGGATCGATAAAAACAATTATTGTCATCTACAAATAAACAATCAAAATTCCCATAGGGATGATAAGAGAATTTAAGCCCCTAATTCAATACAGTAAGAAAGCTTAAATTAATGTGGCAGAATAATGAGCCGTGCAGAGAAAAGTAAAGGCAGGAGTGTTAAGAGGAAGCTATCAATCATTTGTTTCCACTGGCCACACTTTACATCCCATTGCTCCTTGGTAATCAAGATACTTACTACTTGGAAACTACTTAAATTTACTTGCTCATCTCTTGGAAAAATGATGCTGTCAACACCTTGATATAGCACATGCTTGAAGGCATATCATTTAAAATATGATCTTTCATCTAGTTTATTACCAATAAAATATAAGCTACCTTGCCCCTTGATGTTTACTTACTGTTTCTTGATGTCTAAAGGTCATCACATGCCCACAGGGATTCGTTGTCTGTCAAGCTATCCTTATTTTTACCAATCTCACTATCTTTGGCTGTCAGCATGCTTCATTCACCTGTACTTTTGCTTCTGAGCGTGTTCTCTCATCTTCTCATTTCTGCACATATTGTGAAGCATTTTTCCCCTATTACCTGGCAAGCTGGAACTTTCTAATGAGTGAGATTTCCCTTTTGGCTAATTTCAGGGGAGGAACTGAAGAAACTAAAATGAATACCCTTCAAAAGAAAACTGGATTAAACTGAATCTACTATGTATTCATAGGATGCTCTGCTAATTATTGAACACCATTAGCTCAGTGACTTGGGTTCTGAACTCAAGAAGCTTATCTTTGATGGATGAAATAATAGCACTTTCTCTATGTCAGGGTTTCTCAATCTCAGCACTGTTGATATTTTAGATGAGATAATTCTTTGTTGGGGGTGTGTGTGCTGCTCTGTGCGGTAACTTCTTTTTGATATCTCACCAGATTCCCCTCTGTTCCAAGATCACCTGTGCCCTAAAAGGGTAATAGATTTCTCAATTCCCCAGTGCCTACACTTGGCTTAGAGTAGTTTGCCTCAAAGATGTCCCTGATCCTAAAAATTCAGGTTATCCCTATCTACAGTTCCCATTCTGCCCACTCTGTTGACTGTCCCACTGGTTTTCCTCATTCAGCCAAACATCTTATTCTTTCTCTTTACTAATCTATCTGAAGCCATTCACATTTGGCTAATACTAAATCATCATCTCACCTTCTAATACAGCCCTAGGAATCAGCGAATTCACTTGGCCTAGGCCTGAAAGGCAAGTCCTGACCTGCAGTGGGGAATGTGCAATGGGAAAAGGAAAAATGTGTCAGGTAGGAGCAAGGATGAGGAGTCTAAGTTGCTTCAGTCGCTAGTTGCTTCCTCTTCATGGAAGGGTTCCTTTGGGGGTCTTTAGCTCAAACTTTGCAGCCTAAATTTTATTGTTTCTTACTCATTCCTTCTATGAACTGATGAAAACAAAGCCTGGGGCACTCCAAGCTAACATTTTAAAAGCATAATTATCATTTATCAAAGCCCAAAGGGGATCAAGACCCTCTAATAATGGAGGTTTATTGGAGAGCACAATATTGGCAGCAGCTTCTGAAATCTGCTATACTCATGAGTAAAAAGGGAATTTAAAAAAAGAATTAATCAATATTTCATGTCTTGTTTTAACACTATTGGATCTCAGTTCTCTCATCAATATACGATACTGGCAGGATAAATAAAAATAGCAAAGTAAGTTTCCATATACTCTCCTAGGGAGGAGGAATACCTGACAGAATACAGATTATTCAATTAAAAACCTTCTTTCCCCCATTTTTTCAAAGGCCCACGGATAATGAAAGAACGCATTTTAACAAAGAGACTGGGCAAGAAAAACAGCTGATGATTATCAGTAGCACCTTGGGATTCAATCTAATATTGTGAACCAGTCTAATGGAAGCAGAGCTCAAAGTGTGGAAACAATTTCAGCTGTCCCCAAGTCATATATTTTTGTATATTATTCGATAGTCAGGAGCTATGGAAATACTCTGGAGTTTTCCCATTATATTAACACTGTATATTTGTACTATCTATCAATGGTACATGCCCAGCAAATCTTTAGGCAGCAACAAGTTTCTGCAAATGGAGCAGCAGAATTCTTGATGTTGGCTTGAATCACTTGTAAATGGACATACACTTCTCAAATGGGTGAAAATATCATATTGTGGACAGTGATTCTTAAGAGAATGCATCAAATGAAAGAAATCTAGGCCTGAAAAGTAATGAAAAATGGACCATGAGTAAATGGAGAAATCCCAATCAGTAAATATGATGCCTGGGCTAATCAGTAGGCACTTGGACTGTGAATATAACAAATAGTTTTCCTGCCATAGAATCAACAGGACTCTCTGGCTCGTGATGAATGCAGTGAAATTGTACAAAAGGAGCATAATAAGAAACGACTGTGTTCTTTTCAAAATGTACATTTAAAAGTAAAATGGTACAGCTCCCAAAGGTATGATTTATGGCTGCTGTAGAAATAGAAGATACCACTCACAAAAATTACTTTGTTCATTCATCTCAGAAATTAAAAGGCTATTTTGCTCTTGCCCTTTGGCTTTTAAGCCCCTTCAATTGGAAATGTTGATTTCTGGAGTTTCATTCACTTTCTTAAATGAACAATGTAACCTCAGGAATGTCAGGGATGGACGGTTAGATCTCGTTGGCCCACTTCATTAAGGCCAGTCTGGCTCCTTAACCATATACTATTGACCGAATGGTATTCCCTCCAAATTCTTATGTTGAAGCTCCAATGCCCAATTTGATGGCATTTGGAGATGTGATTTTGGGAAGGTAATTTGCTTTACACTAGGTCAAGAGGACGGGCCCTCATGATGGGATGAGTGCAAGTAGAGGAGGAGGAGGAGGAGGAGGAGGAGGAGAGGGGGGGGAGAGGAGACCACAGAACTCTCTTTTTTCTGCATCATTTGAGAACACAGTGAGAAGGCTGTGAACCAGGAAGACAGCTTTCACCAGAAACTGTCCATGCTGGCACCAAGATCTAGGACTTCCAGGCTCCAGCACTGTGAGAAAGTAAATTTCTGTTGTGTTCAGTCTCGGGTATTTTGTTATGGCAGCCCAAACAAGCTAAGACAATGGGCATCTCTCCCACAAACCTAAACTCCCCACTGTATTTTCCAGGACTACTCGTGAACTCCCATCTCATCATATGTGTTCATTTTTTGAGCTTTAAACATATCTTGTACATGCCAGTTTTTGTCTTTTTACTCATTTTGCTGATATACACCTTCCTTCTTCCTGAAATGCTCTCTCCCACGTTCCCTTCAGTTTCTAATCTCATCAAGCTCATTCTGCTTACTCTCCTCCAGTCACATGTGGGTGTGAGGCACAGTACGACAGCCTGGGAAATACCAAGTTGCCCCTGATCTCAACTCAGGGTCAAGTGGGGGAGACAGGCTTAATGACCACATTCACCAATCGAGCTATCAAGGAGGTAATTTCCTTAAAGTGCTGTGGGACTACCGTGGGAAGAGCAACAGACACAGCTGAGGGGAATTGGCGATTCCTTTCCCAGCTAGAAGTAAGAGCTGGGCTGTGGATTAAGGTGAAATGAGAATACCAGGCAGAAAAAGGAGAAGGAAGAGACTCTCAAACAGAGGGAATGGCCTCTGTAGTTGCACTGAGGTATGAGAATAAAGGGAATACAGAGTAGTTCTCATATGTCCTCTAATCTGGAATGGACCTCAAAACATCATGTGTTTGTTTATTTTCATAATAGATTATTGGTTAGAGACAGGATACATACATAACACTGATTTATTTTTCTTCCTTACATTATGCTTTGAAATATTAGAGATATCTTGATGTTCTATATAGTTAGTCTTTTCAGATGATGGAAATTTATGGATCTGGAGGAAAGTATCTAGGGAAAAATTGGCAGAATTATGTTTTTTCCTTCCTCATTAAATTCCTCATTAATTCAGGATTGAGAACAAATGTAAACAATATATGACTAAGAATAAAAACAATTAAAATATGTGTGATGATAACAGATGTACCCAGTAGTGTCTGTCTGTGTTATAAACTAAGTTACAAGTCCTGAGCAAGCAGCCTTCCTCAATACCTACCTGGAGGCTCTCGATCTATGCCATTTTAAAGGGCAACACTTTTGATATAAACTTTGAAGTTACTGGATTTTTCTGATGAATGAAAATTTAAAATGTGAACCTTTTAAAATACGTTTCAGCTCTAGAGACACTGAACTAAATGACCTCGAAAGCAACATCTCCACCAGCAAGTAAAGCTTCTACAGGAAGAGATGCTACTGTGTCCGCTTATAACCAATCTCTGTCTCCAAACTCTGTTGTTTGCCTTGGACCTCTGCTTTCCCTAATGGCCCATAATTTGGAAGACATGAGAAGTTATGGACAGCCTGTGTAGGTTCTACTTTCAAACTATTCAAGCTACCTTAGAGGCCCTTGTCTCAATAACCATAGATTTTTTTTTTTCATCTTTCCTGTATTACATTGTATTGTTCATTCCCTCCCAGAACATGGCTTGCTTGTGAGTGCAGTAACTTCCCTGCCTCACTGACTTTGGACTTGGCAAATGACTTGCTTTGACCAATGGAACAGAAGTAGTATTAATAGTTCCCAGTAGAACATTTAAAAAGCATCATGTGGCTCCCATTTCTTACAAGTCTTCCCTCCATCATAGGAACAACACATCCCAGGAGGGGGTGCTTTTTAGCCCAGATCCTGGGATGAGGTAACACATGCAGCAGACATGGGCCCAAAACTGGAGCCAAGTTCAGCTAAGCTTAGCAGAGTTATAGCTGATCATAACCTGTGAGTAGGAAATAAGTGTTCTTATAAGCCATTGAGTTTCAGGGTTATTTGTTATGCAGCAAAGAGCTGACTAAACTTTTCTTTTTATTATTAATAATAATAACTGCTACCACTCATGGAGCATTTATCTGTATGAGACATTGTTCCAAGAGCTGTGTATAGGTCATGTCATTAAATCCTCACATCAACCCCAACCTATGGGGGGGGTATTAATATCCCCATTAAACAAATGAAGCTTCAGGGAGTTATAAATGACTTACCCAAGGACAGTTGACACCAGAAAATTCAGGTTCTTAACTAAACTCTTTCTCAGTCGTGGGTCTCAGAATCGCCCAAGGCGATCAGACACCACTGTCTGATAGGACAGTAATCAAAGAACTTCAAGTCTTCAGATTCTATTGTTAACCCTCTAGGAAATCTTGAACATGCCACTTCTTGGGCCACAATTTTTTTTTTTTTTTTTTTGATGGCAGAACAAGAATAGCATAGGTAGGCTTAGGGTCTTTCATCACTAAAGTTCTGTAATAGCAGTCATGGTAACATAGCCCATGCTGGAGGGTACAGCTGTATATTTTAGTACAGAGTTACTACCACCACTTTATAGATTTGTATTTATAACTTCAGGATTCAAAACAGTTTTTAGAATTTCAGCCATGGTCATGTTCAAACAATAGCTGTATGCCACAGGTGCAGATATATGCATCGACTTTAATATTTTTATATTTTTTATTGTTTTTATTCCTTTTTGAGAGAGAGAGAGAGAGAGAGAGAGAGACAGAGCATGAGTAGGGGAGGGGCAGAGAGAGGGAGACACAGAAGTCAAAGCAGGCTCCAGGTTTTGCGCTGTCAGCACAGGGCCCTTTGTGGGGCTTGAACTCACGAACCGTGAGATCATGACCTGAGCCAAAGTCGGATGCTTAACTGACTGAGCCACCCTGGCGCCCCTGCATCAACTTTAAAAAAAACATGAAGGCACAACTCCTGAAATAATGATCAAGTTCCTAGATCTACTTCATTCCCCAGACATGGCTTTCAGCCCTTAGGTTCTATAACCTTTCAATAAATTCTTCTCTTTGGCTTGTGTCTGCTGGAGGAGGAGTCTGTTACTTGAAACCAGAGATATGATGTTGGATTGGTTGACTTATAAGACCCTTTCCAAAAAAATGAGTCTATTAAAAACTCTAGGTATAATTAGGGGCTTTACTTCTAACTAATCTTTAACTCTTATTAATAATCACTATTTGATCTGATCCTAGTTATACTTTGGCTTAAGAAA